>NC_089141.1:29484870-30119315 GCF_009819655.1 Sylvia atricapilla | reverse complement strand
TGGATGGGTCCCTGTGCAACCTCATCTAGTGGTAGGTGTCCCTGCTCACAGCAGGGAGGTTGGATGGCTCACAAGTGTATGGAAGCAAACAATTATTTCTGCTTCTGTATCTCATGCTCAAGAGAGGAAGGAAGATCATTTGTCGTAGCCTGATGAAGGAAGGTGAGTGAGGCTTCCATTCAGGAGTAACAGAACTTTGAAGAGGGCTTTTAGCCACTGCAGGAATAGAAGTGGATCCAGTCATCTAGAGTAGTGACTTAAGGACCTAAGGAAGCAAAGAGGGCAGAGAACCGCATGCTGGTATAAGCAAAGTCTGCCAGGGGCTTCAGTCTGTTCTGCTGTGGAGATGACATGACAAAATAGAAATGGAAGTTGTGCTGTAGTTTCTTGTTAAAGCAGTTGGGCCACCATTAGGAAAATTCCATGGAAAAAAACAGGAGAAGGGTTGGACAAAATCCTTTTCCATTTTCCTGGCTGCCTTCTGAGACTGTCATTTTGCACTTCTGCAACATAGCCCAAGTGCCACATCCATCAGACCTGCCCTTCTTCACTGCAAGTTCGCCAAAGACAGAATAACAGTGTCAAGTAGCCTCCACTGTTATTCTAGTCCTATTACAGTCATTCTTTTGTGTAATGAGCAAAACAAACAAAATGAATTACTATTTACCATCTTTACATGGGTCATATGGCAACTTCCCTCTCCTGAGAAAGCACTCCTTGGTAAGTGGCAAGCCCTCAAAATGATAAAAAATAAACAAGTCTTCTCATATGCATTGAGACTTGCATTATGGAGAATCAGGAGAGTCAATTTGCCTTCAGTCATTTATTACCATAACTCATTGTAGCACTCAAGTGGGTCAAGCTGATGTTATCACTGAGCATTGTGATGGGGAGGAAAGTTAGTGCTGGCTTTGTGTCCCAGAGGCTTTTAGGAGACAAAAGCAAATCAGCTAAAGAAATAAAATAGTATGCTGATGAATTTTTTTTTTTTTTTTTTTTAGCTGAGGGTCACTACATCTGGCAGATATTGTAAGGGCTTTATTTTCCTTTTTCTTGAGCAGTACAGTGAATTTTGCTTGGAGGAAGCCAAGTGAATCCAGGTCAACTTGATTAGAACAAATGAAATAGGCATTGGATATGATGGAAAAGAAATTTTCCCCAGTCCTTAGCTACAAAGGGCACAAAACCTCACAAGCTTGTGCAGGTTAAAGCCTGAAGAGTAAGGTTGTGGCTATGTCCAAGTTGTTTAAATATCCCACATTATTTACAGTTATTTTGATTTCTGTTTCTGTGGTGGAATTTTGAATCCTTCACTGGAATCACTCAATATTCACAGCAGCATAACAAGGATCCATAGCCTGTCATGTTTGCAGCATGACAGGATGTAAAACATCATTGCCTGTCCAGACCAAACAAGGTCAGATTATTAAAAAACAAATCAATCTGTTATTGTTTAATGTGCTGCTCACTGTGACTTGTATACGTGACTGACCAAGAGAAGCACATCATGTGTGCAAGTCATTTTAGGTAAAAATGGCTCATCAAGGATGAGATGGTTAAGGGGTCTGCACATTTTTGGATATGGCAGAAAAAAAAATGCAATTTGCCTTCCTGGGCAGAATTGAAGTCAGAAATATAATGAGGTAATGAGGTATTTATTAAAAATACTCCTTCGCACTTTCATAGGTCTGCTCATATGACAGATGACAGCCAGCTAATCCTCCTATGCACTTTGCAAAGTGGTTATGTAAGTGCTGTCCCCGTTTTGTAGGTGGGGAAAGAAAGGCTGGAAAAAGCCCTAGTCATTCTCATAGCAACAGAGGGAATTCATGCAAGAGCTGGAGTCTGCAGGAATTTCACTTTTCCCTTCGCGTTACTCTTATATGTACACGATGTTCCCTTAGTGGTGACTTCTGAGCTCTGTTTTTGTCTCTTTCTTTCTTCTCTCTGTCTTAAGTGACCTGATTTTATCTTTTTTAATGTGAAGAGAGGCTCAGCAGCATCTCTTGTTTGTGTGCATACAGAGGCTTAGAGAAGCACTTCAAATGTGGGGCATCTGTTGTAACCCTTCCCTGGCCATGATGCCCCCTTTTAAAAAATTAGAAGATACCCAGCTTTGTTTGCTTGGAAAATCATCGAAGGGGTTTTTAAGAAAGAGAAAACACAAAGTTGGACAAATTGATCATGTGCACGCACATGTGTACTGAGGCTTTTCTTCCAAAGGCTTGGAAGTTCTGCGATTTGTCAAAAATTAACTCTGTAAGTCCAAGAAAAAAACATAGTATCTTTTTCTATGACATCTACAGTCAGCCTGTTTTCTCTCCCCCCTTTCATGTGTTTATTTCAGTCTGAAGAATATTTTCTTGATCAAAATCCTTCTGCTCACTGCTCCTTGTAGCAGGATGTAAACACCATGCTGGCATCTTTAAAGGTTTTGTGAGTCTTTATTCTGCAAGTGTGAGGAGTGAGGCAGAGCAAAGGAGGCTGTTATACACTGCTGTCCTGGTGCAAATGAGGAATTCTCACCCAGCCCACATGCATTTGATTCTTCATCACAACTTCCATAGAGGGCTCATACTTTGTGCAGGGATTTGCTTACCTGTTTACATAAGGCTTCACCACCTTTTTAGATCCCACCTTCACACATGGGATCATCCAGCTAGATGAACTGTAAATTCAAAGGAGTTTTCTAGGCATAACACGGCTTATCAGCCAGTACATTTTTGCCTCATACCTTCACAAATCCCCTTTTGTTTTACCAAGTCCTGTCATAGGCTGTGGTTTAGCTTAGGAACCTCTTTGGAGAGGCACCATGTAGAGGAAAGTGTCAGAAACGCATTCCCTGCCAAAGCGCTTTTGAGCATATCTGTCCTGAGTAGCTAATGGGACAGAGCTCTGGGTTGCTTCACTTCTAAAGATAAAGATGAAACTGCCTCTGTTTTCTTAGAACAAGCTTATGAGGTGCTTGGGAAGTTGCCATGAGTTCCACCAATCCTGTGAGTCAAGTGGCTCCCAGGTGGCTGCACTTGGAGCTGGATATGAAAGAAGCTCTGAGCAAAACCTACCTGCCTAGTCTTCATGGAAAGTGCACAAGCCTCATTTCTTTCCTGTACGTGTTAATTTGGTGTTGAAAGAGAAACATGAATAGGGTAGCTTGGGGTTGCTTTGTCTTGATCAAGGATTTGGATGGATCTTCAAACATCCCAGTTCTTGAAAGTGCATCTCTGCAACTTGATCTAATGTTTGCAATTGAATTAGGTAGAGCTGGTGCCCCAGTGCTATGAATGTAGAAGTCAACACTGTCACACAGATGTAGAACAGGTATTAGAGCAGAACTCAGTGAGCTTTATATGAGGCATTAGGAAAATCCCTATTTAACAGGTTACAGTTTTGAATTTTCAGCCTACAAATATGAAAAAAAATTAAGACCTGACATCTACACTTAAGAGTTTTTCTTGTGGCACTTGCTGTTTAAGGGCTCTACGTGCTCGCTATGCCAGCCAGAGAGGAAATGAGCTCTGTGCTGTTCACATGCTTTAGTCCTGCCTCTGCAGTGTTTTGTTCTCCAAGGACTAATTGCCAATGTGATCCAAGCAAGCAAAGGAAACTTTCTGCAAACTCTGCTATCTCATCACAAACTAGCCTTGGGGTGAAACCGTAGCCTGGAATAGACTGAAGAGCTCAGGTACCTGACACAGGCCTTCACTGCAATATGAGATGCCACAAGGTGTTCTAAATGGTGGACAGGAGATGGGCAACAAGCTGTGGGATACCCCAGGAGATCTCAATCAGAACTAGAAGCCCCTACTTGTGCAAGTGAGTAACTCCCTTGGAGTTTTGTTATTGAGCTCATAAAAGCTAAGATATTTTGTTCCTCTACATGTGGATCCTGTAAATAAGTGGCATAAAATATAAATATATGGCATAAAATCTGGCTTTCAAATAGAAGAGAATTTATTTTAGACTCTTTATAATTTTGGAATAGTTTCCTCATTACCCTCAGCCACTGAAGGAAAGGCAGGGTGGGGTCTGAGTGCATGGAGAGATGGTTTTGTGAAGCTGATGGAGGGTGTTGAGTTAATACCCAGTCCCCCCAGACTGCTGTCTGGCACCTCATTCATCTGAAGACCTCTGAGCATATAAGGTCTGTGATAAACAAAGGGGGTCTGTCTTGTGCCTCTGGGTTTCCAGTGGCTTATTAAAGATTGGATTGTTTAATGTTATCCTTTAACAGAGAGATATTTCTGTGGATAGGGAGACTCCTGTGTCACTGGAAAGGGAAGAACAAGCTTTTCATGTTCCTTGTTTAAACCATTAAGCAGTGATGTTTTGCTGTTTGACATGCCATTGCTTCTTGCACTTTCTAAGCAATCCCATTCCTTCATTCCTTGTGGTTAATTATTGCTCTCATTCTCTTTCCGGCACGTTTTCTGCTCTGTTATTGGATCCATAGGGGAAAAGTGACTGAGGGAAATAAGCACAGGACCAAGAAGCAGAGAATTAACTGTCCCCATGGGAAGCTTGAGTTACTGGCTGCCACACATGCACATTTTCATTGCTAACAGTGAAGGAAAAGTTGACAAAGAGCTTGTCACCAAGAGCAGAATACAGACGAGCAGGAAGAATTTCTGCAAGTCATTTGTATTGCCTACCCATGACAGCCCAGTGCATGCAGTTCACATTCAATTATTACTTTTTATTATTCATTATTTTCGTTGCAGTAAAATCCACAGGTACCAGCCAGGACTGCAGCAGCATTGTGAGAGATTCTACTCCAGCACAGACTGGAATTTTTTAGCACTATAACTATGTCTTCTGAGAATATAAATATTCTACTAAAATAACTGTACTGTTAAAACCATAGTACTGCATCACAGCAGACCTGCCTTTGACTTCTGCAGTTTATTCCCTTTCTGACACCAAAAAGATATTATGTAGGTGTAGACATTCAGCTTTTGTTTGAGTATTTGTGTTTGAATACAGCCACAGCAGTTAGATACTGCTGTAGTTTCAGGCAACATCAGTCTGCAGCTAAATGCATGTAAGACAGACCTGTCCCAGAAGGCATCACATCTCAGTAGACAAGTGGGAAAGGAATAGAAGCCATAGATGAGTCATAATTCTGTTGAATAGTGGCAGTGGACATGATGCAAATATCATCCCTGAATCTGAGTGGCATTTGCCTTTAACAGTAAGAGACAAACTACTGTTCTCACTGATTCCATGTCAGTGTCAATGCATCTCTACTGAAGTTAATGAAAAGCAGGGGTAATTCTAGCTAGACCTCACCTGTCTAAAGGTCTGTTTTGTTGTTTGCAGTTCTGGGGAGTAAATGTGCTTCTCAAAGAGTAACTGGCTGGAATCTTTAGTTTGCAGCCTGAAATAACATTTCCATCCTGTTCCACCTTGTAGAGTGCCTTGGGAATCTTTTTCCCAATCACTGATAAAACTGATAAAGATGAAAAAAAGATGAAAAAATAAAACTGATATAAGATGAAATTCTGGTCCTGTTATTTACAGTTTCATATAGTTTCTGCCACATTTGGCGAGTTTCCTTTTACTTGTGACCAGAATGTTCAAAAATTTTTGAGAATAAATGCACCTGCAGGATTTTTTTAAAGGTTGAGTGTGACAAATACTAAAGCAGACAACTTCTGATGACTCTTTCTCCAGATTTTAGTGCAATGGCTCTGAAATTGGCCGATGGGCATCTCAGGAGCTTGCTGCCCCTACAAGTGGGAAGACAACTTTTTTGTAGAAGGGATTATTACTCAAGATGGGTAGCATGGTCTGTGTAGCATGTAGGCTTGTTAATGCTTTATATATCCACAAATCTTTGTGCTTGAGATAAATTTTGTTACTATTCATGTTCTCAGAATACTCTTTTAAGTTGGCACCAATGGCATAGCACTTGTTTGTAGTGGGTGTAGAAACAGAAAAAGACTGAACAAAGCAGATAATTCTATCAATTCCCAGCAAATACGCTGAATTTTAGGATGTATTGTTCAAATACAGTTATGAAAGCAGCAAATGCCAGTTTGTAAACTTTTGGTGGCTGTATGGAATATTTCTATAAATCTGTATATTTTAAACACCCTGTCTGTACAGAAAAAAGCATCAAAGCATGTGAATCGCCTTGTTTTATCACTTCCTGATTGATTGTGATCTCCACAGTCTTAATCAATACATTAGTAGATTTAAGAAGCATTTTGATTCAAATTGTACCCTAAAGTAGAGATATACATGTAAGAGCTAAAGTGATGTGTCGACTTGGTAGCTGGCAGTGAGTGACAAATATGAGTGAGAAAATTGCTGGTATGGATTTAAAGCTGGGAAAACAATGGGTTGAACCAATAAGGCATGGCATGACATGGCACTGAGCTGAACTGCTCCTCTGCTGAGATGCTTGCATGTGGTGTTTTGAAATAGGTCAGGTATGCATGATGAAGACATGTCACATATAAGCTGTTAAAGGATCAAAAACACGCAAATCATCAGTGGGATAACAATTGTCACGATGTCACAAAAATAAGTAAGTGATTGCAAAAAAAAATGGGATCACAACCTTCAAGCTGAACTGTTGGAATACTAGAAACCTCCTGAGATGCCACTATGCCAGTGGCCACTGAACCAGTGCTGCTCAGTATTAATGCAGCTTGGGAAAGAAAAAAAGTTATTCAGAGACATCTCATAAGGATCAGATTCATCACAAAAGTGTCCCTGGTTGTAGGAAAATGAGAGAATTGGTGAAACAACTGCTTGTGACTAATAGATGGTCTACAGCATCCTTTATTAGCTGAACTACAGTGTCAGAAAAGGACTGGAAAACTGTGGGCTCATGTCCCTGGGAATATTAATCTATGGATCTTTTTCCATGTAGACAGGAAACAAGTCCATGTATCCTGCTTCCCTGTTAGTCCTGTCTCTAGGCAAGACCGAGTCACTGCCTCCTTGCTTTCTTTGCGAAGTGGACAATTACTCGGCTGTCCATGCCATCTGTTAGTTAAATACTAATTTTAAATGTTACTTTTTCTGGAAATTTCTGCATTAACTAGCAGAAGATTTAGGTTCCTGATTTTAGGTGCTTTGTATTGCTTGTAAATAGGTATCTAAAATTCTCTGAGATGTTTTATATGAATTCTCACTTACTGTGTTTGTTGTGGTCACCTTCTGCATATGGCCATCTAGCCAGGAAAATGTTGTCCGAAATCTCCACTTACTGCACAGTAAAATACCTTGTTATGGTGTGAGTAGCTTCTACACTGCTTGCAAAGGTTCTTGGTTGGTGTTTCGTACTGTGTTCTGATAACCATCAGATAGATAGATTAAAAAGATATATATATTTTGTCTTCAGCCTGGCTTCCCATTTACTTCCCTAACTGTGGCCTGTGGTGGTGCCACAAGCAGCTGTCTACTTCTCTTTCTCAGAATACGATACGGCACTCTTGTCAGGACAGCACAAAACTTGTTACCCAGATACAAATCCTTTCAAAAGATCTATATCCTCAACTCCTATAAAACACGAAGGGGAAGAAAAGGACTGGCGATGGGCCCCTGGTGTGTTGAGCAGGAGACAGTAACCAATGATTTTACAAAATTTTACCTGTGTTTGGCTCAATCATCTATTGAGTCTGCTCTTGGCACAACTGAGTTTTGATCAGTCTGCAGACTGGTCTGTCTGTAATCACTGCATGTAAGGGCCCAAACCTTGTTTCAAGTACCAGGGTGCTAGATCAAAGACATTCTTAACTTCCAATTTAGTTTTAAAGTTAGTAGTAATTATGCTATCTTTCTCTTCTATGAATTGTCTGGGCTGTACCGTAGGTCAGAGCTTATTTTCGTTGCATGCTGATTTAACCCAGGTTTCTGCTGGATTAGGTGAGGTACAATGAATATAGGAGAAGAGGTCCTGTATCTGTAAGTGCTGCTGTTAAGAAATATTTCCAGATTTCAGATTCATTTGGAGGCTGCTTAATTTCCAAAATAAGCTTCTCTGATTCTCCATGCATAATCTGTGTACTCTACAGGCAGACAGGGATCAGCTATTCACTCCACAGCCTGAAATGCCTGAGGCTCTTGTCTCTGCTTATATCCATTAGAGGTAAACCAAGGCTGATTATAGGGAACACTGTACTTCTGATCATGTCAATGAGCACAGCTAGCAAGTGTTCTGGGGGCAGATTCTCATCTCATTTGCATTGGTGCAAATCAAGAGTAATTGAGTTATTCCAGATTCAGAGCAGGCAAACTGCTTTAATAGGATTTTCTGTCTCAATAAAGATATTATTGAATTCAGCCAGTGACTCTGTTTTGACACTGTTTTCCTTTGATTTTATGCTGATATACAGTGTTCAGCATTGGTTCGGAGCAAAGTCTACATTGTGTAGACAAGAACACTTGGGAAGGAAGTACATTTGAGTCACAGTTCTGGGACCACTTATTTGCTGAACAGGGTGTTCAGCAGTTACTCCTAAAGGAGGCTGTTTCCAGCAAGTCACGTACCTGCCTGCTGGCCCAAATCAAATCCAAGCTCCAAGGAAACCAGTAGCCTCCTGCACCATGATCACTTGCTGCAGAAATGGGTGAAGAAAAAGGCATCTCATGCAGCAAAATGACATTAAGCTGAGAGATAAAAGGCACTATTTAAAAGAAAAAAAAAAAAAAAAAAAAAAGGAAAAGAGGAGCTTGAAAGATGATTTAAAAACAGAAAATTCTTCACATGACCCTTTAAGACAACATAAGCCTTTTTTTGTTTCCTGCCTATTTCAGCCTGTTCCTGGTCAAGAACGGCACAGCTAATAATTGTGTCAGAAAACCTTCCTGTCTGAAAATGATCTCTTCCTAATGGATAGATGATTCCATATGGTTTCATATGTCATAGATGGAGAGGGAACATATTGGACGACTGGCCACAGCTGGCAATTCATGTTAGTGCCATATGGATAAATGAGGGAGCTCTCCTGCATTGTGTATTTCAAGTAAACCATTTATCTAAACAGGTGCTGACCCACTGGGAATGCATTTTTATGGTCAAGTTTGCAGCATGCAGCAACATGAGCCACTCTGTTCACCCCTCCTATGTCTGCAGTGCAAACCCACAACATTTATGTATCATTTGCCTCCATTCTGCGTAACTCCAATGTCCATAAAAGCACACCTGGGCAGACTCTTTGTAAATGAGACCTGAATCTGGCTCAGTGAACTATATGGACATTATAAGACCAGTCTCTTAAATACTCCTTGGGAATAAGTCTGTGATATTCACTTCTAATAGATATTGTTATATCATATGCAGGGGATTAAAATCACCCATTTATGAGGCTATATAAATAAAGAATAATACTTTCCACCTCCTTGAGCTACTGTACTCCATCCCTGATTCCAGATGAAATTTTTACACTCCTTTCCTCTCCATGCCATAATTGCCTCTTTGTCTAAACATGCTTCATTTTGGAATTCCTCTTGCTTACATTCCTAATATGTGTGGTTCAAGGTACTCGCTGACTGATTTATGCTGGGCTTGTGTTGCTCCCTTGGAAATGGAGCAGAACACATTCCATCCACCTGCATAATAAAACCAGCTGGTGCAGGGTGGGAACACTCAAACGGCAGCAGAAACAAAATTCATTTAAGTTTTGACTCAGTTATCTATCTCTCTATCAACTCTACTGATTGTCTGTGGTATTGAAATCATGCCTAGGAAGCAAGCCCTTACGATAAAAAGAGAAGTCACTAACTATGCTCTTTATTCTAATTATTCTGTTACTTCTATGTCACTCGCTGCCACCACCAGATACTGGGGTGAAGGAAAATACTTTGTCTGCATTTCTGAGCAAGTATTTTGATAAGAGCACAGCTCTTTTAATATGATCCTAACATTCAGAGTTTTAATATCAGTGAAACTCTCTGGGCTCCGTCTGGAAACACTGAATCACAGGATGGTTTGGATTGGAAGGGACCCTTAATGGTTATCTAATTCTAGCCCTCTGCCATGGGCAAGGATGCCTTCCACTAGATCAGGTTGGTCATACCCCAGCCATCCTGGTGCTGAATGTTTCTAAGGATGGTGCATCCACCACCTGTGTGGGTAACCTGCACCAGTGTCTCACCATCCTCACTGTAAAAACTTCTTTCTACCTAGTCTGAATCTAGCAATTTTTAATTTAGATCCATTACCTCTCATCCTATCACTATAGGTCTTACTTGAGTCTGTCCCCATCTTATAAGCCACTGTTAAGTATTGAAAGTTGCAATAAGGTTTCTTCTTTGCCTCTTTCCATCAGCTTTACAAGCAGTGTAACTCTTGTTTTTATCACAGGAGGTAACATCTTATATGAAAGTAAATTTAGTCAGTTTGGTGGTAAATCAATCTACAATCCAAACTTCAGGTAAGTAATTTCATTAATGAGATTTGATTTGGATTTCCTATTCACAGCTGTACCAACCCTATGATGTGCAAAGAGGGAAAGAGTTTGTTTGGGTAGGAAAATTAGAAATTCTGCAGTAGTTGGAGGAATAAGCCTGACAGTCACCCCATGCTTTTCTCTGCTCAGCAGTTTCACATCACTAATAGTTCACTTGTCGCTCCTTGCAAAGTGAGAAAACAGAATAAACCTCAACCGGACACTATTTCTTATCTGACATCATTTGCTTTGCTGTACCCACATCTAAGATGCCTTTTCCATTACGTTTGTTCATTTGTGCTCATCTATTCCAAACAGGAGTTAAGCTGTTTCGTAGCATAACCGTAATAAGGCAGCTTAAATAGTAAGTTCTCAGCTGTGTTTGGTGCACACTGTGCTGTGGAAGATTAAAAAGAAAATCAGAAAGTGCGGGATGGAGATTAAGATGGTTCTGAATTGCTGCATAGAAGACTGAGTCCCCTTTGTGCCTCTTATCTGCTGTTTGAAGTGCAGTTACTTAAGCTTGGTGTTAGGGGGGAATGAAAAAAAGTCTTCCTGAGAGGATGTGAGAAGCCATTTCAAAAGACGATGCCTCTCCAGTAAATAAAGAACAAATGTTTCAGATCAACACTGAAATGGTGGAAGAGATGGAGTTTAACCCGAAAGAAAACTAGTTCAACCAGGAGGCTTTCAAATCTCCTGGCTGAGATAAAAAAGATCAAAGTGTTTAAGCACGTTGATCCACTACTGAGGAAAATTTAGTGCTGGCAACAGACAGCAGCTGCAGTGTAGCTGGCGTGTCTAAACTCACAGCGGGGGACTAATTGCTCCTATGGATATAGGTTTGCTTTACAAAACCAGGTCTGAAGGATCATCATTCTCATTCAGAATGATGGAGATCTGCTGATACAAGGTAAAATGCCAATCTACACTATGCAGCAGCAGGAGGCATATAGTCCTGGGAGCTGAGCAAGAGGGATGCCTGAGGATCCTCTGTTTTTATTCAGCTTCTAATAGGCAGGGAAAGATCCCATCAATTTACTCAAGATGATAACATTAGCTTGACACCCTCCTAACTAATTAAATGAGGAAGAGTAGCTCAAGTCAAAACTTAATGTCATTTGTACAACATATTGTCTGTCCTAAGAGGTAGCCTGGGTAAGGAGGGCTGTTGCTGCTAGAGAATTACAAATTTTCTATAGAAGCAGAAGTGTTGTTTTTGTACAAATTATTAACTGGACAGGGAGGAGATGATATTAAGGTTGATTATAAAAAATAATTCAGTAAACTATTCCTGAATTCAGTGACTTTTTCCTGGTACAAACACAGCTGTAAAGATACTTGTGACAATCAGGTGGAGGGGCTGTTATGGCATCTCATTAAACAAGTTCCTTCTTGCTGTCCCAGCCCATGATGGAATGTGTGTTCCTGTTTAATAATGGGGCTAAATAGAAAAAAGAGGGTTAGTGATGGGGCTTTTCTCATGGCACAGAAATTGTTTCTGGCAGAGTTAGGAACTTAGTGGGATTTTTGCATTTGGGTGTGATTATTGTGAGGTTTGAGTCTTTCTGAATGCCCATTTTTTATTTATTTTAAAGGAAATTAAGAAAAATGTTGCAATTCTTATCCACAGCATCTTCCTTACAAGGAATCATCATAGGTACTCAGTAAAAGACCAAGGCAGCTTGGCCACTCCAGTCTTTCCAGTTGAGAAGGAGAGACTTTTTGGCTCTGAGAGGAAAATACTCCTGTGCTCAGCCACTACAGTACAGTACAATATACCAATCTAGCTCCAGCTGTTCAGCCCTCTATTTGTAAATGTGCTATTTGTAGTTCTTTTGATAACAGAAAATTCCACTATATGCATCTGTGTGTATATGTGTATGTATATATATGTAGATACATTTGTGTGTGTATGTCCAGCCACATAAATAAAAGTGTATGCTTCCAACTTTTTTAATACTACCTCATTCTTGGGATTTTCCTGAAGTATCTAAATTATTCACCCTGGCTTTTCAGAATAGGCAAAGTAGGGAGCGAAGGGCATTCAGAGGCCACAGACTTCTCCTGTCATCACAAATGAAAACCTTTCCATTGCTCTAACCTTGATTGCTCCCTTGCAGTGGGGGCCCTCGTTAAAGCCATTCAAATGTCAATATACTGCCTAAATACAGGAGGTAGATTCTTCTATGGTTTCCAGAGAGGGCGTCACAGCATACCTGCATTTGCCTCAGCAGGACAGCCTACCAAGCACTCAGCAATGGGGCAGACATAGCATGTTGTGTGCTGCAGAGGTAGGACACAGCAACAAATGTATTCTCTGATGAATTAAAGGTTTGATTCATTTGGTATGTCTCAGGACATCCAACAGGCCTTTCTTTGCTGATTTGGAAAGGTGCAGGTCTCTCTTAATTGCCATGTCCAACCCACCAGCCCAGAAGGTGCCTGACATAGGTGGTGACATCTCTCTGGGTCAGAAGCACCCTTGGTTAGGTAAACCACTGCCCGTAGCCCTTTGGGCCTGTGGAGTCTTGGGGCATGATCACGTTGCTGGAGGCAGAGGCACAGAATAGGGAATCAGAAGTCCCTACATGATCCTTCTGGAGTGTTTCCATTTCTCAACATGCCCCCTCCCCCCAGCAGTGCTACATCACCAGGAAGGGAGGAGACAAGAGTGAGGAGCACATCCTCCCAACACAGAGGCACTCAGATTCAGGAGCAGTGTCCTTGCCCTCTGTTCACATTGTACTGCTCTTATTAATGCAACAACCAGTTGATTTAGACCAGTAAATCAACTGCAAATTAAGGAATAGCTTCAGGAAAACACTTTAGGCCCTGAAATGGTGAAGAGCTATCTAACTCAGTCTACCTGTTGGTCCACTCCAGCAGCTACACAATTTTTTAATTTCTGAGAAAACAGCTTTTAAAAATGTGTTCAAATATTATTTAATGTCCATTTCAGGTACCATTAATATGATGCAATGGTTATACTGATAGCTTTCACTTCACACATCTTGCTAATCATTGGTGTCTGGTATTTTGTATTCTACCCTTAAGAAATTTGCTAAGACAGATTTTTCAGTGGATTTTTTGAGGACAAAGTACTATCAGTGGAAAGTGGCATAAAAACTTTGCAAGGAAGTCTCATTTCTCCTCACCATTTCCAAGCCATTTCCAAGAGTATGTCAAAGTTCAGATGTATAAACAAAATGACCAGGTTGGATCTGTAAGGTGAGATGCAGAAATATTCATAGTGTACAAGAAAAAATGAGGTCCATATTGCTTACTCTACAATTTCTAGCCTTTATTAGCGTCAAGTTTTTTCTCCTTGAGCTCAATAGCTGTGTTCCTCTAAACTTCTCAATGTCAGCTTACCTACCCACTGGCAAAAAAATAGGGGCAGCAATTTCCCACCCTTTGAAAGCTTTGGAAGGGTTTTGGATGAGATCAGCAACAGATAAAGGGGAAGACTATTCCTTCCATTTAACAGCTTTAACGAAAAATGTATTGATGGCCAAATTACATTTTTTTGCTGGTCAAGGCTCTGCAGAAAGACCTGAAGCTGCTACAGAATCAAGGAACAAATACAGAAACATCGTGTTGTGAGATGGGCAACATACTGTGATACTTTTCTAGGCAATACAAAAATTCTTTCTCTTACAATGGCATTTTAAATATGCAGTTCAAATAGGCCAGAAGAAATCTTTTTTACTTATTAAATGAACTCAACAGAAAAAAAAATTCCCACAGATAAAGGAATAACTGAAAAAATGATCCAGAAGAAGACTTTTTTTTTCCCCAGTAGACCATAAAAATATTTATTTTGGCGATGCTATTGCACAAAAGGCATATTTTAATGCTTTCAATCTTTCTATATGGATTATGAGCATGTCAAAGCAAATTTTGCAGTAAGATCCAAAAAAAGGTTTCACATGTGCAAGAACAACAGCTTTCTAAAATGTTTGCAAGCCTTGATCACATGGATATTGAATCCTAAAATGTTTTGGGTTGGAAGGAACCATAAAGATTGTCTAGTTCCAACCTCCCTGCCATGGCAGGGACACCTTCCCATCGACCAGATTGCTCAGGGCCCCATCCAGTTTGGCTTGGAACACTTCCAAGAAGGAGGAATCCACAACTTCACTGGACAGCCTGTTCGAGTGCCTCATAGTATGAATGTGTTAATTTTAAACTCTGCAAGTAGAGGACTGATTTTTCTGTAAGAGAGAGGTTGTTGCCTTTTGATACAATTTCTTTGTCCTCCTGAAATCTAAGTTCAATGAGTGAAACTTCCACAACAGTAGCAGCTCAATTTATGTTGCAACTTTGCAGTCTGATGGAAATGCCCTGTTTCTTTGCTCTAGTTGGTCAGGACAGGATATTTCAGCGTTGAGTTCTTCTGACTTGATAAAATAAGTTATTAACCAAATTTGTTATTGTGGTCTATTGCAATATTTTGAAAGGTGTCATTACTGACATGCTGCTCAGCCTTTGTCAGTGCAACATTAAAATTAATGACTGGTGGAGTGGTTACTCATTAGCATTGAGAAAACATAGCTTGGGGTGAGACTCGCTGACTGGTAACTCATTCAACTAAAACTGGACATGTAACTTAGTCTAGGCAGATAGCTCTTTTACTTCCATTGTGCAGATGTTTGAAATTAGCTGAGGTACATCTCTGATGACCAAAGCATATGCAAGCAAATGAGACTTAAGTGTGGCATAGTTAAAAGTAGAACATGAAAGCTATTTTTTCACCCAAAGCATATCTGGTGATCTTGCAACAAGTGAGAAAGAAGAGCTTGGTATGCAAAGAGCACAGCACTGCAATTCATTGATGAACATTAAAATGTAATTCTTCTGGGACACATTCTACATCCTTTACTTGTGCTATCATTTCCTAGAAATCCAATTTTTCACTTGAAATTACTACACACTGAGAAAATTATCTTGATTCTAAGAAGCCTCCACTGTGCAACCTTTTTTTAACCTGCTCTATAAGCCACTTAAAAAACAGCTTCACTCTTCTTAAAGGAAAAAAAAAAACACCAAAACACAAAAAAATCCTTCCAAACAAAGAAAACTTGAGAGACAAAATAGAGTGAAATGGCCCTTACAACAGAACTGGAACAGACTGGGATGTGCAAAACACTCACTCCACTGGGCACCTTTCTGGCTGATGAAGTTAAAAATTGCCCACTTCCCTGAGCAGCTTGTTCCAGTGCTTGACAACTCTTTCAGTGAAAACATTTTCCCTGATATTCAATCTAAATCTCCCCTTGCACAATTTGAGGCCATTTCCTCTTGTTCTGTTGTTTGTTACCTGGGAGAAGATACCATACCTTGCTAAAACCTCCTTTCAGGGAGTTGGAGAGAGTGAAAAGGCTATGGTGGTTGTTTGGGCTTCAGTCACTGCAAATCAAAATGCCATCTTACAGAAAGACATGCTTTGGCTCTGCATAACCCAAATAGACCCTCTTCTGCTTTCATTTGCTGCCTTTTGGAACATGCCTATGATCTCCAAACACATCAGCCATGCCTTTTTGTTCTCCATGGGGGAACAAAATAATGAGATGTTGTCCTGTGAGCAGGGCTTCATTTGGGAGGATGATTTTCGGCTCATTTCTGTGCGTGCTGTCTCCAGTTCCTGCCTCGCTCCACTTAGTCACTGTGTCAGTGTCATCTCTTGCAGCACAGGATGAGAATGGGAAAGGAGCTGGAGAGAAATGTGCAGCACAGACACATCAGAAGCAGCAGAGAGCAGTATATGTAGGCATATATGTAATTAATCCTGGTCCTAAGTGTCTCCAGCTCATTAGACTGTCCCAATTCAGCCACAGCCCTCTGAGGGAAAACTTGACTTCAAGCACATGTTGAAGCTCTGCAGTCCCCAGTGAGACTTAAACTTGTACTTAATGGTAAATATCTGCTAAAAGAATTATTTGCAGTTGGAACATGTTTCCTACCTGAAAATTTATAACTGTTTTATGTGTCCTCCAATCAGGACCAAAGATGGGGACTAAAGTATTCTTGGCCAGAAATGCCAGTTAATATGAACGTCCTTGGTGAGGAAATGCCCATGATCTTTCCTCACTCTTCTGCTGGCAACCAGGCAGGGAGGCCATCTATGACCATTTCTGGTGTCTTTGAGGTTGTCATTAATTTGCCATCTCAGGAAAGGCGTTTTCTTTCAAGGTGGGCACTGTCATTAGGAACTCAGTTGATACTGCAGTAATTCAGGGGCATCTCACCTACTGTGAGTTCATCAAAGCAGGACACCAGCTAGGAAGAGCTCTGCTCTTTCCAGCTCTGAACACTCCTTATAACCCTCATTTGCTTTTTGAATATATGATACATTTGGAAACAACATGTCTGAAAAGCCCCTAAGCAAGCAAACTCCAAAGCAATCCAGCCATCAAAAGTCTGGACTAAAGAGCACAGGTGGCAAGAAATTTTTCTTTCCTTGTGTGTGGTCCCTGATGGAAACGCCTTGTTTTCTCAACACTTTTAATGAAAGCATTTTTATTTTTGGATGCTCTTTAGGGTACAATGTAACACATCAAAATAAATCATTGCATCATATGCCTGTTTCAAATGAAAGCTGATGCACCAAATGTCAGGGTTGCTTGCTTTGATGAATCAATGAATATTGACAGTTTTGCTAACTGTGGAGGAAAGAAATGGCAGTGAAGGGGAAATGTTGACTTGATACAAATATATACAAATTTGGATAAGATGGTGCAGATTTAGTGATGTTATTGTTTCAAATAAGGCAAAATATCTCCTTGTGATTTAATAGAGAAACTGTGCATCTTTTCCCCTCCCATATTTTCACTTATTATATGAATTCAGCAATCACCATCTTTGAAAAGGCATTCATTCCAAGTGTTGTGAAGAAAACTTCTGATCAGACCAAGAACATTGGCTTCAAGGCCACTCTCCTTCCTGTGAAACAGGAAGTATCTGTGTGATAAATTAGCTGTGGATGAATGCTAAATCTTTAATGGGAAAAAACATGCCCTGTTGGATTCAGCCTTTCATGTGAAACCTGTTCAGGACCTTGCTGAAAAGATTGTGTTAATCAAGAGAAAAGAGCATAACTACTGTCTTGTAAATGGACACAAATGAATAAGCCTGGTGAAAATGAGGTTGAATTGAACACAGAAAAAAAAAAAAAAAAAAAAAAAAGGAGTTTTTCTGTGCTATTTTCTGAGACCTTGCTTTACACTGGACAATGATTTATGACAATTGGAATCTCACTATTTCTGCAATTAATATTACTGGATGCTTCCTATTCAGAGGAATGTTAATCATAATAATGCAAATGGAAGTATTATTGTAGCTATGCTTCAGAGTTCATATTTCATGTTTAGCCAAAAGTTCAGTACCCAGCATCATTCTCAATGGAGCACTCACGTTGTATGGATAGATGGATGTGCACCAAAGGTAAAATAACTGAATTAATATAAGCTAGAATAATATGCCTGGCATATAGCTTCCCGTTTTCCCATTTTGTTGCAAGGATCTGATTTTCAGGCTTTTTAAACGAATAATAAGTCATAGCAATGCACTGTTAATTACACTTTGCAGAAGTGTTTTAGAGTATAAATTGCACTGGCAATGGACTTAGATTAAGTTTCTTATGCTTATTTTTAGCAAGTCAAAGGCAATTCATTTCCAACTGGGCCATGTTTAAAAGTTTGGAGTGAAAAAACTGTGTAATTATTTCCTAATATGAAGAGAATATTGGTGACAATATTTTATCCTACATATCTTTTTGCACTAAACATATTAATGGGAAAGGAAGAAGCAAGAACACATATTAATTTGGACATGTCTTAAAAAGATATAATGAGTATTTATAAATTTTGCTTCTCCAAATATTTTCTAAATTGTCTTCTTCATATTGTTACCTCCCTCTGTGTTCTCTGTGTTCCCTTAGACAATTTCTTAGCTTGTGATTAGTTTCTTTATGATTGCTGACGCTTCTGGAAATATTTGGTCCCCTTCCTTTCTCTCTCTTTTTTCTTTTTTTTTTTTTTTTTCTTTTTAAAGGTGGCAGTAGGTTTTTTTTTGTTTGCTTTTTCCCCACAGGTTTTGATTTATGAAGAGAGTGGGAGGGAAGAGGGGATAATATAAACATTTTTTAAAATCCTGCTGGTTTTTATTAAAAACCACATAAATTTGAAGTTTTTGAAAATAATTCAGAGTTCATTCAGAAACATCAATATTTCAGAAAATAAATTACCCACATAAATAAGTCCATGCTATAAATGCCTTTTTGCTGTAGCAGAAAAGTGTATTTAATTTTCATCCAAAAAGAATGTAACTACCATACTAAAACTGTTTATCAGGAGGTGACTGTGGAGGATGCTGTGCATGTAGTCAATGGTACACTACTTTTTGGGGAACACATAGCCATGACTGGAGCTGAAATGTCCATCATGTGACATAATTATCCTCTTGATAGAAAAGGAGAGAAGTTCTTAGATGGGAACCACATTTTAGACTTTGCAGATCTGGAATCACTTCCATTATAAAGATCCTGTATAACATGAAGAAAGTACTTTAGTTCAGGACTTCATAAATATGTCAAAACCCAGCTGAGTGAGAAGGAGAAGACCAAATCTAACAGATACTGTAATAAGACTTATTCTGTATCCTGTCATCTAGATTAGGCAGTTATGTGTTCTGAGTACCTGAGTCTCACCTTTTCTAAATCATTTTACATCAATTGGGCGTGTTCTTTCAAAATGGCATTCTGGTCATGATATAAATATGGATATACTGAAATTTAGGGGCTTGGGTTGTTTTGGTTGGGTCGGAGTTTGTTGGTTGGTTGGTTGGGTTTTTTTGTTTAAGAGATGAAATCACTTTGATAGTGGATTTGACGGATCATGCCAGAGATACACAGGTAGGCATGTCACAGGAACTTCCAGAAGACAGGTGTAAATGCAAGAGCAACCTTAAACCTTCAGTTTCTAGCCATGATTGCTAAAGGAGCAGAGCAGACCACCTCTTTACATTTTTTATGCTGGATCTTATTCTCCAAACTGAGAACAATAACACTTTCCACCTTGAGAAACAGTTTTAAAATACATATATTGAAGATCAGGAGGAGCATAGGTATTATGGTGACAGGGGAGCCTAAGTCTACCAGAGTCCTGAGAGAAGAAAATAAACAATTTATTCTCACTACCTCCTCATTTCCAGGTCTCACAGAAAAGCATATCGATGAGCAATGGCCTTTTCTGCTTTTGTTTTCTGTCTATTTGAAGTGAGCATCAGCAAGAGAGGATACTCACAAAATTAATTCAGACTGGCTTAGATAAGGACCCTGTGATGTTGATTATAAAAACCATCCACAGGGCCACTAGCAAAATGAGATAATAAATGGAAATGTGTTGAATCACATGAGTTTTCTAGTAGGGAAATATAAAGGAGCAGTCCTGAGTCCAGTCTTCTTTAAATATTTTCATTCATTAGCCAGAAGATGGGAAAAGAGTACATGTTAATTAAAATCACAAATGATCCAAATTGGGCGGTACTGCATAAATCAGTAAAGATAGAGAGACTAGAAACCTTAGTCAGGAAATGACAAAATGAGATGCAGCTTTGAAAAACACATGTGGAGGAGAAATAATCTGTATGAGGACACAATCAGCAGCAAGGAGTGTTCTTGAAGAAGCAGAATTGATAGGAGGAAGACAAAGGATATAGACCATGGAGTAAAGGGCAATGTAGCAGAGCAGCTATTTAAAGGTGACCTTTGCACCCTTTCAGTACACAGCTTAGATTCAAAATTAATTTGCAATTGGCAACATTAAAAGGTCAGTGTAGTTTTGGACCATACATGCAGAAAGATGTTGCCAAGGAAAGACATGGAATCCCACTTATCTAATGGTACGCTACTACATTACTCAGCCTTTTAATTTTTTATTTTTTTTTCCCAAATCATCAAGATCTTGTGCACCAGAGTGAATGTAAAATAGATGCATGTCCAACAGAGTGGGTAGGCTGGGAGAGATGATGGATCTGCAAATGTGGCTTTCAGTGAAACTACACACACCCTCTTGCTGTGTTGACCCCCTTGCCAGTCTGTACGGGACTTTGTCTCCCTGAGACAAGGAAAGGACCTAAGAAAAGGGACTTGAGACTAATTAGCTAATGAGAGGCAGAAGTCGAGCCCGAGTGCTGTTTGACACTTTCTTTGAACCTCCTGCTTATAGTGTGATAGGTTTGTGGCACATGCATCATTAAACTGGGTCTCCTCGATGCCACACACAGCTCAGATATGATACAATTTACTGATGTGAGTGGAAATCAGTGAGGCATCTCTGGAATATCTCAGTCATTTCTCTCTAACAAAGGAAGAAGGCTTAAGAAAGAAGATATTTGGGATAACCACATAAATAAAAAAATCTTTTCAATTTTACCTTCTAAAGCCTGCAAAAACACAGAAGAGGAAAGGAACAACTGCTGTGTTAACTGGAAACCCTTGAATTTACAATATAAAAATTGATGAATTACTTCTTCTTTTGGCAAAGGGGTGGATATTTGCACAGTGGATCAGGGACAGGCATTTAATTCTGAGTGCTGTACAGAAAACCTTAGTTTGCTTTTAACAAATGCATTTCTTTCTATGAGATGACTAAGCATACCCTAGTAGTGCTGGTGTGACATTACAGCAGGAGCCACATATGTATAGATGGTTGTTTTAGGTACCCCATATAACAGTAAGCAGTTCTTTTTAATTTATTTTGCTATAGCAAATAACTTAAAAGTCACTGAGCAAAATACTGATTTTTTTTTGTCTGTGTATTTTTCAGGTAGACTGAGAATAACACATGCCTAGGTTAAAAGAGTATCCTACAAGAAGCATTTGATGGATTGTTCCTAGATATTTCTAAGAAGGCAACTACAAAAAGTGAGTAGTAATTCCAGTACCTGGTATATTTTAATTATGCATTATTGTTTAAAATTAAGTTATGATACTTCTAATGTTTCTTGAGCAGATTCCTCTAATTGGAGTAATGAGGAATTTCTCTAATTTCTCCAGAACATCTATTATTGACCCTTGTCTATTTTTGTTGGCTGACAAGGATAATTTGCATCACAATCTCAGTCATGGAATCATTTCTGCTGAGCCAGGCACTCTAGAAACATAGACATTGTCTGCATGAAATGACTTACATTTTAGTAGAAGTCAAGAAGCTGTGGATAGTGACAGACAGAGGAGATCCATGGATGATAAGAAGGTGCTGGTCGGTATGACAGGCAGGGCTAATAGCACACCTGCAACCTAGTCCTTGTCAGAGAAATTTAGATGTTGCCATAGAGAAAGAAAGGCACAAGCAAGATGACTTTATATGTGTTTATGGAGAGCAGCAGCATGAAATGAAACACAAAAGCACTCATTTGAAAATCCAGTGCATAGACCATGAAAAATGACTAAATGGGTTGATTGGACGCAGACAGCCTAATTTTGATAGAAATGGAGAAGTGAAATCAATGCTATATCTGGAAAAATGGCCTTTGTATCCAGGGAATATCATCAGGGAAAATTTACATGCTTTGAATGTGTGTGTAGCTTCAATTTAACTGGGAAGTGGCATCTGGAAGAGGAGTATGAGTTGCAGATGATATCAAGGTTACAGGCATGTGACAGGATGGTGGCATTGTCCACAGTGATCAAGAGAGAGGGTTGCTTGGAGATCATTGCTGGGCCATCTCAAATGGAAGGAAAGCAAACTGGGACTGTTCAGTACACAGAAAATTACAAGGAAATATTAGAGAAGCAAAAGCATGGATCAAAGAACTGTGGAATATTTGAGCTTGGCAGGGGCCACTGGAGATTGTCTAGTCATCTTTCAAATCAAAACACACTTTCTTAGAGATTGTTGATGAGGGATGATCTTAAAGAACTTTTCTCCTAGAAGTGAAAGGCTGGGACACTCATGGCTCCTGCCATATAAAGAAGCAGCAAATGTTCACCTCGGCCTGGGAAGTCTTCACATGAGTGATGAATGGAGAGAAAGAAATGTCTGTTAATATTAAAACGACAAGTACAGTAGGAGGAGTTCTAAAAGCCAGAGCCATGAATATAAAGTGATATTTAAATGAAATTGATGCAGAATTATGTATACTTGCAAGACAGAATGAAAGTGATTAGTGAACACCAGTGCTTTAATCACCAGCACTACCCAGATACTGGCATAAGAAAGAGGCAGTTCCCAAAGCATGAAAATTCTTCTGGCAAGTCATGTCCTGGACTTTGTTCTTAACTCCTTAGGGAGAAACCACTTACTCCTATAAGGAATTAAGTGGCGCTTTTTTTCCATAATCTTAGAATCATAGGAAGGTTTGAGTTGGAAGAGACCATAAATATCATTTAATTCCAACCCCCCCTGCCATGGGCAGGGAAGTATTAGGGCTGGTGTGAGCTGAAATATTTTGTCTGTAGCAAGAGTTCAAAAAGTTAACCCTTGAAAAAGATCTCACTGAAAGATAAAGGCTAGTCATAAAAAAGAAAAAGAAACAATGTATTCAAAGTCAAGGTTTCATAGTAAGTGGTAACAGTATAATGAAGTGACAGAAAACTGAGTGGAGTAAGGAGAAGAAGAGGAAATCTCTAAAGTAAAACTTCTCAGATTGCTGGGAGTTGCTACACGACAAGCTCTCATGTCATGTGAGAAGAGATGAAAATTTCAGAGGACATGTCTAAATAGCTTTGTACTGAAGGTGAATTCATATTTGTCGATGTGATCTGAAGACTTTTTCATTACAAAATGCTACTCATTGCAAATGCAGTTTTTCACAACCATGTTGCATTTGATAACCTTTTTTGCTATCAGGAGGTCTGAGTAGTGGCATAAGGTCAAAGAGCCAATAATAGAATCCAAATCAATTATTTCCTGTGGAGCCACAGAATTTTTTCCCAGTTGTGTACAACTGGGTAGTGGAGTCAGTCATGCCAGCTATGAGGCACATGGTCCCCTCATGGGGTCTGTCCAGAGTTGCTTCCCAGGTATCCCATCATGGATGGTCCAATACTATCTGTGAGGTCTTGGAATAATAGAATGTTTGGGGTTGGAAAGGAACTCAAAGATCATCTCATTCTAAACCCCCTTCCATGGGCAAGGAAACTTTTCACTAGACCAGATTTCTCAAAGCCCCATCCAACCTGTGGGTGCTTCCAGTGATGGAGGTGTCACATCTCTGAGCAATTTGTGGGAGTGCTCCACGTCCCTCATAGGAAACAATTTTTCCCAATACCCAATTTAAACCTGAGCTTTGTCAGTCTGAAGCCATTCCCTCTTGTCCTGTCCCTCCATGCCATTGTCAAAAGTCCCTCTTTCAGTTCTCTTTTAGCTCCCTTCAGGTTCTGGAAGGGGCCCTAAAATCTCCCTGTAGCCTTCCCTTCTCCAGGCTGAACAACCCCAACTCCATCAGCCTGTCTCCACAGGAGAAGGGCTCCAGCCCTCTGTACCCATCTCTGTCCCTCCTCAATTCATACAGAAGATGAATATGAATAGTACAAATAAAAGGGTCTGTTATTTCACTGTCTTGTTAAAAGTAACAACATGCCTCAGGGTATACAGAGTATTTCTCAGGAGCAGCCAACACTGATCTGGAAACAAGATAGTTTTTGGAGCTGCTGTCCTCTTGCAGCTCTCAGTGGAAACTGTGGCTCATTGCTGATCAGACTGCTCTTACTCAGGTGAGGAAAGATGGCACTAAGTAGTTGGCATTTGGCACCCAGCTTGAAAACACTGTTATTTGCTTTAATGCTATTCTGCTGCAATCTGTGTACTCTTTACCTTTCTATTTTCCTCTTAAACACTCTAAGGCAACTCATGTATTTGGGGACTTTCACAAGCACTTTATAAGGATGAAGTTTTATTAATAAGTTTTGTAACAATCCCCTTGTCCCAACAAATTAGAAACTGCTAGACAATGTGTATGTCTTTTCAAATTTCCTTAGGTCCCCTGTCTTCTTAGCCTTGATCAACCTGTCACCAAAACTGCATGGCATATCTTCTTGTTTACACTACAAATCCAAGATAAGCATCTTTAGCAACTGTATATTTATACAGCACCTAACACGTTGGGCTCATGATACACTCAAAGCCTCCAGGTGCTATAACTATGGAGATGTTACATAATACTAGGGAGTGCCTCATTCTTCCCACAAGGCATCTTGTTTCAACCCACAGTATAGAGAGACATCCTTCTAAAATGTTCTATTTATTCAAATCAATGTCATGCAGTGTTAATTAAGCATTAATTGATACTTACGTCTTATTCTCCGTGGTGCCAAGTCATCATTTTTTTTTTTTAATAATCCTTGAAGTTTTGCTCAAGGTACCAGAGGAATGATAGAATAGCCTTGTCTTGGAGACTACTAGATTAATTATTTAGTTAGTTAGTTATGTATTCATTTGCTTATTTATTTTTTGCTGTCAAGTGCATCAGTTTCCGTAATCCTTTCTCCTCCCATTATTTAGCAGAGGAACTGGAAAACAACAGGAAGGCTGTAATTAGCAACTTGGCTGTAGAGTATGCAGCAGGTGGGGCGTGGCTGTAGAAACCAGTATGAAGTCCAAAGTTTATTGCAAGAACTGTTTGTACATTGTCTGTTAATCATTTTCTCCCTGTTTAGGTTTGTAAGTGAATTGCAGATGTGTTTCTTGGACAAATCAGATTTTGCTTTTATTTTGCTTTGCTGCAGAAATCTATTTTCAGTCTGTCTTTTTTTTTCCTCCTGTTCTGACACGCAGGAGATGTGATCTCGCACCCTCCAAAGAACTGATACACAATAGCAATGCAATAACAAAGATCTCACCATGACACTGTTTGGGAAAAGAGATAACTTCATAGCAGTGGAACTGCCTTGACCTGCAGATATGGTGTATTTCAGGGAAATCTTCCCCTGGGGATACTTATTTCCCATCTCCCTCTAGGTTTAACAAATACACCAAAATATCATAGTGTTTTCCTTCTGAAAACCACATGCCATGTGGGGAGCATTAATGACATAGGCTTAACCCACAGCCTGCACAATACAGCAGCTTTTAGCCATATCCCCACCTCCATGAACAGGCTGAGCCATCCTCATGCTCTGGCAGTTTTGCTGCTTTTATGATCTTACTCAGGGTTTCTTTGTGTATCTCTGGAGGATCTCATAATGTACTTTATAGACCTACCTAACAGTGCACGAGGCCCTCACAGCTTGTGTGTGCTGCAGTCACAGCCAGTGACTGTGAACAGCACAAATGCCTCAGTGGGAGCTGTGCATCCTCAGTTCCTTCTCCATGCCTGCATATCTTCCCCTTATAAGAGCAGATGTGCAGCTCCTATAAGCACTGTGGCATTGTCCTAGAGCAGTTCAGAACCCCACTGTGCCATGGCCAAAGCTCTTTGACACCCCAATTCAGCAGCACAGCCCGTGGTGCCACACCTGGGGACTGTGTGCAAGCCCTTGTTTGTCAGCCACAGCCATGGTGCAGAGAGCTGACTTGCTGCGGACTTGAGGCAACTACTCTTCCAGGGATTTTCATCCCAGTTTTCTTTTCATAAAATCATAAAATCATAGGCTAACAGAATGGGTTGGGTTGAAAAGGACCATGAAGACTATTAAGTTCCAACCCTTTGCCATGGGCTGGGACACATTCCACTAGACCAAGTGGCTCAAAGCCTCATGCAACCTGGTCTTGAACACCTCCAGGGATGGAGGAGCGACATCCGCACAGCCCCTGCCAGTGCCTCATTACTCTCATAAAGAATTTCTTCCTGATATCTAATCTCACCCTGCCCTCTATCAGTTTGAACCATTTTTCCTTGTCCTGTCCTTGCATACCTTTGTCAAAATTCCCTCTCCAATTCTCTTGTAGCCCCTTTAGGCACTGGGAGATGCTTTAGCCCACGCATGTTAGCTGAGGAAAACTCACTTTATTCATAGTAAAGCTTTCAAATGCTCTGGCTGTCCCAGGCTAGGCTTGTTTTAATTTACAGATTCTAATTAGACATTGACTTTTAGGGTGAGGTGATAGTAGGGTGAGGGTGCAAAATTTGCTTTGGGGCACAAAAGCATACTTTCCATTTTGCAGCAGAGCATGAAATGTTTCTGTGAAAAAGCAGAGATATTTTTCATCTATTTTAATGGTAATTTTGTAAATGTGTCTGACTGTCCTCAACTCTGTTGCTGGGGAAGTTTGTGTTTTTTGTGCATTCTCAATGGTGTTAAGAAGCCCCTGCATGTCATCAGGCAAAACAAACCACAAGGTGAGTAGGGGTGTTCACTTCTCATGCAACAGAATAATCCAAACAAAGGAAATATGGAAAAATAAATGAAGGTGTGTTACAGGATCTGTCTTCACCTGGTACAAGAAAGCACCCTTGAGTACTGTTGCTGCAAAACTGTTCAGCATGTGTTTAGCTCCTGTGAGGAGTCCTGTTAAGCCCTAAATTGAAGGGCTAGCTTAAATACAAAAGACAATTTAAAATATACTTCTACAGGTGAGATTCTTCTCTGATAATATTTTGTAATAACAGCATAGTGTTACCAGGGATAATAATTGACAGTCATCAATTTGGTAAGGTTTAGAGCCTTAGAAGTAGAGCAGTCTCTTTTTTGCTCTATTGCTAAATTTTTAAATAGTTTATTTTCTTGTGCTGGATGCCAAGCAGACACAGCCCTTACCTGGCTTAGGCAGAGAAATAAATTCTTTATTTTATCACACTTAACTTGTTAGCAGGAAAGGAGTAGTCTGACTGAGCTGAAACTACTATCCTGAACATGCATAGTGCTAGTAAAATTAGCAATATATAAAAATAATATGTGTATAGATAACTCTTGCACTGTTAGTATATTGCCAGTATATTAACCTAATATGATATTGATGGTGAAGATAACTACACTGGGTTTTAACAGAGACATCAGCAGCTCTGAATTACAGGCCAGCTCAGAAAAGACAAGTTCCATGTGAACATGTTCACAAGGATCTTCCAAATCTAGCTGGATCAACAAATACAAGTGCTTATAAGAACAGAAGCCCAAGAAAAGAGAATCCAAAGGCTGGAGAAATGTTTTTCTCAGCTGGACATCTGGGTCAAGGAGGATTATTCATCTCTGCATAATGAAAACCATTTGTTTTCTTCAAGGATTGCTAAATGCAAGGTACTTACGGGGAGGGGCAGGCATGTACGTGCCTGAGGCATGCGTTCAGACCTACAGAGCGTTCAGTCCTTTTGGGAAAATAAAAATTAGTTTGGCCAACCTCATACAGAGTTGCTGTCCTGTTAGAGGCAAACATACAATTCACCTGCAAGCCTCACTTTTCGCTGACTGTGCCAGGGAACTGGCACTTTCACGTATAATTACCAGGCATTAAGGAATAATTCTCCTGGCTGTCCCATCAAGCATGACACAGAAGAGACTCCCCAAGGAGCTTCTTCTACAGGCAAATGCCAAATATGCTGTTTATATTTACAGGCTCCTAATTCACCCATATTACACTGTGTATAAATGATGCAGCTGTGCTAGGAAGTACACAGCTGCAGAATTTGCTCCAAGGGCTGCTCCCAGTTAGACTCAATCACACCCTGAAAGATGTTGGCAAAATATCCTTGCTGTCCATAAAACATGTGCTCTGAAGTCACAGGTGATGGGCCTGATGAGATGAAAGGACCTGAAAGGATGTTTTAGCACTTCTTCTGCACATTTCCTTACTAAGAAAACTATATTTAACCCTGAGAGCCTCAGGACTGAGTTTCAAGCTGCCATTTATCAGGACAGTGTTTTTGAGTTTCTCTTTATTTTGTTAATTCCATTGAGGATTTTTTTTTTGCATTTTAATGATGTGACATTTGCCAAGGAAAACATTTGCAGCAATAAATCTCATCAAAATCTCCACCAAAATCCCATCTATTGCTTGACATTAATTTCAATCCTTTCCACTGCAGCTGTCTCCCTGCAGGTTTCATCTTTATGCTGGAAGACAGGGATTTGCTCATCCTGCTCCACTGCTCTCAGAGCAGACTCTGGGTTTTACATGGTGGTAGGGCACAGGGGAAAGTTTCTTATTTTTGTAGTTAAATGCAGTGGCATAGTTTTCACGTTGTTGCCTCTCCTTTGATCTTTTGATGTCTTTAACCAATTCTTTACTATTCCTTGGTGATCTGTTAACACGCTTAACCAACTAGTAGAAATTCCATTTAGTCTAGGAATAAAACCACTGTCAGAACTGTTTTCTCTGTTTTCAATTGCCCTGCTTATGTGGAGAGTTTACAGCAGCCACCTTTGTTCCGTTGGCGCTTAGAGAAGGGACACTGTTTCTCTCCCACCCACTGCACTGGCCAACCATGGTAAAAACAAAAACCATGTGTGACATGACAAAAGCAAACAGCACGTGTGCACTGACATGTTTTCTCTTTGGACAGGAGAACTGTGTAGCTGCAGCATTGAACTCTCCAGAGAAGAAAGAAGGAGATTTGCTGTAGGGGGTCAAAGAGCTGATGACATCCTAAAAACCATCCTCCCAGGCAATATTCTGTTAACTTGTTTGGGAAATTAAATTGATTTGCAAACACATGAAATGAGTGTAAAACTGAAATTCCTAAAAATGTTAACATTGAGATTTGCTGGCAAGACCATGGGGCAGCAGACAGGAGCTTCTGGGGCACCTCAAACAGGATAATTCTGCTTTCTGCCTGGACATACTGGATTCTCTGCAACAAAATATGTGAACTGGACCTTTTACATGTTGGAAATGAAGCAGAGGAATATCCCAAAGGAAAAAAAAAAAAAAAAGTCAGTTTGTTAGTTTCCTTGCTCAGTATTTTAAAGCCTAGTTGTCGTCCAGGGGAAAACTGAAGGAATCAACTGGGACACAAATCGCTTTGTTATGGCATGACTTGCTGAAGTGATGAAATGCATGACGTTTCCTGACACATGCATATTCTTAGTAGCTGCTGCTGAGACAGGATGAACGGTAGTGCAAATGTTTGCTAACTCGGGGATGGCTTCTGATAAGGAAGGTATGCAGAGCTATCTTGGAAGTCTGTCACAGCCAGGCACATATGTAACTGAGAACTGTGGTGGGTGTTCATTCTCCAAGGACACCTCAAAGGTCGTGTCCAAAAAAATCCATGAATCATGTCACTGGAACCCTTTCCGAGTCATGATCATCTTGGAGTGCTGACCATCCATGTCAGGATTGCAGGAACTCATGTGTAGGCTGTAGCTTTGCAATATTAAGCAGCAGGATATGGATTTAGGAGTTGACTCTGGGCTTCAGTTTGAAAAATGGTTGTTTGTTTTCCCCTGAGATGTTTTTTCCATAGTCATGCCAGAGGAATCGTCAATTTCACAGCTTTCTGAGACAGCTTGGACTTTCTGGGAAGACACCTGTGTCTATTTTTCCTCTTTTTCTTTGGCCATCTCCTTTATTTTTCCAGGCTTGCCTCCAAATGCTATGAGTGCATTTTGAGTCTTAGGTCATTTACTCCCTGGTGAAAATAAATGTATTTAGAAAATCATCTGGAAATCCAGATCAAATATTTAAAAAAAAAGCCACTGCCCTTCAGCTCACAAAAGCCTGAACCACTTGTGTCTGCTTTATTTTCTTTATGAACTTTACAAAAATTTTCATAAGAAAAGGTGGCTGCTCTCAGACTAAAAATGCTTCTCTCCTATCCAAGTCTTTCTGTTGCTGGAGGATGCTAATAGCAGAAGAGAGATAATTGTGCTTTAATTAGGTTCTGCTTGTTCAAAGAAGGAGGCGGTAAGGGATGCTTTTTGGTTCCCATGGCCTTGTAGATAAGTTTCCATATAATACCAATTAAGAGGAAAATTAGGAGTATGCAAAACAGATGACAACAGCTCTCACCAGGAATCATTCTTTTGTGGCTTCAACCAAGGGTGCGCTTTTTGCTGCTGGAATTTCCCTTGATTTTTTTTTTTTTTAATTGCATTTTGCATAAGCTTTGCTACTGAATGGGTCAAGTCTAGAAAAATTTAAGATGACTGTGACAGGGGAAGACTGCCAGTTTTATATATATGTATATGTGAGTATGTGTGTACACTTGCCAAAAGCAGAAAGAAAAGTCAAATTAAGTTATTATTTTCCCCTATGAGTTATTTTTATTTTGTTTTTATTTCAAAGAGAACTATTGTGTCTGGGGAGAGGTCAATGGGGTTTTCCTTCTCTTTTTATGCATTTTTTTTTCTTTATCCTTGTTTGTTAGTTTTAAGGGTAATTATTCAACAGGGCCTTTTCAACTGTCAAATGCAACAAAAGATAATCCAGCCTCTTCTCTTCCCTGCCCCCACACTCGCCTTTTCTTCCAACAAAAGCAGCTTTTGTTGGGACTGGTCGTCATTCCACAAGGATCCTTCTTCATCCCACAAGTTAGAAAAGCTCTTCTACTTTATATATGTGACCTGTTACAAATTCAGGGAGACTCGGGACGTTGCAGCTGATGCTCTGCCCCGGGTGATGTTGCCCATCAAAACTTGCCAGCTTGACAACTAGAGGCTCTGAGCACTTTCTTTTCCTTCAAGCAGGATTTCTAACTTACTACAAGAACTGGTTATCAATTTATCTACAAGGCACAACCTGGCAATATTCAGTCTCCATCTAAAGGGTCATCCTTTATAATTGTCTTGGCTTTGCAGCTGCATTTGACTGGGATGCCTCTGAGTTGCCAAACTCTGTTTTCTTTTTTTTTATGACTTTCAGCTCCTTGCTGTTGAGGAAGCACACAGAGAAAAGAGCACTGCTCAATGCCAATGCATTTTGCAAAAAGAATTATGGTTCTTATAAACGGATCAATATATGCCAATCTCCAGCTTCATATAAATATTTGCTTAGATAGTAAATTGATCTTGTCCTTGATTTGCCATAATTTAAGTCTGTGAAGCTATAATCAAGACTCCTTGATAATAAAAAGAACCCATCAGCAATTATACTCATTCACTTCCCCATATTCAAGGCTATTTCAGCATCTCACTGATAAACTTCTGTTTTCAATCAAATTTGCAGCATAAAAAGCAACACTGCACACCAGTTAATGATGTTGGAGTGCTTCGTGTGTGGCATTTTGAAGTTATATCAGTGTGGAGATAGGCGTGATTTCTGAGGGACCTCTGTCTGATATGGAAAAAAGATTTTGCTAAAACTATACCTAAAACTTTCTGTCAAAACTCAAACTGAGTACCATTCTTGTGGATTTAAATGTACTTTTATATTTCTGAAAATTTCCAGTAGCCAAATTTCTTGGAAACAGGAGCATCAAGGCATACCTAACATCTAGGGATTCTTCTGTCATATATTTCTTATGCCATGGTCACTCAGAAATTTTTTATGAAACTATCTGGTTGTGTGAATTAGTGTGAGAGCTTTTTTGCTAGATAGATTCCCTATCCCCAAATATTTTTTTTCTATATAGAGGAAATGGATAGAAGATAAGAAGTGTTATTTCTATTTTGCAAGTGGGGAGTGTGGTCTGAGGGAGATTTGTGCTCTTACAGTGTCACAGAGGAAGCACTTTAAGGAAATAAATTGAAGCATCACAGGTTTGTTGTGCTCCACATTGCAATAGTAAGGACTCCTTCCTATCAGCAGATATATATGTAAATATAGATATAGATACAGATATAGATATATATATATAGATATAATAAGAACTCAAAGAAAGGCATATTGCAGTAACCAATAATAGGAACAGACTTGTAGGCATATGCTGGTAAGGACACTAGATGACAAGTGTCATGGGTTATACTCACTGGAGGAAAGTGCTAAAATCCCTTCACTTTGTCAGTGACTGGGTGCCTGGCAATAAGATTAAGTTTATGTCCCTATGGCTTTTCAAGGTGGACATTACTGTTACTCTGAGTAATGGCATTTTCAAGGTTAACCCATTGTTGTGGTTTACCTCTGGTAGGCAGCTAAACCTTACACAGCTGCTGGCTCATTTCCCCATGTGGGATGGAAGAGAGAATTTAAAGACTAAAACTGTAAAAGCTTATGAGTTCAGATAAAGACAATTTAGCCATCAAAGCACAATGAAATAAGAAATCCATGCACTACTTCCATCAGATGTTTGGCCATCACCAACAGGTGAGGATTCCATCAGATGTAATGGTTTCTTGGGAAGACAAGCATAGCACCATACCAGCTGCCATGGAAAAATTTAACTCTCTCCTAGCCAAAAATTTTAGCCCTCTCAGAAACTCTCTCCATAACCAAAACTTCCTCTGGACCAGGCTTGGCTTCACTGTGGCATATCCTAGCATTGGTAACATCTATCCTCACCCATAACCATTAAACCAACTTGAGAGTGATATACAAATAGATGCATTAACATATCCATTGAGTCCCTCCCAATACCTTGTTTATCATGTATGGCTGCACCAATTTTTTAAAATGGACCTATGTTGGGAGTGCTGTACAACACATATCACTCTTTAAAGTGGGAGAAAATCACTCTTTTAAGTGAAGAACTACATATGCAAATAAAAGTTTTGAGTAGGTCAGAACATTAGATAAATAATGAACAAATGTATAATTAAGTCACATTTTCATTCCCTTTAAAATTCCCAGGGATTTTTATTACTAAATAAATTCTGATTTCATTCCTCATTTGAAATTCTTTGAAACTCCACTATACCCTTTTAGTCTTTGCTAATTCAGAAAAAATATCTGCTAGAATTTTCTTATCCTCTCTAAACTGGTATTAGCATCCTATATGGATGAGATGCATATTGAATAGAGTAGAGTGCACCTGTGCTCACTGTACTTCCCTCACTGCTTGAGTAGCTCATATTTCCTAAGAAGCCTGGAGCATCCAGAAACATTAGTGACCCAAAGGCATCATGGTCCCCTAGAGGAAGACAAATAGAATTAGACCTATTTTATAGATAAGAAAACTGAGGTGATTTTCCAGCTGACATCTAAAAGTAAGTGCCGAAGTCACAGTTTCAGCTGTAAAATTATCTCAGCACTGGCAGCCTATGATGCTGGCTCTTTACCTTTGCTTTTGGTACGCAGACATTCAGCTCCTACCATCCCTTCCTCTATCACTTATGCTAACTGTCACAGTATTTTCAGGTTTAATTGTTAGGAGAGCAGAGGCCTCTGGTAATCATAAAAACCTGGTGGATATTCAGCACCTTCTGAGTCCAATTAATGCTTGGCTTTGTGCACAAATTGAATGTGACTTTTCCCTGGTTGTCACCCAAATTTTCTGTAGACAAATGAGTTCTGACCAGAAAAATAAGAGCTGCAGAGGGGTCTGGAAGCATTCGCCTGCTTGGTCTCCAAAAGGCCTTGAAAACTGTTTTGTTGATAAAGTGAACAAACTGCTATTTAGGGCCTGGACTCTAAATCAAAGAAAACACATGGGAAAGCACCTAATAAGCAGCACTCATTATCAGTTTATCAATGGCTCCGTATTATCGTATTCTGTTTCTTTTATCAGTCCCGCCAGTACCTGGAGCCAACAATGATATGTGGAGTTGTCCTTTGGGATTAATTGCCACCTCCTTATGGCTGATCATTTAAAACAAAAAATGTCTCTGACTGTGTATTTCCATAGGAAAAGCAAGTGAAATAATTTTGATGTTAGTTTCTATGCCAGCATGCTGAATGCAGTCTAGAGTTGCTACCCATGGGGGAAATAACAAATTTTGCCCAGCAATTAACAACTAAAGATACTGGGGGTATCTTTACTTTACTACTCTAAGCTGTAGAGACATGTGTGTCGCATCACATCAGCACAGCCATCCTGCCCCCGTGCGTGCCTGACCCTGTTTCCTCTTGTTTGAGGGTCATCTTCTAGCAGCCATGCTGGCACCAGAGATTAGAAACTCAGCTGCACAATAGCAGGTGGAAGGCTTTATTTTCTACTGATGTTAAAAAAAATTATATACAATAGAGACAGTTCTTTCTGTGTTGCTTCTGCCATGGCCAGCAGTTGTCAGGGTGGAAAGGTAGAAGTGATGAAGGATTGTCATCCCTTGCATGAGTGGTGGTGTCTTCTTTCTTAGAGCAGCTGCATAGCCCTTGGGAACTAAACAAGAGGAGAGAGATGTGCCCAGAAGTAGGGATGTGACACACAAGAAAGCAATGCAAGGGTAGTCCCTTTCACCTAAACCATCCTGTTTCTTTTTTTTTTTTTTTTTTTTTAACAGAAATTTTATTGCCATTTTTAATAGGATTTCACTAACTCCTCTCTGATTATAAGAAACAGTGGATTTCCATTCTTCACAACACATAAAACAATGAGTAGATGAGTTACAGCCTGGGATCACCCTGCTTGTCCCTATATCAGGCAGTAGTTCTCACCTGAAAAAATCTCTAAGTGTCTCTTTTAAACTTTGTAAAGTAAAGGCATTTTAAATGTCCAGTTCCCCTCATCTTCAGTGAACAAATAAAAAAGGACTACTAAATTGAATACATAAGTGTAATTGTTTATTTTCTATACATTAGGGGAATCTAGAAAACTAGCAAGGGGCAGTTGTCTTGTGAGATTAATCCTATTTCCTACATCCCTTGGACAGTCACCTCCAGAGGAGATTCATAGATCTTAATGAGGAAACCACCCTCAGGAACTTACTCTCTGTCTATACCGATTACTGGAAGAAAATCCAGATCTTCATACCTAGACATATCAGCCAGGCTGGGTAAGATGGACTTGAACCTCATGTTGCCAAAGGCAACGTAGGTGTTAACACTGCCTTCATGTGAGTGTCTTCATGGAAACATTTATGTCAAAAAAGACCCTTAAGATCATTGATTCCAACTGTTCTTTGCTTCTCCGAAGACAAAGTCCACCACCTTACCCTGTGCAGCTGCAGAGCCAGCACAGCAGGAATGCCGTCTCTTAGTTACCGTATGGAAAAATCATTTAAAATTAACCTTAAGGCTTCGTGATGAGTGTTGTGTGCTGACTGATTGAAAAAAAAACCTAGAAGCAATGGCTAATGGGTGTATTAATCAAAGCAGGACACACAACTTGAGAACATTAAGATAAAGGCCTGCTTTCAAATACAGAGGAGGTGAGGTCAAGGCTGACTTGTTGTTCTTTCATGCTCGTTGACTTTTAGGGGTTGTCATGCAAAGGGTGGAGAATTATTGGAAGTCCACATAGATTATCCTAAAAAGGAGACTACAATAAAATAAAAAGCACTATAAATACCAGAATGTGATGATATGAAAACCTATGCTTTTCAAAGTATGCTCTTTAAAAATATAGAGGAATTAAACTTGATTTTGAAGTATTGCATTTCATACATTTGTGTGCTCATTCCAGGGAAACACATTATCTGAAGATGTTAAACTGAATATGTTTTTTCAGTTTAATAAACTAATAATATACTGGCATGTTGAACTTCCCAGATGTTGAATGACTCATGTGGGCTTGTCGAGTACTTAAAAGATCCATCAAAAATTTGGGACCTGAGAAATTAAGCAGGTTTAAAAAAAAAAAAAGAAAAAAAAGAAAACACGCCACTTGGCAATTCATAGAAGTTGAATTTGCCATGCCTTGTTTTTAAGCTCTTGGCAGTGCAGACATTCATGTTTTGGCTAGTCACCCTGGACTTTATCTACTGTCAGTGAAGGGAAACAGCCTTCTGCAGAGCTCCTTAGCTGATGTATTTTATATGTGTGCATTAGGATAAGATGAATTGCACCTGTAAATCCAATGAAGATAGTGATAAAAAAGACATTTTAATGAGGGTGGAAAATCTTCTCCCTTTTCATCATTTGAACTGAGGTCTGATGTTATCATGTCATATATTTGCAAACTCTGTCATCTACCTTTGCCATGTTGATTATGCGTCTTCTAACCCAAATAAATGCAAGTGTCCATCTTTGATGTCCAATTACACTGAAGAGTAAAGGTTTTGTTTTTGTTCTTTATCTCAACATTGTTCTTTTACCTCACAGGAGGCTCAATACTAATAATCAGTCCTGTTCCCCATAAATTTAAGACCCAATAACCCCTGCCTAAGTGTGTGGGAGTTCAGGTCATTCTTTGCTTCCCATGAATGGGCTGCAAGGAAGGAGAGATCTCAAGGAGTTGGAGAGTTTGAGGGACTCACATTTTTATGCTCTGAATAAGAATTACTGAGAATATTACAGTAAACAACCTATTTCCTGAGTAGGTGGCAGAAAATTTCCCTGAATAGTTGCCACTTACAAACTATTTTCCTCTCCACAAGATTTAAAAAGAGGCATTTTTAAATAACATAGTACACCTCCTCTTCATTTGGGAAGCTGAGACACAGTGTGAGTAAGCGGTTTTGAGAAAGCATTTTCCTGAATTGGTGGGGAAGCTGCAGATACTGAAAAAGAATCTACCTCCCAGTAACAAAATTGCTCTTTCTCTGGTGACTTTTGTGACCAGTAACAAAACCAACACACATTAAGATTTCAAAAAGCTGTGTGTTAAAAAAAATATGCAACTAGCTAAACTTCCGTAATTCCTTATAGGTAGTGAAGATTGGATGTGAATTTAAATATGTAGTTTGGGATGTTAGACAGAAAGATGGATGTCAGAGTGGCTGCTCTGAACTGTGTAGTATTACAGGTTCATGTTTAAAGATTGGGCTGAATGTTGCATGCTGGGGACCAAACTCCAATTTAAAGATCTGTTTCCCCCAAGTTCAGTGTGGATATGTTGGCTAGTCCTTGCTAATCACACCTGGCTAAGAAGTGATTTAAGAAGATTCCTCTGTTGGTTTTACTACTGGATGCCATACATCTCCTCTGTGGCAACAGAGAAGAGAATTTGTGGGTGCCCCATCCCTGGAAGTGTTCAAGGCCAGGTTGGATAGGGCTTGGAGCAAGCTGGTCTAGCAGAAAGTGTCCCTGCTCATGGCAGCAGGGCTGGAACTGATCTTTATGGTCCCTTCCAACCCAACCCAAACTATGGTTCTATGGCAGCAGAAAACATGGCAGACAAGACATTATCCCAAGGGTCACATCCAAACTCTAGACTATCTTGGTCTAATATGCTACATCAATGTCAAGTAACATTGGATAACATTTACATATATGTATAAGGAGTGAAGTCTTAAAAATAGACACACACATACCAAAAAACACAAACCTTTTTGGCATTTGTGCAGATAAGGCAAATTTTAATGGCAAATATTTTCCTTGGCACAGATTCAGCATGTACTAAGAGCTTAATAATTTTGGCAGACACACCAATGAAAAATATTACTGAACCAGACCCAGTTATGTGTGTAAAATGTAAACAGTTGTGTCTGCTGGGGATAACTGCAGTATGTTGTCAAGCCATGACTGTGAATTACGTATGGTGGATTGGTCTAAATTTGTTTTTGACAAATGACCATTTGATGACATCGTTTTGGGGCCACACTATGGATGGAAAGACATTATCAGCAGAATGCAATACCAGCATAGCTTTTGTTACACCTCTCAGGCCAGCTTTCCAAGGTTTGGCAGCTCTGGTAGAAGTTTCAGGCTGGTTTTCTTCTGTTCCCTTTCAGTAGACCCTCCCCAGTGTCTTCACACTGAAGTTATAATGAGCTAATTCTCAATAATTATTTCTTATTCTCCATATTAGACATCAGTGGAATAGCTGTTTAGATTAATTCTTGCTCTGGAAAAATTCCTGTGGCACTGGCAGAAGCTGAAGTTTTCACTGAAGCTTTGAAAGCACAACAAAGCCCTTTCTTACCTCTTTTATGTACCCATTTTGCTAAGCTGGGTATACATATGCCGTTAAAGCTGCCATTCAGCCCTCATAAATGAAAAGAAACTCTGGAACTGCCTAAAAATGCTTTCAGGAAGAATTTGCGTTAAGCTTGGCCTGCAATTAAAGAATGGCCATGCTGAAGGCGGGGTGGGTGGGCACTGGAAAAAGAGGGCTAAATAACAAAGCTTTTCAGGACATGGCTGTGAGGAGCCCCCTCCAGCCAGCACCTGGGGAAGCCATCGAGCAGGCCCTCCCACCAGCTTAGATTAGACTAACAGTGCCACACAGCAGGCTTCTGCTAAAAGCAAGCAGAGAGGGAGAAGTCTTAAAAAGAGCCTTTTCTGATGCATTCAGGTAGAAGAGTGTAAAGTAAATAATGAAGCCGAAGGGCAGCACACAAGAGCATGACTTTGCATTCCTTTCGTGCCCGCTGCTACAAAGCTCAAGGAGAGCAGAGCAAATGAACTGCTGAAGGATGCCGAGTGCTCTAGCCCAGCTTTGCTGAAAGCCAGCATCAGTGAGGAAAGGAGCTTTGAGTCATTCGGAGCATAGCCTCCCACCAATCTCTGCCCTTATCAGACTTTTCCAGAGAGCCTATAAACATGCACACTTTAGTAAATGGCACGTTATAAATATGGGTGAATAATGGCATTGCAGTGGAAGAGCAAATAGGATGTTATTTATCACCACCTTTCTATGATCAGCATATTTTTGTAGAAGAAGGTAGTTATTAGGAGAGGTTATTGACAGTGCTTTGTCAGACTTCATATGAGTAAGCTTAATTTTTAAATAACAATGGCTTATTTATTCAGTCATTCTGAAAATTAAATTTTCTCCAAAAATTCCCCAGCTTTGGAAGTAAATTTACTTCCTTGGTTCGAATAGCAACATAGCATTAATTGTTTTTTCAGGTATATACTGACATAAATAGAGAAAACAAAGAAGAATTATTGGTATGATTAACTGGAAAATGTGGGTTTGATACTGATTCAATTAGATTTTTATTTGTGTATAGTTATACACATTGTGAAATACCTCTATAATAAGGAATGAAAATTGAATATGTAATAATAATTAAATGGCACAGAAAATACAGAAATTGCTCACTTTCTGTTGAGGCCAATAACTTTGGGCCAGATGATATAATAAAAAATAAGGTTATGGGTTTGAAGAAGCATGGTTTAACTTCTTGAGCGTTACTGATACAGAATGAGTAATTCTGATGGTGTATGATTAAATTTCAGGAAGAGATTCATTAGGGAAAATAGGACCAAGACCAAAATTCTTTAAACATAGGAAGTTGCTTGTTTATTAACGACTTCGGTGCAAACTTTCTTCTCCTCCTCCATTAATTGATGCATAATAATTTTCAGTGTGTTTTAAATAAACATCTTCATTGCCTTGGTGCACTTTCCTTTCAGAACAATGTCAATGGAAAGTGAAACGTAATCCTACTATGGGACTTCTCTGAGGTCACACTCTCTGTTTGCTCTTGTGTCCCAAATCTTTACTACATTAGGAAAAAAATCAAGCCCAAATGATAAGTGCATTGGCCAGAAATTTCTGCTTGCCTGCTTGGGAACTGATGGGAACTCCCTCTTCATTCTCAGTGCTTACTCAGTGTGTGGAGCAAGAAACTGGGCAGTGCTGTACATCTGAAAAATAGGTTTCAGAGGAATTCTTCCAAAGTGGGATGGAGAACTGCCTTGAATAGTGAACAGTTCATATGCAGGGTTAGGACTCAAAGCAGGAATCTTGGAGAAGCATTCACAGTGGGATTTCAATGAGGAAGAAACACCAAGTCCATTTGCAATTGTCATCCTGTCATTTAAAGTTTTGCACAACTTTGCATCTTCCTTGTCCTTCAGTACTAACTACTTTAATTTTTCTTTCCCCAAAAGACATTTCCCATTTATTTTCATTTGCCCAACCATCCTTTTCGGTACTGACTTACTCCAAATTTAGATCTCCATTTCCATTGGCCACTTTTCTTTCCTGGTACTTGCATGTTTATATGGAGCTATAGGTTCATGAAGGGACATGAATAATAGATTTCTAAAGGACAAGAAAATGCTCAAAATGGAGACTAGAAACCTTGAGAGTGCTGTTTTAACACCAGGATATAAATCAGATGTATTTCAATTTAACACATATAAGGAATTGACACTCTGTTTTTGTTCTAAAATGTTGTGTAGGACTAGATGGCTAGTTGCCCTTAATCTAAAAAAATAATGTTTATCTCTGTATAAGGGAGGCATAAAATATGCAAATTAAAAGGGGAGAAATCCAGTGGAGAAATATCAGAAGTCATATGCACTACTTCTTCCTTGACAAACAGCTTAATTTGTTTCTCTGGGCTGCACACATGGTGCAGAGATCATTATAGTGCTTGTTATTTTCTGGCCAGTGATGGGAGAAAACTAAAATTGTACAAAAGTATAAGTTGCATTGCTTTCACCCTCTATCATCACAACAAATTCTGATGGTTATAACCTGCTCACCTGAGCCATTTAAATGGGGAACAGTGGCAAAGTCCATCAGGGATGTGCAAATATGCAAGGAGTGTCTGATTGCACTGTGACCTGATAGCACAGTGCAGACATCAATAGACTGATCATCAGCAGGAATGATTTGCAATAAGGCTGAATCCCGACCCTTTGAAGATGCTGATATGCTTGGCTAGGCCTACAGCCACACTGTTACCCTATAATTACTCTACTGTTTCCTATTTCAAAGGATCTGTAAAAAAAACTGTACGAGCTGCTCACATGTTGCTGACTGACCATCATTTGGGGGTGAACAAGTTTACAAATAAAGAATAAACAGTCTGAGAGAGAAATTTTTACCAAACATTGGAAAAAATATTTTTAACAGAAGAATACTGATGGCTCTTAAAAGGTCTTAAAAGGCTTTTCAAAGGGTTTTAAAAAAACTCTGGAAAAGAAAAGAAACACATATCCAGGAAGCTGCACGCAACCAGGTTTGTATCAAAAATAGTGAAAACTGACTCAGGAAACAGAGAACTGCCAATACCTTCACTCATCATACAGAAATTTCAGCTCCTCAAATTATTAATTTTTTAAACTCTTAAGTCTGACTTTAATGCCTATTTCATGAGTAAATTATTCATCTGCTAGAAGTTCTTGTTCCACTCTAAACAGAATCTGGAGTCTGAGCATACCTCAAATATAAACACACAACTTCCTGATGTGTAATTTTGGAGATTTGTATCCTGCCCACTACCTGGAAATGAGGTACACTTTGAAATTTTAAGTAATTTTCTGACCTACATATGTTTAGAATTACACTTTAGAAGTATTCTTACATCAGTATTTGGTGACCTGCTGTAGCATCTGAGATATTCCCCTGTCTGTCTCCTTCAGATTTTACTAGGAACTATGAGGTCTTAAAAAGCAATTTTGCAGCATGGTTCCCTGCTGGAGTCTGGGAATATTTACTGAAAAATCTGGAAAATATGTGCTGCAGTGCCACTTTGGTGCCACTGTACAAACTCATAGTAAGATATGTATGTGGCCTTGAACAATACGTTAAAATAAAGGGGAAAATATTTGGCTTTCCATGAAGGCTGTAGACATTAGCACCCTGGGGAGAAAAGCTCTGAGCTCCCCGGTAACATCCTGTCCTTAAGTTAGCGGTCATCAACTCAGTTAACTATCACTCATTAACTGGATTAACTGATTGACAGGAGAGTGTGTCTTTGACAGAGCAGGCTGATGTGCCAGGAACACCAAGAGTCTCCCAGGTTCGTGAAGAATTTTCCCTGGGTGATATCACCAAGAATGACAAAGCTTCTCTGGAAAAAAATGGCGGGTGGTCCATTGAGGAATTTTCCCAAGATACTTCCCACCCCTATAGGGGATTTACAACACTGGCCATGCCCTTAGTGTGCCCTGGTTTTTATTGGTGGCCCCGTGTAGATTTTACCTCTTGTGGTTATAGGTGCTGAAGGCCTTTCCATTGTTGTGCTGTCTAGAGGAGTGATTTACAGCTTGTGCTCAGGGTGTGTGAGTGGATGCTGTGTGAGCAAGGGCTTGGCTTTGTTGCTGAATAACTCAGTGTTTGCATTAGGAGCTTTCCTGCCAAATCAGGCATCTTCAGGGTGGGTTTGCCCTGTCTGATGTGGGCTACACCAATCCCTGGGGGAAAGACGGATCCATCAGAGTGTCTTAATTTAGGTAGGTCTTTGAATTTGATATAATTGTCTGTGACTGTAGGAGCCTGAACATAAAGGCATTCCCTTCTGGTACTCAGGGAGATAATGATGACCTATGAATGGTGCTGTAGCTCTTTTTTATCCATTTCTTTCTCTGTTTGCTAAAGAATAAAACAATAGAGTGTGGAGTTTCAGCTCTCTCGTGAGCTTAACCAATTACTGTTTTCCTTCAAGCTATATAAATTGTGTGCATTTAATATTTAGTTATCTCCAGACTGTTTACACTAATTTTCATTTATACAATGCATCTAGTAACAGAGGTAGAGTGCAATTCTTTCTCTATTTCTCTTTTGAGTGAAAGCCTTGAGGGAAGCCTGCAGTTTTTGATCATGCTCCACTTTGATGTAAGCAAATGTTTAAGTTATGCTCTGGCAGAATGTCTGGGATTCGTGTTCATGAATGATGCAGGATTTGTCCTCCTTCCTTAGTGGCTCTATTTATAGCCACAACTGTTTTTATTTTCCATGCAGCCATGAGAGAGAAGGTGAGAAGGATGCAACCATAAGTCCTTTGTCTAAGCATAGCTAAGTTTGTTCTCATGCTTTGGTGTGTTTCATATTCCTCCATGCTGCATTTCATGCCTCTTTCTATAGAATAGAAAGCTCCAGGGACCCAAATCTCTACTGCTCTGTGCTCCACAGGACCATGTAGTCTGCAGTGTTGAAGCTGCAAAGGGCCACCAGAGGAAAACAATTTACCTATTTCTGTGTTCACAGAATCACAGAATGGGTCAGATTGGAAAGGACCACAGTGGGCCATCTGGTCCAAATACTGCTCAGACAGGGCCATCTCAGAGCACCCTGCACAGGATTGTGTCAAGACAGTTGTTGAATATCTCCAGTGAGGGAGATGCCACAACCTTTCTGGGCAGCCTGTTCTAATGCTTGGTCACCTGCACAGTAAATAAGTTCTTCCTCATGTTCAAATGAAAATTACTGTGCATCAGTTTCTGCCTCTTATTGCTTGGCACCACTGAGCAGAGCCTGGCTCCAGCCTCCTGACACTCTTGTTCAGATAGTTCATTAGTCAGGTCTCCTCCAAGTTATCTCATCTTGAGGCTGAACAGGCCAAATTTCCTCAGCCTCTCCTCCTAAGAATGATGCTCCAGTCCCTTAATAATTTTAATAGCCCTTCACTGGACCTGCTCCAAGAGCTCCATGTCTCTCTTGGACTGAGGAACCCAGAACTGCAGACAACACTCCTGATGAGGCCTTACCAGGGCTGAGGGAGGGGCAAGATCACCTTCCTCAACCTGCTGGTAATGCTTTCCCTAAGGCATCCCAGGATACCATTGGCCCTTTTAGCAACAGGGGCACTGCTGGCTCATGGACAGCTTGTTGTCCACCAGGTTCGTCTCTGGAAGGAGCAGAGCTGCTTTCCAGCAGATCAGCCCCCAGCCTGTGCTGCTCTGTGGGTTTATTCTTTCCCACGTGCAGCACCCTGGATTTGCCCTTGCTGAATTTCAGAAGTTCCTCTCTGCCCATCTCTCCAACGTGTCAAGGCTCTTCTGAAGGGCTGCACAGCACTCTGGGGTGTTGGCCACTCCTCCCAGCTTTGTGTCACCAGTGAACTGCAGAGGCTGCTGCAGAGGCATCTGCCCCTTCATCCAAGTCATTGATGGTTAGTCAAACAATACTGAGCCCAATATTGAACCTTGAGCTCTCACGGTGTGCTTTCCTCTGACCTGAGAACTGCTTCTAGCTCTGCAAGGGTATAAATTCAAACCAGCTTCTGTCTACACACAGAAGAGACCAAATCACAAATTCTGACTGGATTTTTTTTTACTTGTGGAGTAAAGGTTTTTTTTTTTACATGTGAAGATTTTTATTTGCTTTTTTACTTTCAGAGCTGCTCTCTGTCATGTGAGACAGCAGCCCAAGGCTGTATTTTGATCAGAATGGTTGGCTGTGTTAAGGGCTGAGATGCTGTGATAAGGTTGTGCAGGGTGCTAGGAGCGGATAGTCATTCTTCTATGGAGGATGTGCAGCTCTGAGCTGCTGCAGGCTAGAAGGAAAGGAAGTAGGTTTTCTTCCAAAAGGCATGTCTTCAGTGCATTGTTTTTACAGCTTTTCATGGAATGGAATGGACCTCAATCACCCAGTTCCAGCCTCCATTTAATGGTAAAGCTTCCATTTACCTCATAGTGGGAATGAAAACTATCAATGCCTGGCAGAAACCATAAAATACAATAGGATACTGGTAGAGAATTAGTGCAAATGCACCTGTCTTTTGTCAAATGAAATCTCTGCTTCTCCAGAAATTTCTGTGATTCAAGGCCACTGCAAATGACAGTACTGATGGTATATTGAAACCTAGGACTATGGGATCTGACCAGGAGGTACCTTTAGAAGGGGTGATAAATAATGACAAGAAGGTCTATGCTTAGTGCACACTCAACAGTCAGTTCCCCTAATCAAGGCAGAAGAAGATGGAATTGGATACATCCACAACATTACTTTTTCCTTAGGATGAGAACAGAAAAAAGTAGACTCGGAACATAGATGATGCTTTTAGGGACACAATAGCAAGATCCAAGAAAATGTGACAATCAGAGGCATAATTAAAACCAAATGACTCAAATGCAAGTTAGAGAAGAATCAAACAATTAATTTATTTGTAGCAGAACAAAAGCTTAGCAAATGCTATAGAGTTTTCTTTCATCAAATTTTAGAATCACAGAATTCTAGCATGGTTTGGATTGGAAGGGACCATTAAGACTATCTAGTTTCAACCTTACTGCCAAGGGCAAAGACACCTTCCGCTAGGCCAGATTGCTCGAAGTCCCATCCAACCTGGCCTTGAACACTTCCAGGATGCTGTCCTTTTCTCCTGCTTGATTCCATGAGGGATCAGATCTGTGCCTGTAGCTTGTAAGTGGGTTTGTTTGCCAGCTGCTTTGTATTTCACAATTTTACATACTTCGCTTTGGGAATTTGAGTTTCACTAAAGCCAGTGCTCAGACCAGACTGTGTGGACAAGGAAGCAGTAACTCAGATGGAGACAGCCTCAGTGTCTCACAAAGTTTGATGTTTCATGGCCAGTTCTAGAGAGCCCTCAAGGGAGATCCAACTGCTAAAAAGATAATTTCCAGTCTCCTATTTTGGCAGTTTTCTCCACTGAAAAGAAAGAAACATTACCCAGGCATTTTGCATTCTAACTCTTCCCTGTGCTGGCTGTGTTTTAGTACTCTGCATGGTAGCTTGACATTTGAAGTCTCACAGTTATGGTATTACCAAGTAGAAACTTACGGTCTGATTTGCCGTTTCCTAAGTTTTTAAAAGTTGCCCTTCACCAAGTTGGGTGGAAGTGTCAGTTTGTTGGAGGGGAGGAAGTCTCTGCAGAGAGTCTGGACAGGCTGGACTGATGGACCAAGACCAGTGATATGAGATTTAAAAAGACCAAGCTCCAAGTCCTGCGCTTGGATCACAATAACCCCTAGGCAGCACCAAAGGCTTGTGGTGGAGTGGTTGGAAAGTAGCTCAGAGGAAAATAACCTGGGGGTGCTGGTCAACACTGTCATGTGCCCAGGTGGCCAAGAAGGCCAATGGAACCCTGGCCTGTATCAGGAGTAGTGTGTCCAGCAGGACCAGGAAAGTGATTGTGCCTCTGTACTCAGCACTGGTGAGGCCACACCTCGAGTTCTGTGTCCAGTTCTGGGCCCCTCAGTTCAGGAAGGACGTTGAGGTGCTGAGGCACATCCAGAGAAAGGCAACAGAGCTGGTAAAAGGTCTGGAGAACAAGTCCTGTGACAAGAGCGTGAGGGACTTGGGGTTGTTCATCCTGGAGAAAAGGAGGCTCAGGGATGGGCTCATTGCTCTCTAAAACCACCAGAAAGGAAGTTGCAGCTAGGTGGGGGTCAGACTCTTCTCCCAGGCAGCTATGGATGGGACAAGACTTGGTCTTAAGCTGTGCCTGGAGAAGTTTATGTTGACTATCAGGAGGAATTTCTTCACAGAAGGGGTGATTTGACATCAGAGTGGGCTGCCCAGGGAGTTGGTGGAGTCAGCATCCCTGAAGATGTTTAAGGAAAGACTGGACGTGGTACTTAGTGCCATGGTTTGTTGACATGGTGGCATTCAGTCATAGGGACTCAGTGATCTCAGAGGTCTTTTCCAACCTAATTGATCTTGTGATTCATTAAAAGTGAACATCTGTCACAACTTTTTGAGATTAATTCTTGACTCTAATCTCTCTGGATTGTTTCCCTACTTTTTTTTAAAATGTTTTTTTGATTTTACCTTTCTTCTATTTTTCAAACTTGAAAAAGTTCTTATCCACTTCATTATTGCTAGTTGGATATAGTTTAAACAGACTATTCTTATGCCAGTAAGCAGAAGTTACTATGCCATTTATATAACATGCACTATTAAATATTGGCAAATGTAGTTTTTTAATGTTATCCATCTGGTGTTGACTTGCCCAAGGTCAAACATCAGGGCAGTGCCAGTGCAATATGTCACTTACCTGGATGTTTCTGTCTCTGAAACCCTTTCCCAAAGCTCTGGCTGGACAAGCTAAGTCAGATAGCAAAAGTATACATAAAAGCACCACAGTGAGTGTAGGATCTGGGAAAGGATATAAACAGGGCCTTCTTCAGGAACAATTGATGACAGACAAATACTGTAAGGAAAGAATTGAAGCAGGGTTTAAGAAGGACACAGAAGTGTATCTTAGGTTTCAAAGGGGAGTTTTTACTTTACAAAAGACTGGTGTTGTTGGTTATAGTGAACTGATTCTTTACTTAGAGAAACACTCAAAGAAGTTAGGAGACTTGCTATTTAAGATGCTGTACAGTGAGCAATCCCAATGGACAGCACAAAGATCAGACTCTTGTTTCCCATTCCTTCTTCTTTCCTCTTCCCAAAGGCAGTACTGATGAATGCTGATCAAGAAATAATAGAGAGCAGAAGCCAAAAGGCACAGGCTTCCCAGCAAGCATTTGAGTCTTGACCACCTCTGAGATTTGTCTTGCCACGTTGCAGATCTGTGAGAGTCAACAGCTGTGTTTTCCCTTCTCTTACCCTTGTAAAAAAAAATAAAATACAATAAGAAAAATGAGCAAAAGGAAGAAACCATGTGGAGAGAGAAGAGGAGAGCATTACATGGGCACTAGAGACATCAAGGCTGTGTACATCTGTGAAACACAGTTCTCTAAGCCTCATGATTGTAGCTGCAGCATCATGAGTGTACTCAACAGGGTTCTACTTGAGTTTCAGTTAATATAATTTTAGAAGCACTTTAAAGTGCCGAAACGCATTGGAAATAATTCCAAAGTAACCCAGTGGACTGATTTTTCTTCCACCAGCTTCCACTTAAAAAATAATATACACAAACATCCTATAATAGGAGGCTAAATCCTGTTTCTATTTACATGTGTGGAATGAATGCCGCACAATTCCATCACTAAATAACATCAGAATATTCAAGAATGTCAGTCAAAGAACTAAATAGCAAAAGAAGTTTATTTTTTTTTCTCATACATATTTGTATTTTTTTAACTTAGTGTTTCATTGCAGTAAAATGCAATGATGAAAGCAACATGAATACCAGATGAAATTATTTATGTCCACAGCCTTCCCAGAGAAGCAAAATTTAGCTGCATAAACACAGGTCAGATGCAAAGAGGAATGAAGGTGTTCAATGTACTTTGTCTTCCAGGTAGACTCCTAAGAAATAATGTCTTGGCAATAATACCTGATTGTAATACAATATAGAAGTGTGATGATACTTTGTTAATGTTTTGAAGAAGGCACAGGGAGTTAGAGTTTATTATTGTATCAAATTTTGCAAGACTCATGTAATGTGCTTATCTTTCATTTACTTCACATTAACTCAACATACTGCCACTCTCTACAGCTTAATCAACTGCTAAGGATTACACCATCAAGCTAGAAATAAATGAAGGTGGGTTAATGAAATAGTCAAGAAATATGTCCAAACACTCAAATAGTGACTTTTTTTACTGTTTTTCTTTCTGTATTGTTGAAAGAGAAGTGGTGTACTATCGGACTTCCACTGTAAAATATTATCAGATCCTTTTTGCCACTTTATCTCTTCTGTGTTCATTTTTTTCTGTAAAACTAAGTAAAAATCTCTAAAATGGGAATTGTGGGCAATGGCTTTGATTTGCATTTGCATTTGCTGTCACCAGCTACATGGCTTTGGCCTTCTCCTTGCCCTTCCTCTCCTGGATAGCTCCTTCTCAGCCCTTTCCAATGACCAGAGACGTCTCAAATACTCTCTGAAACTAGTTCGATAATCAAATTGACCTTTTGTCACCCTTTTTTTATCAGTTTAAAGGGAAAGCTGTCTTACATCCTTCAAATGCTCTCCAGGCCTTCTCAGTAACATGCTAGTCAAGGGGTGTCTTACTGTTCCCACAGATCAGCTAAATTTTGTATACACAGCATACTTTCCATATGCAAAGTCTATCTATAGCATAATTTCTTTACTGGAAAGGGTTGTGAACCTTCTAACTTACACGTGTCTAAGGAATAGAGGAGGTGTATGCATCTGATGCTGAACTAGGCTTGTCTGTGACTGTTTCCAGTCTGTCATGAGAGCTTTCAAGCAGCTGCAGAACCACTTTGGATATTGGATTCTACATCCTTCTCCAGGAGATACAATTTAAAGTAATGAAAATTTTAAGTAATATCTTCTTATACAGCAAATCATTACCAGATATGAGCAATTAATTGCATCCGATTCTGGCAGACTGTATGTAATAAAAGCACAAAGCAGAATATGAGGGTCTGATTTTCAATATTGTGTCCACTTCACTCACACCGTCAGTGGAAGGATTGTTGGCACAGATGTAGTCCAGAGATGGCTAGAGACAAAACACTTCAAAAGACAGATGATAAACAGGATAAATTTTCCCCTTTTTGGTAAATATTTCAGCAGATTACATCTTGTGGTTATCTGGGTAACTTAGAATCACAGAATTATCTGAGTTGGAATGGACAGTAAAGATCATCAAGTTCCAAACCCCCTGCCATGGGCAGGGACACCTTCCACTACACCAGGTTGCTCAGAGCCCCATCCAACCCTGAACACCTCCAGGGATGGGGCAGACACAGCTTCTCTGGGCAACTTGTGCCAGTGTCTCACCTCCCCCTTAGGGAAGAATTTCTTCCTAATAGCTAATCTAAACCTACCATCTTTCGCTCTGAAGGCATTCCCCCTTGTCCTGTCACTCCATGCCCTTGTCAAATTACCCTCTCCACCTCCCTTGTGGCCCCTTTAGGGACTGGAAGGGGCTCTAAGGTCTCCCTGAAGCCTTTTCCTCTTCAAGCTGCACACCCCAAACTCTCTCAGCCTGTCATTGCAAGAGATGTGCTCCAGCCCTGTGATCATTTTTGTAGCCCAAAGTTGTCTCTTACCTGGATTTATTTTTTAAAAAACCACTTGCAGCTGTGCACCACTGAAATCCACGTGAAGATGGAGTCCATAGACTATCAGCTGAAGAATAAAACTACCTTAATTTTTCCTGACCAAAGACTGAAAAAAAAATTTACCAACCAAGAGTACATGTCTTCTCTTGCTAGGCTGGGAATAGTGTTACAACACATTTACACTCCCATAAATGAGATGAAATTTGGCCCCTCTTAATTAATCCTGGGTCATAGTGAGACTTCAAAATTCTTTACTCTGGAAAGCTTGAAATAACTTCAAAGAACATATTTTAATTGACAAGTGTATTCACTGCCAGAGACGGGTATAACAAGAAAAGGGGATTAACACCCAGCTGCGCTCTAGAGGAAATTTAAGGCACAGATGTACTGTACATCAGATAAAGCCTGAATTACTGCTCACAAATGTGGTATTTCTCTGTCTCCACTAATGCTAAGCAGTTCACATCTGTCAATTAAATGCCTCTCCATTCTGCTGTCCTCACTGTAGTGGTAGGTCTGTTCACCCTGACTCGCTGTTACTATTGAATTAGCACAGTTAGAGTTGCACATCTTCAGAGTCAGCAGAGTATTTGCTTCCTCCCTGAGGGTACTACAAAGCTGGGACAAGCTAACAGTTTCCAGATCTCCAATGTGTGTACCTCACAAAAGCAAGAACACTGGGTTATTTTGAAGCTTAGTGATGTTACTTGGTGGCCCTGACTCTCCATCAAAGCTGTGATGAGAAGCATCTCCTGCCCTCAGCTGAGCTATCAACCCAACCACCCTCCTGGGCTGCCTTCCAACAGCTGTTGTCATAAGCTAAGGATTACTAAGGGCCCATTACCAACTGCTGGGAATTACCATTTAGTAAGAAACCTAGAACACACTCTACCCAAGTAACAAGTAGATGTTTGGTTCAGAGAGACTTCTACATAAATTTTGCAGTTTCAGAGGGTTTTCTTACAGAGAGTTGATCTCCCAATGCTGAGGTTATGAATTCAGACTTGCTTTGGGTCAGTGAAGCTTTCTGGTTGTCTGGAGGGTACATCAGCATTGTGATATGGGTATGGATCTCCACTAATTGGAAAAAAAATTGTTTTCTCTTTCCATTAGAATTCTGGGTGGTGCAAAAGCGGTTAGGAGCTTGATCCACATCTCCTTGGTTTGGGCTACTGAGAAACAGAGACAGGCTTTTGCATTGGTACAGACTTATCTAGCCCCACTGTGAATGATACAGTATAGTAAACTTAAGAAGTGCAAGAGAATCTACCATGCTGTTTCGTCCCTGATCCAACATAAGTGCTCATTTTTATACAACACTCTGTTTCGATAGTGCTTTTGGGAGTCACAGAATCACAGAATGGATCAGGCTGGAGGGGCGCTCTGGGTGGGTCCAACCTTCCTGCTCCAGCACTGTCATCCTAAAGCACATGGCACAGGATTGCATTGGATGGTTCTTGAATATGTCCAGTGAGGGAGACTCCACAATCTCTCTAGCCAGCTCAGTTCCAGTGCATGGTCACCCACACAGTAAGGTTCTTTCTCATGCTCAGATCACTTCAGGTTCAGATGTTTAAATTTTTATCATCATCATCATCATTATTATTATTTTAATTTGACTTCCCTAAGGGATCTGATCATTAAAAAAATATTTCATTGTGTTAATCAGAATTTTCCTTTTTCTTAATCAAATTTTCTTCTGAATTAAGTAGTAGCACTGATATCCATTTTTTTTCTTAAGATCCTTCAGATTCCTCTGGACTTTTACAACTGCTTTGTTTTTTACTGCTTGCCAGTTTGCATACATTTATTTCAGATGTTTAATGCACCAGTTCTTCTTACTCCCTTTAAGCCTTACATAAGTATATCCACATGGATATACCTCTGCTAACCACCTAGCGATATGTGAAACACTTCACGCCTGCTCTTAGCAGTCATGTAGAGAGAGACAAACACTTCCCTGCTGTAGAAGGTAGCAAACTGTAAAGAGTTAGTGATGACACCAATCTAGGAACTAAATAAAGGGGTCACTCTATCTTACCCATCTGTCCTCCTAGGAACACTTTAAATCAAACATAGGGAAAAACATCACTACTCTTGTGATTGTTCATGTTCTGTAACTTGACTGTGATGTAGGAATAAACTCCATCACAGTTTATTTTTAAAATGCTGGGGAGCAGCAAAGCAGTTGAGACATCTGCTGAGATCAGCTGAGCCTTGATATTCTCTCTCCTTTAGCCTCAAGGGACTGGAAGGGACCTTAAAGATCATCTAGTTCCATGCCCAGGGATGGTGCCACAACTTCATAGCCATCCCCAAGCAATAGCACAATAATTACAGAGGCGTGATTGTCCTTGGAAGAAAGATGCGGAATAATTCATGAAGAAAAAAGAATAACCTTGGCCTATGCTCTGCACTGTGGAGCATATATACAGGAATGAATAATCTTAGTTTCTGGTCTGCTGATAAAATTACTTCCTGTTTTACGAGTATAGAAGGTAAAAGCAGAATTCCAGACAGTCCTTTGCATGTATTGAGCTATAGAGACATAATAAAACCATTTTAATTGTATTAGTAATAGAGTCTGGATTTACATGCCCTGCACGGGACTCAATCGATTGAGTTGGACTAGGTCCAACATTTGCTTATTTGGGACAAGGCAGTAAACTTTTCTGGATGGGTTAAGCCAACTTCCCCTTACCTTGGAGCTTCTAATGCACCGTGACAAACCCTGAGAGTCTCCTTCACTTTTTTCTTGTATTCTCGTAACAAATTAGGGAATATGTGCACTCTCCTCCTGACCTTAAACTAACAGATAAAAACAAGGTGTTGCTGCTGCTGTTACTGGTTTAAGGCAATAAGAAAGCATCTTAAGTCATATTTCTGGTATAATTAAGAAGATAGAAATACTACATGAGTACTCTGATGTCACTCTGACAATACATTTCATTGGCTCAGGTCATAATTAAGGGAAGTTTGAGGAACATCCCATTGAAGCAGGCATTGCTGATTATCCTCACTGCATGGTCTTTTCCAGGCTCTTCTTCAAGATACCATTTTTTATGTCCAGCAATGACTCACAGGGCAGTGACACAAACAGCATGGGCTACATGGACCTTCTACTCCACACCAATCCCCCTCTCTGTTTCATGGCCAGCATCCCCAGCCAAGCGTGACAAAATGCATCTGACCATTTATCAGCCAGCTCACAAGTGGTTATCAGGCCCTGCCAGCCTCAAGCTGCCAAAGCCTTTAAGAAACAAATGCTCCAGGTACACAGCTCACAGTTCTGCTGTGTGTTTCTTCCAGCATGTCAGTCTCTTCCTAATTTGGGCAACATTTACTGCCTCTTACAGCTCCTACCTCAAATTTTTCTCCTGTTTACATTTCAGATCCTGGAGCACACTTATTTTTTTTTTTAGTTTCTATGCATGCTCACGTCCTGTTTGTTTCTTTCATAGTACTCTAAGCTGGTTCTCTTGATTTTCAGAGGAAAACTCCATAACAGCTATAAGGACACCTCACAGATTGAGGGTTTATTCCTAACTTCCCCTGGTTAGTATATGTCATCTTCTCCCTCTGTGCCTGCCAAACGACCAGGCTCCACCAGCCTCTGTATAACCTCCTCTCCCCACATGATATGAAAGTGTTTCCTACTTAGACTTGAGCCCTGCAGGCAGGACTTCCAGACATTGTCTTGGGACCAACAATGTGCAACCCAGGAGAGCCATGAGACAGGACCACACCTGAAAAATCCCCACAATCCTGTCACCATGTGCAGGTGCCTCTCTGAGCCAAGGTTTGTCTTTGGATGGTCTTTCCAGCTGATCTCATCCAAAATAGCAACAGTTACTTCACTCTGTCAGGCTGCTTCTGACTGCAGAAAGTTGTCCAGTCCTCTGCCATCAAACTGGTGTCTTTCTAGAGAAGTAAAACATATGTCTGATAGCTTCTTTCTTGAGTCTACATATTAAATGAGAACAGAACAGCAATAAAGAAATGTCTTACAATCCAGATCTGTTTTATTTAAAAGACAGTAAAGAAAATGGCTTACTAGATGAATTTAGAAGGCACACGTGAAGTCACCACTGAAATATCCACTCCTGAGTTCATTGAAGCATCTCCATATTTGATACACTACTTAACTAGAAAGGAAAAAAGCTGAGAAAAAACAAGAGAGGAAAAGAAAAAATTTAGCCCTTAAGCCTGCAAGTTTGGGATGAAAACATACTCTTCAGTGGAAAATTCTTACTCTGCTGTGACAGAAGAGCATCAGCATCTCATAATGGAAACTGCCTAACTGCAAGACTTAGGCAGAGTCTGGACTGGGAAACAGAAGTTCTCTGTTCTGAGAGATCTTCTGGTTTTGCTACCAGCTGAGGCATCCAGTGTTTTACCACATGGGTATGTCTCTCTGTTTTCATCCTCTATACCTCTGCTTCTCCAGCTGCAACTGGAGGTCTGCTTTACAACACACCATCTGTGGCCATTTCATAGATATACTTTTATACTCCCACGGACAGCTCAACAAGTAATCCTCTTTCACTAATGAGCGCTAAGTCCTTTAATTATTCTACCTTCCTGTTTACCTTGAAGTGATATCCACATCTGAGAACCACAAAATTATTGAAAACAAATGGAAATCAGTAGAAAGGGCTCGACCAGAAAACAAGCCAGTCCTTTTTATAGTGATGGATAGGCAGGAGTGTGGGTCATTGCTATGAATAGTATCATTTAGCTGCCTGTGCTTCGGCCAGGGCCAGGGCATTTGACCTGCCTTGGGCACTCTTTCTATCATCTTGTGAGTCATAATAAATTCACGTGATTGATGCCACTTTGCAGATGTCAAGCAAAGTCACAGCCCTGGCCTTCAGGGAGACTCCACTTCTATGTCAACCATCCTGAAGATAAACAGCAACATAAGTGGTGCTAGGGTAGGTAGCCTTGGTCTGGTTAGGACTCTGATAAGTGTTCTTTCATAGAAAAATGTACTAAGAGCCCAGGCTTTGATTCATTTGTTGATATGCCACTCCGGTACTAGCTCGCTCAGTTTTCATTGAAAAAATATTCAAAGCACAGAATGGTTTAGGTTGGAAAGAATCTTTTAAAGGCCATTTGGTCCAACCTCCCTACCAAGATCAGAGACATCTTAAACTTGATCAGGTTGGTCAGAGCTCCTTCCAACCTGTCGAATGTTTTCAGGGATGGAGCATTAAGGCTGTGCCAGTGTCTCACCACCCTCATTTTAAACAACGTTTTACGAGTATCTAGTCTGAATTTACCCTCTTTTTGTGTAAAACCATGACCCCTTTTCCTAGCTCAGCAAAACCTGCTGAAGTGTTTGTCCCTTGTGTAATGTGCAATTCATAGGTAATTTAAGAGAATGTTGGAAATTCAGCTTGGAGGCAGGCTTTCAGGATCAGGCCACCGAGCTGCTCTGAAGTCATGGCTCTGCATTTCTGTCCTGTGGCTCTAAGAAAAAGCTTCTGTTTCCTTGTTTGTTTTTTCTCGTTTTTCTTCTGAGAAGACTCATGTCTGACCAATGTCGGCAAAAAGGCCAGTTCTCCAAATATGGCAGGATTAAAGGGGTTTGTCTCCTGCTGAATTCCTCATGGACTTCAAAATCAATTGTTCATAATGTACCTTGTTAAGGTGAACACTTGAAGGGAGAGAGGGTAGAAGGGAGAGAGAGAAAGAGTAGACATCTGTTTCAGAGCAAAATGAAATCATAGCTGCAGGCAGGCATGGGAGAGATCAAGGGATGCTTTTAAAATATTAACAAAATTGCAAAACAATCCCTAGGGGTGCTATAGGAATATTTGATCTGACGACAATGCAGTGGCAATTCGTTCTCTGCCAAGAGCTGGGAGAGAGACCATTCACGTCCAGTAATCCCCCTGCAAATGGCATCTTTCTTTCTTAAACACGCCTTCATTATCGTTCACATTGTTCAGTGATTTGCAGAGCTTCATGTAATGGCTCAAAATCAGAGATTAGAGTCAGGAGGGCAAGCTGGCAGCATTTCCTTTCTGGCTGACTCTGCCTTCACTCCCAGACAACCTGTTCTAAATGATATCTTCTCCATCAATAGGTTTCTAATGAAAGATTAGTTTCATTTAATTTGTTTTTTTCTCTTAAATAAAAAAAAAAAAAGAGGAAGAAAATAAATATAAAGAAAATTAAATTGAATGCTGAGAAAAGCTACACTGCCCAACAATTTTGGAGGAAGGAGCAGAGTTTTCCTTAAAAAAACAAACCCAAGGTCTCAATTACTGTTACATTTTAGCCTACCAACACACAGCTCTTTCAAGCTCTGGAATGCACATAAGGCAATGCTAGACTGGGTTTAAGAACAGAATATCACACTTACTTCAGAGCTCGCATAATTACTCATAATCATAAGAAGAAGAGCATTTTCTTTTACAAAAGGATCTGAAAACTACTGTAAATATGGAGGTTCCTACTTCCTTACAGTTTGGCAGGATGCAGTTTTGGCTCTGCTTGTGCTAGTAAGTGAAACAATACCAAGGAGTTATTGTTTATATTGTTGAATAACAGCAAAACAGCAATTAATGGAGGTTCCTAGCAAGGTTTTGACCTGGGCATACAATTTCTGAACACAACTAAGGCATAAGCAAAGGCCAGGAACCAGTCCCAAAAAGCAGATTACATCACCTTGTTTTGGATCCCAGGAGTATTTTTTACATAGATGAAGGCTTCCCCATTCCAGCTGACCTCAGTTCCAGGGAATAATCCCAGACAGTTATTTACAGTAATAACATATTTAATTTACTAGTGTAGATATTTGTGTCTTGGACTTCAGTTGAGCTGAGTTCCCAGATTAGATTGGTAAAAAGTATGGTTGAGGACCAGTACATTATTAGCATTCTGGTTTAGCAATAAATGTAACCATCAAAGCCATTTACAGCTTTTGTTGCTGTCTGCTTGTTTGTTTGCTTGAGGGTTTGAGGGTGGAGGGTTTAGTTTAGATACATTTGTTTCCAAACTTAAAAATTACTGAGACCATTTCTTATGTCTTAGTGAACTGGTTTAATTTCAGCCTTAGCCTATATAAGACCCTGGGCAAACTGGAAATCTACTGGAGTTCTTACACAGGTTTATAATAAACACAGGGCAGAAAAAGGGTGGGAGGTGTCAGCTAAGGAAGGGACAGAGGCCTCTTAATAATATTGACCTAATAAATGCACTGCTTAAGCATTTTCCCTGAAGTGTTTCTCTTTCTGCAGTCCCATGGGGGAAAGTGTTGGGCTCAAGTTAGGGGTCTCAGCCACTGTCTCTGCTGCTTTCCCACCGCATTTACCTTTTTTTTCAAAATTCTGGAGTCAGATACGTGATCTACACCTTCCCTTCTCCTTCCCCCATGGAACAGCTGCCCTCTCTGACACAGATAAGCTAATTTGAGCTAAAAAGCATGAAGTAAGAAAGCCACAGGCATGTTTGCCTTAGGCCAGGATCTTGACAGTGTCTGTCTGTGATCCTATCGCCCCTTCCCTGTACATTTATGCTGAGCCCTCATGTTGAGAGCAGCTCTGCACAGCAGCATAAAATCAGGAGCTTAAAATATGCTCAAGCCCAGCTGCTCCCTTGCCCTTGTCACAGCAGAGACAGTGGAATGGAAGGTAGAAGGAGGCTTATGCTTCCATGCTAGTGCCAACCTAGTTCATGCAAAGTTAATAAATAGGTATATAATGCTGGGATTTACACTAATGAGGCTCCAGGTTACACACATTTATTTATTGCTGCTGCCATTATAAGACCATTAACATCTAGAAGAAAGGGTGATGAAAACCAGTCTGGAAGGGAAATAATCCATGTCACCAAAAGTACAGCCACATCACCTCTTGTCACGCCCCTGGGCTGTGTTTTTGGTATCGATCATATCATGTGCTTTCAGAGCTGCAGCTATCTGCTCCTTAGCAGGCCACGACAACCACTTGGTGCAACTTTTTGTTCTTGATTCACCATCTGAGAAAGTGCCGAAGAAGACACTGACTGATACTAGCGTTGGCTGCGCATCATAGCCCCTAGACTACATGCACCTACTATGAATGGTGACCTTCCACTGTCACTTCTGCAAGTGACTTTGCGTGTTCTTTCCCAGCTCCTCTTCAGAGGCAACTACTTAAGAAACAGCTCTCTCCAAATCTAGGCTGTGGGACCTCTGCTTGTTTCCATTAAGCATATAATTACACGGAGAACGTTGTTTGACTCTCTGGCTCTGGTCCAAGCCAACACACAGGCAATACAATGCCAGGATAGGAGGTAAAACACATGTGAATAAGAATTCCACTTGCAGCTCCTTGCTCTGATGCTGTACTCATCCTGCCTTATACACATCCTAATTACAATTTGTAGCCTAATAGAAGCTCAGCTGTGTTGAGAAAGTTCAGCTATGGCTTCTCTTCTACATTCCAAGAGTAGCTGGGTGTGAAGGAGGCAAAAAGGCACTTAAGATCCTCCAGTCTGGCAAAAATCCTCCTACCCTCTGTCCAGATGTTGCAAGCTCTGGATATGCAGAGCAGACAGGAGTTATGTTGCCATCTTGAATAGCAGCAGGATGATAAAGATGTGGAACCTGCCTTTACCCTAAACACAGCATTACTCTTTCATAAATCCTTCCCTAGGCTGTAGCTTGGTCAGCAGCAGATTCTGGCTGCCCTGTTCCCAGTCCCACCACTCAGCAGCGGGAACCAGATTGGATCCCTGGATCCCTGGTCTGAAAAAACGCCTCACTTTTAATTTACTTTCTTTTCTGCAAGCATTTTATGCCAGATGAGAGTCACACAGATGTTAGTATTATCTCAAGGAAGGAAGAGATGTGCATGGGTAAAAAAGATCAGCCAGAGTAAGGTAGGGAAGGGCTCTTTGTTTTAATTTTTTTGTCTGTGCAAACATTCCTCTTCCTCGGAAGACTGTGAGGTGCACAAGCCTTGCAGTGCCCAGGACCACTCCAAAGCAGTTACAGGAAAAGAAACTAAAATCCAGCTTCCTATTACAGAGAAAAGGGGGAAAACATGTTTGAGAGAGGAAGGTCACAGAGATGGGAGGAAAATAATTCTCTTAATTAGATTTATCCCCTGACTAGAGCTCAATCAACTGACCTGCACATTTGCTTTTTGTAAGATTGTCATCTCCATCATCTTCCAGTGGAAGGTGTCCTTGCTCATGGCAGGGACCTTAAGATAATCTTAAGGTCCCTTCCAGCCCAAACCATTCTATGAATCTGTGATATCTAAGTGTCTTAACATTACCCCTTCACAGAGGAGGTAGTTGAATGCTCTTCAGTTTATGTCACAGCCCCATGCCCCCAGCACATTTGAGACAGAGCAGCTGAAGATACCGAGCCAACAGTCAGGCGGGGTAAGAAGCCAAGGAGCATGGATCATCCTCTGTATTTCCCTAAGAGCAAACCAGATTTTTAAAAGAATCATATATTCCACCTCCTTTCACTTTTAATTACTGTTTGCAGGGTGCAACTCCCAGCAGCAGGACCTTGTGTCCATGCCAGCATAGAGGGGCAAGGGTCACATTTACGAAGTCAGATGCTCCTAAAAAGCTGCCACTGGTGTTAGCTGGACTGAAATATTTCCATCTGATCTAATGGCCACTGAGTGAGCCCCAAAGAGCCTGGTGTGTGTTCACCACCTTTAGCTTCTATGTGGGTGTTTGGCTCCAGCCTGCTGTGCCTGTCAAGGATGGGGAGAGGCATTTTCTCTTTCATTTCCATTCCCATTAATTCAGTTGTATTTTGTGAGGTGTTTGTTTACATGAGCCTTCTCAGTTCTCTTCTCCCAGGGGAGCCATTAATTTATCTGCTTTGCTTTTCATCAACAGGAGTTGACAGAGGGAGTTGGAGTGTGGGTTAACTGCTGTTTAGAGCAAGTGGCAGGTGCTGGTATCACTCAAACTAAATGAAAATATAAATATCTCTTTACCTACCCAAGAAATCAGCTTAAAACCCCCAACCTGTTTGTAAGGTTCAACCTGTTTGTAAGCCTAATGACCCAACTCGGCACTAAATGTGTTTATTGACAGCTTGAAGGCTGGACTGCTCCAGACCCCAGCTACACATAATTATGAAAAGAAAATTTTTTAAATGCTTTAATCACTATGCTTATTATGTCAAAAAGGAGCCTAATTTTGGAGAAAAACCCGCTCCATCAAACCCAGGCCCCCTCATGGGTCCATGGGGGCAAATCAGCAGCTCCCAAGGTCACAGGTTACATCTGAGAAAATTGCCAATGTGCTCTCTTATATGTTTCTTCATAGTTTCATTTTGGCTCACCCTGAGAAGGAGATTTTCAAAAGACTCCAATTTCTTAATTTCATTCCTTTTTGTCCTCAGCACTGACACTTTTGGAGACTGAAATATGATGCAGTGCAGCCCATACCATAAAAGTGAACATTAAAGGGTTTTGTAGAGAGAGCCGAGCTTATAAAGCCTCATTTTAGTTCCTGAGTGAAATGAATGGAAAATACTCCCAAGTAATTTAAAGGCCTTTGGATCAGATGCACAGTTCATGAAAGCCATGGTGGTGTAAAACTCAGTGCCTGTCAGGAGATGACACAACAGATTCAGTCCCCATTGGTCAGGATGGGGAGAAAATGTAGGGAGAAAACTAGTGATTTGTGGAATACTTTAAGATATAGCTTATGCACAGCATGATTTCCTAAGCAAAAAGCTACAAAGTACTAAGAAAGACCTAATTTTTTAAAATTCATTTTTCCTATACAGGATACCAACAATTGCTACTGAAATACAAGGAAAGGGAGGAAAAAAAAAAAAAAGGAAGTGAAAGGAGGAAAAAGGTGCTGGTGGCATTTAACTGGTTTGCTTACATCAGTTTTCAACTCTTCTCCAAAACAGTGTAGTAAAGATATGGCAGAGAGAATAAAGTCTCAACAGAAATTCCAATTAAGGGCAGAGAAACTTTGCTCTGTAACAAAGAGGAGGAATAGATGAGCTGTGGACATGGATCAAGGGGTTTTGGCAAGTTTCCATGAAGCAGCAGCAGCTCTCTTGTCAAGGAAGGGAGCAATACTATCTCTCAGAGTCACAAAATGTACACCTGCCCATGGATGGCAGGAGCTGGTTCTGGAAAAGAGGGACTAGAATGGTTATTAGAAAAACCCCAGTTCTATTGCTTGAAAACTGGTTAGAAATATAGATTTTTAGGTCAGACAAGTTATTGCATGCATGACATAAAGTGGAAACAGCTCTGTCTGCCAACTTAGATGATAGAAAAGAGTATTCCAATCTGTTTTCCTCCCCACCTCAGTGTATTTCCTCTTGCCTGAGCCTTGCATCTAATTGTGAAATGCCCCTATAAAACCAGATTGATATTAATCTTGCTCGATTAAAGTTGGAGTAGGCTAAAAAAATAAAAAGGTAAGGATTTGGCAGATAAGGGCTCTTTTTCTTCTAATTTCCAGACAATTTCCCTGATCTGCTTATGGTGTGGTTTTTATGAACAGCTGCATCAGTATCCCCAGGGAGGCAGGAAGCAGCAGGGTGGCTGAGCCCTAGCAGGAGGGAACATCTCAAGCAGGGTTTGTCATCAGAAACATTGAAAGAGGGAACCATTCTTTTACTGAGGTTGACATTTTCAAACCCAGGAGCCTGCACTTTGGTGAAAACAAACTTATGTTTAAAGGATTCTTGGCAATTGGATTTCCTGCAGATTGCTGCATCCAACAGATGCAAGCATTGATCCAGCTTCACTTGGGCAATGATATGTACAATGAGACATTTGGCTTCAGGAGTGTATGACTGAGGATGTTGCTGTCTCCTCTGTCTCCATCTGTACTGCTTCCTTTACAGACATAAGTGCTAATAAATTAACATTTGTATACTGCCTTGAAAATCGTGAGCTTAAATATAGGGTTTTTTATTAGCTCATATCCTGGCAAAATATTTCTTTCGTACAAATTACTTTCTGTAATTGAATTATCCCTTCCGATTTTTAGAACTTTGGAAGTGGTTGGACTTCTGCTATTTATCATTCTTCTCTGCAAGAGTTTGCCAAGGTAGGAAGGAAATTGGTGGAAAATTTATTGCAAAAAAGTAGATAAGCTTTTTTTTTTTTAGGGTTCTTTTATGTCCATGATTCCAACAAGCCTAATAATCTTTGCAAATCATTAGCATGTTATGGCCGGGAATCCATCCTGAGACTGAATGATCTCACCACATAAGTTTCTTGTTAGACTCCTAGACTCTCTCGGACATCTTCTTAATAGTGATATGTCTCATAAATTATTTATTGAAATGACATGCTTAAAAGCATCAAAAAAGACCTTTTACTTGGCTGTGAAACAGCTGGAGAATGGTTGTATCTGTTTCTCATAAAATGGGCCCAAAAGGTTAAATGCCTTGTCCAGGATCACACAATAAATTAGTGGTACAGCAGGGCATAAGAAAAACTGGTGCTGTTTCCCAGAGTCTTGCTTCTCAGCAGTAGACATAACAATCTCTTCATCTCAGGAACTGTTGCATGGCACAAAATGAAGATGGTTTGCTTGCTACTGAAACCCATGGTCTCCTTCTCTATTCTTTGGACTTTGGTGGAGCTGCCAATCTTGTTGCTTTGGGTGGGCTATGGGGGGTTTTTTATCATTTCCCAGAATACAGGCTTTCCAGAGATAGACAGTCATCTATGACTTCACATGAAACACTCTATTCAGAGACAGCCACTGAATAGGAATCCAAGTGTTTTCCAAATGTGATCTGGTAGGTCTCAGCCAAATGATGGAGCCTGTTATTGAGTTTTGCTTTATTGTCTTTTACTTCCTAAGGCTTGTAAAAGATTGTGTTTGTTGCATCTATTTGAAATAAATAGTAATAATTAACATTTATATAGCAATTTTGCTTTTAAAGCACTGCTCAAACACTAATTACTCTTGGTTTTAGTGTAAACTAACATAGTCCCACTCTGTTTTGCAATCTACTTGCATCTTTTGTTGACTGAGAGCAAGTTCAATTACTTCTAATTTTTGGTCTAGCTAGTCATTAAAGGTATGACTAAGAAGAGCCATTTACATCTCCAGTTGCTTTCTCCCTTCCCTGGCTCCTTCATTTGCTTTTTCCTTTTCTTCCCACAATGTGTTTTTGGTGAACATTCTTTAAGATGGATTCCTTAGCATGGCAGCAGAGCTTTTCTTCATCAAAAGAGTGAGCATTTCTACACATTTTGTTAAATGTTATAAAAACTTGTTCTTATGCGAAAGGTTTAATAAGTTGTTCTGTTTTGCCACACAAAGTCAAATACAAGATGTTTTCCTATGGCAAATCAGAAGATTCATCACTTAGTCACTAAACTAGTGATATTAATACCGAAAATGCAGAATTTATTTTTCAGTTTGGACTTGGATAAACCGCTCAATCTCTTATCTAGCATTTTATCAACTGAAATATGATTTGATTTCATTATTACTGGCACAGAATCCAAGAACTCCAGTAAACTGGTTTCTGATGTGCCAACAGGAGCTGGGGTTTGTGTGGTCTGTGCCACTGATCTCCTGCATTACTTGGTCTGGTCATCTCCTTTCTGCCAGTCTGTTCTGCCTGTAACATGGGAGAAATGAAAATGGACTTCCTTGAAGGCTAAAGCAGTAACAAATCTGAGGTTTTACCATGTGTTAAAAAAAAAAAAAATAAACCCTGTTACTCTGGTAGCTCTAGGCAAGTAGAAGAGTAGCATTTTGCAAGAATAGAATAAATGTAATGTTTGATTTTTTTCCTGAACTACAGTATCAGTTATCATCACTGTTTTAAGATCCCTCCTTAATGCACCTTTCAGTCGAGTCACATTTGTACATCTGGAAGAGTGTATTAATGTCTGTTTTGGAAGGTCATCAAATCATAGACTTATTGAAGGGTTTGGGTTGGACGGGACCTTAAGAATAATCTAATAAGCAGGGACACCTTCCACTAAACCAGGTTGCTCTAAGCCCCAACCTGGCCTTGAACACTGCCACGGATGAGGCAGCCACAGCTTCTCTGGGCAGCCTGTGCCAGGGTCTCATCACCCTCACAGGGAAGGATTTCTTCCTATTATCTAATCTAATCTAATCTAATCTAATCTAATCTAATCTAATCTAATCCTACCCTCTGTCAGTCAGAAGTTATTCCCCCTTGTCCTGTCACTCCATGCCCTTGTTAAATTACCCTCTCCAGCTGTCTTGTGGCCCCTTCAGGCACTGGAAGGTGCTGTAAGGTCTCCCTAGAGCCTTATCTCCATATCCCTGTACATAAACTGCAACCTAGCAATCAGGTTTAAGTCCTTTTGCAAGTGCTTAAAATCTCTTCCTAGAGGTGATTTCCCTCCTTGTTATTCCAATGAAGGAGTCCTTTTTTTCAGAAAAAACCCCAAACATTTCCTATTTCTAATTTACTATTTTTACCTCTCTATTTTTTTCCCATAGACATTTTACCTAGGAAAAATACACTTCCTACTGCATAAGCTTATTGTGCCATTGAAAGTGAAGGTCTGGATGCGTAGGGGTTACACTGATTAATCAGTCCCTAGCATCTCTCAATGCACTCTGATTATCTTATAGAGAAGTCCTAAAATTAATCAATTCATGAGCCTTTGCAGTCTTTTTTACAGATAATTCATTTTTAATAAACTTAGTTTGAAGTTCAGCCCTTTAGGGAATTTTATTAGAACAAGAAAACAGGGTGGTTTCTCCCTCTGCTGAAGGAAGGCAAGGAGAGATTGCCCAGCACCACAGCATCTGTGACAAGAGCAGGGACATTTTTACACGTGACACTGTCATAAGACAAGGACAGGTTGGCCTTGTGACTAATCCTGCAGGAGTTTCCTGTGTTACTTACATGAATTCAAGTACCTGGATAAGATAGTTGCCTTTGCCTGCAGAAGAGGGATAATACCTTTTCCCCTATGCTGTGTGTCCTGCCTGATTAGGTGAGAGCTTCGCCCTGCTGCAGGAAATTTTTCATCTTACTGTTCTGCAGAGTGTCTGTATAATTAGTCTTAGTAAATAGGCAGATACAAAATAAATCTGTCCCTAGAAATACTTTTTGAGCATAATTCTGAGTATATTCCTCCAAACTCAGCTGAGCCTATGGAATTCCCTCCTGCTCAATCCACTGCTGGCCAAAACAACTTTTCCATTGTTTTCACAGTCAAGCCAATGACAAAAAAGGAGAAGAAATTCAGGTCTTGTGAATGTTATACTACAGGTCTCCTTCAGTTCCAGCAGTCACCCTGTGAGCTGCTCACACCCCAGGCTGTGTCTGAAAGGTGTAGAACAGAGGATGCTCTGAGCTCTGTTTCAAGGAGGTCCTCATCAATGTGATGCATGTGAGGAATATGGATACAGGGTGGTGGCTGCAGGAAGTTAAAGCAGACATGCTGTCTTTCCTAAGAGTCCCAGCCTCCATTCAGCTCTTTTCAGAAACAATGTGTAATAGCAAAAAGATACATCTGGGAATGGGTGTGAGTTCAAGTCCTCTTTTCTTATGGGCAAGGCTGGGGGCTTATCAATATTCCCATGAAAAAGGAATATGACAATGACTTCAAAAGAGACTAGTACTTCTTCACACCACACATAGTCACACTGGGGCACTGCACGCAGGATGTTGTCAAAGCCAAAAGTATTTAAGAGTCACATGGGATCAGGCGAACTCTCAGAGGACAGGTTCATGAGGGACTGTCACAACCAGTGGTCCTGCAGAGAAATTTGCTGAAGCAGACAGAGGGGGAGGACCAACCTTGATTCTTAAATCACCCTTCACTTGATTCTTGAATCACCCAACCACTGTCCTCTTCTTCTCTTCCAAATTAAGTGCAGCCAATCCATACAGGGGTAATAAAGATGGATAGTTTCCTTGGTCAATTTATTGACAGAGAAGTAAGGATACTTCTTCTAGGGAGCTACTGTATCTAAGCATGGGAATTCGCTTACCAAATTGTGGAATAAAGAGGTTGCATGACACAAGGTGTGCGTGGGAATTGGCTTTGGGTTCTTGCTACATTTTCATTTGGGTCACAATTTAATTACAAAGGCTTCCTATAGGCCACAACAGAACTGAGAATTAGACACAAAGCTTACCCAGGAGTGGTTATAAGGCTTAACACCCTGAGTGTGTCCTGTACCAGCCTTTCCCTATTATCTAAGAGATGAGCCACTGGCTCAGGGTGCCCAAGGGAACTGTAGGTGCCCCATCCCTGGAAGTGTTCACAGACAGGTTGGAAAGGGTTTTGAGTAACCTGGCCTAGTGAAAGGTGTCCCTGTCCATGACAGGGAATTAAAACTAGGTGATCTTTAAGGTCCCTTCCAACACGAAGATATCTTAATTGTTGTCATTGATTGCATTCTACAATTCCATGACTGGAAATTATCAAATAAATTTTTGTTAAACAAACAAACAAACAAACCCCGAACCTCAGGCTATGTTTTTCTTTTCTGGAAGAAAAAGGAAAAATTCTTCCAAACAGATTGAGAAAGGCTATGCCAAGAGCTTTCTCCTAGGATGCTTGAGACACATTCAAAACTTTGTCCTGTCTGACTCAGATTAAGGACAAAAATTTTAGCTTCTTGTATCCCAGGTAAGAGCCCAAATTAGCAAAAGGTGGGTGGTGGAGAAAGAATGGGAACTCTTTCAGTGACTACCTACATTTTATGTCATGAGTTCTTTTGTCACTCTGAGATTTGCTGATAAATGGGCTGTTTTCCCATAGGGTTTGGATGTATGGCACGTCATACACCCAAACCTTGAGTCTGGCATAGAGAGAGGAAAAATTTGTAGGCTGACCATAAAACAGTGTACGTAGTCAGACTGTATCTTTTGGCATTTATTATTTAAATATCTTTATGCGTTGTCTGTTAAATTGAGGTTCTGAAGAAAACCCACTTTATCCAAGAATGCCTAATAGACTCATAATGAGAATTTCAATATAGAACTAAGATTTTTTCCAAAGTAATTTCCATTTTGGCATAAGCCAGAGAAAGGTTCTGATGGCTGCAACTGCAGACTGCTTATACTTGTCAAAAATTATTTAAAAGAATTTTTAACTTTGGGCCCTAAAGTCTTCTACTAGCACAGGTTAAATGTTCCAGCCTGTGACAGAAGACTTAGGGAGTTGTAAACCAGAAATAATTGAGATAATTGCATTCCAGCCTCCTTCATGTTTTCCCACCAGTACTATTTCAAACTTCTCTGGGCCTCCATCTTAATGCAGTTTTAAATTTATTCATTAAAAGGTCACAAACCACATTTTTTGGACAAGCCATTACCAACTGCTAGCAAGTCTCTTACCAGTAGAAGAAAGGCTTAGTGGTTGAGACCAGAAAATGGAGGGTTTGTTACTTTCTTTGAGTACTGGGTGGAAGCCAAGCAGTATTAATTCAACTCTTCATTCTCCTCTCTTGTGCCTGCTTCTTTCCTAAGTCTTTGCCAAAAATGTGAGAGGATGTTATACCTATAGCTTAATTTATTTCCTACAAAGACCTCATGGGATTTGAACCTCTGTTATAAATCTGAAGCTTAAAGTTTAATAAAAAACACAGGAGTCCTTTATGTTATAGCAGAATCTCCCAGAAACCTGGTAAATGGCATCACACTGTTTAAGCCACAGTGGTGTATTTGCTAAGATCAGATCATTGCTGACTCTGATCACCAGGCAATACAAATTTGATTTGGATAACCTCTGAGTACATGCCTAAGTATTTGCTAAATGCATCAGAAAGAACATTCATCACTACGTTTATGAAAGATTTGTGCTTTAGATGAGGTGGAATGGGAGTCAATATCTTAGACAATTTTTGACAAATGAAAATGACCAAATAAGATTTCTCAGGTGCAAAATTTTGTGTAAAGAAGGACAGGTTTTTTCAAGGTCAGGCTGGATGAGGCTCTAAACAACTTGAACTAGTGCATGGCATCCCTGTCTGTAGCAGTAAGGTTGGAACTAGATGATCTTTAAAGTTGCCTCTAACCCAAGCCTTTCCACAAGCTTATGAAATCACAGTAAGGAGACTTGAACAAGGCATTTGCATCCTCATGGAAGTGGTAGGACTGTCACAGTGGACTGACGATGACTTAATTTGGATATTAATAGGATATTAATAATAGGATATTAATAATCACAAAATCAAAGTCATTTAATCATCTGAACTCACAACTTCTTTGGCTGCAGCTTAGGATCCCAAGTTGAAGCTAATTTCCTAACTAACATTGTCATTTGCCCCCTCCCCCCCCCCCCCCCTCACTATCTGTTGGTGTATTTGAGAAAATTATTATACAAGGTGAAAATCTGTCTCCCTTTTTTCTCTGAGTGGGGTTTTCATCACTCACCATCGAGTTTCACAGGTCAGATACAACTGCAATTGTCCATGCTCCATACTCCTTCAGACTGAAGGACACTATCAAAAAAGAGAGAACATCTTGTTAATAATATCTGTGGTTTGTGCTACTGTTCTCCAGCACATGCATGCATTTGCCACAGTTTTTTAAATTATTTATTTTACTATACTCGTGTGACTTGGTTCTCAAGGAAATCCAGAGCTCAGTATCAGACTCAGCCTTGGAGATAAAGTTGCTGCCCTCAGTTGTGTTGTTTTCTTCTTGTACCACCTTGAACAATTCACTTTGACTTCCAGTGGCTCATCTCTTCCTCTATAAGGTTAAAGAAAGGATACTTGCTCACTACTTACCAGCTTTAGGTCTTAGTTAATGATTCAATTTGTGGAACCCAAAGGAGGGAATATAAAATTAAGCTTGCTGCTCAGCATCCTATGGCTGTGCTCATTCTACAAAGGGCAGCAGCAATAAAAAATAGGGAAAAATATTGCCCTAAGCAGTGAAATGAGATCGAGTTCAAGAAGACAAAAAGCATGCTCTACCAAGTAAAATGATGCCATTTCTGCATAGGCGACTTTGCAGAGGAAAACAAATGACTGTGAGAAGTAGTCCTTTTGCTTCCTTCAGCACAGAGGTGGAGGTGGAATCAACCCACCAGAGCTCATGTTTACGTTTTCTTGCAGACAAGATATTTCACTCTTCCAGCTTTCTCATCACCCTGTTGCCATAACTATATGGGAAGTACATAAAGCTATCCGTACTGTTTAAACCCTCGCATTTTGACAGAAAATTGGATGATGTGACATGCTGCCTCCCAGAACAGGCGCTGTCTATCACCTTGCTGCTAATCTCTGTGATTAGTGACCTGCAATGTAAGTCAGCTATCAAAGACCACCTGTCCTTTTTGCTGTAAGCGCCTCCTAGCATATCACTTTGTGGTGTCACACTCCCTTGTCTGGGTTTTGATTGATGCAAGTTTGTCTTTTGAGCAGTGACTCAGAAAATAAATCATACCCCTTGCCATTCACTGAGTGCGATTCCGCAGCACAAAGCCGGTGTGGTTAATCAAAGCTCCAAAGAGCAACAAAAACCAACAGAACTGAGAGTGAGGAGGAGACATATAAAGGATAAAACATCATAAAAAGGATTATTTGGGAGCCAACCAAAGCAAAAGCAAAATAAAATGAGCTGCAAATAAGCATTATGTTTGCTGCACTACAGCACCAGAACCAGAAAGCTGATTTTTTTTCTCCATTTTCTGACACATATGCAGGGATGTGAGAAGAGTCCCACACTTCTGAAAAATATAGCTTTATCAAGGAATCTAGTTTTGTAGGCTTTTATCTCTAAGTAACCCTTTCTGGGGTCAGTGGGATTTTTCTGAGTACAATAAGTATAGAGAGAAGGATGCTTCTGTTGTGAACTGTACTCCAGACCAGTTTGTGATCCAGCTGGGTTTGGACCCCCATACACAAAGGGATGCCAGAAAATAGGAATGACTATTGCAACTAATTGGCCTTAAAATAAAATTTTTAAAAAGGAAAAAAAATGTAAAATTTGATATGTTATGCAGGCAGCAGTACAATGAAAGGATCAAACAGAACTAGAAACACTGCATCGTAAGACAAGAAAGCCATTTTCAAATATAAATGATTCAGAGCAGGAGAATTTTGTGCTTTATGAAGGCAAAATGAACACAGAAATGGAAAGATACATATTAGAAAGCCTTTTTTTTTTACATCCGGTCCAGCAATTTTATGGAAGCTTTTAAAATTATGAGGAGCAATCATGAGTTAAGACGGAAAGAAACTGGTGGTTGAGTACGTAACTGAGAAGAGTGTGATCCTTTGTGTTCATCATATGCCAGAGAAGTCAGGAAAAAATGTGAGGTGTTGATGGTACTGATGAAACTGTAGCAGAAGTAAAATCTAGATACAAGAAGTAGCAGATAAAAAAATAATAATCTACCATGGAAAACCTATGAGGCAGACTCTCACAACACAACTCCATTGAAAGTAAGGTATCTAATCATCTGGGAATTGAGCCTTAAAACTGAGATGACAAGAATTGCATGTCCATGGAGATGTGCTGGAAACTTACTTAAGTCAGGTAAATGCAACAGTTCAGTCTTCAAAAATAACTTTAAAAAAATCTTCATTATGTTTTATGGAGGTAACCTTTCTATTTGGAAAGTCAGGCCAAGTTCTGAGGGAGAGAGAAATAAAAAGTTGAGAAGAGGTAAATTTATAAGGACATGAATGAATTGGGAATAGAAACTCTTACAGAGGAATGTGCATATGGATGGTGCAAATTTACAGGGCTATTTTTGATGAACTGTAGGAGAATTTCCAGTTTTTCAGCACTTTTCCTTACAGAAAGAAAACTTTTCATCTGGTGGGAATTCAGTCAATTTCCTCATGGTCTTTTGCTATTTCCTAAGTTGCAGGGTTACTAATGGTAATTACAGACCGTTTGTACCTTATGGCTCTGGCAGTGCAAAAAGGTTTTTTTGGCATATGATCCTCTCTTGCTAGAGGGTTTTTAAATGACCAGCCCTAGGTAAGAGTTGTTACTCTTAGGTTAGGAGCAGATAGAAGCCACCTTTCCACATTTCTTTCTTAGAGAGTAACCACTTCTCACTCACATTCTGCTATCTCCATCCCCCATAACAATAAATCACAATTTCCGTGTTCATCATAGTGGCTCTTAATACTGGGCTTTTGTGAAGGAGCTTCTTTTAAGGTGTTATATTCAGAAGTATAACAAACCAGCTTCTTCTAAGGTTTTCAAACAGAGATGCTGTAAAGGAGACAAACAGATTCAATAACAAGTGTAAAAAAAGTCACAATTTTTCAAACCAAAAAAGCTTTTTTTTAAAAAAAGGGAAGATGACAGTGCACTGAAAGGCAATCAGATGGTCTGTTTCTTTTATTTTTTTTTTCCAGTGTGAAAGCACCAATATGTTTGATTCAATGCAAAAACCAAAAATATCTACTAATATGTGCTAGATCTCTTACATGCTGCTATTGTACCTTAGCACAACACAATCTCCTTCACTATTACTTCTACATTCAGGCCTTAGTTTTGTACCCTTTTTCTGCAATACATTTAACATGTCAGTTTTGGCCAGTGAGTAATCCCATTTGCATTCACTGTATTGCATTTACATGAATGAATTTTAGTCACTGAGTTCAGTGGGTTTAAAAATGTGTTTAAAATCAAAGCAATGTTCAAATCTCTGTGGATAACTAAGGTAAAACTTATAATAAGACACTCCTCCTTTCCCCTCTCCCTCTCTAAGTGTTCAATGGTTTCCATGAATTTTGCTGACAAAGAGAATGTATGAACTTGGTCTGCCACCATCTCTGGAATAGACTGGGAGACAATGGATTTTGTTTTTTTTATAGTAGTGTCTTCATTTCCATGAAAAATGCTGCAGAAGCCATTCAGGGTGTTGGGATTGGGCTCTGTCATTGCAAAGTTGGTTTTGGAGGTTAAAGGGAAAAAAGCAGTGAGGAGTTTTAGCACAATCGGAATTGCAGAAATAGGAGTGTGTCATGGTTTAACCCCAAGAGAGCCCTGAGAGTGTAACCCTGCTCTTCTTTGCTCAGCTGCCAGTTTATCTCACCATCTTCCTGTAGTTCTTGCTTTCTCCTGCAGTCTCTCTTCAAGTCCAGTATTTTTTTAGTTGTGCTTGTTCCAGACAGCTTTTCAAATAAGAAATCAATAATAAAATGTTGTCTTCACTGTTACTACTATGATTTGTAGATTATCAGAACCTGTGCTAAGAGTTTTCCATCATTCACACATTCAGTTTAAAAACTCACATATGCTACATTACACCACATCCCTTTAAACCGACCTACAAAGCTCACAGCTCCTCAATTACTGCACCATAGCTGTGTGAGGGCAGGTGTAGATTAGGTATTAGGAAGAAATTCTTTACTGTGAGGGTAGTGAGGCACTGGCACATATTGTCCAGAGAAGCTGTGGCTGCCCATCCCTGGAAGTGTTCGAGGCCAGGTTGGATGGGGCTCTGAGCAACCTGTTCTAGTGGAAGATGTCCCTGCCCATGGCAGGGGGTTGGAACTAGATGATCTTCAAGGTCCCTTTCAACCTAAACCATTCTAGGATTCTGTGATCCTCTGAAATCCAGAGCACAGCATCTAAAGCAAGGCTTGAGTCTGAGTCATGGACGAGTAAGATTTCATTAGTACATTCAGGGTTTAGATTTTCAAGAAAGAAATACCAACAGAATGTGATTCAGTCCTTGTCATATATTTCCATATGTGTTTGCTGTGAAAAAGACCAAGAACTGATAGATGCTTTCCGAACCTTTTGCTTTCTGTTTTTAATGCTGATGGTAAACAACCAAATCCTGGGGTGGCATTTAGAGACTCAGCTTCTGTTCTTTAGAAGTCAGGAGGGTTCAGTTTCTGAGAAGCTCAGCCCATAATTACAGATTTTCCATGTTTGTTTTGTGGATTTTATCATTATTTTTCCTCATAAACCAGTTTAGATATTAAAAAACATGTTTTTCCATCTTGCTGCAAGTCATTGCCTTTATTTTTTCCTTGACTTCTGTCACATTTTGTAAACTTAAAGTAAAAATACCATTTATTGATTATTTTGACAAAACATACTTCTAATACTTTTTATTTCTGATATCTGTTTTCTCTGTGTACAGATGTGTATGCTTGCATTGCAGTGCATATATACATTGGTTTTTCCTTAGAAATAAATCCCAGGCCATGCTGTTACACGAAGCAGAACACTATAATTTATTTACATTTTCTCAGCTCTGTTTAAGTTCTAATATATTTCCAGCTGAGTAAGGATGAGCCCTCTGAAAAGGAAGACATTTTTATAAAACTTCCATCCACATCTCACTCCTTCACTCTTCCTTTCTCCCTCTCCCTTCCCACTTGCCTTCTTATACCATATCAGTCTTTTGTTCATACGTTCTAACCTCGTGATCTAAGGAAACATTTTAAAATCACGGGACAACATTTTTCCAAAGCTCTCCAGTTGCCCAAATAGAGACATTTCAGCATTACCTGATTTCCCAGAGATTAGGTGACTGATGAATACATGCCTCCTCAAGGTGTCTGAATCACTTCCTATGGAAAGAAGACACACAATATCGCAATCAGTTTTAAATTCCCAAGTGCATACCTAGTTCAGACAGATGCAGGTTGCTGCGTATATGTATCCTGTTAGCAGCAGCAATTATTAAATGAGTCACACATAATTGAGACTTTCTTTTTATTGGTAATTGTTCTAAGAGGGTTTTTCTGCAATTCATTGAGTAACACCCCTATTCTTCAGTGTAAGAATGTATGAAGAAGGCAAATTTGCTGTTGAGTGCCCAAAGGAATGAAATTTTTTTATTCTCTCTTTCAGGTTATTCCAATCTGACCACCCACAGACGTCATTATTTTAATGTTGAATATTCAGACAAGGGTGCCATGGATGTAAAAGAAAGGAAACCGTATAGATCTCTGACTCGGCGCCGCGACACTGAGCGCCGCTACACCAGCTCTTCAGCCGAGAGCGAGGACAGCAAGGCACCCCAGAAGTCCTACAGCTCCAGCGAGACCCTGAAGGCTTATGATCAGGACTCCAGGCTGACCTACAGCAATCGGGTCAAAGACATGGTGCACCAGGAGGCCGATGAATTCTGCCGAGCAGGTGGGTACTTCTCAGCAGATGTAAAGCAGTGTCAGGGAATCAGCTGAGAGCCAGAGCTGGGTGGGAGGCTGCCTTTGAAAGACTCTGAGGCCAAAAGCAAGATGTAAGAGAGATTTATAAAGAGCAGCAGAGATCGTCTTCATTGCATTGCACAGACACTGTGTGCAGCCCAGTGTCCTTCAGTGGCATAGCCATATCCCATGTTCATTAGCTCTTACTAACACACATTTTATGTCTTAGTCTTTCTCTCTGCAGCATCACTTTGCCACTTCCCAGCATGAGACTAGAACCCCCCGCACATGCTGTGTGGTACTGACGTGGCATGGAAAGTTCTTGCCTGCTCAGGAGACCTTTCACTGTGTCATGTGTCTGCTCTGTCATGAAGGAAGTCAGTGAGGATGATGAGGCAGAAGGCAACAAGGGGAGAGTGTAACTGTCCACATTTTCCATCTGGTCTTCAGCAAAACCCAAGAACCCTGGAAGAAAGGAGGCAGCTGAGCTCCAGATGGGACGAATCCACCTGGCATTGTGCATGGCCTGCAGGCTTTAGGTTTGCCTTGGGGATATGCTCCAGTATTAAAGGAGTAAGGAACCACTTTAGGACTTACAGGAGCACATTTAGTGAGTCTAAGTCCCAATATCTGTGGAGATATGGAGCTTCAAGAGTCACCATGGACTCCACAGTTCTAACAGAAATTCCAGATATTCTTTTTTATTGCTACCTTGACGTCAGTGCAGTTACATTTTCACTGCTGTTACTGCCTATATGAGGTAGATTTCTAGCCCCTACTATAAGACTCATCTTAATTTTTCTGTAGAGATGTAGTTCAGATTCCAACCAGGACTTCACATAAATTGTTTTTAGAAGTCCATCAAGAAAAGCATAAAATGGCAAAATGAGTCAAATAGAATAGGCAGCATTCCAGAAAATGAACATAAACTAGCCGACCCAGAGTACTCTAAGCACATCCTCTGCAATTTAGAGAAGCTGATTCCCCAAAAGGAATGCATATAATTACACTCATTAAACTTGGGGGCTGCTTAATTTCACTTCTCAAAAGTCATGCACTTGTGGTTTTGGTACAAGACTCATCTTCAAGGCACACACAGGCAAAATGATTTGCAGAAGTATCTTCATGTATATGGCTTTGGTGTTGGAGTTTCAGAATAGCTGAAACAGGCAATAACCAACAAAAGGGCCAATAGTTGTTTTAAGTATCACTGTGACATCATAAAAGCAGTTTTCCTCTTAGCAACTCTGAAGTACCTCATTCCCTCTAAGGAATGTATGACATTATAAAGAAAAGGAAACTTTTTAGGTCATTGCATTTGATTACTTCATACAATCTATTCACCATGCAGGATAGATGTGAATTAGTCCAGGTCAGCGGTTTTCAACTTGGAGGTCCATGAGGCCTTGCAGGTCCATGGACTTCTGCTAAGAAGCCCACAAAAGATTACTTTTTGTGGAAATCCAGTCTGTTGACAGGGAGTGTAAATTTTCTATACACAGGCTCATACTTCCCTAGGAAAATTTTGAAGGGTACTGAGCAATAGTAAAAATGACTGGTCTAAGTAGTTGAAATTCACTGAGAAGTTAAGATTAACCATGCCAGAGCACCAGTTCTGTTTCTGATATAACCCTGACAAATGGCTCAACTTAAAGCTTTCTCCCAGTTTATCCTGAGGGTCCCAAAACTGGCCTGAAGAGTGTTAACAATAATTCCAGACTTTCTGTGCCACATTTTCCACTGGCAGTAAGCCATGAATGGACCTCTCTTTGTGATGCTGCTTGGCTTCAGGCCAACAGAAACCAAGCCTTATTAGCCTGTTTGACATCAACAAGGCGAAGTGAATTTCTCTCCTGCATTGGTTTGGAAGGCAGAGGAGGGAAACATTTCAAACTGACCAAATAAATTCAGTAAATAAACAAGTCAGCATTTAAATGGTTTTAGCTAGAATGACTGTCAGCAAATGTGCAAGTCAGCACAGGAGAAAATAGACCAGATTTGAATTAAAAAGTCTTGGATATTTATTATCTTCCTTTTATTGACTTGAGTTCTTCCAGCTTAAAAGGCAACAGCGAGCATAGAATATGAAAATCAATGCATCTGGTAGTGTTTATTGCAAATAAATTTGATTTTCAGTTAATTGTAGCAGTCATTTTTCATAATTTATGAGCTGCTGTTACTGGAGAACATTGGTCATGCTGCACATTGATGTGCCTGATGATGCTGAGTGTGGCTTCTTTCAGACGAAGGTGGAACTCGCCATCAGTGACTCAAACATGCGAGGAAAACCAAAAGATGTTTTTCAGTATTCCACAAGGGATGGTTTAGAAAACCATGGCCTTACACCTAAGGAAAACTAGAAGAAAAGAGCAAGGTCTCTGGGGAAATGCTTCCTAGCATTTATAACTTAGGTCAGGTTTATTTGCTTCCTCATGCCACGAGACTGTAGAGGACAATCTCTCAAACCACTTTGCAATCATGTTAAATGAATTAGTTTGCCACAAGCTTGCATTGTGCTTCCCAAGCAAGGCCCTAGGGCTGGACAAAGGTGTGAGCCCCAAGTAACCTTTTCTGTCCACTCTGTCTGAAAACTTTAATCTTATTTGGTCAATTAAAAAGGTGTGAAGTTCATGAATTCTTTATGCAGTTGGAGTGTTGTCAGCTGCAGATCCATAACCAGCTGAACTAGAGTTTTCTCCTGCAATCAAACAGTTCCTTCCTTCTCTGAGCTATATATGAAAATGTTGTCCAGTCCCATTATTCACCTTGCTGTAAAGACAACTGAATGAAAAAATGTAGTAAAATAGCATCTACTTTTAGCCACCTGTCATCTGATGCATGTGTGCTCTAATATGAGAGGCCTTCCCCAAGCAGCAGGGTTCAAGGACACAAGCTAGGGTGTTTCCACAAGTCTGAAACCATATTCTGGAAAAGTATAAAACTGACTATTTCTATTGGATACACATTTTCTACCATATGATATTTGACATCAAAAAATAGAAATATGAGAAAAAACACATGACTGTATGGTCTTGAGAAAGGAGAAAATGACAATTCAGCTTTGGATGCAACCTTGAGATCCAGGCTTGATGAACAGATTTCAATAATGAGTAGTAGTGAACTTCAGTGTTCAAAGGAGAGTTTGTGCCTGAAATTTTCTGGAGATTGTGCATTCAGATTTATCTTGTTAAAATATGCTTGAGCTGCAAACTGTTCAGTTCTTTAATACATCCAAGGCATAGCATAACAGAAGCAGGGGTGCATTGAGCTGTATAAATGCACTGTGCAGCTAAAGGCACTCATGGGTGGCCAAAATCTTTTCAAGACATTCAGGGTTGAAAAATAAATGCATGCGTTAATAAACAAATGTGGATTAAAATTGCTCTCCCCAGCCTCTTTGTGGAAATTTCCAAACAGTGTGCTAATATTCGAAGCCTTATTCACATCAATTCAGTCTGATTTTGAAGCTCTGCAGGTAACTAGACATGGAGTCAAGAGTCACTTTTCAGGCCGTATTTTAGTCAGCTAAACAATTGCATCTATTTGCAGCCAAATAACCTCTGCTGTGACTCTATCACAATGAATAGCTAAACTGAGTCAAGGTGTGAGTGGTCAGCAAGGGGAAAGTGAAATCGCCAAAGGAAATTTAAATCCCCAGTATGTAATTTCAGGGATTTCAACGAGCAGAACCTGCTCAAATTGCCTATTGTAGGGAAGTTGTCTGGTGTATGGTAGGACTTTTGATCATTGCATGCCTCATTTTGCTTTTCTCACAAGTAGATTACTTTTTGCCTCTCCTAAAGAATTACCATTTCTACATCCGTTTTTGCTTTCAAACTTGATAATTTCACTGAACATGCCCTGAGTTTTTGTCAGGTTCCAGAAGCTGACAAAAAGGAATCCAGCTGCCTTTTAGTCTTGGCATATTTGAAAAGAGGTTGTCATGAGGTGGGGACTGGTGTCTTCTCCCGAGTAACAAGCAGTAGAACAACAGGAAATGGCCTCAAATGACACTAGGAGAGGCTGAGAATGGATATTAGGAAAAATTTCTTCACTAGAAGAGTGGTCAAGGATTGGAACAAGTTGCCTACAGAAGTGGAAGAATCATCGTCTCTGGAATTGTTATTATTAAAAAGTGTAAATGAGGTGCTTGGAGACATTTTCTTGTGGTGGACTTGGGCATGCTGAGTAATGGTTGGACTTGATGATCTTAAAACCTCAATGATTCTATGATTCTGTGGTCTCGGCCTCACACTGAGCAAGACCACAGAAGAGGGGTATCTTTGGTATGATGTTATTTTGTGTTACTGTGAAGTGCTGTGCCCCGCATGGAGATAGAGGATGAACACTTCTGCTCTTGACTTGTGCTAGACGGCACCGTGCCCTATTAACGAATAACCAGGCCAATGTGTATTTCTCACAGGGGCCAACTTCTCTTTGCGAGAACTGGGACTTGAAGACGTGACACCCACGCACGGGACTTTGTACCGCACCGACATCGGGCTGCCTCACTGTGGCTACTCCATCAGCGCCGGCTCGGATGCCGACACCGAGGCAGACGTAGTGATGTCGCCCGAGCACCCCGTGAGGCTCTGGGGACGCAACACCAAGTCTGGACGCAGCTCTTGCTTGTCAAGCCGGGCCAACTCCAACCTCACCCTCACCGACACGGAGCATGAGAATACTGAAACTGGTAAGTGGTGATAGTGCATGCAAGTGTCAGCCTCGAGCTCTATCAGGAATGTCTCTTCTTGCTACTCTGTCTTAATCTTCTTTAGGTTTTGTGGTGGGATTTTTTATCGGACTCTGTGAAAACACTCTTCTAACAGCCCCATGTCGTGGGCTTTTTGTACTGTCCTACCGAGTATTTGTTAATGAACTGCTGGAGAAGCTCCTACTTATTTATCACTGTGACAGAGATCATTAAATAGCTGTAATACTCTCTCTGCTTTTTGCAGCAACTTTTCAGAGGGAAGGCATTTAAATCTCCCCTCCTCTGGCTGATGCTACTCTTATCTTTGCCCAGATTTTCTGGGCAGATAATTTTCTTCTCTTCCTTGTTGGTTCCTTGACAGGGGCTGTTTCATTTATGTAAATTGGCTGACTGCTCTCTGAAGGAAAACGATGGTGAAATATTTTTAGAAACCTTTCTCTTTGTGCAAAATAAAAGCTGAAGGTCACAGATTTTTTTTATCTCTGTAACTTTGTGTCCCCAGCTGCGGGGATTCCTGCATGCCTTTTGTAGGTCTGTGAACCTTTTGGTCAGCAGTTCTGCCAAGCAGTGTAGGAGAAGGAGAAGGGATTTTGATTCAATTGAAACTTGACCCAGGAGTTCATCCAGTCCTATATGCCTTTGCACCTTTAATTCAATTATAGCACAGCCTGCTTCTTAATATAGCTGCTGCGTACAAGTCATCGGGCATTTGTGCTCCGTGCAGAAAGCTCATGTGAAATGACTGTATCACTTGTTCTTTTCATGCTTTTTGCCACATTATTATAGTGACAAATGATGATAAGTTTTCCTCTGGAAGCCATGACATAGCGAGACATACACCACCCACATGATTTTATGTTTAACTCCAACAAAATTAGAGTTGAAACTTATTAAGTGTCTGCTCAGAGATAATGATATATTAGGCAGAGTTCAAAGATAAATGGTCTTCTGTTCAAAGGATGTAGAGAAGAATTCTTTTAAATTATCTTTACCATACTTTTTTAAGATTCATAGTGTAGTGTCTTACAAGCAGAGACACAGTGCCAGTTTATATTGTTTTCCTCCTGATCATTGTGTTTTGATGAAATATCAGAGGCATCATCAAGGTCAACTACTGTTTTGCACACTCAGAAGAAATTGCTAGAAAACAGCCAAAAAGAAGTAAGCACTTTGCACTTCCATCCCATTCTCCTCTATCCAAGTTCTCTTTTGTGCTTTCTGTGTGATGTGTGAGCAGCTGCACTCCTATCCCATGCATTTTTTCCATGCTTAAGAAAAGCAAAATACAGAATTTTAGTTTGTTTGTTGGTTTTTTTTTCTTTAGTCTTACTGGAGAAGAATTGCATTGTCTTTTTCCCTCCTGTCTGTAATGCTATCTCTACACCTTCAAAAGCAACTTTGTACCTACAGAGCACTTACAAATGAAATTATATTAGAAACAGCACATTAGCAACTTCACATGCCTTGAAAGGCTTTACTGAAAGTAATCACAGAGGCTATAGGACTCATATCAGGGGTGGAGGCAACCTTCTGTTCCTCTTTCCTTAAGGTTAATGACACACCAACCATTCATTCAGCCATCACTTCATAGCAACTAGAAAAAGGGAAATGAGAGGTGGAGAACATACAGTGCTGTATAAATGTAGGAGTCTCTTTGGAGCTTAGGCATTTGCAGTCTTACATGTTGGGTGTTTTGAATGATAAAGGTGCATCATACTAAAAACTAAAGTCTGTGTAGCACAAATAAAAATTAGATTGCTGTGGTGTCCGGTATGTAATAGCATTGTCCATACTGACAAAAACAAGGTGGTGGAACTTGAAAAAGAATATTAAGACCCAAACTGTGTTGATGGTGAGCTTCATCTGATGCTTAGATTTCCCTGGAAAGATGTCATAGACATCAGGCCATGTTCAGGTCAGAAAAACTGGTCCAGAACTGTGAAAAAGGTCACTTTAATATAGGGACTGCAGTTGAATTGCTAGTACAAACATATCCAAATAAATGTTGCAAGGTAGGAAGAAAAGAAGATTAAGGAAAAGTCTTGTAAGTAGGCAAAATTTGAGCATTTTCTTTTTGTAGTTGCCTGGCACAGATAAAGGTGTGAGAAACCCTTGTGCACAAACTGCTCCCAGCCTGAGACCTGCTTTAGGAGCAAATGAAGCCTGAGATTTTCTCAGCTTTGTCTGCCAAACACAAAGGCGATTTCTCCCTTTTCACTCCACATAAGTAGTGTTTCTCTGGGCTGCTAGCTATCACACAGGCTATTTTGAGAAATCCTGCACTCGTAAGAGAAACATTTTCAAGAAGACATGAAGTTTTACTAATGGCAACATAAAGTAACATAATGCTATGACTCAGTTTACAGGATACCTTTATGAGCCAATATTAATTGTTGACAGTATTGATAGAAGTTATAGCCTTTAGCCGAAGTCAATATGGAGTTTATGAACCTGTCATCAATAGAACAGTTTATGGGCCCATTAAACCAACTTTTCCAATGAAGGTCAAAGTCAGCAGTTTTTATGCTGTTCATTATTTATCCAAACTAAATAATCAGAATTTACTTTTGATGTTTGTAAATCCAAAGTTGTTGAAGTATGATTCTGCCAAAACATTTATTGTGTTCCTTGGAAAAGACAGGTCTAGCTCCCTTGAAAAGCAGTGTTGTTTTTATTTCAGGATAAAATATAATAATATAAACCTTAAAAAACATCTCATTCCAAGGCCCTGCCTTGAGGAGGGACATCTTCTTTAGGTTGAATGCTTCCAGGAGACTGAATGCTTTTACTAAGCTAAGAGTTTGTTTTCACCAAAGAGTTGAGTTATAACTCTGGCATTGCCCTGAGCTCACAGCCTGCACACATAAATGGCCACGTTGACTTTCCATCCAGTGGACGGTGCATTTCATTTGACCTGGGCAGTCACTTTGCAAAGTGAGGGGACAGAGGCACAGCTCATTTTGCTGCACCTTGTCTAGGGACAGTGCCATCATTCTGTATTGCTGAGGTAGCAGGCACTTTATATGGCTCAAGGGGTTTTCTGCAGCATGATCATGATCTGAACTGGAACTGTGAACTCCCATTAACAGCTCAGAACCAAGCACAGAGGCCGTCTGGTTCCTGGAAGTCTAGTAATGATGTTAGGACAACTTCTTTCCTGTAGTAGATTGCACTATTTCTCAGCAAGAAATCAGCAAGACTGATTCAAGCAAAAGAAGTTCCTGAAGTGGTCATTTGGACTGAAGCCTGGAGTTTCCTGGCGGTACCTTAGCTAACCCTGAACAGGACTTGTACTGAGCCAGCAATTGTTTACCATAGAGAAGAGCACATTGAAGAAGAGTAAGGTAATAGTCTTCCAGTAATTGGCTTATTTTGCAGCAATTTAGTCACATACAAAAAAAAAAAAAAAAAAAAAAAAACCACCACCACCTAACCAAAAAGGCTTCTAATCATAAGAATATCATTAAAAAAAATACAGTACCACAGGATAGTTTATACTGAAAGACATTGCTGGAAGTCTCTGGTCCCTCTCCTTCTTAAAGCAGGCCTAAGTTGGAGGTCAGATTGGGTCACTCAGGGCTTTTTTCAAGTACACTTTGAGTATCTATCAGAATGGAGAGGCCACAGCCTCTGTATCCTGGCTCTGCAGCTGACCATGCTAGCTGTGAACAACTCTTCTTCTAAGAGCTGGTATGGATTTCAACTGCAACTCATGTCCATTGCTCCCATTGAGCATCTCCAAGAACAGTCTGACACCATCTTCTGAACATCACCCACAACAAAAACAGTTAAAAGACAGCATCTAGAGTCTACTCTCCTTATAAACAGTTGGAAGGCAGTTTGCAACTGGAGAAGATCAGACGAGTCTGAGCAACTCCGGTGCTAAAAGCTTTTAAGTGTAAACTAGACAAAGAGCTGCTGAGAAAGGTGTAGACTAGAAGACTACATGCTTTCTTGGTCAGAGTGGCTTTCTGTGCTGGCCTCTCAGGCATCCCTCTTTCTCCAGTTCCAGTTCTTGCAGCATTGCTGTGCCTTATTCCTCTGGGGCTGTGCAGGACTATGCAGGCTGGGCTTTTGTACTGCCTAGAGGACTCCTAATGTACGTGCACACGGACAGTGTTTGTTTCCAAGCATCCATGAACTGGACTGTTTCTGTCTACTTTGGGTCTGTAACGGAGATCTTAACCCAGATCCACCCAAAGTGTTATGAATCATGCTGTAATCCCTGGACAGACTTTAGTATGAAAGTTGGGCAGAAAATGGGTAGATATTCCAATACAAAATGCCTTCCCACAAAAAAAAAAAAAAAAAAAAAAAAAAAAAAAAAAAAAAAAAAAAAAAAAAAACCACCACCACCACCACCAATACCAAACTACTATTTCAGTATGATAATGAACTTACTGGCTTACTCAGTACAGTCATTACAGGGTTACAGTACACCTGGGTCAACAGCATTTTTACAACTTGTCTTTGTGAAAGTGGAATTGCAGGCCTTTAAAAACAAACAAACAAACAAACAAACAAACAGTACAGTTTAAAATTCAACTATTCCTAAGAAGCCATTCCAAACTTTTCCAAACTAGAGATTTACTTCAGTTGTAATCTGGGTTCAGTGTTCATATCCACCAAGGCAAGTAATTCATTAAATATGAGAAGGAACGAAAGAGAGAGGAAACAGGTTTTTTCATTAGCAGGACAAGTCAGCTGTGATTAATGCTGTGAGGAGTGGTGTGATGTTTCTCTCTCTGTCATCATCCCTTCTTTGGGAGAATGTGGGCAGTATCAAATGGCCAGAAGGATCTCAGAGACAGGATGATTAACATCAGATGGCTCAAGACAGTTCAACTCAGTTGAAGAAGCTCAATTGTGATCCATCATGTAAAGAAATTCTTGCAGCAAAAGTGTAGTTGAAGTGTGACTTCAGCACAGTGAGAGATTAGTAGACATAAAGTAAAATTCCAGTTCTAACCAACCTGGAAACCAAAACTGAAGCTGAAGGACCTGTTCTGTCAAATTGCCCTGAGCAATTTCTTTCCATCTTCACAATTCAAAAGCATGTGGGAAACATCATCCTTCAAAAACTTCTGCACACCTTCTATGATTGCACCAGGGTCTACTACTGGACTCCAGTCACCATTTAACGGTGGATTGGATGTAGGTTTGATCACCCCAACACTTCCACCACACATCTGTTGATCATCTCAGTTTAGGAAGAACAGTTTCATCTCAGGGTTCATTTATCTTTGGCTTCACCTCTGAAAGCACCAGTCAGTGCCAAAGGTGATATGGTGACTATTGTAATACAGACACTTATTGGTGAAAAGATTAAGAGCAGAATTCATTTTGGACTCACATCCTGCAAATAAGAATAATTTCCACTTCTGTCCCATTCCTGGAATTGCTCATGCCAGCCTGGATGCAGCTGTGAACAGTCTGGTCTCGTAGAAGGTGTCCCTGCCTTCCCAGGGCAATCCAGGGGATGGAGCTAAGATGGCCTTTAAGGTTCTTTCCAACCTGAACCATTCTGTGAATATTTTCATTTAGTCACTACTGTTCTGGAATGCATTTAAATGAATTTTAAAACTATCAAGCAAGCAACCAGGTCAATATCCGAACATGCTCTCCATACCTTACCAGCTTAACCAGAAAGGTAGTAGATATTTTACAGTTAACTTTTGCTTTCTTGCAAAATAAATTGTCTTTCTGAAACATTCTCATAGACTGAAGCATAGTGGCAATCAGGAGCTTTAAAGCTCACATGGTAGCTCTGCTTCCTCTACTATCCCAGACTCAACTCTTAGCTGTGTTAATTGACATAATGCCTGATTTAAAGAGCATTTCTTGCAGTAACCACCACATTCTCTGCTTCCACTGCCTAAGCCATTACTGTTGCTGGAAAGAGTGCTTAAGAAACTGCGTAGGGTTTTAGGACTCAACAGAGCTGAATGCTTATAGAACATATTAGAAACACGAGGGGGCATTAAAGCAGGAAATAATTAAAGACAAGTATTTCAAACAAGGAACACAAAAAAAATTCTGTATTATTTCTCCAGGATAGTTAACAAATATTACTGATGCTTTCATTTATTCAGTGGTCACTGGTACAGAGCTCACCAAAGCCTTTGAAGGCTCCTGTTGCCATCAGCAGTGTTACACCAGGTCCTAGGTGCATGGTGGTAACAGCCTGTTTCTTGAAAACAGCATGCCCAAGTGACATAAATCCCAACATTTTTGGTTAAATACACCACAATATGCTGTTTTCTCCTAGTTTTCTGATAGCCATTTTGGCCTCTTATTAAATCAGAAAGCTGTTTCAATGATCAAGCCAGAGTTTATCAGCTTTTTCAAAATGTTTTTTCCCTAAGAGTTGTTTTACAACAGCTAAGAGAGCTTTAGACAAGCAGTAATTATTTCTGTGTCTTTTCCTTGTTCCCTTTGGTTGTTGAGGGCTCTTCTCCTAATGTTGTCTCTATTGGCTACCAGGTGCCTTGCAAGGAAGCTCCTAAAGAGCTCTGTCTCTCTGCAGAGGAAGTATTTTTATGCAGTTTCCTTTACATTCACCTTCCTGTTTCCCAAATCATGTTGACCCAAATCACTGGTCCAAAGTACAGTTAAATATATCAGTGCAATTAGCAGTGTTAGAATTACTGTGTCATTTCTGCATTACAAATTATTTGTTAATACCCCAGTTGATAATCCATGGAACTTTTCTTTTTATTACCATATTTTGCTGAGTAATTTCCTTTCAGGCTTCATCCACTCCATTGTAAATATTGTTACCGTGGTTGCAGCAACATCGTCTCTTTCTTTTCTCCTTTGAATTAAACAGTGCATTATAAAGTACTTCCAGTAAATGAGTGTGTACTTCAGACATGCTTCTTCTGCAGACCATGTAGGCAGAAATGTGATACTCAGATTCTGGAGAATTCAGAAAGGAAATTCTTTTTAAAAACAAAATGTTTTCAAGAATAAATGATAATTGAAAAAGAATGTACTGTGAGCTATACTCTATTAAGTTTCCCTTACGACTTTTTAGTAAGGGAAAACAAGAATAAATTAGAACTACCCAGGCAAAATCGGACATCTGCTGGCTGTTATCTTTCACTTGTCTCCCATCAGTTGTAACCTTAATATTAACAACATGTTTCAGCCTGAAATAAAAATTAGCCAGAACCCTTACCACTAATGATCCATCATCGATTGAAGAAGTTAGTGAAGAACTACATAAAGTAGCAGCACATATAGAAGGGAATTTTCACTAATACCCTTCCTTATTTCAGCTTCTCAAAATTCTCACCCTGCCGCTTTCTAGGTGGGATTTGCAAAAAGTTCCCCATTTTAACAGTGTGTGGATATTGTTGGGATATGGCGATTTACTAAAGCCACCTTACAGATATATTCAGAAATTTGGTGATCACTTGAAATGTGAAGGTCAGGGGAAGAAATGTGCTTTCAGGCTCTCCAGCCGTAAAGATACTAATATTCCTATGAAGAATGTTAGTCCTTAAAAGGAGATTTTTAATTGTATGACCACCAAATGGTACATTTTCCACTGAAAAATGGCTCCCTTGAAGGCTGTTACATCTTCCTTACTTGTGACCCAGCTTTCCAATCATTGACGTTCTTGATTATAGATTCATCATATTTTCTGTCCTCTTATCTTTTTTATCCTTTTTAGATATTAGTCCTGAGATATTTCTTTGAAGTGAATAGGTGAGTCACCACCTCACACCTTCAGAAGTCTCAGAGAAAGTTTTACCTGGATGGGGCAGTGAACTGATGGGGTTTAGGACAACAGACCCTTATCTCCCTCCACATTCAACCAACTCACTGCCCACTGGGTGTAAAACAACCTTTCAAAATGAGGATGTCAGTGGCCTCTTGGACAGGATTCAACTCTCTTGAGAGCCATTTGTCCCTTTGGTAGCACCACAAAGGGAACCAGCAGCATCTTTGCTCCTCATTTAAGAGGTGAAGGCACCTGAGATTGATCTGAGTTTAGTACTTTAAGTGCAGCTTTAGTGGTCAATGTCTTGATTTTGTTTCCCAGTGAAGGAATTCTCTCTGATTTCTAAGGCTAATTCATCTCATTGCTGGCCTCTTTGTCCCTAGAGGAAAAGAAGTCTTTCGTTTTGGGGGGTTGTTTGTTTGTTTGTTTGTTTGTGGGGTTTTTTTGGTGGGTTTTTTTGTTTGTTTGGTGGTTTTGTGTGTGTGTGTGTGTGTGTGGTGGTTTTTTTTTGTTTGTTTTTTGTTTTTTAATTTTATTCCTGTATGGTTTGTCCCAAGAGAATGTACTTTCTGCATTACTGTAATCTGCATCTGAAAGGATGCTGACATTAAAATCCTTCACAATACTATTCTGCAGTAATGAACTGCAGTTCAATATAGGTTAGTATGTAGGTTTCACATGGTTATTATTATTGTGATGATGGTGAAGCCATGAGGCAGGGAAAAAAGCTTAAAAATCAAAAAACTCATTCTTAGCCTGAATATTGGGGGAGAGGGCACATAGAAACAACATTAACAGGTAAGAATTTTCTGTTCTTTGTAATTACACTAATAATTTTTTCCTTTCCTTTGCCACTTTAAACTCACTTGTCTTGCAGATTTTTTTAAGGAAAATAATTGCATTTATTAATATTACAGGCAAGCTGCCAAGTATTTTGGAAACAAATCTGTGCATTTTTTACAGTGTTTCTGAGTGCCATAAATAATTTCTTTTGGTGTGATACACCCCAAGGGGAACAAACCTATATTCAGCAGCATGAAACCTATTACTCTTTTGATAGTAGCACTTTGCTTCCAGCCTGGTTTTGGGGCGGGATTTGTGCATCATTGCTAATCAGGAATGGCTACTGCCAGGGACTGAGGATTATGGTTGGGACACTGAGGGCCATCAGAGCTGGCATGCACTGGACATCAGCACTGGAGTCAAGGTGGACCTGCAGTTCAATGATCACTTGGAACAGGATTTTATTTTTAGGGCCAGACCTCAACTCTGTTCTAAGCAAATGATTGATCCGTCTGGGAGAGATGAAAGAAAAGCAGCATGGAGAAAAACAAAGAATTAGAAGTGACAGTAAATGTCCCATCAACAATGAGAACTCAAAATGGCTGGATATCCAGCTGTGTGGCCCACAGACTCCTGCCTTCAGAATTAACCCACTGGTTAACAACCAACAACCAAAACTTGTTTCCTAGTTGCCTTTTCTCCATTTTTTTCCTTCATCCTTGATCTCTAGGGATCATATTGAGTTGAAACTGGCAGGATGTGTTCATTAACCATCCCAGTCTTTCAAAGACATACAGCACTATTCCCTGAAGAGTAGAAGAAATTGGGAAGAAAGCCTGGTGCACCTGACTTTCTATACCCACTGTCTGCTCTTCAGATATTTTTCCCAACTGGGCATTTCCAGATACTCATGTCTGTATTTCTGAATTCCCATTTGGGCCACTGGATCTACTTCTGAGTTCAGAACACAGAATGAGTCCACATCTGGTTCAGTCTCCTACAATGCCCCTTGAGGTATCTGACTTTGTTTTTTTCAGTGAGGATGTCTCTCCATCTATTAGCAGAACAAAGTGAGAGGAAAGAGCATGTTATTTTTGGTTTACCCATGCCCAGAGGTGCACACTGAGCTCCAAATAAAGGAAAGCATAACTTCTGCCATGAGAATTTATTCATTAAAATCTCATTGTTTTATTTCTCAAAGGATTTTGATCAACTTTTAGCAACTTTATTCAATCAAGGGTAGTGATTGAAAATGCATTACTGCCCTAATTCTGCAAAGTTTTCAGTGTTTCTTTGGACTGCCCCTAAAAACTTTATTCATACACTCTAGGGCAGGTTGTTTAGTTTTCTCCACCACAGCAAAGATCTTACTGAATCATGAATATAGAAAGAAAGCAATAATTCATAGCTTTTTACACAGGCAGATAGTGACAGGACAAGGAGGAATGGTTTAAAACTAACAGACACGAGATAAATGATAGATAGATTATATAGATTAAATGATATAAAGATGTGGGGATGCTGAGGCACTGCCATGGGTTGCCCAGGGAAGCTCTGGATGATTCATCCCAGGAAGTGTTGAAGGCAAGGTTAGATAGAGTTCTAAAAAGCTTGGATAGGAAGTGTCCCAAGTGCCCAAGGCAGAGAGCTGGAACTCAGTGATCTGTATGGTCCCTTCTAACTGAAATAATTTTGTGGTTTTATGAATACATCTGAGAGACCAAGTTGTTTAAGAGGTTGCCACTCTGGGTATCCATCCCCATGCCTTTTCAGGGGTTTTCCCCCATGGTCATGATAGTGCAACTGTTCATGGAGTCCAACTCTGACTTATCCCCTAAAATCATGTGTTTTAAAGCCTTTCCTCAAGGGTGCCAGCACTCAGAGCTCTTGACTTCACAGTTTCCACTCAGCTCCCTTTCCAGAGAGATCAGTTTGATGCAGAGTAGAGCAGCAGAAATCCCACCCAACAGAAGATCTTGCTGATTTGAGTCAAATAAGGGCCTGAGGGTGGCATAAGGAAACCTTCTGGGGGGTATTTAAACCAGTGCTGCCAGCAGGGAAGGAGCATTGCCAAACACTCTTGGAAATGCACCTCTGCTCCAACTCCCCAGCAACAATGGTCACTGCCTTTGTTCTCACCAATGCATTTTCTGTGCAAGACTTATTTTCTTCTCAATCTCCAGCATGGTGAAGTACTTTTACTACCCTTAGTTTTGGAGGAGGGGGTGCAATTACGACTATATTCCAGTTTCCATGTGAAGTGAATTTCAAATAAATGTAAGACAACAAAAAATACTAAAAAAGACAGTAATCATCTACTGAATAAGAAATCTGTTGTTCACCATTTTCTCTTCGTAAAAAATGTAAAAAAGTAGGAATCTGAATAAATGCATGCTAAACTATATAATTGCTGAAATAAATATGTATAGATATAGGATACTTTTTGATTTAGCATAAAGAAGCAGCAAATTATACCAATCAGTGAGAATCAACCAGTTTTAAAAGAAAATAACTGAAAAGCACACATGCAAAACAAGATTAAACCTGATTATTTAAATCAAGATTCTCTGCTTCCTGGTTTAAACTATGATTATAATTTAAATCAAGCCACCCTGCCACAAATAGTTTAGAGACAATGATTTGTACCACTTATATAATGTGCAGATTTGATAGCTGAGAGAGTCATGTTGCTTGTATAGAAAATTTATGTACTGAGCCTTCATCTCCAGCCATTTTCTTAGTTTGCTTCTAGTTTGGTTTAGGTGTTTGAAGAAGGCAAATGGTAATCCTCATCTGAAGGAGTGGGAATCTGGTATCTCACCAAAAAAAATTCAGGATGCTTTTCCTTTGGGAGTTTTGCTTCTTTCTTAGAATGGAACAGTGCAACCTCAGAGTCAGGCTAGGATGCCGACTCCCCAGTAACACAGGGACTGGAAAAGCAGCTGTAACCTCAGATTAGGCTATGAAGGGAAATGTCTCCCTCTCTCTGTTTTGGATAATTACATTCCTTTTAACAAATTTTTTTTTTTGCTCCTATAGTTGGAAGGGATGTTTCTCCTTCATTAATTGCTCTGGCTTGCTGCTGTGCTCTACCAAGCAGCTGTTAATGTTCCACCCCAAAGGAGTCTGCAGTTCAGTGATGGGTGAAATGATTAAGGCTCACAAAGCACTTGATCATGTGGAATGAAAGGTGTGACATAAACATACCCCATTAGTTTCATTAGTGCTCAACAAAGCAAACTTTACCTGTAGCTGGTTCCACTCCTCCTTGGCATTTAATACAAGGGGCTCCCTATGGAGCACGTGCAATTTGCTGGATGCATTCCTCAGCTGTCCTTAAAGAAGCCTGTTATCCAGACTGGTGATGTGACCCGTCATATATTGGGGGACTGCCATGAAATGAGTGCTGTGTTTGCAGAAGTTTGAAGAAGTGTTAATGCTGGCTCAGTTTTCAGGAAAAGAAAGGTAATAACTTTGGGTATTACAGATGTTTACTCCTGGTGTCAGGAAAGTAGAAATTTTGGCATGGGATCAGTCTACAAAGGAGAATAAGGAAAAGGCTTAGAGGAATGCTACCTGGTAGAGCTGTAGAGAAGCATGTTGGAAGTTTGGTTGATAAAAGTGGTTAGGTTGGTAAAGGCTCACTTAAACATTCATGCAAATAGAATATAGATGTATGCATTTGTAAATTGTATGCCTTATCTAGACTTGTTTGTGACACACAGCAGCAGTGGAAATGTGCGCTCTGTGTCCCTGTCAGGCCACAATGTCCCTCAACCCCACCTGAATATTTCTGGCTGTTGACTGTCCATCAAGTGTGGTTCCCCCTGAGGGGAGTTCTTGCCATTCCATCTGCACAGGGCCTCTTCCACTGGGATGCTGACTGCTCTCAAATCAGGACAAATTTGCCCTCTTTGGTCATTTTCCTTCTGTGAATAGAGCAAGCAGAAAGCAGAGATCAACTCACAAAAACTCCAGGGTCCTAAGGCTGAATGGGATATTTTCATAGCTCCCTTCAATGGGGTGTCATGTGTATGAGCTGTTAGACCTTGTGATTTGTGAATTGAAGCAGAAACCTGGAGAAACTTCAGTGGACAGTCTTATCTGTTCACTGCAAATGGATAAACCTTCTCGTTATTTGGTCAAAAATTACCAAAGTTCTGACTGAAAAAAAAACTATTGTCATGTTAATTGTTGGATTGTTGGATAGAGAACTTCCTGGGCTAACAGGGTAAGTATTGAGGCTGTAAGTTCTGGAACTCAGTTTGATCTTCTCATCATTTTAGTGGATATCTGGAGGCAAACTTAAACAGAAGAGTTTGGACAACTTCTCTCTATAAGCCGCGTAACTAAGGAGGAGATCAGTTCCCAAAGGAATATTTTGGAAGGTAATAGTGCTTTTTTCTAGGGAGATATTTTACCACCTCACAATAGAAGATTTTTTTTAAGACCTTTAGAAAGAGCCACTGTCCAGACTCTGAAGCAAATGCAGCCCCCAATCATTTTAATCTCAGTCATTGGCAGCAGCATTTTTCATTGTCTGCATCAGATTATGGTTAGTCCTACATAAGCACAAAAAGTAAGAGAAGATATTCAGGAAGGGTTCCCAAAGACACCATAGACCCAGAATATCTATTATTGCCCCTGAACAGTACTCCAATAGATTCATTTCCCCATAGACAGTGATGAACTTAGTCCTTAACTTTCTTTTAGTTCTTTTCTTCTGGAGTTTCTCGCTGTAAGTAATCTCTTCCAAACCTTTAATGCTCTCATGAGCCATGCACTGTTTATCAACGTCCTCCCTGAATTGGATTTGGTTAATTCATTCTTGGCTTTGTCTAAAGTTCTTGCCAATTTATTTGCGTCCTTCAAGAGAAGAATGTCCAGACTAGATTAGAGATGGAGAGAGGTCAATACCCCTTTTCCCCAGCAGGCACAGAGAGCAGATAGATTCTGCAGAGGGATCACTCAGATGCTTTCCTGGAGAAACTACTAAAAAATCTCTCCCAGAGCTGCTTCACAGATTGATGTCTTATCGATGGTGGCAGGTGGGGGTTGAGAGGATAGGAGGGACAGACAGTCCATAAGGTTCCTTTGAGATACAGCCAGACTCAAAGAAGAAAAAGGAAGATTGGTGAATTTCTGGAAGAGCTTATTTCCTCTTTGGACTTGAACAGGGTGTTGAAATTCATCCAACAGACTCTGTAAAGCCTTTTGGATTCTAAGAAGATGACATAGATCTACAGCCTCATTATTGCCTATTGGGCTGTAAAACAAGGCTGTAAGGAAGGAGGGAGACAATAGGGTTTGCTTCTTTCCTGTTTATGCCAGCTCCTCTCCAATTGGAAATGTACTAATATGGCTTTTATGAAATAATTATTTCAGAATTGTTTCTTTTGGCACAAGTATCTGATCATTCTGATTCCACATAGAGAGTTACTTTGAAATTAATAATTCCAAATCATTTTCCAAGAATAATTATATTAATAGATTTTCAAGTCTAGATAAGCCTATGAATAGCATTCCAGACTAGGATGAAAAAAAATATCTGATTCTTTACTTGCATGTTTTTGGAAATATGCAGACATACCTTCTCTTGCAAAAATACTGTCTGAAAACTAGTTAGTGACTCTAGTTTCTACTATTTTAAAGTAAGTGTGTGATAAATTACAGGGAATTCAGAAGGTCACTAGAAGGGAGCACTTTGAAAATATCACTGTGCTAGGAAAATTGGTATGAGAAGAGCAAAAATTAGGATTTTTTGGGGTTCTATGTATCCCTGCAGTTAGGGAGATGAGAGGCAGGCAGTAACTCCTTTTATCATGATGTGCCATAAAATCTCCGAGATGCCACTCAAAACCATTAATATCCCAGCCCACTTGGGCAAGAGAGAGAAGAAGAGAAGAGCGGGTTCTGTCCATCTGTTGAATTCATGACCTTGCCCTGGGGTCATTTTTCCTGTAATGGTTGCATGGAAGGTTTCTGAGATGGGTTGTTGCAGCATCTGTTTTACACAGCTTCAGGGGAGAAAAAAAATATCTGTTGCATGACTCAGACTCATCCAGCTTCTTCTCAGCATTTACCCTTTCTTCCACTCAGATTTTGCATTCAGCATCCTCACTCAAACAACACCATTTCCTCTCTCCTTTTCTTCACCTTTATTTCTTCCTGATGAGCAATTCAAACAGCAAACTGTTCCTCTCCTTCATTCCCATCAGTGACTCCATTCAAAGTCCTGCCCATGTTCTTATTTTCTTGGCAGAGCTATATTCAGTGAATGCATTTGTTTCTTTAGCTAAAGAACAAAAATATCTGCAAGCAAGCTCATTTCCCTCCCAAACTGCTTAGGAAACGTAGTGCTGGGAAGGGGGGCAAAGTGCTTTGTCAAGTGTTAGAGGAACAAGAGAGACATCTTCTCCCCCCTGACATCCCTCTTTTATTATCATTTGGAAGACTCTGTTAGTCTCGCACTTCCTTGGGGACTAGAAACATCTTGAAAAGATCTTTCATGCAGGCAGATAACAAACTCACTGTAGAGCTGCATCAGAAAAGGAAAAATTACTTGCTAGTAATGATGTTTATCACAATCCTTCCTCATTTCCCAATCCTACAAAGGAAGCTATCTCTCAAATAAAGGCCAAGCCTTATCCCTCTTTTTTTTTTTTTCTTTTTTTTTTTTTTTTTTTGGCAAACTGCTCATTGTGAAAATTCAGTGCATGTAAGCTTGGCTGATGGAAGTTTTACACAAAAAGTGGGTGGAAAGAGATGACAGTGTGGGCTGATATGATTTATTTGAGATAGACCTGATCTGATAACACACAGCATGAAAAAAGCCACGTTGCTTCCACTTAATAAAGTGACGTGAGGGCTGTTCCTGTGGCTGAGCAACAGGAGTAAAGCCTGGGCCAGATGTTGGGAAACTCGCACTCCCACTGGACTGAACTCATCAGCCTAGTCTGCTTGGCTTTTCATCACACTAGGACAGGAAAACACAGCCATGTGGCACTGTGGGTCATTGCTTTGAAATCAACTTTGTTTTCATCTGCCCTATAGGGATGTTAAAAATCTCAGAGTGCTTTAATGGAAAAGGTGACCCAGGTTTTTGTGCTAAGGTGTCTTTCTCATCAGCATTCTATAGTTAGCACTGAAACAACTGGCTACCATCCTCAACACCACAGTCATCCGCATCTAGACTAATAACTCCCTGTTGCTAAAAGTTAAAGAAAGTAAACCTCATGACACTGCTGTAAAATGGCAATGTACAAGTCTGCAAATTGATGATGTGCAAGCCTGCAAAGTGTATGTGTGCATGGGCAGCTGCAAGGCAAGGTGATTCCTTGGGATGCATTTCCATCTGTGTTAATTATGTCTGTTTGATGTTGCATTCTCTGTCATTGGCAAGACTGGGACTAGACCCCAGGACTCTGATACTCAGCCCCCTGAGTCTATCCAGAATGTTACTGAGATCTTCAGGAAATAGGAATTGATCTGCCACTACTGACTCTGGCCCTCAGAAACACTCAAAATATGATGGTATCCACCCCTAGCATGGTCAGTCCACTGAATTTATGGGACTAAAAGAAAAGCTTTCTCACCTTAGGACATGGTATTATTTATTAAATTCAGGGGAAAAGAATCTGTATATCAATTCTCTTTTTCACAAAAGTAAAAAGAAAAAGTATTCCAAAGTGGCTATTAACTGCTTAATACCCAAGTAAGTGACAGCTCACCTAGTAACGTTCCACTTAATGTCTCATTATATGATGATTAAAATATCAAGGTCAGTCAAGTTCAAGATGTTGAAGACCTTGTCTACATGATGAGAATGAAATGCCGTTTTCCTGGAGATATGCTCAAAATCAAATAAAATTATTTAGATAAAGAATCATAAAATAGTTTGGGTTGGAAAAGCCATCTAAGACCACTGCGTCCAATCATTAATGGAGTACTGCCAAGCCCACCACTAGACCATGTCCCCGAGTGCCACATCTATACATCTTTTAAATCACTCCTGGGATGGTGACTCCACCACTGACTGCCCTGGACAGCCTGTTCCTATGCCTGTCAACCCTGTTGGTCAAGAAGCTTTTCCTAATATCCAATCTAAATCCCCTGGTGCCACTTGGCACCACTTCCTGTTGTCCTATTTCTTACTACCAGAAAGAACAGACTCACTACAACCTCCTTTCAGGCAGTTGAGAGAGCAATATGTGAGGATATTAACATGAAAACAATCTAACCAGATGCAAAGAACAAATTTCTGGAGGATCACAAATCAGTCATCAGTATCCTCCTGTCTCAATTTCTTAAGAAACATCTGTAAGAAGCTGTAAAGAAAGAGCAGGTACACAACTTATGTACCAGTTTGAAAAGGTCATCTTTTCTGTTTTTAAATGACAGCTCCTCTTTTCAAGGGAAAGATGTTTCTGCAAAAAATGTACATAAATATACGACTTTTTACTAAGGGCATGTAGCTCATTACCCTCTGCAAATTAACCATATCTAATCATATATTTCCTAAAAAATAAAATAGCACATTGCATCTGTTAGTCTTCATTCAAATACAAACCAAATATGCATGAGTACTGTAGTATAAACTGTTCCATCTGTTTCCATGAATGTATAGTCACGCTGGTCACCCCCCCACACACAACAGAAGGGTCTTTTGCTCTTGGCATCTGTCTCCACTGAAAAACTGTATTTCAACTGGAGGTAAATGAGCTGGAGTAGCATAGTACTGCTGTAAAATACCTCATATCCTGATGTCCATGATGCCATGATCATCATATATGCTCAGCTTTGAGAGTACCAGGGAAAAATCTTTTGAGTTCTATCACTACCACAGAACTGGTCTTCTCCCTAAACTCTTAAAGAAACAGTAAAAGCAATGTCTATTCTTTCTGAGGGTACAGAAGGAATTGTGGGAAGGTATGGGATGACAGGCATTACTTGGGAGGAGCAAACGGACAACTTCAGAATTTTGTTTGTAATGCTGCTCTGGGTTTCATACCATATATACTTCCAGACACATCACTTTCAATTTTTTGCATTGCCATGTTGGAATCAGGAGGTTTGGTGTGTGACCAAGAGGAGATTTACAAGCAAATCTGAAGCTGCAGTGCAGGTTAGTATTGTGACAAAGGCAAGTTACTATTTTTAGAAAACATGAATTTGTCATTCAGCATATGGAAGGTTGCCACCATCCTCACTTTCTCTTGCTCTTTCCCTCTGGCCTGGACATCGACATCTCATCCACTTGCACCCACATCAGTACACAATGCTAGCAGGCAATGGCTGGCCAAGATTCAGTTCCTATTAATGGATCATAAACCAATCCAATATACCATTCCTCTGCTGGAAGAGGAAAGTACAGTCTGTGGCGACTATTGTGTCTGTATTGCGGACTGTGCTGGTTCAACCTCAACACCAAAAGAAGCCAATCTTCTTCCTCATGCAGTTGCTCACTGCTGCCATAGTTTCACCTGAATTCTGCTTGTTGCTTATCAGGCTTCAGGATCTGTCTCCTAACACAACTTGCCTTTTGGGTTTGAGAAAATCAAAGAGCTGCTTGGGACTTTGGTCCTGGGCTAGAGCTGTTTTACCCAGTGCCTATGAGCTTACTTTGGTGCCAGCAGAACCCCTCAGCAGAATAACAGACACAAGCAGTGCCCAGATCAGTTAGTTTTGCTTTAAAGATCTCAGATAATATCCTGGTAGGACACTGTGCTGAATCATGTGTGTGTGTGTGTTTTGGCCCAGTTTCCAGAGGTGTCCCAAGTTCAGCTGTGCTAAGCAAAGCAGATATATTCAGACTTTCCAGCTACTTCTCCGAGTTACCATTTTACCCTCCAAAACCACATCAATTTTGCTCTGGTTTCCATCTTCTTTTACACTTTCAGCAATATGGCTATTGCAGTGGCTGCATTTGCAACTTATTTCTGGGCAAACAGGATCCTTCCTCCTATGACCTGTGATTGGTTGCTGAAAATACATCAGAGCAGATAGACAAGTGACAACCTCATAAAACACAGCCAAATTCCCAAGTTGTGTGCAGACAGACGCCCTTAGTCATCCTGAGAGTACAAAAATCATGTTCTGAAACAGCAATGATGGTGGGTATTTCTTAGTGACCAGCCTGGGAAGGTGGGGGGCTGATGAAGAAAGGTGCTATGGAAAGAGATCTCTCCCAGCTGGCCACTGGTGCCAGTGCTGTCATTTTAATTAGCTGAGTGTATATATACACTTATAGAATACACACTGTACCTCTTTATCAGCAGGATGGGTTCACTAAATATATGTCAACTGAAATTACTTTAAAAAGAGCCTCAGCACTCAGCTTTCCACCTGTTTCTCTACAACAGCTGCCCAGACTCTGCAAAACACGAGATGAAAGGCACTGTAGAGCTACAGCATGATACTATTATTACATCTAACAGATGAACAATCAGATCCAAACTGACCAGGGACTGAGCATATGAGGCAAGAGGAGAATCCTTTAGGGAGAGCGTTACCATGAAAGTAATACAATTCAGTATTTGTACCAGCGACTCTGAAATTCAACAGCAGTCAACCTAGTACTAGCGTCCTTTTAAATATCATCTTTCATTTCTTAGCAAACAGCAATATCCTATAACAGCATTAGGGCAGGAAAGGGAGGGGAACTGCACAGCAACCAAACACACACTCAGGAGGAAAAATGGGCAGGCAGGAGCATGAAAAGCAAAGCACTGGTGAATTTGTGGGTGTTCTGAAAAACGAAGTACAGGGACATATTTGTGTCCCTGAAGCGAATTTTAAGGAAAGGGCAAGAAAAAGAGACCACCAGTGAGATGGCTGCGGGAAACAGCATTCAGACAGAGGTCACAGCCCTGCTGATACCACAAGCCCATGATTCTGTTTTCATTCCTGCAGCCCAGCAAGCTAAAAGACAGTCTAGCAATATTCAGGGATCAAATCCAAGTGGGTCAGTTATCTGAATATCTGTGAAGTGGGCATTTGTTTTGTCTTCAGGAGAAATGGAAAAAAAAAGAAATAAGAAAGAATGAAATCTGCTTTGACCATTTAAGACAGCTTTAGGGGAAAGACTGTGAAATAAAACAAAACAGCAGCCCAAGGACTTGCAAAGCTTTGACTTGGTAGTGGGAAGACATTGAAGTTCTCTTTTACAAATTTATTTTACTCTCTAAGGTTGTCTTTTTAAAATGCATAAAGAGCAGCAGGCTATCAATGAGCTTTATGTTGTACAGCACTGATTTCCTGGACAAGTTCAATATCAATAACTTAAAATCTGGGAATAAACCGATAAAAGTGTATGGCAGCTGACCTTAAGTGTAACCTTCAAACTCCCTTTTGGCAAAAGGGAAAAGCAAGGAAGATGATAATGAAAGCTCTAGTTTTAGCTGATATTAATATGCAGAGACAGCAGATCCTTCCTGATAGATTTTCACTTCGTGAACAAATTGGACGAGACTTAGAAGATCACAGGGTGAAATGCTGGGTTTGAGAACCAAATGTCTCACGCCTTAATAACCCTTTGCTATGATGGAGATAGGCCATGAACAAGAGTTTTTGAAGGTAGCAGGCTTGGCACCAGGAGACTCAAAATCTCCTCTTCCTTTAGTCACTTCTTGTATCAACTTATTCAAATATCTTTTTCTTTCTGGACTTTCATTTTCTTCACAGCAATACTGACTATAACACTTTTTTCTCTCCCCTCCCTCCTCCCACTTTTATTCTGTTGAATGTACTCAAGAAAGAAGAATTTAAACTGCAACCGAAAAATTGGCAATTTTGATGGCTACAGTGCAGGGAGACTTGGGGTTACTGCAAAGCCAATATGGGTTTTATTTCTCACAGGAAGGGTTGGAGGAGGAGGGCAGGGAAATGATACAATTGCAGACTCTAAATATATCCACCAGGTAAATACTAGGGAGGGAGCAGAGGCCTTTAAGCTAAAATATGATGCTGGCACAAGAACAGATGACTACAAATATGCCAAAAATAAATTTAGACAGGAAACTAGAAATTTTCTAACTGTTTAGAGAATGAGTTCTAGAATTCCTTTTAGATTAGAAGATTAGACAAGAAAATAAGCCATTTTTAGACAGTCCTGAGCAGGTTTATGTGGGACAATGTTTCTTATATTTGAAGGATAGTGTTGGTGACCTCTTAATCCCACATTTGTCTTTCATTGCAGTGTCCTGAATAACATGGCAGAGAGAGCTGTGTCAGGCAGGTCACTTCTAAATACCAGTGGCCTCTGCTGTAATGCACTGCCAGTTCTCAGGGCTGAGAGCCACGGCAATGGGAATGGATCACAGAAAAGCCATATTTGAGGGTTCCCTTCCCATGCAGGAGAGGAGAGGGCTTTTTTAATAGCATATACTACCCCAGACAGAAACAATATCTCTGCATTCACCACAGGAATACAGGGACAAGGGAAATTTGAAAGTAGCTTGAAATTAACTTACCCAAGTACTGTTATCCTTTCAGTTTGTGTATTTTTGCCTTGCTGCAAATTCAAGCCATTCAACGAAAAGTCAGAGCCCTGCTGGGCAAAGTGCTGCTCATTTCACATTAAGGAACAATCCTTGTCCTAAAGGAATTGCAACACTTGCCAGCAAAAGAGGTTATTGTCCCCACCTCACACATAGGGAAATGCAACAGGGGCTTCATTAGGGCTTTATATTTCTAAAAATGGTCTCAGCTTGAGCCCCTACAGGCTTGATCATACTTTCAGCTCCTCTGAAAATAAGAGCAGTTGAGGATGAAGCCCGACACTTAAACAGCTAATTTTTTTTTTAATAAACATGTTGCTGTTCTGCTTCTTGCACTTTTTGACTCTTGGACCAATCACCCCTTATGTGGTGTGTTTCTTCTTGTGTTTGGTGGCTGTTGAAACCACTTTCAACCCACTCCAGTACTGAAGCAGGTAAAGGATTGCAGTGTGCCACCATGGGGCAGAGCTGCCTGGCCATGGTACCCAAAAGGATGTACCCAGAAGGAAGCTGTAGTGAAATGGAGGTCGGCCTCTTTTCCCAGGTAACAAGCGATAGGACAGTAGGAAATGGCATCAGTTTGTGCCACGGGAGATTGAGATTGGATATTAGGCAAAATTTCTCCACAAAAAAGAATTATTAAACATCAAAACAGACTGCCCAGGGAAGTGGCGTAGTCACTGTCCCAGGAAGTGTTTACAAGATGTGGAGACACGGCACTTGAAGAGGTGGTTCAGTGGTGGGCTTGGCAGTGCTGGGTTAATGGTCGGACTTGATCCTAAAGGTCTTTTTCAATCTAATTAATTCTTTGATTTTATGTGCTTTAAGAACTGAGGCAAAAACATGGCTCTTAGTTTTCCTGTTTAATAAGAGTTTAAACAAAACACTTGCTCTTGTGTATTTTTTCTCTATTACTTCAGGCTAGCCCATCTCTATATTTTTGCCTTATCCCTTCCACCTTGATGCTCCCTGTTTAACAGAATTCTCATCACCCCTTAATGACCATTTTGTTCAGCAGTGATGGCTTAGCATTTGTACCTTACATTTGCCCTCAAAAGTTTTGACATGGGTTAAGAGAACAAAACAATTGAAACATAATTTTCTGCTACATGATGATAATTTTCCTTCATTGGTGAAGATTAGGAAATGGCATTATTGTAAAGATCCAATTACCTTTTTTATGAGCATTGTATATTTGGAAAGTAATAAAACAGAGTTATAAAACTCAGATGATTAGGAATCTCAGAGATGCTCTGAATTTTAAGAGGGGGGTGTGGAATATTCTTCTAATTGCATCTAAGCACAGCCCAACCAATGATTAGTTACTTTCAAAGCAATAAACATTACCTGGGAAGCAATAAAAGGAAATGCAGGAAAGTTATTTGATGGATGATTCCCAGAAGACATAAGGCAAGAGCAGGGAATGTGGTTTAGTGGTTAGAATAACAGCCGAGGAGTCAGGACTCCTGCCGTCTCATCCAAGCTGGGAAGCTGACTTACTAAATGTTCTGGAGTTCATTTTATTTTATTCAGTGTTAAATTTGGTCTAATAATACCCAAAGAATCGATGAGAAGCTAAATATGCAAGTGTTTATCAAGTCTTTGAAAGGTGGGATGAAAGAGGTCATTATAAATACAAAGAAAGCTGAAAAGCAAGGAAGATATTTTGTTGAAGTCAGACTCTGTAAACGTTAACACAAGTGAAAATGGACTAAAGGAACTTCCTGTCATATATAGAGGTCACAGAACAGCTCCTTACTTTTATCAAGAAGAGCACAAATATCTTTGATTTCAGTTCTTTGAGAGTTCAGTGGCATTTCATTTCATTTCCATAGTAATTTCCATAGTGCCAGCTTTGACCTACAGACTAAACCTGTTTGACACAATCCCATGCCCTCCATACCTTAGAAATACTGATTTTTCTACTAAAATCATTGGTCAGGGTGCAGGCAGAACACTAGAGCAGAAAGCACAAAAGAGGGATTTGCACCAGTTCCTAAGACAGAGAACGCTTCCAGAGCATCCTAGAAAGCCAAAATCAGAGCAAGAACCACCCGTGATTCATGACAGTCCACAAATTGCACTGCAATGATTTTAAGGGTCCAGTTAGAGCAATAAAAAAGAGAAACTCAAGAAAGAAAAAAAAAATTCTGATGTTCTTCCACTCCTTTGAACATTACTGTTACCCTATCCTGTAAGGCTGAGATAATGGGACACAGTGGTTTGTCACTTCATCAGTCATCTCCATTCCTAGAACTGTTGGAAGCCCTGATGAGAAAAAAGAAGGAAATGAGGATTTAGACACATTAATTGAGTGATAAAAATAAATGTATTGAGAAATTTGAAAGAGAGCAAGAGGTAGAAGCAGCCAGAGACTACTCCATCCCTTATGCGAGATTCTCATGTTCTTGTCAAACTTCAAGTCTGTTTTTGCCAACAATACTAGAAAAATGTGGCCTCTGGCTGCCCTTTTTGAGCACATGGAGGCTGTTTAAAAGAGCAAAGCTGAGTTTCTGAGTCCCCCCAAGAACACATACCCAAAAAGAGGTATGTTTTGTCATTCGCTGAACCCCAAAAAAAGGCTTTAGGGAATTGGTTACTTTTTCATCTATACAAGTCCCTATGCAAACCTGCAAGAAACCCCTATTTTTAGAGTCTTTGGAACTGATTGTCCTCATTTCCTCTGCCATAGCTAGGTTTTAGGCACCTATCAGCTTTGGTAAGCATTAATTTTACCTTGCATAAGGTAAAAGAACTCAGTATATGAAAAACCTGAGCTGCTTCAGATAGACTTTTTTTCCCCCCAAATTCCAGGCTGTGGTCTTCAGAGACAAACACTGTCCATAAACTAATTAGATCATTTCCTTCCACTGATACGAACAACCTGCCAGAAAATGAGATTGCATGTATGCTTGGGTCTCTGTTTTTTCTGTTTCTGAGCCAAAATATTTCTTTTTCTTAATTACAAAGAATTTTGACCGTGTTTATGCCAGATTGATACAATCTCTTTTTATGTAGCTACCAAACCCTGCAGTGTTTTATTCTGTAATGCTGATGCAACTTTCTGAGTTCTTGATTTATTTGTGTCTGTATGTGCTTTGGGCTCTAATGCTTGTACAACAGCAGAGGGAGGAAAGTTCTGTTTAAGGACCCTGAGTGGTTGTTTATCTGGGTTTGTCCTTTTACTGTCATCATTTTTTATAAGTATTCACACCATGTAAAGCACTTCAACAGTTTTAATGCCTAAACAGAGAGAGCATCCAGGAGCTGCCTGTGCTTCTCTAGTGTTGCTAATGACCACTGCTCATCTCTTCTCTGCTTCAGTGAAGTGTCTCTACTTAGATGGGATGAATCTGGAACAAAAACCTGTTGATGTCATTGGATATAAGCAAGACCTTTAAATTAAGCATAGCTGAAGCACTCTGCAAGATCGGGACCTCAAAGCATGATGCTAAAAGCTGCCAAAAACCTTTATGGTTCATTTAACCATCAAGAGCATAGGATATTCAGCATTTTGCCAAGCTGGCCTCTCCAGCTGTGTTACATTGGGTTTGATTGCTTTTAGTTTGCTCATGTTCATGCCCCGTTCAATTTGATCTGAATGGGAACCAAGCCTCCAAAGGGACTCTGCTGAGAACTCCACAACCTATCTAGTTCTGTCTGCAAATGCGGCAAAATAAAATGTTAGCTGCATTTTTAAAGGACAAAAACACTATGGTTCCTACTGTACCACTGGTTTTGAATTTGGGGTATTGATGGCACGAAACTTGAAGGGAAAGGAAGTACAGAAAATCAGGGAAAATTCATTTGAATAAAGATAATGAGAAACTTAGGAACCAAGTGGAGGGGAGAGAAGAAAGCATATAGTCTGATGGTTTGCTCATTACAGTCAGTGATAAAAATCCTATTCTCTTTTATGGCACATGATCAGGCTTCCAATGAGTTAAGTTTACATTGAATAGGAAGCAGCCTTGTTTCTTCTGGTTCTATCAGCTGGAACTTAAAAAAACCCAAACAAACATATAGGAGCAAACTTTTCATTGCCATTTATGTTAACAAGCTGCATATTAGGAAAAATCAGGTTCAGAGTTGGTATAAGAACTTTAGTTCTATACAGGAGCATTCTTTTATCATTTTAGCTCACTTTTTACCAGTATAAATGATTTCTCATGTTGCAAAAAAGCAGAGAATCAAGTCTGACTGTTTTTTATTTTTAAGTCAACAGTTCCTGGGATACCACATGTCCTGCCAAATTAGCTGAGGATCTGGCTCAAGTAGCAGAGATTATGGGGGAGAAAAGGAAAGATTTGCAAACTCAGACTGGTTTTGCAGACCCAGGGTGGTGTGAAAGGAAAATTCATGTATCAGATTTGCAGTCATCCAGTTTCCATGAGGTTTAACTACCTTTTGTTGAAATAAGATTAAAACACCCATTTGAATTATTTGCCTCCATATCCATAGATACTGACTTAGTCCAGATTCTGTCTGCATTCTTAAACCTCTGAGCAATTGTTGGCAAGCCCCATATGAGTGGTGGGGTTGCAACTAAATGTTTTCACAAACATCTGCTAGATCTGCCTGATAGTCACCATTTCCTGGGTTTTGGTTTCCTTTGGTTTTTGGTTTCTTGTTTTTTTTTTTCCTTTGGTGGGTTTTGTTGTTGTTGTTGTTGGTTTGGTTTGGTTTGGTTTGGTTTTTTATGTGCATGAAGTTTTTAGAGTCAGAAATCTATTTTAAAAGTTTCAGAACAATAGGATTCAAGCCATGGCACTGTCTATAGGAGCTGGTATCTCTCATTGCTTATTTGCAAGGAGCATTTGAGTCTTGGCCACCATCCCGGTTCATAATGCTGTTAACTTGATAGGGGAGCTGTAAACTAGGCTTATTATATCCACATTCTGCTATCCACTGCATCTGACATTCCTGGAGACAACCCGTGAACAACAATGCTGGATATTTCTTGTGTTCTGCAGTAAAGTCCAGATGACAATAGATGAAATAAGCTAAATGAGAATGGAGATGACATTTCCTTATGTCATTTCAGTGTTTCTTTATTTCCTTTCTGCTGAACACACATTGTTTTTGACTTTTTATTCTGATCTTGAGCATGGCTTGTTCTAGACACTTTGTTCAACTCCAAAAGGAGCTGCATAGCTAATGATTTGTCTTTAGACACTCCTTTGTCACTTTATAGAAGATCTTTCAAAGCATTCAGTTATATGTGAAGGGATTTAATGACTCTGCCTTCAACCTGCTCAAACTCCAGCAAGAGTCAGTAAAAGACAAGGAATGTAAAAAATTTGCTTCTGCAGAAGATGTAAACGATTGTTGTATTCATTCAGTTAATGCAAATAATTTTCCTGTACCTTCACGAATATTATTCCAGTGAGCAACCATAAATAGAAGAGAGATTATTGCCAGTATGTGGCAGAGGGTCTGTCTAAGTATCAAGATCATCTACCAATAATGGTTATTACAAACAAGGTTATGAATTTTTATATACACACATACAGGCAAATACTCAAAATCCTTCAAAAGCTTGAATATTTTTAACTCATCAGAGGCTCTTCCCTCATTATTTAGAGTTTTCTGGACTGTTAATTTTAATTTTCTCATTCATTTTGTTTAAATTGTTCATTATCTGACTGCCAGAGTAAGTTGAAACTTGATGAAAGCACTCACTGTGAAACTGTCTTACATCTGAGGCTTTGGAAAGTTTAAGGTACTTCGAGTACTATTAGGAATTACATTTTCCAAGTTATCTGGCATGGCCAAGAAATTCACACCCTTCCACATCCAAATATCATTGTGAGGATGATGAAAAAATACAGAGAAAAAATATCTTCAGATCTATACTGGTTTCACAGAGTTAGTAAATGCTGTGTTTCTAATGTCCTGGCATTTGCATAACTCTATGCAACATGACAGATAAGAACAGTGAAGCAGAATTTATTTATGGCCTTTTTCATTACTATAGAGGGAAGTGGTTTTCCTATGTCGTTGAAATATATTTCTTTATCGTATTACAAAACTTGCCTCATCTAGAGCACATTGAAAATTTATCATATTAGCATATGTAAACTGGTAAGTCTGCCAGGCATTTTTCAGTTGTGCTGGAGCAAGGTCCAGGCTTGGACTTTGAAACTGAACTTGATTTCACACCCCAAGACAAGAAAAGAAGCATTATTTTAAGTAAAAAAATGTCACAGTTAAGGCAAGATCAGTGTTTTCTGATGAGCATATTTAGACTGTATCTGAAGAAGAGCAGAAGCACACCATTCTTTCCTATCTTTGCTGATGCTGCAGAGCTGAGTCACCTCTGAAAACCCAGGCTCACACACATCCAAACCTCCCTCCTTGCCTCAGGACATGCTTTGCTCCAGTTCCAGTTTCCAGTTTTCCCAGCCTACATTAAACCTGGCTTCCCTTCAGGTAGGGGAATCCTACATTGATGTCCCCGCTCCAAAATCATTTCACTTCCTTTCAGAGGATTGCAAGGTGCCTCTGGTTTTAGTCATGTTGTTCCACATTACCTCACTGTTCAAGAACCCTTCTTGTGCAGTATCATTCCATCTCCCTATTTACAATGAGGAATTTAGATCCCCTTTTGCCCTTTCCCTGTAAGAAAGGGCATTTATATCTAGCTAGGTTATGAAAGACGTATCAGGAAATCTCAGTTGTTTCCTTGCTTTGCTCGTGCATCATGGCACGACCCTGTAAAAATCACTTGCATCCAGATCTAAATACACTAAAGCTGCACACAGTGTGCATGAAAGGCTGCAGAGCTGCTCCTGCCAGACATGATGGGCATGGTAATAGAAAAAGGAGAGGACTAAAGCAAAAGCAACTTTTAAATTTCTCCTTTTGCGGCAGATGTCTCCCTCTGCATCTCTCCAGAGCTGGTACAAGAAGTCACATGAAAACAACAACAAAATTATTTAAAATGGGTTTGCCCCTGCAAATTGATGTGGCTGTTAGTGGTCCCTGCACAGGGCTCTTTGCCTGTTCTGGGTCTTTAATCAGTAATTTTCAGAGGAAAACAAAAAGTGTAAAACGTGATTCAGAGGAGAGAAAATAAATAACCTAGTTTTCTTTGTGCCCAGACACAGCAGGGCAGGCTTGGGCAATAGGCATGCAAGGCAGGTCCCCACGGCAAACTGTGGCAGAGGGATTGCAGTGGGAGAGTGGAGGGACTGAACACTGAAGCCTCTTAGCAGCACTGAGCCTCCATGAAAACATGGAAGGGGAAAGCAACACAGATCACATCTCACATTGTTCAGGCCAGTTGGTGTTGGGATGGCTCCAGTACGGAAGGAGAACTGGTACATCAACAGACTTCTAAAATCTCAGGCTTAATTAAATTTAAAAAAAAAAAATCAACATATTTAGTCATTTTTTTTCTTTTTCAGACATCAACTAGTTAGTGGCTGTTAATTAAGAAATGATCCCAGTGAAAGCTGCTGCCTAATAAATCATTCATTAACAGGCCATTTCCGTGGGGCTGTTGTTTCCAAGCACTGTATTTAGCTGTTTGAAACAACCTTCTCATGCTTCAGGGGAATGAAGCAGCTATGATTTGGTCATTACCTGGTGGTTAATGATGCAGAGCTCTGTGAGCTGGACTGGGAAGTGGTGGTTGTGCTCTTAGGTTTGGTTTTTGTTTTTTTGGTTTTGTTTTTTTTCAATCTGGATGGTTCCAAGGGAGTGTTAGGGGATTTGTGGGGTTACTATGGTGATTGTATGGTGATTGGTGCAGATAAAACCACAGATGGATGTGTGTCGCAAACACAGGTATGTAGACCTTGCTTGTCTCTATGCTTTCAATGTTCAGAAGATTTTGATACCATTAGACTATCAGTTACAGTGAGATTATCTCTTGTGCTGCTCCCCCGGATCAACAGCCCTTGAAATGTAAATGGCTGAATGCTTTCCACTGCACAGTTACCCTGAACTGCTGTTGGGGTTTTTCCACTATACTTCTTTAGTAGGGGTCTAGAAATGGCAACAAACACATTGATGAAAAATTTGTTGGGCCTTCCTTACATTTCTGCCTTTGCTCTTTCAGTTGCAGTTTTGTTTTCTTGTTCAAAAGTCAGAGGCTGGATACAGAATGTTAGTTCAGTGTTTTCAGCCTATGGGATAGAGGGAACCTCTCCATTCATTGCAGGGAGAAGATGTATCATTTTCTGCCCTAACAGTGGTGTTGTGACTCTAAATGCCAATCCCTAATTTCCTTGTGCATTAATTCCATTTCAAATTTGAATCGTAATTTCAGCTGACATGGGAAGCTATTCCATGGATGTAGCATTTCCACTCTACAAAGAGCTCTGCTTCAGAATGTTGTACCAAGCAGATTATGAGTATATGGATGGATGCATATGGATACCCCACCTGTAGTCTGTAAATAATTCAAATGTTAATTGTTATGTTTGGCACTAAAGTGATGGCTTTTCCTTCAGTAATACCTCAAGCCCTCAAGCAATTATCAGGATCCTGCTATGCTGAGTCTGATACACTCAGTTAGAAAGGACAGTCTGCAGCCCAGAGAGTTTGCTCTCTAGTTACACAATCCCGGCTTCCAAGAAAATATCATTAAACAAATCAAAAAGGAGCAAGACTATTTTATTCCTGTTCATCATGTCAATTAACCATGATCCACTTCTCATGATTAAAAGGTTTGCATTCAGTACATTGCTGGGCTGACAGAGAAGTGCCTAATATATTGCACCACAGAGAGTTCCAAAAATTCCCATATCAATAAAAATGTTGTGGCAAATAAGGGTTCTGTCTTTGCTGACACTCCAGTTCACAGTATTTCTGGAACAGCAAAAATCAATCTAGATCATACAGTGTTAAGGAACCATGAAGCTCAACTCAGCCTAGCTGCTTGTTTTAGGGTGGGGATTTTTGTTTGTCTTTAGCCATTGATGTGCCCAAACACTGTATAAAAGTGTAGCATCTACACTCATCTGTGCAAGAAGAAACAATACACAGCCTTAAAATGAAAACACAGGACTAGTGAAATTTATTTCTGGTTCTTTCTGAAAGAGATGGGATTGTTCAGTCTGGAGAAGAGACAGCTCCAGGGAGACCTTAGACTATCTTCCAGTAATTCTCATCTTTTTACACGGGAAGATAGTGATAGGAAAAGGGGAATGACTTTAAACCAGAGGCAGAGAGATTTAGATTATATATTAGGAATTAATACTCAGTGTGCAGTGAAGGAAAGCATTCCCAGAGCAGTTGTGGATACTCCATACCTGAAGGTGGTAAAGACCAGGTTGGATGAAGCTTGGAGAACTTGATCTAGTGGAAGGTGTTGCTGCCCATAGCAGGGGTGTTGGAACTGGTTGATCTTTAAGGCTCCTTGAACCCAAACCATTCTGTGATTCTGCCAATAACTCCACAGTTGTCCCAGCACTGCCTTGGTTCCCTGTCTACTTTACAAGGTCCGTGTGCAGGCACTTGCCTGCTCCAGAAGATGCTGCACAAGCACGGTTATCCTGACAAAACTCATCAGATATCACGGGGATGAGTTCTTAGAGATCTTCCTACATTAAGGCTTTTTTTTCTCTTTCAGTCAAGTCTAACATGAAGGTGAAAGAGCCACTGCTGTCCTTCACATTTTCTTTGTTTACTCAGCAGCCTTTCAAGGTCCTTGAGAAACACTGCTGGAATGTGCTTTCCTTTGTCTGATGTGTGTGTGGCTCAGGAGCTCTTCTCATCTAAATCGTCTTTATTCCATGATTTCCTGGGCTGTATTCTGGGCTTTCTTACTAAAGCATGTGGGTCTCTACAGAGCATTTTACTCTCTTTTCTAGCCTCATAAAACAGACACGCAGATGGTGCTTTCTTTTGTTAGCACCACTCTTATTACTGAATAAAATCTTCATGTTTATATTATATATATTTCTATTGATATATATCTATATTGCTCTCCCATCAACTTTACCCATCAACTATACCAGAGCCTTTCTCTACAATAGTGAATTATTTATATCTTGTTGTGAGTAGTGGGTTTTTTTCCATGCTGGACTGCACGGTAGTGTTTTCTTAACTCATGAGTGGTTTGCCACTCAAAAAAAGTACTTAAAAGCATAGCACTGTTACAAAGAGAGGATCAAAGCCTTATCCCAGCATCCTGGTTGGTTTGTCCTTTTCAAAACACTTGAAAACAGAGACAATATGCTGTCTGTGATTTGATCCTACCTACTCTGGGGCTTTGTGTACTTTTCTTGTTCACATATCATATTTCAATGATGCCAGCCCAGCATTTTATTTATAAAGCTATTCAATCACCTTTCTTTAAAAGGTGCATTTTAATAGGTGCCAACATCAGACCAGCTGAGCCCAGGCAGTCCTGCTGATGCCAATTGCAAGAACAAATAAAAAAAAATAGGTCTTGTTTTAAATATATATTAAATATATAAATATTTATTATCTATTTAATGTATTTCTATATTAAGATGTATCTATATGATGTATCAATCTGTAACACAATATGTATATATTTAATACAAATATGTAATAAATCGTAAATGTTCTGTATGAAGATTAAGAGAACCTTTTTCACCAACCTCAGAGAGCCAGCTTAGGGTCTTTGGGTCACTACATTTTCTTCCCTGTTTCCACATGGAAGATATGTGGGAGGTTTGGCACATAGTACTAACTTTCCTTAACAATGTGCAGACTTTTACAAGCCATATGCTGCTAACTTTTCTGAGTCAGAAGAATTAATTTATATTCTACTTAGGAATATTTATTGCATTTCCTAAATTACCTCAGAATCTGTAGATCAATGCTCATGTATATATATATATATATATATACATACACACACACGCACACGAATATATATAAATGTGCGTGTATGTGTGTATTTATATATATATACACACATATAATTGGGAATGTCTCATGGTTGAAAGGTTGCAGCAAGTTGCAGGGGAGGGCAGAAACACACAACACATGTGACATACAATATAATACCTTCTCTTTAGACCAGGAAAACCAAAAGAGTGAGAATTTCTCACCAATTTCGATTTTGCTCTGGTGTTTGAACCACCTTCTCATGGAGAGTTCCTTGGTTTTTTCCATTCTTCTGCCTCACATCCTTGGCCTTTTTATCCTTACCAGCCAAAATTCAGAGCTCACCACCTGTGCACTGAGCAAGCAATCAAGTACCCCGAAGCTGGATACCAGTTGTTTTTACAGATTCATGATCAAGAGGATGCTTCCATTTTAGTTCCCATTTAAATGGAAATCTGCTCTGTGAACATCAAAATCAGGCTTTAAATGGATGTTTGTCATTCAGGCTTGACTGTTGCAACAGCACGAGAGAAAAGTGAGTGAAAAGCCAGAAATCATTACTTAGTCCCTTAGTATTTAATAGTTTTGTGTGACCCAACAATCCATCCTGCACCTGAAACTCCTGTTAGAGGTAGCACTTCCCAAATTTTGTGAACAATACAGTCTGAGCAGTCACTGTGTAGTAGAGATATTTAATTCAAGATAAAGAAATCTTAGTGAAATTCCCATTTGAGGATGGGAAGGGGAGAGAGGTGACCTCTAAGATCATCAGGTCCAACCACTAATGCAGCACTGCCAAGCCCACCACTAAACCATGTCCCCAAGTGCCACATCTACATGTCTTTTAAATACCACCAGAAACAGTGACTCCTTCACCTTCTTGGGCAGCTGGTTCTAAATCTTGTCAACCCCAGCCATGAAGAAATTTCTCCTCCTCTCCAATCTAAATGTCCCCTGGTACAACCTGAGGATATTTCTCCTTGACATGTCAGATGTTACTTGTGAGAAAAGACCGACCTCTACCTGGCTACAAGCTCCTTTCAGACAGTTGTACAGAGGGATAAGGTCCCTCCTAAACTGTTTTCTCTGGGCTAAACACCCCCAGCTCCTCATCAGACTTGTGCTCCAGACCCTTCACCACCTCCATTACTCTTTCCTGGACACACTCCAGCACCTCAATGTCCTTGCAGTAGTGAGGAGTCCAAAACTGGACAAAGGATTCAAGGTATGGCCTCACCAGTGCCCAGTACAGGGCGAACACCAAGGACAGAAGAACAGGTGGCCACGTTCTGATCTGATCCTGGTCTCTGTGGCCACATTTCTAGTGAGTCAAGAATGGTTTGTGGCATTGGAAAATCTGGTCCTATGTCTTTGAAAAATAATTTGGCCACTCTAAAGAAGAGGCATATTGCATCATTTTTATTCTGGGCTTTGCTTCTAAGAGTCATTTCCAGCTGACAGAGGGAGGTGACAAGAGCTACTGAGGTCGTTTGTCTCCCTCCTCCTAGACAGCACATATGGCATCTTAAGGAGCTCAGCCATTGGCTCTTGGGGAAGACAAACTGCAGGCTCATTCTACAGAGGAAAATTTCTTGAAGCATTACAGAAAAATAGATAAAATAGTCCCATTAACCATGCAGGAGAAAACAAGCATACTTCTCTCAGTCTTCACTGCATGATGTAGCTGACTTTCCTGGAATGCCAGATCACATCTTGTAGTAGATGGAGCTTTATGTTAAATTATGCACTGCAAAGGAAGACTATCAGAGCCCCAAACATTGCAGTAGGCATTATTTGATTTACTTTATTGCCTGTTGTATAGATTAGCATAGAAAATATAGGAAATAGCTTAGAAGCTCTTAACTCCTCAAACAGAGGAAATTTTGCCACCCACAGGTTGAAAATTTTGGTGAGAATCTTGCTTTCATTTCACAAACAAGGGGTGAAAATGTCTATTGTCTGCATTGCCAAAGACCAGCATGCGGAGATATTGAATAACCAGTAAAAAATAATGAAATTCACTTCTTAATAATGAGACTTGAACACAATGAGAATATAAATTTCTTCTTTCTCTCTACCTTTTGTTTTTGAGCTTGCCAAATGCTTATTTTATGGCTTTCTCTGTGTTACTGCTGGTAAATATCAACATGGTGCTAGTTGTAAGGCACCAGCAGAAGCAGAAGAATTACTCCTTTTAATTCTGGACCATTGGGAAAATTACAGGAGGGGAAGGGAGAAAGTCTTCTGCCTACCCTAAATGCATGAGTTAAAGCCAGTGTTGGATACAAAATACTGAATAATTTTAAAAAGCTCAAATTTTCTAAGTAGGAAAAACATGTACTTATGGGTACACATGTAAGCACACACACTTTTTTTAAAGTTGCTTGGAAAAGGTACAAGTGGAGATTCACATCAAGTGGAGATTTGACTCCATGGCTAGGATCACACATGCCCAGCCCTCCTCCATGTCAGATTGTCTGAATCCTGGTTGGACTTTTCAACGGTATTTTATATTTGAAATAATATATATCATAATATTCTAAGTATGTCTAATGTATATAATCTCAGCATTAGTGAAGCCAAACTGACCAGTCCAGTGTAATTTTCTTATATACCAGGGTCTAATTCTGCCTCTTACTGATGACAAGAGGCTCAGAGCAGGACCCTGCTTTGGAAAGCTGTGCTTCTGCTGTGCAGTTCACACTGCCATGGCATCACACACTATTTATATTTACAGCTAAAGACAGATATGCAATTGTGCCTTGACATATACATGCAAAGCTTTCTGTTTCTGTTACTTTTGGAGCTCACTGTTTCAATGATATTCTATCACTACAAAAAGTTAAGTCTCGCAGACAAGGTATTTACTGGATCCTTGACAGTGTGCATTAACAGTTCAGGCACCACAGGTAGCTCACAGCTCGAGGATCTGCAAAGCCTTGAAGAGATGAGAAACCCACTGCCAAGCACAGAGCCAAAACTTCTGATGCTTTGTTTCTTATTATCAGATAACTTGCTTATCTATTTCATTTAGCTCTGTGCAGATTTTGTTAACAATGAAGAGAAGCAAATTGCATGCTTGGGCTTTGGTAAATTCCTGGCTTCACCAATGCTACTCTACCTGTTTGCTGCAGGATATTTTACTCCTTGGCCATTCTCAAACCAAGGCTGCAGAGAGGGGATAGAGGATAATAGCAGAGCCTAATTTTTGTAGTCCTCAGGAACTTACCTCTCTTTTACTTATTTGATTGATTAGTTTTTGCCTAGGAAAAGACATTGTTCTTCCTATTCTTTCAAGGTGAAATATATCATAGAATCACAGCATGGTTTATGATGGAAAGCATCTTAAAGATCATCTCATTCCAGCGCTGCTGCCAGGGGCAATGATACTCATTAGACCAGGTTGCTCAAAGCCCCATCCAGCCTGGTTTTCAATACTTTCAGCGATGGGGGCATTCACAGCTTCTCTGGGCAACCTGTGCCAGTATCTCACATCCTCTAATATCTAATCTAAATTTACCCTCTGTCAGTTTAAAGCTATTGCCCTTGTCCTGTCATTGTATTGTCCTTGTACCTGTCCTTATGAAAAGTTCCTCTCCGGATTTCCTGTAGGACCCCTTCAGGTACTGAAATATTGATCACATCCATATAATTCCTGACCTAAGATGCAATGCACAGACATAACCCAAGTGTCTGGTAATGATGAGCTGTGCATTAATCCAGAGCATATAAACAAAACAACAAAAACCCCACCGGAAATTCTGCTCTGCAGCTGAGACTTAGAGGCTCACGCTGGTTTTGCCATTTAATTTGCCACAGGATAATTAGAGCCTCCTACGACGATTTTCACTTTGTGGAGAGGGAGATACAAACCCTTCAGCACAGTGTCCCTCCATGCATAAGGCATTTCTCTCCTGCAGCTCTTTTTTTGCCAGCATGGGGTGCAGGGGCTGGCAATTGACCATAGCAGATTAAGAGAGCATTTTTACTCACGCATATAACAGCGTTTATGCCTTTTATTTTTCCGTGTGAGATAAGCTTATTAGTTTTGTTAGTGCATTAGAAAAAATACATTAGACACATCTGAAGTGGCAGGAGAAGGAAAAGTTTGTATTTTTTGTTCCTCTATAAGTCTTCATACCCATTCCAGTGAAGGCTCATTTTCTCCTATGGAGTTCTGTAGGTCTTGAAATTAGCCCTATGTGGGGCTAATTTTTCTGTGGGGTTTCTCCCTGGAATGAAAATAAGCATATTTTTCCATTCTGTGACACATTTCAAAGATTCCTCTCTCTTCCTTGGGATTTTTTCCCTCTACTCTGGTGAATGGCAGTTTTAATTTAAAAATAAAATAAAATTCTATGCAATGAAAGACATACATAGACCTGATGACCTAGACATGAATATAAACACAGACCAGAGCAATGCCAGCTTCTATGCCTCTGCATGTAGAAGCATGTTATTGCAAGATTGGTTAATTTTTGTAACCTAATTTGTGTTGGACTCAAGAAAGAGATGGCTAAACTGAAATCATGCATACAAGCTGCTGAAAGATCCTTGCTCTTAGCTTGTGGTTATTTTACTCTTTCCAATCCTATTTAATATATTACATCAAATACTCCTATTCACTTCTGTTTCCTTAATGAACTGACTAACAATATTATTTTCAAAGAAAGCCCTTAGATTTCATGAGCCCTATGGCTCTCTTCTCTAGTACTATTACACAATTTATATTGGACTTGATTTGCCCATCTCATGCTTACTCATCTCATACTCGCACTTACACTATAAAATCTAAATTACATTATCCAATGTTGCAGCCACCACACATCTCACCTTGTATTTCTTCCTAGTGACTCTCAATTTCTCTATGGATGCAAATGAGAAATAGTTAAAAAGAAATGCATTTAAATCCCAAAAGATATGTGAAGATGCTGCTTGCATTTTTCTGTCTGATAAATCTCTGCATTTTTCTGTAGCTTCCCATAAGTCTAAAATATTCCGTGCTTATAAAGTGGAATAATCTCTGTGTGTGTGTTTTGGAGGTACGGCAATACAGAAGGTGTTACAGAGTTTTTATGACTATGCCAGTAATGGATTAAACCCAGGTTTTATACTTAAGTCTGAGGATTAGCTCTCCCTGTAAAACTTGGCACAGACATCTTATGACTTCTCAAAGACATATTTTGGTCTACTCTGGCCAGATGTTGATAAAACATTCTAGGACCCCAGGTTACTCATAGACAAACTCAGGGGAGAAACCTGCACACTATTAGAGAATGAGAAAGGAGCTTTCCTTTCAAATACTTCTTTGAAAGCAGCTTTCTGGGAGGAGAAACAACTCCAGGCTATTTAACTTGAAAGAGATAGCCTGTGGATCTGATCTGAATCTGGGAGTGAAGAGAACAGAGCATTCTTAGAATCATAGAATTATTTAGGTTGGAAAAGACCTCTAAGATCGTCGAGTCCAACCATTAATCCAACATTTTCAGGCCCACCACTAAACCATGTCTCTAAGTGCCATAGCTACACACCTTTTGGACACTTCCAGGGATGGTGGTTCCACAACTCTGATCAGCCTGTTCCAGTGCTTGACAAACTCTGTAGTACTGTACCTTGAGCTATCCCAGATATACTGAGGAGGGAGAGATTCATATTCTCGGTCACACATGTGAGGATCCAAACACAATCCCTTGCAGTGCTGCTCTGACTTTTTAAGCCATCAAAGCAGTAAGAGTGAGACAAAATCATGACAACACTCAGTTGGTAATGTGTCAGGCATGGCCAAGAGCAGCAAAGGTGTAGGATGGCTCTTGGTGAGCCATGCATGGTGTCATGTCTTCTTTGGGGTGGCCAAGCTGACTGTGCCAGATGAGCAAGAGAAGCCAAAGTATGGGCCAGTCAACAGCAGTATGGACTAGGATATAGGCATCCCTCAGAGGCTGACAGAGGGACAGGCCAGTCACAGTGGAGTGTCAGCTGGAGTAATATCATAGAATTGTAGAGTGGTTCGGGTTGGAAGGCACCTTAAAGACCATCCAGTTCCAACCCCCGTGCCATGACACCTTTATCTAGAGCAGGTTTCTCAAAGCCCCATCTGACCCAGTCTTGAACAGTCACAGGGTGGGACATCCACAGCTGTGCCAGGGCCAGTGCCTCATCCCCCTGTGCCAGTGCCTTACCACCCTCACAGCGAAGAATTTCTTCCTAATACCTAATCTAACTGTACCCTCTGTCAGTTTGAAGCTGTTCCCCCTTGCTCCATCACTACACACCCTTGTTAGAAGTTCCTCTTTGGCACTCTTGGTATAAGTTTAGATTTTCTCAATATAGTTTTGCTCAGGAGTCCAGACACAAAATTCTGGATGCTGCCCCTGTACCCCAAAGTAGGAGCTGCAAGCTGTCTGCATCTCTGCCAGGTTCATGTAACGTGGACACCCATCCAGCCATCCAAATACCAGTGTTTAACAACTTTACCTCACCTGCTTACCCTGTGCTTCCTGTTTTATTTTTATAACTAGCATTTACAGTTTCACCCTGCAGCACCCACAAAACACAAAAGAAGGAATGCCATTCTCTGCAGCAGTATTAACTCCAGTAGATGGAGCTGACAACTGCCTTTCCTTCCCCCGGTTGTTCATCTCCTGCAGGGGAAAGAAAAGACAACCCATAAAGAGAGACTGAAAAAGAGAGTCACATGAATCAACACAAATAGGAGCATCTCACACAAAGAACAGACTCAATCAGCTGGGCAAGGGACCTGGTGGGAGTGACATACCCACCACGCTGCCAATTACAATGGAACCTGACTGCATTGTGATGGAAGACACATTTTTTCTTCTTCCTATAGCTACTTTGGTAATAGGCAATTTATCTTAATAACAGTGGGAGAGAAAATACTCTAGTGGAAGTGGTGTATAGCAACTAACTGTGAAGTAGGCAAAAAAAATGTAGAAAAGAAAACTTTGCCGCAGCCTCCCTTACTCTTGTGTACCATACAGTATTTCCTTAAAATTAAAAAGGGGAGCCTTTTATATCTTCCTTTATGTTTGCCCTCCCCAGGGTCTAATGCTACTGCCTGGGCACCTAATGCAGAAATTCAGACGGCTGAATCTCCTCCACATTTTTTGCAGCTCCATTTGCAGCACCACAGCAGCACCTCCAAACCCAGCAGCACCCAGTAGGCCACTTCCATCTTCCTTGAGCTGTCATTCTTCCGGTGATTTCTATGTGCTGTTTTGTTCTGCAGTGCAATCCTCAGGTATATTCTGGCCGTAGAGAGCATTTTCATTATTTGACCTGCCTAATCAGAACCAGTTTGCAAACTCCATTTTTATTAACTTAGGAAAAAAAAAAAAAGAAAAAAAAAGTTTCAGACAAAGCTGATGGTAAACAGATGCTCTTCAGCTAACAGTGGTTGGTTCTCTAGGTACTCAACCGCAGGGATGGGTCTGAAAAGAACAAAACCTTCCCAGCACTTGTTTTAATGAGTAGGATTTCTTGCATTTGATCATCTGTTTTCTCAGAGGAAAATGTTAAGAAGGCTTGTGATTAGCCAGAGGCAATTCACTACCCAATATAACACAGACGTGGGGGAGTGAACTGCTGATGCTCCATGTCACACACAGTCCCCTTCCCCCTCCCTCCTCATCCTCAGCTACTGTTGCAGCCAAAGCCAAGCCACTGGATGCACAACCTAGAATCATAGGATCAAAATAATTGCAAAACAATACCTTCTGTAGCTGAGCAAAGCAAGGCAGCTTGCAGGGACTGTCAATCCCCACACTTACAAGCCACAATCTATTTTCACCACTGTAGGCTGCCAGGTTAATTAAATGGGACTCCTGGTGGTGTCAGGAAGGAAGTCAAGCAGCAAGTGTTTGTAGAAACAGGCTTTAAAGAGAACAGCATATGAGACAGGTAAGAAATTTCCTGGGAACACATGCTTTTGTACATTTGTTGGGAGGTGTAATATGCCTTAGCTGCTGCAGAGGGTCCCTTTCTAAGTGGTGTTCTAGTTAGCCCTGGTGCAGTAATGCCTCTGTTCCTCAATTCTAGGGATGTTGAGATGAATCCTCAGCTCAAAGTATTTTGTCATCAATGCTATTCCCTGACAAAAAGCCAGTCCAGAGAGCTACTGAACACCTCCAGCCTATATGTTTTTCAGGATAAGCCCTGAAAGTCTTCACATCACATTTTTCTTCTTTTCGTCCTTTTGGATTTTTTGGGGTTTTTTGTTTTATTGGGTTTTGGTTTTTTTGGGGTTGTTGTTTTTTTTTTTTTTGGTTTGGTTTTTTTTTTTTTTTATTACAGCCAGTGAAATAATGTTCCTGTGCTTCCTTCTTTGTTATGACTCATAAAACTCACTCTCCCTTTAATGTAGAAGCAGCAGCATCCTCCTTCTTTGTGCTAAAAATGCACAATTACCACAATTAGGACAGTCATATAACACCTGACTACTTTATTTTTCACATTAGAGTGAGAATGCTGCAGGAGTTTCATAAACTTGATAGTAGGATTAAAAAATTACCATTTTCAGGAGTTCCCATTTCCTTATCCAATATCCCTTCACCTTGACTCCTTTATGAATTCAAAGCAATAAAGTCTCAAAGTCACACATATAGTTGTCTATTACTGTAAATCACATCAATTCTGTTGACTGTCCAGTGCAACCATTAACACTTACCTAGCTTGTGTCATCCACTGATGATATTCCCTCCTGATTAAGGTGCATCCATCCCTCCTTTTTTACACTAGGCTCATAGAATGAGAAAAAGGGGATGAATACAAGGTTATACACGGTATATTTCAATCCACATCACCTGTTTTGTGTGTTTAACCAGAAAGCTATGTAAAAGGGCTGTGGATTACCTGTGGCATCACTAAAGTTGCCCCATAAGTTTAGAATTGCAATAGGGAAAGGGACCAGCTAGGTTGTCAGACCAGAGCTTAAGCAGTAGGAGGTGTCTGCTGAGGTGGGGGATAAATCTGCTGGCTGAATTGAGCAGTTTAAGTGTGAATGAGCCTAAACCACTTCTGTTCTTCTTTAATATAGAATAATTATGGTGGACTTACTGTTGCCTGGATAGACAGTGTTACATTTCAGAGCTGAACCTAACTCATAAATCAAGATACACACATTATCCTTTAATGGTCATTTGTCCATTCAGTTAAAAAATTCTGAGGGTGCATCTTAAAGAGCCATCTTGATTATTAGCATGGTTTAGGTAGATTCTTGTATGCTCCCATAAATTCCATCTCTGACTTTCCTAGAACAATCTCTTCTCTATACTATTATTTAGACTATTTGTTTGGATATGAATATCCACTCCTTCCATTTACATGCAGATCCAGGTTTCTTTACTAAACACACTGTAAACAAAATCAATCCTTTCTTTTTATACATAAAATAAAGAATTTAATAGAAAAAGATGGATTATCTATAGGTTTCTGAGAAGTCTTACTTAATTTAGAAGAGAAAAAGACCTAATTCTCTGTCATGTTTTACGTGAGTTCAGAGTTATTCCTGTGAAACCCTTTGGCATAATTCCTGTTCACCCATTTTACACTTTCCATAAGAGCTGTAAGACTGTATATGTGCGAGAAAGAAAACCTTGGCTGTTTTTAATACTTCATTCCTTTCAAAATAAGTATAGAGCTCAGCAAAAATTGCTATCAGACCCCAAGTATCAATGACCATTCTTTATGCTAATCTTTCCATTTCCTGCTATTACCAGTTCCAGGGTCAACAGCTAAAAAAAAGTAATACTGAACTATTCTAAAATCATCTGTCATTTTATTTTCTCCCCCCAGTCTCTTAAAGAGTGTCTGCAATGAATTACCTCCATGTCTGAAATGAATTACTACTCCATCCCACACAAACACACCATCATTACCTGCCCCAAGCAAGGTCTGGAACTATATTGCTCTTGTATGTTAAACAATAGTCAAGCAATGGTGAGATGCAATTGATTATGTGAAACGTTAGAAAGCTTTAGTAAATCAGCTTCTCTGAAGTCATCTGGGCTTTAGGTGTAGCTGGTTTTGGTTTAAAAGGTTCTTACACTCTTTCTTTCTTTCTTTCTTTCTTTCTTTCTTTCTTTCTTTCTTTCTTTCTTTCTTTCTTTCTTTTTCTTTCTTTCTCTCTTTCTCTCTTTCTCTCTTTCTTTCTTTCCCTTTCCTGCTCTTTCTCTCTTTTCTTCTCTGCTTTCTCTTTCTTTTTTCATTTTCTTTTTCTTGTTCTTTTGTTTCCTTTTGTTTCCTTTTGATTCCTTTCTTCCTTCCTTTTGTCCTTCCTTTCTTACTTCTTTACTTCCTTCTCTTTTCTCCCCTCCAATATTCCCTTCTTTTCTTCATCTTTGAAAATTATCTTGATGCTGACACTGCAGAAAGTAAATTGTCCAAATCGAGAAACACGACCTGTCCTTCCCAAGACCCTACTCCCCCATCAAATCCCAACTCACACTATAGACATATCTTGAAGCTAGATTGGTGCCTTGCTCTGGCCTCTTTTACTGAAAACAGCCACTTCGTTCTTCTAATGCTTAGAAATGTTTGTCTCATTTTCAGTCTCAAATTATTCACACCATTTTATACTACCTCAGTTGCTTTTCTCTCTCTTGCCAGTGTTTACCTGCTTGAAACACTGCATACTGCATATTACCTGCTTGCATTTGTTTTCCTATTTCAGGCAAGACAAGTCAGCTTAACAGGTTGTCCTCCTTTGGTTTTTGTTTGCTTGTTTGTTTAGGAATGCCCTATTGCAATTTAATTTCATTTAAAAGTATCGAGTTAGTTTGAGGAGAAAGTATGTTGGAGCCCACTATAAATGAGAACAATCTCTAGTGGAGCTGCTGCATGATGCATAAATCATGCCCAGAAAAGGCAAAGGCAGAACTGAGCCAGTTTTACTCTCACTCTGGTATCAGGCAAGAAATGCATGGAAATGGAAATCAAATGCATGGCAGGGCAGTGGCTTGTGCTGCAGCACCTCTCTGGATGGCACAAATGAGAAAGTCACTGGAGCTGCTGCATTGTATCACTATAATGGGGGTCAGGATCCAGAGCAGCAGCACTATTATTGGGAAATAACAGATACACACAAGAAAATAATCAGTGCTTTGCCCAGCAGATCTCTTACTGTTTTTTGTGTGTATTGGGATAAAGGGGCAGAACCTTCTTTTCAAGTGGTGTGCTGGGAAATGTACTGGGTTAGAGATTGGGGTCCGATGTGCACTGAGATCTCCAAGACAGATTTCAAAAGCTTGTATGATGAGCACTGTACGCACGAGGAATAAAAAAAGTTTATAGTGTGGCTCCAGACATTCTAGTTGCATGTCTAGGGCACATCAAAAAATTGCCTGCAGAGTTGTTGTTAGCATCTGTTACTTGACCAGCTGAAATGCAAATAGGTGAAGATCCTGCTTCAAACACAAATCTGTAATTATTTTGAATGCTTAAATATTTTTATGTAGTTTCTCCTCAGCCCACATCTGCAAGGAAAAGAACTCATGGAGTCATAGAATCATAGTTTTGGGTTGGGCAGGACCTTAAAGACCAGCTAATGCCAAAATGCCCTGCCATGGACAGGAACACCTTCCACTACAGCAGGTTGCTCAGAGCCCTCTCCAATCTGGCCTTGAACACTATCAGGGATGGGCATCCACAACTTCTCTGGACATCTTGTGCCAGTGGCTCACCACCTTCACAGTAAAGAATTTCTTCCTCAAATCTGATCTTAACTTCCGCTCTATCAGATTAAAGTCATTTCCCTCTTGTCTATCACTGGCCATCGCCATCTCCATATCTAAAACATACTGTCCAGTGAAATGAGGGGACTTGCCAAGGTTTTGAACAGAAAAGGGTGAAAATTTACTGGGTTTGGGGCATCACTTGAAGAAAAAATACCAAGAACTCCTGAAACATCCTGAGGCAGCCAGCTATCCAGCATCCATACACTCATCCATGCTGTGCAAAGGAGGAAATGGCACAGGTGGTGTTGAAATTACAAAATGTTTCTGTTAAAGGGGGCAATCTCATTGCTGAGTTTAACTGCTTTGCTGTGTGCATAACAGAGCTGAGAGTTGGTAGAGGATAGGATAAGACTGGTTGTGCATGGTAAAAACTCTTTTCCATCATTAGCCAGGAGCAATAATTATGCTTTAAGAACAAAAATCTGAAACAAAGCCTGAGCAGTGTAGGGGTTTTGCAGGGGTTTCATCATATTGAGTACCTTCACTAGTGTATTTCTAAGCCAAGGGAAAGCCTTTTATACAGCTGTGGCTGAGCCTTCACTTTATAACTGAACTTTAGATTTCATCAGTGATTTATCAGTGATAAATCGAGTGTCTCACAGAAAGTTCTGTTAAACCACTAAGCACTTGGAATTGCATCAGATCAGCAAACACGAGCAAGGAGCAGAGTCTGTCCACAGAGTGGTGAATTACTTGGCAAGGGCTCAATGGCTTGGGGTGATTCCAGTGTTTTGAACAGCAGAGGAGCAGTGATGCTCCCAGCTTCCAATCTGCACACCCTGCATATGCTCAGCACCTTACCCTTCCTGATCCCTCCCAACATTGCTTCTCTGCCCTTCAACCAGCTACAAAACCTGCCTTCATTATTTACTGTTGGCAGGAGAAAAACAATTTTCCATAAAATAGTCAGTGAGGAGTGGGAATTTTTATGGCTGACTGCAGAATTTTTTATGCTCTTTATCATCCCTGTTTATTGTCACCTCTCCACACCACTCTGGAGCCTGTCTGTTTGTCTCTCTGTTTACTTTAGGTATATGAATTGTGCCCCAAATAAATGTGCGTTTACCAAGGGGTGAGTCACAAACCATCTTCCTTGGCTGGCATTTATGGTGATCTGGCCCCTATCCAAAATATCCGTCCTGGCCCATTTACAGCATTGTGTGGCCAGCATTCAGATGCTCTGCAGGGCCCTTACTGCTGTTGGCCATGGCTCTCAGCAGCTCTCATCTCAATAATGCAGCCGAGCAGTGAGTCAAGAGGCCGCTGACACAGTCTGTGCCTATCATGAGGTTTTTTGGAGGACGTGGGCACACAGTCAAACCTCACTGAATTGCTGTACTTTGATGAGTTATGGCTGTGCAGCTGGGCCAGCATGTTCTGAGCTCCCTCTCTGCAAAACAGAAGAATTTAGCACAAGGAAAGAATAGGAAAGCTATATTTTCCATCTTAAAATTAGGAACGTGCCTCAGTTAGGAGCAGATTTACCACGTGGAGATCACAAGTGCGTTTGTGTGCTTCTCAGCATCACCCAGTGTGGAATGCACCTCTGCATCATACAGCATTGTCCCCACCAGACACATGGGACCTGCACACACCCTGTTGAGGTACATCAGCACAACTGATGGCATGTTATTAGGCCTCCATAATTCAGCTGCATTTGTCTGTGTGCCTTGTCCTAGAGAGAGAGTTCTACAGTCATTGTGGATTCATTTCCCAAAGCCGTATTTTTTCTTTATGTCATTAGGGCTGCTATCTCTCAAAGGGACTAGTCCTCATTCCCTCATGCAAACATCTGACAGATGTTCAGGAGAGGAACAGGATGGTTCAGGAAGTCTTTGAGAAGGACAATGGAGGGTTTGCACTTAGCAAATGCAAATTTGTGGAAAAAAGGAGGAGTATCTCAGAAAAGGTGATGGGAAAACTTCTTTCAGGCTCAACAAATCACTCTCAATGGAACAAAAGGCTGCAGTTGCTCTAAAGGCAGTTCCACAGATACTGAGTTTGGGGCATCCTCACTAAATCTACTTAAGAATATAGTAAGGTGGTCCTAATTCCAATTGTTTTTGTAAAACGGCAATACCCTCAGAGTTGTCTGCTGTTTCTGACTTAATCAATAAAGGCCATTAGAAGCTCACTTTTCTGCTAATACTAGTCTGAGTACACCTTGTTGGTTTTTTTTTTTATGACGTTAAATGACACAGTGCATTGATTTCTTGTGAGAGATACAGCTTAGGGTTTTTGTCATCCTATCACATAACACAATTTCCTTGCTGCATTTCTAACTGCTGGAACTTAATATTCACTGTCAATGAAATACTTTACTAAGTTTTAATTTTTTTAAAGAGAAGTGAAAGACAAATGAATTTAAAATAGTTATATAGATATAGATTCAGCTAGTATGAGAATGTCTAGTGACCTTATTTATATATGCATATAAATGTGTGTATATGTATACACATATACATATAAATACACACATATATATATACACAACTAATATCACCATCATTCAAGCATTGCTTTTTAAAGGCAGTGGGTCCTAAATTTTTTTCTGAAAAGCATCCAACAGACATTCCTGGAGTGAAGTTCTCTGACTAAGTATTGCATACATTAAAGCATGATACTTCTAAAACCTTTGTCCTTCCACAGCAAGTTGAACAGCATTTCTGAGAGGATAAGTGCAGACCTCAGGACTCAAGCAAACTATGCTAGTGAGGCTTTGGGATCTCAAGTTGAGCTGGCAGGTCCTTAACCTCTGTGTTCCTATTGTGGGGTTGACAAACTAGTCCACAAACCAGTGCAATATTCTTAGCCCATCCCGAACTGGATTTCCTTCAAAATCATGGAATGACAAAGTGGTTGATGTTGGATGGGACCTCTGCAGATCGTCTGGTCCAAGCCCTCTGCCCAAGTTGGACCCCCTAAAGTCAGTTGCCTGGGATTGTGACCAGATGATTTTTAAATATCTTCAAAGATGGAGACTGCATAAACTGCCTGGACAACATGAACCAGCACTTTGTCAACCTCACAGTAAAAAGAAAAGGTTTTTTCCTTGGCAGTTTCCACAGCCTATTGTCAGTCTGCTGAGCTCTGCAGCTCCTCATGCACTTAAAAACAGGAGCAGAGTTGAATTTGAATGCCAGAGAAGACCATAACAAAGCATTATGTTAAAGATTCCCAGGTCACTTAGAGAAGGATTCATCTCAGGCAGTTTTAGTCAGGCAGAACAGAGCCATTAGTTCCAAGCTGGTCCCCCAGGCAGTCCTGGTATTCAGCGGAAAGAGACCAGTATCTCTAGAGCACGATGACCGCCACCAACACAAGTGCCTCAGGGAACAACTTGCACTTCAGAGGTGCTACAGTATTTGTATTCTCATCGTTACAGAAAGCGCCCTGCTGCTGAAACAAGGCTGCTGCAATCAAGTGCGTTGGATGCCCCTCCTGGTTCAGAGGTGCTCATTCTCTGGCAGCTGCTGGGAACAGGGCTGGTGCTGGCCACAATGAGGAAAGATACTAACTCAAGCTTAGGCACTAGAGGGCTGAGCATCTTTTGCTTGCTTCTTTAAAAAGAAACTGGGATCTCTAGATGATTAGCCAGTGAAGAGTTTGCTAAAATGGAAAATAATATTATAACAGTGTTAGATGACAAATAAGCCACATGTACCATGTGTACATGATGGAGCAGATGTAAACATGATCTTTTTCTCTGCAGATCTTGTTCAGGCTACTTTGAACTTAATTGCAACACTGGATAGAAAGACAGTTGATTTTATTTAACATGGACTTCAAACAAAGGTCTTTAGCAGAAGAGATTAAGGAAAAGATGTATGATTAGAATATATTTAATACACCCTTTTCTGAATTGAAAAAGCAATGAGGAGAGAAGGGGAACATTGGCAGATGATGTAAAAGCAGAGGCAGAGTCTAAGAAGGAAATCCAGGCCCACCTTCCAAAACAGAGGAACAACCGAACAATTGTCTGGGAAAACACAGATGAGAAAAATCAGAGGTGAGAATACACAGGTTAGAGACTCCAGTACATTGATACATTTTGAAGGGTTTTAGTTGAGAATTGGTTGGTCCCTATGAACAACAATTCAGGGAAATCATTCACTCAGTGAAAAAATCAGTGCAGAACTGTGTTTAGGAAAATGTATACATTACTAGACTATCAAAACTGGATTTTAAGAATAATGCCACAAATAGCCTAATGTCACATGGCTATGGTGGTAGGAGCTTGCTAAAAATGCAATGACTGGTTCAGAGAATTACAAATCAGCCCTTCAGAAATTAGATTTCAATGCAAAGTCATTGTAGTTTTTCAATTAAATAAAGGATAATAGAGAAGAAAAGAACAGATCTAAATAAACAACTAATTTTATATTTAGAGAAATAGATGGATTTCAGAGTAGAGGTCCTGCACAGCACAGAAAATATTAGGAAAAATGCAAAGGTGAGAGAGAAAGGAACAGTTACCTTAAAGAAAAGGTGAATAAAAAAGGTGTTTCATGGAAGTATATTACATCCTAAATACTACAGAGACAGTAAATTGGCAGCCTTATTTACTCCCACTCATAAAATCAAAACAAGAGCCATCCATTGCAACAGAAGGGCAGTAAGTTTTGAAGTTATAAAAGGCAGACTTCTAAAGATTATTTGACCTGTAAAATTCACTGCAACACAGTAATGTTAAGTTAACCAAATTTGAAAAATTAATGGATGTTTTTATTATTAGCAAATATAACTAGAGTCATGTTGGACAGGAGCTAAAAGAAATCCTTCAGACTCCAAGCAAAAAAGCTTTATTTTTTGCCAGAAGTTAGGATAAGCCTTCTTTCTATGGAAAAGTTGTTCCATAATTGGTCATGAAAGGTTTCTTATATTTTCCCATGATTTACCAAAACATATAGTATTAGTCACTGTTGGAAAAAGACTACTGGATTATATGGACCATTGATCTGACCCAGCATGGCAAATTTTATGGTCCTGTGAGCAAAATCCAATGGATTTGCAAGGAAACATTACAGAATAACAGCTTCAGTTTGAATTTTTCTTACTGCTACAGACACCACAGAAACAGCAACTAAACTCTTGGCAATGACACATCTTTGCAGGCAGGTGTGGTAGCAGTACAGGTATCTAATGCTTTTATGCCATTTGCTTAGGATTATACAACAGTAATCTCTCCCATTAGCACTTTGTCTCATTCTCTGTTGAAGATCCCATAATCTTCTCCTTCCCTTCACCCTTTCAAAATGTACCAAAACAAAAAATAAATACTGCATGCATGGACTAAAACTTGTTAACAGAGATTAATTATCAAAGCACAGACCTACTGCTTATTAATCTCTCAGAATTTTTCAAATAAGCCTATCTTCACAGAATTATATCAATTGTGGTTTTCCCTTTCCTTTCCTTTCCTTTCCTTTCCTTTCCTTTCCTTTCCTTTCCTTTCCTTTCCTTTCCTTTCCTTTCCTTTCCTTTCCTTTCCTTTCCTTTCCTTTCCTTTCCTTTCCTTTCCTTTCCTTTCCTTTCCTTTCCTTTCCTTTCCTTTCCTTTCCTTTCCTTTCCTTTTCTCTTTCCTTTCCTTTCCTTTCCTTTCCTTCCCTTCCCTTCCCTTCCCTTCCCTTCCCTTCCCTTCCCTTCCCTTCCCTTCCCTTCCCTTCCCTTCCCTTCCCTTCCCTTCCCTTCCTTCCCTTCCCTTCCCTTCCCTTCCCTTGCCTTGCCTTGCCTTGCCTTGCCTTGCCTTGCCTTGCCTTGCCTTGCCTTGCCTTGCCTTGCCTTGCCTTGCCTTGCCACTTATCATTGGTTACCTTCTCCAGGATAATGTATGTCTTTGTCATTTCCAAGTCCCCACCTTGCACTGCTGGTCAGTGACCATCTGTAGTGTTCGTGGAGTGTGAGATGACATATTTATTAATCCATTTTTTTTCCATCTCAAGGAGACAGAGACACTTGTTTGACAGAACAGCATTTCTGAGTGCATCCTCACAAAAAGCAATAGCCTGCAGCTTTCAATTTTTCCTCACATTCTAAACTAAACAAAACCAAGTTCCCTGCTCTATTCTTGGCACAAGGACAATCAAGCAGTTTGGTGAAAATTCCACTAGCAATGGTGTACACTTGCCTTTTGTTAACCAAGCAGTGCCTACCAACATTCAGAACAATGCTGTGTGTCAGCAGCTACGATGGGCCAGATCCCACTTAATTAGAAACATGTGGGCACATGCTGGGTATCAAGAAAGAAGCAAGAAGGAAACTTCTCTCAGAAAGTTGTGTAGATGGAGGAGGATGGATTTGGCCCCAGACACAGAGGCAGGCTGACACAGCGGGGTCAAACCATGACCACTGTGAGCCCAGCAACATTAAGCAGGAAATTTCACATGAACTGGAGCTTGAGCCCTCTTTTACTTTCCATGTAAGCACAGTCACAACACGTTTATAATGAAATTTGGTAGAGATTCCTTCAAATTATACGTACTAGAGGTGAAGTTAATCCAGCCAATATAATTGCTTGCAGCATTTCATTTTTTCTAAGTACCAGCTTTCCTTTTACAGGATCTCATAAAAACAAAACAATATGTTGCTCTCTTATAGATAACCTACAAGCAGCAGTAGGTGAAGTAGTCCCAGTGTCCAGAGCTACATTATATCTTTGATGTCTGGTTCTGCAGTACAAATATTTCTGCAGAGCAAGACATAATGAAAGTTTATGAGCTTGTTAAGGAACTGACTATTACAAAGAACCATGCTCATTTTGACTCTATTAGAAACACAAGAAAAATAATTTGTCACTTTCCTGTGACTAGAGGGATCTCAGGGCGAATCTCAGATAAGACATCAACACTGTTGGTGATTACTCAGCCTTTTTTCATTACTGTTTATAAAGTCCTGAATAAGAAACCCATTTATACTGGCATTCCAGTCCTGAAAATGCAACTTTACAAGACCCAGCTGTGGAAAGGACATTTATGTCCACTTTAGAGATGAGGCAAGTGAATCATGGGTGACAGGTAACTTGCACAAGTTCATGGTAAAGGAGTTTTGGCTCACTGTGAATGACAACATAACAATACCAATAATAATCCTAGTAAATAGAAATCGTGGGTTCCCCTTCTGGGCTATAGCTTGGAGATCTGTGTTATTCTTTTTCAGCTGTTTCTATTTGGTTTCTATTTTCTTTTCCTAAACTGAGTGCAATGTAGGCTAAAAAAAATATTCTTTCCTTGGAATCTAAAAGCTTTTCAGAAGTATACAGCTACTGGATGATGTTCCTATCTGACTGATATTTAACACATTTTTTCTGCTGTAACTGAGAACACAGTCATGCTTGAGGATAAATTCCAGTGATGACATTGCAACAGTTTGAGTGTTTTCTCCATTATGTGTCTTTACAACAGAGATAACCTTTTGCTTCTTGAAATATAATTCCATAGGGAGGTAGTTGTTTTAAAAAAAATTAACAACACTAGCAAACATTTTGCAGGGATTTTCCATAACAACCTGGTTTTATGACAGCTTCTCTAGAGCACAGCATCATTTATAGTATAAAATTAATTGAAAATTGAAAACTAAACAACAGGAGATCTTTTCTTTTCTTATAACACATTCTTGGAATTATCTGCAGTATAGAAACTCCATAGAAATGTCAATGATTTTGTTGTCAGCAGTTATCCCACATCAATAATAGGATTCTCTCACACTCCCCCCATCCCATATATTGATATAAGAAGATATAGATATAGCTGTGATAACTGTGCATCAATAGATGTGGTGTTGTGCATTGATAGATATTCAGAATGATCATAATATAGAAAGGATGTGTCACTGCAATTATTCATTTTCAACCAATCTTCTCCCCAAGCATATTATTAAAATAAATGAAGTATTAATATATTATTATTACACTGAAACAGTGAGGTAAGCTTGTTTTACTTTACTGCATTGGAGAGGAGATTGTGGCCTTCCATTTTCTTCTTTTCCAAGGCAGTCTGCATTCTACTACTGCTAAGTTTTGGCAAAATTATATTCAGACCTGGACATGTAACACTTCTAGTCACTGAGGCTGCCTTCAGGAGTAAACCTGTGTGCTACACTGAGAGCAATTCTGCAAGCACAGCCACAGGCACACCCACGGTGTCCTTTTGGGTGTGCAGGATGCTGGCATGGGTGCTGATTTCAATCTGCCAGAGAGGAAGTCCAGGACAGATACATTTCACTTGGGTATGCTGAGGGAGCCTCCCCATGAAGTGTAAGCATGGTGGCCAGAGCAACATGGTCCAAGAGAATGTTGTGGCAATGTGGGGGAGAGGATGGCTGTCTGCACCCTCTTGGCTAGTGGAGTTCAGCTCTGATTGATGGGCAGATAGGCAGCGCTGCTGACTCTATCATGGCATCACTGAGTTGTAACAGCACCCACAAGGTCCACTTCTGGGTTCCCCAAAAAGATCTGATCCTGGTGTCTGACCCTCTGAAGACTCACCCTTTCATGGTCACGACCCTTCATTTCTAGCCTGAGCTCTCAGTCATCATTTTACCCTGGACACCCCTTCAGTCGAGGTTCCAACCACCATTCTCCTCATTAACTGCTCCCCTTGCACTGTGTCCCACCCCTCTGCTCACTGTGGTGCTGCCAGTCCCAATCTACCAGGCCAGCAGCAATCCCTGCTCTTCCTCCAGTGAGGAGTTTTAGCAAAGATCTCTCTGCTGACAGTAGCAATGCTGCATACAAGTTCTGTTTGGTAGAAAAGATCTGAAAGGACAGGTAATAGTTAAATGTTTGGTTTGCTTTTTTCTTTTTTTCTTATGATTTGAAGCTGACCTATTTCAGTAATACAGGGAATATTCCTATTCCACAGAGAGCATCTTTGCTGCAACAGCAACCAGTGAACCAGAAACGCTTCACTCTGCGGGAGGTGAGGCACTGGCACAGGCTGCCAGAGAAGCTGTGGATGCCTCATCCCTGGAAGTGTTCAAGGCCAGATTGGATGGGGCTCTGAGCAACCTGGTCTATGGAAGGGGTCCCTGCCTATGGCAGAGGGTTTGGAACTAGATGGCCTTTAAGGTCCCTTCCAACCCAAACCGTTCTGTGATTATCTGATGCAGATGCAGAACCCAGGGAGAGGTCAGCTCTGTCTTGGCAAAGCCTCTTTTGCTACCAAAACCATACAGTGCAGCTTCACCTTTAGGCTGTTCAGATGAGGCACCAGTCACCACAAGAGTAAGAGGTTTCTCACATGGCCATGGTTCATTCTGCTTACTGAGGGTATTTTGACAGGGATAGGTCCCAATCCTTGGCAGTAGAGATTTCCTCTCCAGGTCTAACATTATTCAGGATTGAAGATTAGCTGTCAGGGGGCTGTTCTGGGAGTTTGTTTTCCTTTGAGTCAGGCATCACTAACCAGACCTAGCACTTCTTCCCAGGCTTTATGAAACAGAAATCTCTAATCCAGAAAACGTTTTGAATTTTAACACTAATTAGGTGTCATAGTGTCAGCTAGGGTAAATAAAGCACAAAAGGAAAGAAATAAGTTCTGGGAATGGAATGTGTTTTATTGAACACACATCCGGTACTCTGACTATCACTGTCACTCAGGAAGACATCATCCAGTAAACCTGATCAGAAAAATCCCCACTGAACTGATAAGGCAGAGCAATTCTTCAAGTGGCTTAGCTGTCACTTGAAAACCAGCTTGCAAGCCCATGGGCTGACACTAGTGCTGGAAGGCAGTGAGAGTTTGAAGCTCACAGATATAGTCTTCTCTGGACTTCAGAAGGATTGGGATCAGATCCTGAGAGCTCTCTGCCTCTCTCTTGTTTTCCCTTGCAAAGGAAAAGAAGTCTCTTCAGGTGTACTTCTTCACTTTTTAAAAGATTTGTGGAAAATTCAGGCATAGTGAGTGATTTCCATCCCATGTCTGTTGTGTCATTTCAGTCACTGCAGAGCTGGGATTTTAAAACTCTGCCAATACAAGAGTTTAATGGTAATGTGTATAAATATCCTGTTTATTAGTTTTAATTTTTTTTTTTTTTTTGCTACCTGTTTGGTCTTAAAAAGAGAAAGAAAAAAAAATACAACTTGCAAGAAGTAAATAGGTTAAGAAATGTTATTTAATCATTCTTAGTTACAGAAACTACATCTGTATGTATCTTCAATCTGGCTTTTTCTGCCCTGTCCTCACCTTAAGAATATCTTATGTGGTACTATAAATAATGAGCAGAAGGGAAAGTGATGCTTCATGCGGGAGGAGAAAAGCAGCAGTTTAATCATGTTCAAACACAACTCTGGAGAATGAATGAATGTTCTTCCATGCATTTCCAGGCTTGAACAGAATAGACTGAGTCTGCAGGGATTTGTGTTTCAGACCTTGGTGTCAGTATGCATTACTGTGGACTTTGAAAGATGCTCTTAAAATGTTTCTAAATAACCAAATGGAACAACCCTCTCCAGCGTGATAATCTGTGCTGTTACTACCGCAACTCCAGCAGCAGAGAGAGAGGGAAGGCAGCAGAACTCTCTCCCAGCTGTGCCCCAGAAATCCTTTGCTATAGTAAGCAATTAACATCAGGTTTAATCTTTCACTTCAGGAAAGGTGAAAGTATCAGGAAGGTAGATGATGGTGTAACATCTGCACGTAGTTTCGATGTGCAATGCCTGCACTTTTTCCATCCAAAGAAGAGGCACAGCTGCTCTTTGAAGTCAGTCGCCAAAACAAATGGCATGAAGGTATTGTGTAGGATTTCTCTGTGCCCGGATGACACAGGGGACAGGGTCCCTGACACAGCTCAGTAGCTAAAGAATGTGCTCAGGCTTTGTTTAAACAACACAGGAAGAGGGGTTCACTTTTTCCTGTAATGACTGTGAGGCATTAGGCATGTGGCACTAGATTCTGCTGCTGTTGCGCAAAAGGCACAGCCCTTGGAAGAAAAAAAATCACAGAGATGCAGCACGAGGTATGATATAAACTTTAATAAACTCTTCTGAAATCTCCATTTTTGCCTGCCTGCCTTTCAGTGACAGCATTTAAACTAATGCTCTAGGGCCCTTTTATGCAAAAAAGCCTTATTCCTAGGATGGCTCTTGCAAAATTCATGGCTGGTACGATTCCATGCCCTTATGACATGACAGTAACATCCATTTGTATCCGTTTGGCACCGTGTAAGTAGGTCGCACGATTACGATGAAGTTAAAATTAATTTTGCCTCTCTTTAAACGGTAATGGAACAGTTACCAACTGATTAAGGAAAACATTAGCGAGTACCATTTTAATTGATTTGAATGCATGTGTGTTTTGTATTGGTTTAGTTTGAGGGCATTTTTAAACAAATAGCACTGTCATTGTGAGCCTTAATTAGATAATAAATTAATAGATAAATGGATTAGAAAGTTCAGTATGGCTTTCACAATTGCTGCTAGTGGCATAAAAATGAGGTGCTTGGTATTAGCAATGCTAATAAATGGCCTAAGGAATGCACTTGGGAAGAATGATGATGTGGCAGCTGAGTGACGTGTGAGGACCATGGTCTTTCCTTTGCCCACACCTATTTTGAAAACAAAGGTGCTCCTATGCTTTCTTAGGAAAGATAACAGTGGCACTGATCTGGAAGGGTAAATACGTCAGTTCCCTTAGTGCACCTCAAAGCCTGCAGATTTAATGTGGGATCCATGAAAAATTCACTAAGCACACAGGACATCTTCCAGGGGTTAGGCTGCACAGGGTTAGGCTGCACAGCGATCAGTTCAGAGATCTGTTGAGGAAAAAGGCTCAGTATGTGCCAAGTGTATTCAGTAATGGGAAAACTGCCTTACAGGGAGGGAAGTCAGGATCAGTTAGGCTGGATACTGAGTTCATGAGAATCATTAGGATCTTTCTGAAAAAAGACCCATTTGGTGGATATTGTGCTCCTTATTTAATTCCATAGGGCAGTAAATCAAGCCATATGTGTCTGGGTGCTGTTCAAAGAGGTAGTGACAGTAACTCAGATAGCAGACAGAGAGTGTTGCAGGTTGGAAAGTGATGCAAATAATCACTGGCATGAGTTCTGGCTGAATGTCAAATACCTGCAGTTAGAAAGTTGGAAGACCACTTTGGTATGGATTGAATATTATTCAGTTTGCCTGAAGACACAGGGTCACTTGGATTTGCTATTTTTGAGTTGATTGCCCCTCAAAAATAACTGCCTACTTCAGGGGTGGCATTAGCCTGCAGTGCCTGGTCACCATAATTAGAGCAAGTTCGCAGAAAGGGTTTGAAGTCTGAATTATATTAAAATCACTTTTAGATTCTCAATAGCATATTAAAGAATGGGAACTTTCTGCAGTAATATGTACTGGATGGCAAATATGGCAGAAATGTGAATATTACTGAAATACCTTCAGCATAAAGAAAAAATACTTGGCAAGACTTTATTCCTACTTTTTAATACTCTTGATATAATCTCTTGTGCTGATCACCTGAAGCTTGACTTCTTATGCTGATGATTTTCAAAGTGAAGTGAACTTCTTTATCAATCAGATCACCCTTTGATAGAAATTAACTATGGTGACAAACATCTTTGGTTATACATTTCAGGAGAATTCAGATAGATGCCTACTTTAACTGTAATATTAAGTACTTTGTGTAAAACATTTCGTTGCTTTTGTTAATGACTGTACAGTTCCATCTCACAAAAGGTCACCTTGATAAAAAGTGAGTAGTGTTTTAACCCCTCAGCTATGTCACTTTTCTTATCAGTCTACCTAGAATATAAATCTGCATTCAAGAAATACTGCAAATACTGTGCAGCATATTGTGTGGTCTGTAGACCTTATAACTTGAGTAATTTAAATTCTATCAGAGTAAAATACATGATAATATATGAGCATAGTGTCACACCTGATCTTAGGAAGAGGCAAACAGGATGCAAATGGTCTTTTTCACCTCTGGTTTTCAATGCTGGAGACATTTATCATCTGTTAGGTTGTTTAGCAAGTTTCTAATTAGTATTTTTCAAGTCTCTTTTCCACTCAAAGGGCTCCCATCCAAAGAAAATCCAGGAGGTTTAGAGACAGTAAATACATTACACTGGGTTGTGGCATAAGCTCACATAACCCCAGTTCTTTGCCAGCTCCTTGCATGTCTGTTTGAGCCTTAAAGTGCTGCAGCCATGTACAGTAGTGCTGAGGCCGACCATTAAACTACAGGAAAAGGATCCTTGACAGAGCTGTTCTGATGGACTTGGTGCACAGGCAGACAAGCCCAGGTCTTATTGCAAAGGCCACCTCCCTGTGTTTATTGACATATTTATCCTCAGATTGCCAGAAGAGCAGGGAGAGTTCTTAGCCTTAGGACCCACCAGCAAAGCCAGTCGTTTTAGAAAGCAATGCGGGTTTAAGCCAGGCTAAGAAGGAAAGGAAGTCAGCAGGAAGAATGCAGCTGCATTACACATCCAGGATCTGGAGAAACGTGGAAATCACAGGATCACATAATGGATTGCATTGGAAGAAACCTTTAAAGCTCATCTAGTCCAACTTGATCAGGTTGCTTGGAGCCCCATCCAACCTGATGCTGAATGTTTCCAGGAATGGGGCATCCATCACCTTTCTGGGCAACCTGTACTAGCATTTTACCACCCTTGGCATTAAAACTTTCTGTGTTCTGGTTTTGGTTTTTACTTTATTTCTTTCTGTTTCAAGTGTGTAGCTGGGATGGTCATTCATTTAGGCTGACTCTCCATCTTTTTACTTCTGCTCTTATCTTGCACCTTCACCTCTGAGAGTGTTGAACTGTTGCCAGGCGAGGAGGCTGTGGTTTGCCTTCTTGCAGGCTGTGGCCAACTTTTACATGAAGCAATTGAGTTGGAAGAAAGGGGACTTGTCAAAAAGGAGTAAAGCTGAGGAAAACTTTGATCAGATGTTAGTCTTCAGAATCAAAATGACAGCAAGCTTCATAGGCTTTTTAAAAGACAACAAAAACAACACTCGACCTCTTGTGAATAAATTGCTAGCACTGTTTCACATATAGCAATGGCTTTTGTGACTCTTGTTAAAATTTATCTTTAGTTGGACAAGTATATTGCCTTGAAGTGCCATAAGGAATATGTTGGGATAGGCGTTGTTCTCTTGCCCTGTTTCAGACCTAAGTTCTCTAGCAGTGTGTGTAAATCAGCACGTATACTATAGGCACATATTGAGCTTATGAGTGCCACACATGGCCACAAGCTGAAATTTTTCAAATATGGTCTTCACATACTTCTGCAATTCTTTCCTCCCTCCTCTCTGTCCCTGATTCCAGAAGGATGACTTGGAGCAATTTCCTGTTCTTGTAAGATCTCACCTTTTTTTCCACATACCTCGCTTTCTACCACTAAAAATCATGTCCTGGGGGTAGGATTTGCACTTTACATTCAGCTGGTAAAACAGCCAGTTTTGTTTAGCAGATTTTTGTTTGGCGTGAATCCCTGCATTGTACATACCTATTTCAAACAGTGGAAAGAAAATGTTTCCCTTCTGAACAGAAGTATTTGGTAGGCCTCGCAGACAGTTTAATGCATGCTGGTATTCAGAACCTATTAAAAAGAAAAAATAAAAGAGTGAAGAGGAAGGGGAAAGAAATAAACCAAAATTCTCTTCTTGTTTTTTAAATCCCTGATCGTGCTTTGCAGTTTAATATTCTTTCTACAAGAAATTGACTCAGGACCCTAAATCAAGCTGATTGTACAATACACATATTAATATCTGCATTTGGGTCAGAGAAGTCTGCGTGCAGTTTGAAGCACAGGACAGAGCACTGCAGCAGCATAATTATGGTTCCCCCTGTAGGTCTTTTCCATTCCTAATGCTTCCAACTCTGTGAACCACTGACTACGTATTCATGTTTGGGCCGTTCATACAGCTGTTGCTCTTTCAAACCTTCCCTCTTTGCTACAGGGATCAACAATATTGTCCAATTCACTGATCTTAAAACACTTTTTGTGCTTCAGGACTTGGCTTATGCTTAAGTTCACATATTCCCTTCTGTGCTAACAGCGCAGCATCCCCGAAACTGCCTTTTCTCTACAAGAAACCACTCCTTCAATGGGCCACCACAATGTGTTTTGATAGGTTTTGCTGAAGATTAAAATATCGGGTTTTTGTGAGATAATTGAATTGGAAAACACTGAGTGCTAAGAATAAATTGGTTTGAGATATCTGAATTGATCCTTTCCGATTTGGAGACTTGATCTAAGTTTTGGATGCATTAGGCATATATAGTCACTTCCCTGTGAACTGTTTGGTACAAAATTCAGGAAAAAAAACTTCAGAAGTGAGCACTGTCTTCAAGAAAGTAGGAAACTTTTTTGCTTCATATTTATAGTAAGAAAGCCAAACAAATGCTTAAGAAAGCAATTGTTAAACTTGTGCCTGAACCTGGACAAACAGTTAAGTTCCCAGCACTCTTTATCCATGTCTGTTACAATGCTTACTGGGAATCTGCACTCACTGAACCAGAACTATTTAAACATCTTCCTGCAAACATCCCATTCCCTCATTTAACCCTAAAAGCAAACCTCACCTATTCTGCAAATAAACACAGGTCTCAGTTCTCTAAGGGAACCTTTACACATAATATGATCATTTGCCACGTGGATATTTGGCTCAGGTTAGAATGAGCTGGGGTTTGGAACAAAAGCAGGATGGGTATTTTCTGTGCAGCAAACACAGGTCTGGGAACTGAGCTGACAGCTCTGAAAATTGATGATTTGCCTCAATACACAAAACAGGACAGGTTTTGGCATGATATAGTGATGGACTAGGAGACACCATTCTAATCTTTTGGGTCCCATGGAGAGGTGATAATTTCTGGTCATCCTCCCTAGACACCAACTTGCAGGTGGGGATCAGGAGGGGGTTCAGGTCCTACAAGGCTGTTACATTTCCCATCACAGTGTGATGTGTGTTCAAACTCAGTTGTCCCAGCCAAGCAACCAAACCTCCTAGGAACAGCAGTATGGGCACACAGTCCCCCCGATTCCCCAAAAGGGCCCTGGGGATGTGGGTGTCCTGCCCTGCATGCCTCACGTTGTGTCCTTCCAGAAGGATTAGTTGCTGTATTATTTTGATAAATGAGGCAGAGCAGGGTGATGGCATGAGCTTTTTCGAGTTGAGATGCAGCTAGAAAGGGAAAAGATAAACTTGGAGCTCTTACGGATTAACTTCTGGTTTCTAAGAATAACATAGATAAGGCAGTCTCAATTAGATGGAGCTTAAAATCACATATAACGAATCTGAGATGGAAGAGATTGCTGTATCTGAAAGAGAAGTCACCACTGTTCTTTAGATAAGGTCCCAGACTTTCAGATGAGAAAAAATAAATAATGCAAAAAAAAGGGTTTCCCTACTTAACCTTCCCAGACAAACCCAAATTGCCTGCCATCAAAAAAACAAGGCAGCCCAAACACAGGGATGGATTCACCACAAATCCTTCTACTTCTCCTATGTGGTTTTATTAAAGCATATGTTAAAAGATTTCCCTTCTCCTTACATGTGGGACAGCTTTGGAATGATTTCCTGTCTTTTTTAACAAAACTAAAGGTTCAACCAAAAGTTTGCAAGTGAGGCAATCTTTGGTAACAGAAACAGGCAGAGATGTCTCACCCCAAACAGTCTGAACAAAAACTATGTCTGCTTTTTATCTGTCATGGACATAGTTTATTTTTATAAATGCTAGAATTCACCCACAAAAATAAAGCAGGGCAGCATTTCATCATGACTTTGTTTCCTCAAAGGTATTTCCTACAAGGTGTTGGATTCACTTTCTATATGATAAGCAGCTATGGCTGTGCAATTACCAGTGAGCAGGTACCAGTTCTGAAGGTCATGCTGACAGACTGCATGTCCCTTGCACAGCTGCTTCTGTTTAACATCCCTAATAAAGAGAGGGAGACATTTGATTTTCATCAAGGTTTTAAGAAACACCATATCTACAGAGGCCGGACATTTTCCTTCACACTTCATCAGGAAACTTTTCGAGATGGAAATGCAGGACTGAGCAGTTTATCACAGAGATGACCTGATTTTGGCAAGCCTTGGAGAGGTCACAGACTTCCCACTGCCACTACAGCAAAAGCCTTTTATCCTCAAATACAGCAGAAGTCAGCTGTATACATCTTCTGGGCTATATTTTGAGTCAGCTGTAGGGTGTTCTATTCTTTTCATAGTTCTTATACAAATTTAAGAACTATGAAAGTGTATATGTTTGTGAAGAGATGACTAATTTCCTCCCTTTTTTTTTTTATTTATTTTTTTTTATTATTATTATTTAAACTGCTTCTTTATAAAGGTCACCCAAGTCCAGAGTAAAAGAGGATTAATTACTAACAGCCATAATTTAGAGACAAATTACCCTCTTGATATTTTGGCTGTCCAGGATATATCTTGTAAAAGCCATCTATCTGACAGAATGACACAGGTGACTGCAACCTACAGTTGAGTTGAGCATTGCTGTGCTTCATCTCCCCTGAAGAATGATGAGGAGATTAATACATTAATAAGAAAAGGTATAAAAATAATTCTATACTTCTATGCAACTTTTCTCATCCAAAGAAGCCAGGCTGTTTTTCTCTTAATCCAACTGGTCAAAGAGTTATTCTACAGGGATACACATTGATTTCAGCGGATTTGTTCACAGAATAAATGTACCTCTGCATGAACACAGCCAAGAGGAACTGAGATACTTTGTTTTCCAACCTCCTCTTTCCCTGGGTCTCATTATATAATGCCTCACACTATTAGAAATTCAATTAAAATCAATAAGAATAGTCCATGTGGAAAATGACCTTTGGTAATCAGCTCTGTCAAAGCATGATACACATTTGGTCAGATGTTCACACTTGTCAGTGCTGGACTTCAAAGTAAGAATTGCAGAAATATGCTTCCCTCCCAAGCCTTTATCCTGCAAAGTAGGTAGGTACCTTGAAAGATCTGAATCTCAGCCTGGTTTGTACTTCTCCAGAGACCTGACAAACCTGAGGGCTGGTATGTGTCATGCAGCAGTGCCTTCAGGGTTTTGTGATGGCTCTAGTCCGTGCTGGCAAGTCTCTTTAGTCTTTCGCAATCCTAAAGAGGTTTTTTAAGGTCAGGGACACACCATGGAAGGGTGGCTGTGACAAGGCATTTTTATCTATGCAACTTCTTAATTTCTAGAGCTGACATATCCGAAGCCAGCTGTGTGTCTCCATCTCCTGAGAGTCTCACAGAAAATTTCTAAGCCCACTCCATCAATCTTACATAGTAGCTACACATTTTTGTCATGTGGCTTATAAATACATATGGATTTCCTATAGTGGACTTTTCTACCTACAAGTCTTTTTATAAAGATCATGGTTTTTGTAACACAGTTACAGATAATATCTCTCTTTAGAGGTCAGTCATAAATATACTCATTCCACTTTATTGTTCATAGTGGCTGCTGCTTGATTTCTGCTAAGTTCAGACTCTGGTACAATCTCAGCTGCTCATTGCATTATTGCCTCACTCTCCTGTGACCCCACCTGCAGTGCTGCATCCAGCTCTGGGCCCCTCAATATAAGAAGTATGTGGACCTATTGGAGCCATCCAGAGGTGGCCAGGAGGATGCTCAGAGGGTTGGATCACCTGTGCTATGGAGATGGGATAAGACTGTTGTGGTTTTTCAGCCTGAAGAAGAGAAGGCTCCAGGAGACCTTAGAGCACATTCTAGTGCCTAAAGGGGCCTCAGAAGGACTGGAGAGAGACTTTTGACAAAGACATGGAGTGACAGGAAAAGGGCTAATGGCTTAAACTGACAGAGAGCAGCTTTAGGCAAGATGTTTCAAAGCAATTCCTCACTGTCAGAGTGGAGAAGCACTGACTAAGCTTGCCTAGAGAAGCTGTAGATGCCCCATCACAACTGGGAAGCATTCAAGGCCAGGCTGGAGGGGTTCCTGAGCAACCTGGTCTAGTAGAAATTATCCCTGCCCATGGCATGGGGGTTGGAGGTAGATGATCTTTAAGGTCCCTTCCAACACAAACCATTCTGTGATTTTATGATTCTATTGCCAAGTTGCAATCTTTTAAGAAAAATCTAAAGTAACTGTTAAAGAAGTTCATACGAGTCTTTTATGAAAAGGAAAAACAGGAAAAATTTGTCAGATAGAAAGAGTTTGGGTATACAAAACACCTGGCTAGACATTAATCAATGTGGTGTCTTCTTTAACACTTTCCATGCTTTATTTTGGAAACAATATACAATTCTGCTTGCTATTGCAAGATGGTTAATTAGCATTCATAGATTTATAAATAGGATTTTACTAAGTAGCAGATAAGCTGGTATTATTTGTGTTCATTTCACGTTAGTTCTAGTACCTTTTGAGATGAAGGCAGGTTTTATTAAAACAGACCTTTCACAAAACACATCTATTTATTGCAGATTTCTATTAAACACCAAGGTGTAAGGGGTAGATTTGTTTAATTTGCTTTATTTTCAGTCTTGATGCCACGTTTTTAATAATACTTAAGTTTCTTAAGCAAATGAGATGATCAAGTGGATAGAGCCCTTTGGTGGGAATCAAAGGAAGTGGGGTGCTCTTATGTGACACACTGGAAGATTTTGACCTAGTAGCTTTATTGCTCACCTCTTTTTCTCCTCTAAAATGCAAACTTGCTTCCGTCAGTCGGTTTGTCAGATATGTTGTGCTGCTGAACAGATTTGGAAATTGAGTTTGGATTTTTATTTTTTTCCAGTGATTCCTAAGGCCTTGGTGAACATGTGGCAGAAGAAGATGCTATTATTCAGAAACTGTTCTAATCAGTTGTAGAGATTTGCATAGTACAACAGGGATTTAAAAAAAACCCCTCAGGCTTATCACTTCTGAAGTGATCTGAAGGGACCAACTTCTGCCTACAAAGCAATGTGTAGTTTGCTGGATGTATCATTGCTATATGAATTTTAGCACTGGTTGTGGTAAAAGAGACAGATGAATTAATGAACAAATGAGGTTGGGAATATAGAATGGTTTGAAAAGCACAGTTCCAAAAACTGTAACCCACCCAGCTCCATCAGTCCAGTTTTCCATTACATGGTTTAACAACCACCTTTCACCATTGGGAAGGATAAAATGGGAAGTGTAAAGAACACATTCATTAATCCATCTCTTGGCTGACTCCACAGCATCCCAGCAACAGCAAAGTAAAAAAGAAGAATGGATCATAAAACCTTCTCTGTTCTTCCAACTGACCTTTGCCCACAACAAAAGCAGATCTTGAATTTTGTTTACTTTTTTTAAAAAGAATGAATTTTTATAATGGCTAGCCATGGAATTTTGGATTTATTTTAAATATACCTAATTCTTGAGGAAACGCAGAAGTTAATGGCTTAAATAGCTGTTTTCGCAGTTAGGGAAAATCCATACTTATTTGAGCTTTAAACTAGCATTTGTGTATAATCAGACACAACTGTTTTCTCCACATAAAATGTTACCCCTTCCATTTTCCACCTAGCATTAACAAAAGCAGCAGATATGCCTGTTGCTGTGGAGATTTTGAGCCACAGACCAATCTCAGTTCTTCTACCTGAATTAACTCACAAGTTACAGCAGCTGAAGTGGTTTTCCCATGAAACATTTTCTGAACATACATATGTTTTATTGAGTAAACCAGATGGAAAATCATTTGCACATCTATGCTTTCTCATCCTGTGGGTCTAATGGCTGAATTCATCACCATTATTTCATCAGTTCTCTTTCTTTGTATCTTATTTTGCAATGCCATACAAAACTCTCCCATCTTTTTGTCTCTTCCCCATACCCTAAGTCTTCTCTATTAGTTTCTGGTGGTCTTCCCCACTCTGCTTACAGCAGATTTAATTTCTAGTGACACTGTGCAATTTGTGTTTTCAGACTCCAGTTCATCATTTGTTCCAAGTAGTCCATACAGCCTTTGCACCTGTTGCCTATGTTTACATGCTCACATGGATGGCATCAGTGACAGGGAACTGATGAGAAAAGCTCAGAAATTAAATCTACATACAAAGAATAGATCCATAGATGGACACATTCAGGTTGCTGATCTTTTCTTTTTATCTGTGCTGCTTGAGACCTGCGTTAGATTTTCCTAAGTTTTAAATAATAGGTTTCTTTCATGTAATTCACATTACATTTTCACATTTGTATTTGTATTACTAGATGTCAGCGTCTCTCACCAAAACTAGAATGATGTAGAGAAATCTGTTTGGTGCTCTACTACCAGAAGAGCTTTAAATGATTATGTTACCAATACAGTTATAAACCCCATGTTATAATAGAAAGTTATTTCTCAAAGTAAGCCATCGAACATTTGTGTGCAATTTCACATCTTGAAATATCAGCCTAGTGGCATATTTTTGTAGGTATGATAGTCTGACGAGTTAGTCAAGAAAACAAAGGCACAGGCAGAATCTTTTATTAAAGGTGATATACTTGGAAAAAGTGGACAAGCTTTCTTCAAATCTGAAACAGAAGCAGCAGACTTTGCAGCTAAGTCCAAGTTTAAAGAAACTTCTAAGAATTTATAACAGAGTGTATATATAGTTTTGCAGGGTAAATGGCACAGAAGAATGGTTATCTGAACCCTTTTGTCTGTGTGTGTGCATGTGTGTGTGAGAGAGAACTTTTAATATTCACACCAGAATGACCATTTGATTCTGAAGTAACTTTATTGCTCCCTGGTTCCAGAGACTCTTCTCTCATTGACTGGAAGGCAGAAACACTCAAATAGCATCAGGTGCTTGTTAAGCTACCTTTGGGGACACACATAATAAAAGTCATGAGCTTCTAACAAAAAGGAAATGTCATGCCTTTTCACATTTATCTTTGCATCAGCTTCAGCATATAAGAAAACATAAAGGAAAAGATAAAAAAGAAAAACCAGAAAACTGCATGGTTATTGTGGATCAGCAGACGGATCCAAGCAGAACTGCCTTTGAAATAGCCTTAGATAAGGAATGCCTTCAGGAACCTTCAGATGCAGAACACTTTGTCAGCAGCACCTTTACCTGTCCATGGCTAGAATCCCAAACATAAATGAGTTTTACTGTAGCTTCTGTATAAACTGAATTGTGACAGAGAGCAATGAGCTTTTGTTTTTCTTAATGCATCTCCAAATGTGTGTTGTTTTCCCGTGGGCATGTGGCAGGTTAGTTTATGCCAAAGGCACAGGGATAGACAGTGTTTTTCAGCCAAGAACAACTCATCCTTTCTGGACAAAGTCTGTGTGCAGGTAACTCTTGATAGTTTGAGATATATTTGGCAATATTCTCTGTCTATGATTATGTCTGTTAAAAATTTTAACCATTGCCTCTTAGGCATACCATTGTTTCTTTGATTATAGAAATAAAAACATCAACATGTACTTACTGTCTTCGCCATAAGCTCTTGGTTCTCTGCAAGTATGAAAAAAATCAACTCCAAAATAACAAAAATACCCTGATGTGCTCTGTGTCAGGGCCTCTCACTTGATGACTTCAGCATTTCAGTTTAAGAAAGGAAAGGTGAATTTTGGTTCTTTCATCTACAGACTAAGGTCTTCACATTGTGGCTTTTATGGATTCTTAATCACACATAACTGAGGGAGTCCAAGAAATCTAGTGACATTTGGGAAATTGGGTTCCAAATAGTTCAGGAAAAATCCAGTCTATACACTAAAAGCCAAATTTTTCTTTTTGTGTGTGGAAATAGAAGAGGAAGAAAGTAGATGGCCTTGAAGATAAGCAGAGGAAGTTCTAATCAACCTATCATATGGAATCCCTTCCCACCTGGACAGGGCACTGGAAGCTTGAGTGTCTCTTCTATGTTTTCCTACATGAATTTCTTTGAGTCTTCCAGTGCAAATAATAAGAAACTTTTGAGTGTCAGTCCTGCAGGCCATCTTCCAATGATGTATGATGATAACACTGATCTCTTCTAAAATAATTTAGGAAATGGAACCTTTCTCCAGGAAGTGGGAAGCCTTGATTCTAGGCTCTACTCAGTTTGGGTGGTATTAGTGACTTTTCAGTCTTTTGAGAATTGAAGGGAGCTCTTTATCTCAGCAGAGTTGTGCAACAGACAGGCTTCTCTCTCTGACAATACTCTTTTAATGTTAAAAATCAGGGAACTAGCAGGTTAAGTAGCGAGACAGTTAGTGAGCATAGAAGCCTCTGGAACTGGGTAGTCCTTAGAAGTGATCAAGTTTACTGACCATCCAGGATCTCAGGAATCTCCTCAGAATCATTTGTATTTATTTTGCTGCCTCCTTTGAAATTCACATTTTATGAACCCAAGATTCATATAAAGAATCAAAAAGTCATACATGTTGAAAATATTTTTCTACTTCTAGACTTTTCAAGTGTTTTTTAGGGTTTTTTTTTCATGTTTGTTCTTGTGTTGTTTTTCTGTAAATGAAAAGCATCACTTGAATATTGTCCAAGAGAAAAAAGTGCCTCTTTTCTGCACATGTAAGTGCTGCTCAACCAAAATTTAAAAGAGTATGGGGAAAACATGGCTCATATGAGTGCATACACAGACAGCTAAAAGGTAAAAATTAGGACAAAGCTGAAGCCAGAGTGGCTCATAAAGGATGGTAGAACAGCTGTAATGTCTGCAGAAGTGCCTCAAGCACAGTTTAGTCAGAGCTTCTCCACTTGGACGCATTTGGCTGACACACATGTGGACTGATGAAAGGCAGCTGGGTCTGCACACTGCTTGCAGATCAGAGTCTTTAGTTCTGAAGGAATCATAAGAAAGAAAATAGTTGTATAAACTATTGAATAGCATACAGAAGGTCTAGCCTGCCAAAGAGGTCAGGCAGGTAATCACCAAAATGAGAAATAAAAGAGACCATGATGTTATATAATCTGTTCACCAGCCTACTGAGGAGTGTTCAGTGCTGTATAACAGAAGCCCATCTGACAGTGGGCATTGTTAGATCTCCAAAACTCTGGATCAGGCTGGCCAGACTAATTGATCAGGAATTTCAAGTTAGACTTCTATGCTATAGTGAGTAATCACTTCAGAGACGGACAAAAACAATAAGGGCTGTTTGTCAGCCAAAGCAATAGGATTCTCGTCTCCCATTAGCTTTTTACCAAGATTAAAGTCATTACATTTATAAAAGAAAAGCAGGGAATATTTCATCACAAGCATGCAAAGCTACCTGTTATATGTTAGTTTTGGGGCAAATAGACTGAGGGAAATAATTACCAATGATTTGGAATACATAGCACATACTGTTTCAACAGTCAGAGAAAAATAAGGGAGAAAAATAAGGTGTCCTATCCATCTTTTTTCCTTGCCTAGCTTTGGTTACTATGCAGTATCAGAAAGAGTTTTCCCTCTATATCATTTAGTGTAACAAACTGTTTTGTGGGAGCACTGCATGGCTGCAATTAGCCAGTGATGGGAAAAAGATATGAGGTGGTCTAGTAGTGTGTTCTGTTCTGGCAAAACCACCAGCACATTTTTACGTGGGCTCAGGTGCCTTATTTCCAAGAACGGAATTATTTTCTAATACTACTCTCATCTTTTTAAAAGAGTTGTTTTTCTTGAATATGAATTAACTCCTTTAATTGTCAATTTCTTTAATTATCCCTCTGAAAAACAGACAGAGGCTGGGAGAAATGAGAGATACAGAGATCATTCAGTGAATGAGACCAGGTATTCTTTTCTCTGTATTTAGCTTTACGGCTTATAGCCACTCTTCTCTGAACTACTGGAATTTTTAAATAATTCTGATGTGCCTGCAATGTGTTTTGAATTATCATTACCTTCTCTCTGTCCAGAGGGTCCAATCTTTTTATAGTCACTTGAAAAATTTCATCTTTTCCACTGAGCAGGGAACTGAAAAAAAGTAAAAGTAAAGTTTCTTACAGAGCAGAAGTCAGTAAAGCCATGATTGAGGTATTAAAATTGCAACTTTAAAGATATTAATCAATGCTTTGGGGAAAAAATAACAGTAACATCAACGGTGTCTCAAACTTTCTGAATTTTTGCTATTGCATTGCAAGTTGTTTTGTTGTCTGCTGAAATACCTAAATTATTTTGGAGGAAAAAGGATTGTTCCCATGTTTTGGGACTTGAAATGTCAGTCAATAACCTGAAAATTTCTCTCAATCCTATTTCTTTTCTTTTTGTGGGTGGCTGTTGCTGTTTAGTTTCTAAGTTGTTCTAAGATTGAAAAAAATGTAAAGCAAATCACAACTTTTGGTAGAACACTATTTTTTCCTGGCTCAATATTGTCAAATTCCTGCATTACCTTCTTGGGCAATACCAAAAAATGGCAACCTTTTCCAGGAGAGACGAGCATCCCCTACAGATGCATAGCCTCAGATTCAGATACATCTGCATCAGCGAAAACTCAGAAAGTTTTCTGAGAAGACAAAGCTGAACTGCAAGTTTAAAAGGTGAAATTTTTGGAATAGAGCAGTGAGGGATGCACATCTTTCTAGCAGCTTTCACAGTAAGTGTGTGATCTCCAATTGGACCTCCCTGGAAACACAGCACTTGTCCTGCCTGCAGATTGTAGCCAAGGGACACTCTCAGCCTCTCCTTGCCTACAGAACACTGTGAACTGCTCTCCTCCCCAGCAATTACAGCTACTTGAGCACAAACAGCTTCTCTGCTCTTACAGCTTGCATTGCATTGAACCTAATGGCTAAGCACAAGAATGCAGTTTTCCATGCCTCACATGCACACAAGGAGAAAGAGTCCATGTCTTGAAAAGCCTGCAGAATAAATGGACAAAACAGATTGAAATTGCTGGAAGATGCAGGATAGGTTTGGGTTTTAATGAGCTGTGCCAGGCACAGACTACGTGCAATCTTCAAATGCATTCGGGAGCATGAGGTGGATGCCAAATGAGAATCTGACACATAAGGATCAGATCAGACAGGTCTGAAGAGTTCTTCCGCAAGTTACAGAGTGGGGAGTCACTCTCAGAATAAGCCAGAAAAGATTAACTATCAACCTGGGTGCAGACATCCAGCCACAGAGGTGCTGCAGGCTGCCCGTGGCAGCACAGCACTGAGCACAAGCGTTGGCAGGGGTGCAGCCCCCCGAGCACAGCACCATGCTCTGCTGCTGGTGTCTGGAGCACATGGACCAAGTCCCAGCATCATCCTGGAGCAGTCATCCTGCTTCCCATTCTGCAGGAGCCTCACACTTCCCACTGCCTTCAGATCCCCAGGGATAGCTCACAGAGAGTGTGAAAATAACCTTTCTTCTTAATCAGATCCCTTTAAAAGTTCATCTAAAAAGAGTCTTTTAGAACAAATTGCCTTGATCTCTTTCTCAGCTGAAGGAAGAAAGTGATCTTCTGAACCATGACTTTTAGATGTTGCAGGGAGGGCTGTTTGCTTTCTTTGAAATCATGCACTGCAAAAAAAAGTCTGCCAAAAATAAGGGAGTTGGGATAGAATATAAGAATTAATAGTGAAAAAACAGCTCCCATGCAACTTTGAGGATGCAAGCCTCCAAGCCCCTTGGGGATAAAGACTGGGATTGGGAGGACACTGCCCCATTAAATCTAAGACTGAGCAAGTTAATTAGTTCCATGCAGTGCAAAAATTCAAAGTCAACAGTAATCTCAACAGTAATCAAAACAGATATAGTCTCTTTATTCAGGCAACATTCCTGTTACCCCAATTTTCCTCCCCAGAACACTTATGCATAGACAGGTAGGGTTTCACTGCACTATACCTTCATTACCCCTTTGCCAGACTACTGAGACCTGCAGCTGTTGTGTTTTCTTTGGACTGTACTTACTCAGGCAGACTAATTTTTTTTTCCCAAGAGAAGCATAAAATATCCATGCATCAGAGTCCTCCTTCCTGAAACTTTTATCTCCAGCTGCCTGTGTGTTTAAACTCCAATTCCATTGCTACTGTACAGCACCTTTGTCTATGAGCTTGGGAGGGAAGTGTCAAGTCTGCACATATGATGGGGCAATTACAGATTTGTATTATGGAGCAGCCCAAACTGTCACTGCCAAAAGCATCTCAGTGAGATTGCCTTACCTTCAGGCAGATTCTAGACATTAAGCCCGGGGTTCATGACACTTTCACTTATGCACAAGTAAGGATCACCAAGGCTCCCTGTACAGCCAATGAAGAGAAATGAGACATTCCAACTCAAACTGGAGACAGAAAAAGTGGCCTCTGGAAGATAAAGGTTGTATTTCCCCTGAAATGTATTTTCCCTGAATGTAGGGAGACACTATAGTGACTGTGCTGCACAATGTCACATTATCCTCCTATTTCCGCTTTTAAGAGATGCTTATTTGTCATTATCTAGTTAACAGGTGGAAATACACATTTTCTTCATTAACAGCATACTTTGCCACATCATGTATTGTATTACAGGTGTATTAGAACCCATCCCCAGGGGCCAAGACAGTTGCTGAGTGTATCACAGATCAGGAGTTGAACCTGTGGACTTTTTGGTGCTTTGGCTGTAGGATGAATTAGTTTTGCTGTCTGGTAGGTGGGCTCTAACACCATGTGATTTTGGTTGATTTCTAGCACTCCACAATTATTTCTCCTCTGGAATTACTTTGAAGTTAATTTTAGAAAATTACTGCCAACCACCCTGCAAGACATTTCTATAAATTTTATTTGCTAGGGCAGGTGAAAAAGCCTTGCAATGGCCCATATATAATAACTCTTTCCTGCTGGGGTAGCAGGAGCAGGAACAAGTTCTTTGCCTTGACCAAGCCTATCAGGAAGAGTTCTGCAAGGCTAGTGTAAACCATTTTGTTAGCACTAAGCTTAGAGAAAGCTATTTCTATAAAGCCTACAGTTTGGTGATCAAATACAGGAAAATGGACCTTTTAGGAGATTTGCATGTAATCATTTGCAGAGAACTTCATACTTTATATTGGGTGTTTGGATCAGATAGAGCATTAGTGTCAGACTGAGAGAGGCCACTTCACAGGCAGCTCATCAGACTGCCTACTGATTACATTATTCTTTTACAAGTTGGGTTTGAGTAAAGCTGCAGAAGCTTTTGTAATGCTGGACCATAATTAGGGAGTTGCATTTTCCTTTAAAACTTTAGATGATGTGAATTACTTGCATAAATATTTCACAAGGCATGATATAAATATTCTGTGGTGATTAGGATTGTTTATACTGTCTCTATCAGAAGAAAGTCTTTTTTTTCTTGATCCTTACTTCTCTGATTTTGAAAAAGATACAAGAAATCTCCCACATATTTGGAAATTACATTACCTGTTTGTGCTTTTAAATAGCACAATTTGAGCCTTGGAGAGGGATATTGTAGAAAATCATGTAGCTAACTTACACAATCTGTTTCTACTGTTGTGCCTACAAATGAGCAAGCTGAGTATCCGGCTCGGGCAATTGCCCGTGTAATTTTCTGAAAAGCTGCTGTATTATTTTCTTCTGTTGGCAAAAAAATTTAAACGTGGCTATGCTGCTCCAGAGCACCTCAAGCCCTGGAGGAACTGCACTTCGGAAGGGAACAATTTTCTCCCTGCTCGTCTCCATCTTGCTCAATCAGTAATTGTTTTCTGCTGTTTTGGGTCAGGTTGGTAACCTCAGGAACTGGGGCAAAGGAGATCTGAGGTCTGCCTTGTTTTTCGTCCCTTTCTACCTTCTGCTTCATTTGGGGAATAATTGCATAAGATCCAAACACTTGCTCCAGATCTGTGCTGGGACAGAGGCAGGTAACAGGCATTAAGCTGTGATGTTTTATATATACCAGCATTTCGTTCCTCACAGAGCTGCTCCAAATCTAGAGGCTTTCCACCCAGAGGAGGGTCTGCCATGTACAAACAAGAATGTTTCCAAGTCCTGCTGACAGTGACTTTTTGACTTCCTGAATAGAAAATGCATTATCCTGCTAAATGGCTAAAGAAAATCATTGACTATCTTCACAGCATAGTGGAGGGGAAATTTGGAAGAGTAGCACAAATCACCCATAAGGCAGGTGAAGTCCATGCAAGGTGTTCTTCATACTCCACTTCAGCCCAGGTGAATGTATTCATTCCTTCTTAACCTCACAGGGCCCTTTTTCCCCCAGTATGCCAGTCTTCATACAGGGCATGTGATTATTTCTCATTTTCTAGGCACAACTACTCATTTCCTAATTTTAGTGATGTGGCAGCTGGCCAGGTTTTTCTTGTTAAGATGATATTCATTTGTCCCCTTTGCTTCATTCATTTTCCCCTCTGGCTTTAAAGCTATAAATCAAATACACAAAATTAAATTAAGTAAAATAAACATAAGTGCAGGTGGAAATTCAGGAAATATAAATAACTAAGAGTAGTTTTCCAAGACTGCTTTTTTAATCAATTCTAAGCACAAGATATATATTGCCTGTTGAACTAAGAAAGTTGTGACCACCTATTGTTAAAGAGCAGCAATAAATCTGCGCAACAATTCCTTACTACTGTGATTCACTGACACATTTTGCCAGACAGCTAGTTCAGCTCACTCTTTTTCCAGAGGTGTATTATGCTGTCCACTGGAAAGGCTTGATATGCTGCCATGAGAAAGACATGAATGCTGTTTGTCCCTTAGGAAAATTCCTTTTTTCTCCATCTCTGAAGAAGTGAGGCTCCTGGATGCTAAAGCAGTCTTCTAGCATGAAGATAAACAGTGCTCATCTTCATATACATTCCCCTTCACCTTGAAGAGCAAAATGGCAGATATCCTTCCACTCTCCTCCTCAATCCAGCGGGATGATGCCCTGAGATACCAGTGGAGCAAATCACTGCCTTTTATATTCTGCAGGGAACCAAACACTGCTGTGCAGGCAGGACACTGTCCTTTCCACTTCGTCCTACGTGTCAGCAATCCAGGGATATCCTGATGCCCACCCTGCTTGCTACTTTGCAGGGATACCTCTCACACAGGATCTCAGCTCTGCAGGACTGCTTCATGCTTGTGGGGTTTTAATCAATCAGACACGCTGTGAGATGAAACTGCCTGAGTTTTAGACTTAATTATTAATTTATTGCCTTTATCATACAAAAGTACCTAAGGGTTGTTTAGGCAGGTCATGGTTTTCTCCAGCACAAGACTAGCTATAAATTAATATTGATCAATAGGATTTCACATCAGTGTCAGTACAGATCACTCAAAATTCCTGTGTGAAGTGAGTGGAAGAAATAAAAAGAAGTTCATCTGTTTACACTCCCTTTTCTTTTGACAGGATAATAAACTCAGCCAGCACACTACAGAATACACTCTGCTATCATTTACACAGCCTTCTTGTGAACCCACAAAGCAAAGCCTGGTTTTAAAGGCCAGAGCTGTACTGTGATGTCTTTTGTTTGTAGTGGTGTTTAACATCATTGGTGCACTAATTCTAACCTTGGTTAGAGACTTTCCTATTTTAAGGTGGTACAAAGACAGTGTCAGCGATAGAACTTAATGCAAATGTTCTTATGTGAGACTTACTGCAGTTGTATGAGGTAATCACAGTACTACTGCCCATGCCTGCTGTTCCTTTATGGTGAGAATTCTGCTAATTTAAAATATTTAAAACAGAAAGCCTTTTAGGCTGTTTCAGTGGCTAGAGATACAACATGCAAGTATAGGAAATGACAGAATTTTGAATCAAAATATTACGCATCTCTGTGCCTCAGTTTCCTTATCTGTCAGAAGTGTAAGTCTGTTCCTCAGAATGGTTTGAGCTATGAGGGACCTTAGACACCCTCTAGTTCCACACCCCCTACCCTGGGCAGGGACACCTTCCACTAGAAGAGGTTGTTCAAAATTCTATCCAGCCTGGCCTTGAACACTTCCAGGGATGGAGCATCCACAGGTTCTCTGGGCTACCTGTGCCAGTGTTTCATCACCCCCACAGGGAGAAATTTCTTCCTAATATCTAAACCTCTTCTCTTTTAGTTTAAGGCTCTTCCTTCTTGTCCTATCACTATCTGCGTGTGTAACAAGTCAGCCTCTCTCTTTTTTAAAAGTTTCCTTCAACTACTGGAAGGCTGCTGGAAGATCTCCACAGAGTCTTCTTTTCTCCCTTCTTAACAGCTCCAACTCTCTCAGCCTGTCTTCTTAGCAGAAGTGTTCCAGCCCCCTGACCATCGTATCAGCCAATCTGATAACAGATCCCAACAGATCTGATAATGGTATTTCAAAGTTTACATACCCACTGCTTGTAAAGCCCTTAAAGGTTCTTGGCTGAAGCTCGATAGAAGTTACTAGGTGAAAAAAGCTGATACTACTTATTTATTGATCACAGATAATACCATTGTGGGTATATTGAACACTATCAAATCCTGTTGCCTTGTCATTTCAGCTCTGTAAGAAGTCAGCCTTTGTATATATCCACTCTTTTTCACCTCTTTTGGGACAAATTATAAACATATGAATATAATCCACTGAATATAATCCATGAAACAATCTACTGACCTTCTTTAGAAGTACCTCTGTGAATGTTCTGCATTTCTGGCAGCCCTTCTATTCACACTAGCATGAATACACCCGTTTTAAATCAGCTGTTGATCTCTGAATGCTAAATCCTCTGAGAGATAAAGTAGTTCTTAAATATTACAGCCAAATGTGCAGCATAAAACGAAGGCATGTTTATTGTTTGTCTTACTTTCCCCTAACTATTTAGGGTCTGCCCTGCTTGTCTCTTCCCTAAATTTAAAGCAGTTGCCTGAATACACAGAGTTCCTCAGTTAAGCTGAGAAACAGATTCTTTTTTCTAACCTATTTCCAAAGTTTGTGTTTCCTAAGTACTTTCATAAATCTACCAGACACTGCAACAAATCTTCCCTGATTTCTTTTCTTTCTTTTTTTTTTTTAAAAATTTTAATCTGAAAAACTGGCACATAGATAAAATAGAAGGTAGGTTCTGTTCTGTTTTCCTCTGAATATGTGCTAGCATCACATCATTCATACAGAGACATTCAATGACTATTATTCCTGCCTCAAGTCCAAAGAACATAATTTTGACTGTTCACGGCAAGGGGATATATAAGATTGTTACAAATTGACGCCAAGGGGCCCATACTTGGAATCCGTTTTGTTTTTCTTTGAGTTAAGTTCCAAATTGCAAGAGTGTGCATAATGAATGTGTTATCTAGTCCTTCTGTTTTGTATTTTTGAAGGAGAAACAGCACATTCTGCAAAGTAACTTGTCCTACTTGCTCAGGTTCCATAGCAACCCAGCATTGCTGCAAATTCATTTTGCTCTAATCAATTAGAAATTTTGCTCTGGCAGCTGGAATGGAAGTTTATGGGCCAAATCCTGCTTGTTTTACTTGGACCTGCAGTTGCAGTAAATTCAATGAGATACTTGTCTGAGAAGGAAACAAACTTCTAGCTTTTGCCTCTCTCTCAGTTTAATTTTTACGAAAAGGTCAGATTTAATTCTTGGTTTTCTGTCCAAGCAGGAAAAAAAGGAGGCAATTCTCTTAAAGGATCCACAACTTAACACATACTTGCCTTCCAGCCTTGTTGACTTGTTAAAAAGGAAGGTATGGCTTTGCTTCCCCTGCATTTTAATCGGATGTTGTCAGCAGAGCTGCCTCGTGCACACCTTCCATCCAGCAGCTGGCAAAATCTCCTGTTGAATCCACCCCAACCTTCACGCCCAAAAGGCAATTTTCCAGGGAGCACGGTGGTATGTGCTGGTGCCCTTCACAGCAGCACAGCCCTGAGTGGTTAGTATGCACAATTCTTAGGGAATCTTCCCTTGTAAAGGTCAGCTCATGCACTGCTGGAGTGCACCTAACGACCGTGAAAGCCCACGGGATCCTCTCACATGTGCTCTGCAATGGTGTAGTTGAATAAAACCCAAAGTTGCCATTAAAAAGGTTTTGGGTATGTTTTTTTGGGGTGTTTTTGTTGTTGTTGTTGTTGTTGTTGCTGATTTTTAATCCTTGACAAAACTGCAACAGTAGGAGATGGGGAAAGCTCCTACCGAAAAAAAACCCGAACGATTTGCAACCATGTGGAAATGGCAGAAACTTTCTGATGTGGACTGACAAAAGCACTGACATTTTGCTTTTAGGGTTACAATTCCAAATTCAGCTTATTCTGCTCTTGCTCTTTATGTCCAGACTACAGAATTCATGTATGGTTATGCCAAGCATGCTGTCTAAGCAAAACAGAGGGAGAGCTTTGGGGCTCTACTGTAATTGTCCATACTTTTTTTTCTGGTCGGGCAGCCACACCATTAACCTTCCTTTTATGCATTTCACTGATGTTTGTGTAAATTTATCAAAGGCTTGAAATAATTTTCTAATCTAGATTTTCTTTCTCAGTGGCTAGAAAAATGTGTCCTCACAAAGTACACTGAAAAACTGTATGGATCTATAGGAAGACATTGATTTAACACTTCCATTTCAGTCATCATCACACTAAAATTCAGCCTCTGACTACACAGGATTAGAATTACATGTCACCCTGTTTTGTAAAGAAAGCATAGCAAATCAAAGTCCTGATTTAAACTTCGTTACATGTCAGGGCTCATCAAATCTCTTCCCACAAAGAGGATGACGCAGGGTAGACTTTGCTTCTTCAAAAGCAGGTCAGAATTAGAGCTCAATCTCAGTTTTCATGTCAGGGACTGTGACAAGGAAAGCAGTGCTCATCCACTTGCACGTGCTCCTTTTTCTTCCTGTCTGTCTCCAGGTCCTACCAGTAGTTAGCACAATGGGAAAGTTACAGCCTTGGCACCATAAAAAGGGTCAGGGAGTGTGAAGTGGGCTGCAAATTCCTTAAAAGCTGCATTCCTAAAGAAGGAACTTCTCTGTCTGGAGAGTTGTCAGAAAGAAGGCGTCCCAGACAACTCTACTGCTGATCATAACAAAACACACAGGGCTCAGTTTCGGCTCTCATTCTGCGTGCTGCATAGGCTGCTGTTCACACATAGGCTCTCAACCAATACTGGCTTTTCTCCTTGGGGTGACAAGTGTCTCTAAGCACAGGTATACAGTCCTGTATTCTCCTTGGGCCCCAGGGTTTGCCTCTGATGCCATGATTTCTTCTCTGATTATATAATTAGCAATTTATAAGACTGGCATATGCCGAGGAGGTGACATCCAAGGGCTTATGATGAGGAAAGTTAATGACCAAGGTGGAAGGAAATAAAGCAGAACCAGCTTTGGGGGATTTAAATGTTAAACCCAGTTTACTGTTTTGGATTTATACCCTTTTCTAAAGTGTTCATGTTGTGTTTAGTAAGAAATATTGTACAGCTATGTTGTGAGCTATGCTATGTTTAAAATGTGTCTTTTTAGAAACATATGATTTTTTAAGTTTGTTGGTTTTCTTCTGCTTGACTGTTCTTTTATTTTGATGGATTTTGCATGATAACATTTCAGCATTTGGGAAAATGTGGGAGATTAATCATTATGACTTTCAGATCAAATGTAGCAAAGGGAAAAGCTCATGTTTAAATGCATTGTCCTGTATTATATGTCTGTGTTCATATTCCCTGTTTTTATTGATGTACTGCACATATCTGACCTCTACGTTTGCCTGATAGTTTTTTTGCCAGTCTGGCACTTCTGATTTCCCAGTTTTGTTTAAAAAATATGATTGGAAAGAGACCCTGATAACCACTAATTGCTTAGAGTATGCTTTTCCAACTGGATCTACTTTAACCTACACGTACCTGATTCAATTTCCTTGCAGTCAGCAGAAGCCCTTCCTCAGTCAGGCACAGCTCTATGTAAAATATAATCTTAGAACCCGATTTGGTTTGTTTTTCATAATTTAATCAACTAAGTGACGCTGGTGTGAGCTGTGCTTCTGCCCTGTTACCAGTGTGGTCGTTTGCTGAGTTGCTTCTACCCCACAGAGCGGTGTCCGCACCTTTCCTCCACCTCTTGCCTGCACGGTGGAGGTCTTGCGCTGTTTGCTTTATAAACTAGAGGGAAGGGAATTGTTAAACCAACCCCCAAAAGGACTTTACACTTTTCACACGGAATCTGAAATAATTCACCTCACAATACGTCGGGCAAAGCTTTCCAGTTACTAAGACGGAGAGCGGCCGCATCAATGAGTACGACTCATTGACAGCGAGCGCCCATGCCGTGGGAAACAAAGCGCATCTCGCACCGAGGGCTCTCGCCAATGTCAAAATCTGAAAAAAACCAAACCAAATCGAAAAAAAAAAACCACAAAAAACCAAACCAATAAGAAAACTGAGGGATGCGAGTTTTAGAGAATAGGTATTAGAGGACAGGAGTTGTAAAGGACAGTAACAGGCCGAGGGGCAGCAGGTAATGGGGTCAGATACGTGCAGTCGGCCGCCCCTCAGGCAGGGCTGCCCCTCTGGGGCGGGGGGGTGCGGGGGCGGCCTTCCCTCGTCCCCCGGCTCGACTTTTATTGTCTCTCTGTCCGTGTTTTGCCGTGGAGGTTTTTTTTTGTTCATTTTATTTTTTTCTGTGTTTTTTCCCCCCCTCCCTTCTCTGTGTGTGTGTGTCTGTGGCCCGCAGGTCCCCCCCTGCCCTGCTCGTCCGCCTCCTCCACCCCCCGCTCGCAGTCCCCCTCCCCTCTCCCCTCGCCGCCGGCCAATGGCGGCCCGGGGCGGTCGCTGGGCGACGGCGCGGCCCGGGCGGCCGCGGGCTCGGACTCTGAGGAAGAGTTTGTCCCTCAGTCATTCTTAGTTCAAAGTGGCTCTGGAAACCTCTGTGTCGCCGCCAACGGTGAGTGACTCTCTCGCTCTCTCTCGCTTTCTCTCTCTGTGCCTGCGTTTTCGTGCCCGCCTTGACAGCTGTGCGCGGGGATGTAGGTTGGTCGGGGCAGCGGGCGCGCTCTTTGGGTGGGTGTGGGGGATTGTAGCTAAGAAGTCAAAGCGGCCCGGCGGGGGTCGGGAAGGGGAGCTTTGGGCGGCCGTGCCGGGTGCGGGACGCGCAGGGATTGTAGATAAGAAGTCAGAAGCGGCCCGGCGGGGGTCGGGAAGGGGAGCCTTGGGCGGGACAGCCCCGAGCGGTGCCCGGGCAGCGCTCGCACACTTGGCGTCACCTGGAGGCTGGAGCCCGCTCCCTTCGGCGGGCGTGCAATTTCGGGGTGGTTTAACTTTTTTATTTTATTAACTCCTGCCTGAAAGACCGGCTAAAGAGCCTCCCGCTTCTCTGGGAGCTGGCGGGGCCGGAACTTGTGAGGAACCTGTCACTCACAGGTAGGGAAAGGGGTGACAAATACGAAGTGTGCCTTTGATAGTTGTGACAGTGCTCTCGGCACCGTCCCAGCGAAAGCTGTCTGTGTCCAGCCTCCTTCCGAGGCGCTGAGATATGCCCTCAGGGGCCGTATTTGAGGAACAGCAGCAGAGCCACATCCTATTGGGATGCTCTGAGACTCCCCGATGGGCTGGTGAGGGTGCTCAGCGCCGCCGGATGGTCCCTTGATGCTTAAGCAATTTACAAGGAGAGGAATGAAATTTACAGTTCTCTGCTGCAAAGACAGTGAGTCATAAACGGAGAGGTAACGCTCATTGGCAGAGAAATGTGAAATTTCATCAAGGGTAGTGTAACCTGACGAAGTGCAGATTACAGCAGTGGCCACTCAGGCCGCTGCCATCCGGCTTGAGTGATAATTGCTCGCAGGTCTGATTTATGATGAAGGAGAAGGCATTCAAAGTTCTCTTGAAAGAGAGAAAGAAAGGTGAGAGAGAGGTTTACTGCAGCTGGCAACAGCTTAACTGCATTTATGTTGAGCTTCTAAGAAGGTTTCCTAGTATGCTGTTATCTTCAAGTAAGGAGAGAAAGTTTGACATTTAATTTGTCTGCTCTCCCCCTTTCCCAGCTTCCTTTTTCTTTTGTTGCATTTGTTATGGTAAAAACAAACTTTCCCTTCAAGGTTTTTCAAAGGAGAAGGTTATCTCCTATGAATTGTCATCCTAAGGAGAGTAGGGTGAAATACAGTGTTGTATTCATTCAGGAAACTGATTAAAATTCATATCCTCTGTTCAGCTTCCCCCTTCCCCTCCCACTCTATAAAACACACACACACACATCTGACTGCTTGCAGTCACAGAACATGGAAATCTGAAATAATGTCGGTGACCCTCTTGTTGGAAATAAAACCAAACTCACACTCCACCTCATGTTTTCCACATCGTAATGTGTATGTATGTACTTTCTCTTTGCTCATTTAGGAAATACATATGTACACATGCATGCACACCCTCCAGGTAAAAAGAAGGAAGAAAGAGCAAGCGAAATTAAAAACCTTAATCTCTTCTTTAACTAATTAGCTGAAAAACAAAAAAAGCCTTGTTCAGAGTCCACAGCAGGCTGGCCACATTATTGTATTATCAAAGTGCTGGTGAGTTAGACTTCAGGCTTTTCAGCTGCCTGCTTATTTATCCTTTTTTTTTTTTTTTTTTTTTTTTTTTTTTTTTCTCAGTGCTTTTTGCATCAGCTTGTAGACATACTACATTCCCTGAGGCCTTCTTTGTGTGCAGGATTCAGTAGGTTGGTAATAAATATGTGCCACACAAAGACAGGGCGTCTGGGGTCTCATTTGCCTGCTTATTCTAGTTGTTTAGTAATCAGAAGAGCAGGTAATGCCAGGACACTGGTGACCTGCTAGGATCAGCTCAGCGTCACTCTGCTATCAAGAGGAAAACAAAGGTGACTAATTTTGCCACCTATCAACCCATAATGTGAAAGTTCACATGAATGACAAGCACAGACCATACAAGTCCATCATGTTTAAAACCCAGAGACTCTTCTGACCTCTGTAAATGGATTTAATTGCTTTAGTTCTTTAACAGTTCTGTTTCTATGAGGCTTAGTCAGCTTAAATTTTAAATGACAAAGGCAGGTCTTTATGTTCCTTAAATGGTGAAAATTAGTAAAAGCTTATTTTGGTTAGGACTGAGTTTAATACAGTTAGAGCACTCGTTCTCGGAGAATAGTAGCTGTCTCAACAGCAGGACAGCCTGAGAATGCTGTCTAAAGGATTTGTGTTGCACTTTTTAATTGATTGTGGCTAGGTTTTCCTACCACAGCTGTGTAAACTCAGCCTTAGAGAAGTCCATCCAAAGTAAGTAAAACCCAGGGAGCAGCACTGCTGTTACAAATCCCCATGTAAATTGCAAATATAATGCACATGGAACTTAAGAAACATGCTACTTTTTGAAGATACAGTAGGCTATTCTTTATCTAAGTTCCTTTCATTCCAGAAAGGTAATTTTGTCCGTGATATTATATTTATACTTCCAGTAAAATGTCCATCTAAACTTTCAGGCTGGAACCTAATGTATATATGTATATAAATATATATATATGTATATAAATACATGGGCATCTTTTAGGGCTTTGAATTTTGTGTTAGATGCATTACAAACCATTGTTTGATTTTATCTCTTAAGTAATTTAGAACATTGAAAGATCAAATTTTTATTGTACCTGTAATATCAGCAGGTACATAGTTTTAAGAAAAAAGAGATTTTTCAGATTTGGACCTTTTCATTTTTTTTTATGTATGTCAAGTTCAGAAGGCTTTTTACTTTACCTAAAATTACCCAATGTAACTATGGTGTGAATGTCTCCATTTCATAGAATTCTAGAATGCTTAGGATTGGAAGGATGTTTAATCATCACTTTGTTCCAACTCCCTGCCATGGGCAGGGACACCTTCCACTAGACCAAGTTGCTCCAAGCCCCATCCAACCTGGCCTTAAACACTTCCAGGGATGGAGCAGCCACAGCTTCTCTAGGCAACCTGTGCCAGTGCTTTATCACTCTCATAATAAATAACTCCTTCCTTATATGACATTTAAATCTGTCCTCTTTTAGTTAAAACCCATTATCTCTTGCCCTATGAGTACAAGCAGTTGTACGAAGTCTCTCTCCATCTTCCTCATAATCCCCCTTTAAGCATCAAAAGGTCGCGCGCCTTCCCTTCTGCAGACTAAACAGTGCTGTCTCTCTGAAACATCTCAGGATATTTCCATTCAGAAACCCTAAATTTTCCTGATTTTAGGATTGCAGCACTATTTGAAAAGTTGTCTGACCTGTGGAATCTTGCTGAACATTAAGAAACACTAATTAGTTTTTCATGTTTCTTATATATACTGGTGTATAGGTATATATGCATAGGACTTACGAGAAGTCAGAACTGTCTGAAGGCACCCAGTCTTTAATCTGGTTGCACTAAGAAAAGCTGCTGTGCTGGATCAGAACATGCAGACCCTGACAAGGGTGTGGGAGAAGAAGCATGAGCAAGTGGGACTGTAGGGAGGGTATTGGCCGGCTGAGAAAGGTTGAGCATTAGCCAAGGAGGGCTGTAGATGTGGGTGATTAACTCATTAGTGGCAACTTTCTTCCATTTGAACAGTAAATGACATGCAACGACATGACAATGACATGAAATTGAAATGACATGAAAAATATATGAAAAAAAAAAATCAAGTGTCTTTGGGGAATGGTGTTCAGGAGGAGCACATCAGCATGAGCATTGCTGCCCACATCCCTTCAGCATCCACAGCTGTGGCACTGGGGATGTTAGCAGTTAAATCTCTGCCCAGCACAGTAGGTCTGAGGTAGAGAAATGGCTGTTGTACAGAGTGACAAAGAACAGATATGGAAAGATATATGAAATCTGTGGAAAGCTGACATCCAAATTCCTTTGAGAACTCTGGCTGTGTTGCCTCATAGTCAAAGCTGAAATGTGTTACTTCGTCCAGCTCCTCCATCAGTGAGCAGGCATTCCACGAGAAGCGTGCTTTTGTCGTTTGGTGGGGTCTGGCATGTTTCTCTAAGCCGATTGTATCAGGCAGACAGGAAGGCTGGATGTAGTCACTTGAAACAGCCTCTGCACGTGGGAGACACAAAATCCCAAATCACCTCTGGTTTGGGGCATTTTTGTATTCTGAAATACTAACGCAGTTTTTGAGACCAGAGCATGGATTTTATTTAATTCTAACAGAAGTAAAGCAATACCAGAAAATAGTAAGAATACCTAGAACTGACTCTCCGGTCCTAGAAATTGCTTTACTTTGGTGACAGTGGAGGTAACATCTACTAAAGTCTCTCTGGGAAGGATCTAATACAGTTTGGAGTCTTATCACCCACCTCTGAAGATATGTACCCCAGTTTCTTTGTTTTCTCCCTCAAATACATCCCTATTACAAAATCTTGTTGCTCACCATTGCTTAGTGAGTCTTACACTTTTTCTACTACTATAGGAGTATTTTTCATGGAAGAAGCAGCAGTGGAGGGTCATGATGCCAGTCACCCCAAGTGACATTGCTGCTGGAGAAAAAGGAGGAGGGGGAAGGCAGGCATCATTCTCAGTATTATTACACTTTGAATTCCAAGAGGAGGGATAAAAGTTGCATAAAGCTTGGATGGTGCAGCCCTTACCTCGGCACAGGTTACATTGACAGTGGACAAGGAGGGAAATCCATGTTGAGTACATACATAAATATTCCAAGGTTAGATCCTGGGAGATGGGTGTGGTTTTTCCATGATCCGTGATTTCAGTGGAAGACATAGGAAGACATCAGGAGCAGTTTGCCCCCAGCAGCCACACCATGCTGCTTCTGCATAGTGGGATCTGCATGACTGAGCTGCTTGACCAACAAAATCCATGGTCATGGAGTTAATGAAGATTCTTGCATTACTTTTGCAACTTTTTCTTGTTTGGAGTGCTGGACAATTTGAAGCAATAAATTCCCCTAAGATTTTCATTTCTGACTAAAGCTGAACTTTCTGATTTGTAACCTATTTTCTTTAAAGTTGTTTTTCAAATCTTTAAAAAGCAGCCTTGAGCTGTTAGATACAATCACAGCTAGTAATTTACCTCCCTTTCCTGTCTTTCAGTAAGAACTTTCCACTTTTATAGTCAATGATTTTGCCCAAATTTAAGAAGATAAATCCTTCATAAAAAGACTGCTGGGGACCCCTATAGCCTTATCTGTTTTTTTGTCAAATAGTTCAATTTTGTATAAATGCTGCATTTCTGGCAATTTACAGTGAGTAACTGACCAGATCATCTGCCACTGCTGATGCTATGGCGGCATTTCCTCCAGATCTAGAGAGGAATAATCTTCTTGAAACACAGGGCAGTTTCTGCTGAAAGTTTTTCGTCTGTCTGTGAGTGCTCAGTTTCTTTCTTTTGTGTCCGTGATGTGGTTGGTGCTGCAGAGTCTGCCACACAGCGACGGCTGTTCTCCGGCTCAGCCGGCAGCCCGGTGTGAGCGGCTGAACGCAGCGGCAGCAGCCAGCTTTGCACCAGGCAGCGCTCCTCTGATCTTTGGGTCCAAATGCAGACGCAGCAGTGGTCCTGCAGGAGTCCTGCTCAAGCACAGGGTTAGGTGTTTACAGCACCAGGAAGGAAAGTACAGAGAGATCAAACTGCAGCAGGAAGGCCAAAAGACACTGAATATTAAAGGATTTTGAAGAAGGAAGGCGTCTTAGAAGTGGAGAATTTTCAGGAATCTGACTGAGGAGAGCAAAAGAACCTTTGATAATGTAATCTGAATAATTGATATTTTTCTCATCTAAAAACTAACAATAAATTCCAATTAAATTCAGTTTTCTTTTATGGAAGGCTTTCATTTTTCTTTCCAAAAAAACTTGTGAACAGGATCTATTCTCTTGCTGTGTTTTGTCCTTGCACAGTGCTTTCTATTGCTTCTTTTTTACTACTCAAGCAAGTGTGTTAAGTAAGAATAGCAATTAATCTCTGCATTCTTTATCAGAGATTAGCAGAGTCCATTAGCAGTCAGTGTTACTCATAATGGTAATTCATAATTACAGAAGGGAAACAGGAATTGGAAGATATAGCCAATCAATTTCCAAGTGTCTTTTAAAAAGTTTTAAATATTCTTAGTTATTGCATTTCCTATTAAAACATTTTTAACATCATCACCCTCCTCCCCCTCCTCCCCTCCTGAACACTACAGAAAATCAGTAAAAAACATCCTAAGGAGAGGAAAGGTTTCAAGATGTTTACTTTAGCAATACTTTTAAAAATATTCTTTAGTAAAAGAATATATTTTTAATCAATAGTGATGATTAGGTGAGGTGCTTTGAAAAAAACCATTTTGAAAATCAGTTGTACATAATTTTTCAATTAATTTATCCTCTAATTGGGGAACGTGCTCAGAATTCAGCCTGAGAAACTGTAACCTTAATTCCTCTCTTTTAATTTTAGTCAGAAACTAAACAAGAAACTTATTAACCATAAGCTTTCAATTTAGATAGAGACGTTTCAAGCCACCGGGGTTTGATTCATCCTGAGGAGATTTCTCCTTTTCCACTCATTGTGGCTAGAGCTGTGCCTGACTGTGGGTCCCCAGGAGCCTGAGATGTTAGTGTGGAGATGATAATTTTGGTTTGATTTTCAGTTTCACAGACGTCCAGTCAAACTCACTGAAACCTTCCAGAAATTCACTGATGTATTTGAAAATTTGTCGTCACTTCATTCCTCTGAATTTGTGTCTGATGTAAAGACGACAAGGTTCAGGTTTTGAGTTTCCAAGCATCAGCCATTGCCTCTTAGACCCTGAAGATCAAGTAAGAAGCTATTAACTGGCAGCTGTAAGAAGGATCAGATCATGAATTATTCCTGTTCTTATTCACTGAGCAGTGGAGCCGTCCTGTTGAGTTTTTGTTCCTCTTGTTTCACTCTTCCTTCTAGGAGGAAAGATCAGAGACATGTCAGTGTGTGAGCTGCAGATCTTTCAGAGGACACGAGGCTCTATAAGTGCCCACTTACCTTGCTGTCCCTTAAGCTCTTACCTCATGAATTCACTTTGTATCCTGAGAATATTTGTTTAACCTGGCAGTTGTTTGGCTTCAGGATGAGCCAAAGGTGAGAAGCAAATCATTTGCTATAGGACTAGATTCTTATCGCTGGTATCGGTGGGAGGCATTTGGATTAGATTCCTAGCATAGCCAGGGTCAAATCCTGACCCAGTTCAAATCTTTTTGGCTCTAGCAGAGGGACGTTTGGTCAGGAGAGGATAATATGAATACACAGAGAGGCAGGTTGGGGGCTTTTGGGAGAGTTTTTTGCAAGAAATAAGTATCTCAGAAAGAATGAAGTGAGGTTATGATTGTCACATTCAGTGAAGGGCAGCAATGAAACAAGTCACCTTTCCAGGCCAGGGAACACACTGAATCAGTTAAAGCAGGTTTATAGCTTTTTAGCTGTGATAAAGCCATATCAGTGTGTATATGAATTTACATAGGAGTAGGAGGGCTTTTTTCTTTCTTTTAATGCAAGCCACATTGGAAAGTGTGCACAAAGGAGCCCCACTCCAAGGAAAGACAACTGGAACAAATTATATGCATTCAGACTTGTTAAACAGAATTGGCAGCAGAAATATTCCTGGTAACCTGAGCATTACGGCAGCATTGGTATAGTTAAGGTTATGTCAGCATTTCCATTAGAAACCCCTACTTTCAGGGGTTTATATCTGCAAAAAAAATTCACTGTGGGTTGAAACTTGACAAGCTGTGCAAGGTCTCATCTGAGATGGATTTTTTTTACCTTTGTACAAAATTGGGGAGAAAAAACTGTTTGAAGAGTCAAGCTACAAGACCACAAACAAAAATAGCGGCGTTCTGGCTTTGATCATTTTGACGTTAAAAAACCCCGTTTCTTTCTTTATAGTGTAACTATCAAATGTACAACAAAATCTTGCTCTGAAGAAGGAATTATTCATTACACTATTAAAGGAAATGAAACATTAATTTATGGCCCATTAGATGCTTTTTCACTGCAGGACTGCCAGTGTTTTGGTCTACCTCAGGTTATACTGAGAGATTTGTGACTAACATGAAACAAAGCCCCCAAAGCAGTAGATTCTGTGTGGAAAAAATGCTTTCAGGGCAGCTTTAGAAGAACAAAACATTGAAGGCAGAGCCGTCCAGACATTGGAGTGAGTACTAGGAATTCAACCTTCTGATTTCTGCCACAGGCTTCTCAGATACAAAAACCTCCATTTTTTTCAGTTGCAAATGAGAGATACAGCAAACCTTAGGATTCTGTGTCCTTCTGAACTGTTTCCTTATCTGTATGATATTACTGAAGCTAGACATGGTTTACACTATGGTGAACAAGTAGACAAGAAGAGACCTGTGGCTTCAAACTTGAAGACATCAGGTTTCAGAGACTAAGCTGATGTTTTTTCCAAATCTTTTCAGATTTTTGCATGCACAACATTGGACTTTTTGTTTGTGGGTATGTATCATCTCTGAGCTGAAGCCTGTATGGCTGAGGGTCTGTGTATGTTCTCAGTTCCCGCAGTGCCTTCTACACTTTGAAAAGTCATAAGTGATGTTCATCAGAACTTTTTCCACTCCCCAGATAAAAGCTGCTGTGTAAGTGCAGAGTATTATAAAATACAGGAAGGAAGTCTGAAGCTCGTGTACTCATGGCTGCATTGTGTTGTTACTGTGAAATGGATCTCTCAGTTGGGAATGGGCTCAAACTTTGGGAAGGCTCGTTCCATTAGCTGTTTGCAAGCCATATGTCTCCATTTTTAAATGAGGACCTGGGGGCTTTGAACTTTATTTATAAGCTGAAATTTGCTGGTCACTGTGAACCAGTGATTAATTTGTAAGGGAGAAGATGCCAGAAGTCTCACTCTGACCTGTGTGTTCTTTCAATCTAAACATCCAGTAACTGCATAGCCTCAGAAGATGTATCCCCCCACTTCCTTCTCCATCGTTTCTGGGCTTTACATTATTCACTGTGTTTATTGTAGCACACTATTAATCTCAACCACAGCTTTCAAACCATCATGTGGCCCCAACAAATTTTTCAGCTAAAGCAATGATAGCTTTAGGTATTTTGGGTGGAAGCTTTTGAGGCTCTGAGTAGAAGGGAAGAGATCAGGTTAAAAAAGATTTTGAGGCAGTAATCCAGAGGAAAAAGTGTTTTCTGTGCATCCAGTGTGATTTTTCTGAACAATGATACTTGAAATGATACATGAGAGGATCCTGCAGCTTCTTGCTGTGTGCGTATGAGCCATGATGTATCCTTTGAAGTTGCTTCCCATGTGCACCTGGGTGCAAAGCAGTAGGGTATTTTGTTCAAGGGAAGGCAGTCCTTAACTGTGTGTCTTAACAGCAGGACCAAGCCCATAGTGCCCATTCTTGGTAGTAAAGCTGATGTGACGGGCAATTATGGCACAGAAGAAACCTTTGATATGAAAAGCTTTATATGAAAGACTGTCACAGTTCTTTAAGAGTCAGTTGGTTTAAGCTGTTGAGGACTACAGGCCCCAGTGTACACACATAAAAATACATTTTGGTGGCAGTTTGGAAAACACCAGAATTCGAAGGGTTAAAAGTTTTGTTTGTTTTTAAGTCCTGCCATATGAATTGTGAAAAAAAGTCCCCAGAAGAGATGGAATAGCTGGCATAGTGCTTTAAATGCATGATTGGCATTAGCTCAAAATCTATGACTGCAAGGTCTATATTTTGTAGTAAGTAGCACATGAAAATCCAGAGTCAACGCCAGTCAAGAAAATGGTGTCTTGTGACAGTTGGTGACCTTGGCCAAGTGACTTGAATGCTTGACTCTTACATAAATAAAATGTGGGATAATCACCATTGTTTGCTCCTTAGAAGTTTTGGAGATTTTCATATTCTTAATTCCAGATTAAGAATGAAAAATACTTTGTATTGCCTCTCCATTTGGCTGATGCCTTCAGTCTCAGGGCTTTGCTGCTGGCTTTTAACATGTGCTCTGTCTCTGGAGGTAAGGGATGGTGATGCTGAAAAGTTTAGCCTTTTTGTAACACATCTTCACAGTCTGCCCTCACTTTTAACAGGACAGATTCAGTAGATGTTTTTTCTCTTTCCATGTCATGTTGGCTGTTAATGGCAGCCTAGTAGCTTGGGCCTTTCCCATATAAAGCAGAGAAAGCATAGCAAATAGATAAAATGCAATATTGTATAGCAGAAGGTGATAAAATTCAGATGTAGTGTATGGTATTTCTGTTTACAAGAGGTCAGCTAATACTGACATGTCAAAGTAGCATAAAAATACGCAGCCATTCACTAAAGACGAGTGATGGGGCCAAACACCCATGTTACAAATGGGCCACGTGACTCCATGTTACTTCACAGTAGCAGGGAATCATTAGAGCTGGAAAAGACTCTAAGGTCTCTAAGTCCAACCACTAAACCAGCACCATCATGTTCTCCACTAAACCGTGTCCCCAGGTACCACCTTCTGAACACTTCCAGGGATGGTGATGCCAGAAAATCTGTGCCAAATGCCAGACCTTTTATCTTAATGTGCTACTTTCTACCACTAAAACACATGTGGAAAACAAGTGCTAATAGAATGATGGTTGATGCATTTCTCTCCAGCTCACATGCCATTTAGAATTCTAAAACAAGCAAAGCTACTGAAACCCAAATCTGCCCCTTTCGCTCATCAAGGGTTTCAAACAACAAGTAGCCTTATTAGTAGCAGTGGTCAAAATAAGAAGATGGATTTGCCCTCATTAATTACCTCCTAGTTGTTCCTGTTCTTTCACATCTTAAGACATCAACATTACTCAGAAATTAAGCCTACAAAATGTGGCACATGTGATGTATATGGCTTTCAGGGTAACCTAAAAGTTGCTACTCTACCTCCTGTCTTTCTTACCTTTCCTAACTGATGTCCTGGCAAGGCAGTAAATTCATAGACATCATAAAATATCTGGAGTTGGAAGAGATTCATACCTGCAGGTCATAAAATATATTGGTCCTTTCTGGAGGATCTGAGCCTTTTTCTGTTGTGCTAAATTTCTCTTAAGTTTTCAAAGTATTTCTAGGTGTCCTGCCAATTTAGTCTCTTAATCATGCTGTCTTTCATTTTCTTTCAGTCTAAATAAGATCCCCATTGTAGAGATAAAAATTGGCCTCTCAGAATTTTTGAGGTTAAGCAGGTTATAATTTCAGCATTTTGGACACCTCAGGATATTAGGTGTTTGGAAGTACAGTATGCTGCAAATAGGAAAAAGCATTCTGAAACTGTAAGTGGTCATATTTCTTTCAGCATTTGGGAGGGAAGGGGTGTTGTGGTGGCCAGGCCAGTAAGATGAGAGCCTGTGTCATCATATGCACTATTCAAAATCAGCCAGCCATGATGGCTCAGGAATTGGACTCTAGGTTCTCCCCCATGAGGGGAGAATTGAGCTTTGTGACCTGCTTCAGAAAAATTAAAGTAGCGACACATGGCTCATTAGCATGACAGCTCTGGGAGTGGGCATGGGGCGTAATAAAGTGCTGCAGGACCTTGGAGTGCTCCAGCAGGAAAGCTGGCAAGTGTAAAATCGATGCTTTTGATACATTAGGTGGTAATGGAAGGAGCACAGCACAGAAGTGGTATGATCGGATGATTTAGTTAGAGCCATAAATCTAGCGGCTGTGTCGTGGCAACGTGATAGGACACAGCATTTCATAAGGAGCACAGCATAAAGATTCATACATTAGTCAAGTCTGAGGTTGAAGCACATGTGGGTGGGAGTTGCATTACTGATACAAATGATAGAGTGTTCATCTTTGCAAACACACTGAGTAAAACAAGGGCACTTGGTGGTAAATGAGCACTTCAGAGAGAGGTGCCAGTATTTGCATTCTCTGTGGATATTTCTGGTGTAAAATTATTCTAGTGAAATAGAAATCAGCATGGATTACTCTGGGTTAAAACTAATGGTTTCACACTGGTCCCTTTCTTGCCTTACACTGCCTGGCCAAGTGTGGAGTTTTTGTAGAAATTCTCCAGAGTCAAATTTCAGCAGTAAAACTACTGCTACTTGATGGTTGCTTGTACTGTGTTTTAATGTAAATCATCTCTTTTCCTTGCTACTCAGTTTACATAAATCCTGCCCAAATCACCTTAAACAACTTCTCTCCCTAAAACTGAGTGGCTACATGAAACTATCAGAAGGATCTATATATTTTGCCTCAGTTTAGGTATCTTGTTTTAAAGCCAGTCTTCCTCTTAAACTACCATAATTTTTGATGCCCCTCTTAGCTTGCAGTCAGTTTTTCTACACCTCTCTAACAGCGAGAGACAATTGAGCTTGGTATAGCCTCGCACATACAGTGAGTACCCATAGACAGGTCAGGTAAAACCAGAAAGTAGTGGCATTGCTTCCTGCCATTAACATGTGCTTGATTAGGAAAACTATCACTAGGACTAGTACAAAAGAGTAGCATGTCAGAGGAGATAAAACAGATTTGAGTGTTTTTGTAGCATGAATTACAGAAACCCTTACTGTTGCTGCCTGTAACTTTTCTGATACACCAATGAAACTTGAAACAAGAGGTCGTCTCAAAGGGTAATAGCTTCCAGCCAAAATGTGCTTCAATCTACCAGACCACCCATCCTTTCTTTATCAATGAGGTCAAAATAATAGCAGTACTTGACACTTTTTACACAGATGGGCAAAATCTATTGTGTCACCAGTAGATATTTCTAGAAACCTAACCCATGTAACTATATATTGTGCCTTTCCTGTGTACATCTCTAAACAATTAGGAAACAGTAGGTCTCCTGGTACCCCTGAATCAGATAAGTGTGATTATCTCCATTTTACGGAGGTCACAACTGACTGGCCCGAGGTCACCCAGGCATTCTGCGATACCGCCACGGCGGGACTCACGTCCCCTTACTCTCCCGTTTCTTTAACAACCAGTACACCCTGTTTTCTGCCCAGAGCTACACAGACACACCCAACACAACTGGAATGAGAAATGAATGATTTTTAAACATAGTGGTGGATTTTATAAAGGCAGTGTACATACCTATTTGAAAATTACATCCTAGTGTTTCGTCACATGAGTTCAGAACAGAGAATTTTGGTTTCTGCTGAATATTGTGGTAGCTTCAATTAAAAACAGTTTGCTTTGTCTTCCATTTCTTCTCTATAAAAACTTGAGCAGTTTATATCAGTGTCAGTTCACGCCAAGTTTGTCCAATCCATCTTGGGATAAAACACAAACAGTTCTCCTCTGACCGAACTGTGGGTTGGTTGCTGTCATCTGGAAAGCTGACTAAAGCCCTTTAATTTATGAAATGCTACATAGCCCTCAAGAGATTGCCTAAATATTTTACTGCATGTCACTTTTTGTTGGAAACCAGAACCCATATTTGCTGTGCCATCCATTAAGTAGAACTTCTTCAAATTACTTCTGCTTCTAAATGGGAATGTGTGTGTGCTAACTTTTATCTGACGACTTCAAACACATCTCAGGATTGTTGCATCTTTTTCTCTACTTGTCTCCATCTTGGCTTAGCATAATATTTATGTGCAGAATTTAGAGATGATCTTGAAGCTTTAATTTATTTTTTCCCAGGTTGTTCTTTGCAGTACAAAGAAGTAGTATTTAAGATTCTTTCAAAGAAAGTGGGTAACTTTTGTCTGCTGAGATGCTGAGAGAGTAGAGTGTAGCCTTGTAGCATGCTACAATGATTGATAAATTATTGTGTACAAGAGATAATGATAATGTTTGAAGTTTTACAAAATAATTTCCCTGGTAGGGGTTTGGCACAGTAGCTGTGGAAAACTTACTTCACATAAACCAAGAAACAGAAGGAAAGAGAAAGGCTGTTTAGAGATTGACATAAGTGACTTGCATGGCAGAAGGATAATCCCTGAACACACCTGTGCAGCAGAAACACAACGTGTGGATTAGTTTTGTGCTTTATCTGTCACTGTGGCATTCCCCCTGTGAGCTGCCTGAGTGGTTTGTGCTCCCCAGCTCAAGTGTCACTGCAGATTCAACAGCAGCCATGTGAGCGTGGTGGGTTTGCATAGAGAACAATGCGTGTTTGTTTGTTCACTTTGAGTCTGGTGTCTGAGGTGGAATTTTAATGGTGTGAAAAATGAGAGGAGGGAAGAGAAAATAATAACCTGAACACTGAAACACAGCGCTCAATACAATTTCTCAACCTTTGCATTCACATCCTCTGCCCTTCTCATAAACACTGTCCCATACCCCAGTAAAGTAGAATTCTGCTGTTAGTGTTGTTCTGTCAGAGAGCGGAGCATAAGGGTGTGTTTAGAGTGCCTAGTCCTGCACTTATAATCCTTCCAGCTTGCCTTTGCACTTGCTGAACCACAGTTTCTCTTGTATTACAAGTTTTCTTTGTTTTCCATTTTGTGCTTTGAGAGTTGAAAGTCTTGAACTGGACGACTGCGTGTCTAAAAAAATGAGTTTTGTAATTTCAGAAGAGTTCTTCGTGGCTCTCACAGTGCTCCATGAAACAGGAGGGAAGCAAGAAACAGAGAAAAGATGATAATGATCTGTCTGTGATTTCTGCCACTGCTGTGCATTTTGGAGGAAATGGCACACTTGGATGAAGTTATTTGTTGCAAAGGCCAAACTTCTGGGGGAAAAAAAAAAAAAGGCACTCAATTCTAACCTGCAAACATTAAAGAGAGAAGGAAGAAGAGTGTAGAAAAATACCTAAAGGCATGGGAAAAAAGCTTTGTTTCAAATATATTTGAGTTTCAGATTGGCTTGGTATACTTCCTGTGGTGTTGGAGTGCTGTAAATTGGAAGCGCTCAGGTTGGAAACAGGTCTGAAGCACTGATTTCTGAGCCCAAACACAGTTGTGCTTAATGCCAGACTGGTTTATTCAGGTTGCTGGATGGGAGCCAGAGGAACTGACCGCCCTGTGAGCTGAAACCAGTGCCAGCCAGCCAAAGAATAACATTGCTTTGACTGAAATGGCAACTGTTTGTTTGTTCTTCCAGCAAAAGGGGAAAAAAAGCACAGCTTTTAATGCTGGTGGTGACAGAAAAGGTTAAAAATTGAAGAGGAAAAAAAAAATATTGTGAAAGAGGATGAAAGGTTAGGGGCAAATTTTTCTCCTTAGTTACACTTCTGTAGTTGCTTGGCCTTCACTGGTTTGTAATTTAAAAAAAAAAAAAAAAAAAAAAAAAGACCCTTCATTAGTTTTAACATACAGGGGCTTTTCCTTCTTCTGCTACAATATGGTAAATTTATTATATGACAAATTGCCCGTAGTGGTAGTGGTTATAATGCACAAAAGGCAGTACGCTGTGACACTGTAGGCACTGTCACAGCAGTATATGGTAGTTGTGGAGGTTACAAGGGATGGTTTTCCATGTGTTAACAGGAGAGTGCTTCTCAGAGTGAATCAGTGGTCCAATGGGACTTAGGGCTCAATCTCAATCACTTAAGCAGGAGTTTAAGGTGAGCAAAATATGCAAGCTCAGTTTATTTTCAGGTCTCTTTATTAAGTGCCTTGTGGAAAGGCTGGCTTTCCTCCTGATGATGCTGTGGGCTATTCCATTGTGAGTTTGGGACATTTCTCCTCTTGGTCTCAGTCTGTAATGTGCAGTAGTTCCCAAAATGCTCTATTGCAGAACCACTTGAGTGCTGAAACTGCCTGGTCTGGAGGACTTTCTTACTGCTGCTATTTCACACACACCATTTGAGTTGGTCTTGTGGTTTATTTATCCTGAGAGCTTTCATACCATTTGGATGCTAAAAGCTGGCCCCATTGCACACGAGAGGCACTGGCAGAGCCGTGCAGTGGAAATGGCTGGCTGCTGGATTGTAGCTGGTCTAAGGTCAGGCTGGGAGCACCCAGCAAGCTCAGCTGGAGCCAAGTTACTGTCTGCTCCCTGTTTGTGCCACACTCATCCTCAGCGAGCATCCCCCTTGTCTTTTTCTTGTTGCCATGCAACTGTCAAAGCTGCTTTTATTCCCACCAGCCTCTAATGTTTCTGGTAAGGCAAACATTACCAGTTAGGAGATACTACTGGTGATATTGGTAGCAGGTTTTTTCTGCATGTGTCAGGGCATATCCTGTGTTTGTTTGTGCTGCCTCTAGAAATGTTTGGTGTTTATTTTGTTATGCCAGCCCCATGAACTTTGCAATTACCCATTAACTTCAGTCCAACTAAAGGAAGAGTAAAATAAAGTTTCTAGTGCTCTTTATTTTTTTTTTTAAAGTTTGTATGCGAGACAGGTACAGGAGAAACAAACAAAAAAAGAAAAAAATCCAAAGCATGCTATTAAAATATATCTTAATAATTTAATAATGGAAACTAGTTAAATATTATCAAAATTAATTACCTTTTTAAACTTCAGAAATTTTTAAGGAATCATGTCAGTCACATGTGTTTTGGGGACCTGCCTCTTTTTTGAGAAAGTTTACCCAAATGCTTTTGGGTTGGGTAGACAAGGTAGCGGACAAGAGCTAGTGAGGACAGGTCAATTGTTCCGATTATTTAAATGAAGAATGCTAAGAGGAAAATGAAAGGTGGTATTTTTCGTTTATTGGAGAGGAACATCTTCTGATGCAGATATTCTGAAACTCAGCGATGGTTTCAGAAATAAGAAGTATTGTAGAGAAGCAGGAAAGGAGACTGAGTCATCCTCTACTTCTTTTTTGGTCCTGGAAGATCTCTTCTGCCCTTTGTATTCCAGGAGTATCACCTGGGTGCAGTCCAGGTTGTTTGGCCCTTCCAGCCTTGCCATACCATCAGCTTTCCTTCTGTTTCCCAGAGTGACTTTGGGCCTGCTCCCACCATGTGTGACACTCCAAGGTTAAATTTGAGTCACAAGTTACCTGTTGGGAGGTGCTGTAGTTTGTCACACTTCTTCCCTGGCGAGCATGAACGGGCCACTGCAATGCCATGAGCATGACTTCACACTCCACTAAGGGTTAAATTGTATTTCTGTGTAATGGTGAACTCCAGCACACCTCAGCTTGACTCCAGGCAAGTGGAAGGACAAAGATTTGGCCTATTGGATTTATACTGCTCCTTCTCAGCGATGTAGCAGAAGGAGAGATTCCTCCTTGCACCAGATGTGCTCTGCTTTGGAATTGCCATTCTGGGTATTTAAAGGGGAGGCAGAATGACAGGCTAAGCACCAGCATTGCTAATACCTCAAATGAATGTTTTTCTGATTAATTAAAATAAATTGGCATAACAAGAAACACAGTGTGCGTCCTCAAAAGTGCAAAGTTGTTTTCTAATGCAGCTTCCTGTTAGAGCAAGTGCTTTAATTATCTCTGTTTGAGCTCAAAACCAAATTTGGATTTTGTTTTTTCTTACAAATCAACATTGCTTGATTCCCATTGCTCCTTAAAAGGCAGCAGTGTAAAAGACTCTTGTCTTAAGCTATGAAATGTGTTTTCCCCTATGCACACAGACTGTTCCCTTCAGCCTCCCATGGGAGTGACCTAAGCACAGCTCTAGGTAAAGAACTTTAATCTATGTTTGTACAGAATCACTCTCTTGGTTTCCATTATTTTGTTATTTAAACATAATAAGCTTCAGTAGTTCATGAACAACGCATTGAAAGACAGAGTTATGATAGAAAAAGCAGCAGATTTTCCTCATTCAATATTGAGCCTGAAAAAGGAATGAAAGAGCTCACTGGACATGTCAGTCATAAAATACTCCCCTCACTATCAGTAGGAATGGGAAGAGTTGTGTTCTTATAGTAACTACTGTAGGTATTTGCCAATTCCTTACACAAAACAAGACATTAATACACAGGTATATTTCTTAATATAGCCAGATTGTAGGTCAGGATGAAAAGGAATTTATGCTAATTCCATTTTTGTGTGCAGAGTGCTAAGCAAATTGCTAAATGCTGCCTCCTTCATAAGTAACAGTGTTTCTGTATTTGAGTTACACTAGGCTGTCCCAATGAACTAGTCATGTATTACCTTCTTCGATGCTATCAAATTTTGGACTGGATCCATCCTTGAATTGGAAATCTCCCAGGAACTCCTGCAGATCTTGCTTGGGGTGTTGCTGGTATTTCCTGAATGATCAGGTTTTGTTAGCAGTCAGTGCTGTGGCACTGTATGGGGTGCTCTCTTTAACTGAGGTACAAACCAAAACCTTGACCATATCTTTGTGGCCCCTTAAAGATCTCTTGTCATCTTTGTAGTACGTGATATTGATATTGACTTCCTTGTTCTAATTACATTCCAATTTCAGTAATTCTGCTCTACCCCTCCAGATTTTCTCTGCCTTTGCTATTGGTTCAAGTAGTCGTTCTTCTTTTTTTCTCCCTCTCCCCGCCCCCCCCCCCCCCCGCCCATTTCCAATTTGTATTCAAAACTTTTTGGTTTACTGTTCAGTGGAGTGGAATGTAGTGGACTGAGTTACCCAGGGGATGAGACTAGGAAGCCAGGTGGTCCCTTTTTATCTTGGAGTGCTGTATCTTAGGCATCTGCAATGGATTTCACTGCAGAGACACTCAAATGCTGGTGATGTGTCTCCAGTGTCTCTTTACCTACTGCAGAACAGGGTGGGGAAGAGCAATTAAATTCCATTGTCACAAAACTCTCTATTATCATAATCTCCAACCAAATGCAAAGCAGTGTTATCTTAATGGTTGAAAAGCACCTGGCCACTATGTGACAGTCACTGCCTTTCAGACAGCCTCAAAGACCAGTCCCACTGCAGCTAAGCTGCCTTTAAAATCTTTGCAGATTTCCAGTAGATGTTAGTGATTATACTGTATATTGAAAGAACAAATGCCAGAATAGGAAAGTTTCTGTTGTATAAAATAAAATTTTTCTAATGCTCTTGATTATGCATCCCAGCTGTCCTTATTTTGCAAGTCCAATGATTTGAGTTTTTGTAAAAATATTTGTTTATTGTTTTTTATCCTTCTCCTGCCTCGTACACACACCAGGAATTCTTTCTGTATGATAGCTCAGCTTTTATTTCCAGCAAAATAAAAGAAAACAAACCACAGCTAATTGGCTCTTTGTTCTCAATTTTTTGACAAGTGACAAACACTGAGATCAGATTGTAGTGCATATCCTGCAGCGGTCATATGGAGCCTGAGTTAGGGAATCAGGAATTCTCCATAATAGACTCCCACTTGCCATCACACTGCCTCTATTTGGGGTATTTGTGTTTATACGTGCTGTGCCCCAAATGTTTCCTCTCACAGTTAAAGGGATAACCTGTGGCCTCCCAACGTGATGTGGAAAACAGCATTCAGCATTTAGACTTAGTTCCAATTTATGACTTTTTTCTTTGCCTTATTTCATAGCTTTTGAGACATGGAGCGTTTGTACCATTTGCTAGGAAATGGTGAGGGTTTGGATACTACTTCTAAGGCTGAACTCAGCTCACAACACCCACCAATATATGACCTGCTGTTGTCTGAGAGCTATGACTACATCAGCATTTTTCCAGTGCTTGCTGTTCTAGACGGTCTGTTCTACTCATGTTTGTATCAAAAGTGGAATTCCTACTGTCTTCATTGAGAATGGATAAGGCCAAACTTTGGGTAATTGGGGAAGGAAGACATTTCCCTCTGTGGATTAGGGCAGTTGCTGCTATAAATTGCTTTTGCCCAGCCATACCTTGTAAAAGTCAGTGGACATTTTGCTGCTGGGGAGAGCATTATATCTGATAGACCATGTAATTAAGAAGTTATCCATTGCATTCTGTTCTCCTTTGTGCTGGACAATATGCCCCAGCTATGTTAGAGCAGTGAAAGCTCCGGTGGAACCAGAGGTGAAATTCCACAAGGGTTTAGTTGAAGTCATGCCCCACCATGTCATCTACTTGATTATTTCTTTATCTTTACCCTAAAAATTCTTCATCAGCAACGTATTTGTACTAAGATGGCATAATTTTCTTCTTTAATTTAAATATGACCAGCTTTCTGCCAGTGGGCAGTTTATATAACCATGCAAATGAACAGGAGTGGATCATGTGAATTTAATTTACAGATCCTTCCCCCTCCGCCCCAGAACTGAATCCATCACTGGCTATTCCATTTAAAAAAAGATTATTATTTTAAATAGCCATTTGTCTGCCTCCATAATTCTCTCTTTCTCTTTTCCTGCTGCATGTCTGTGAGCAGAGGGGAACCTCTTGAGGACTGAATGGGACTTCCTGGGCACAGCCAACACTGGCTTTGCCAGCACATTCACTTGCATATCTGTTTGTTTAGGTGAGTACCAGGGAAAGGAAGAGGAGGCTGGCAGTTCTTTAGTCAGTTCTGAGCAAACATCATGCTGCAATTGGAGATTGCAGCTCCTCTCAGGGGAGCTTTCTCGACCTCTACATTTGCCGCTTGAAGCCACATGTTTAAGTGTCAGAAACCCCACAAAAAGACCCAGTGACACAAGACTTTAACTGGGTACTTTTTCTTTTAAGGGAGACCTGATGGGGTACATGACAAGTGCCCCTCCCATCTGCTGCCTATTCTGTTCTTGCTAAACTGTGCAGAGACTGTAAATCTTCATTTGCTGAAGAAATAGCAGATATGGCCTGCTGGTATGTAGTTGGCAAGTGGAAAGCAAAAAAATTTCCCAGATTGTTGAATACTGACATTAAATTTTCAGTGTTCAGAGCTTTATTCCTTTATTTCTAGTACATTTTTAGATTTTCTAGATTTTAGGGACAACAGTCCTGTGGTCAAACAATTATAGTCTGAAATAATGACGGTCAAGGTTTCTGGTAAGTTTATTGTCGCTATAGTGGCATGGAAATCTCAGGAAGATTGAGTAAGCATGGGGAATTTCTGTGGTGGGAATGCCTGTAGCAGAGAAATGATGTCCTCATAGTGCCTTTGCTTCTTCAGTTTAGTGCTCAGAAAAGAAAATCTGAAGAACCTCCTTAGATACCATGAGTGACAATTAGTGCTTATGTCCTTATTTTCTGTCGTCCATTGAACATCAACAGGAATATGGTCATTGAAATTGGGAGAGCTGTTGGCTGGCCAGGGTGTCTCCATTGACAGAGCTGTTTTCATCTTTGCTGATCATCACTCAGATAATCTGTCTGTGTCCTTTGCTTTAACACTCGTAGGTCAGATTGGGCTGTTGAGGCTGGGAGGCAGTTTGTGCTGGCATTGCTCCAGCCTGAGCAGTAATTCCATATCAGTAATCACTGGGAGATTTGATTATCGGGGCTTTATTGATACACGCACAGTGGGCTTTTGTGTGAGTTGTCCTGTTGCTTTTAAGGGACACTAGAAGACAAGGTGAGATTTATTTACACACATAAAAATGCATGGGAAGATTCCCAGAGGATTTATAAAGAGTGCCTAGCAGGCAAGCAGTCTCACTCTCCTGACACTTAAAGAGAGGTACCTTGCTGCTACAGGCACTTTTGTACATTTACCAAAGGTGTGCTCTTCAGAAGTGCCCAAGTGATGTATGAGCCTAAGTCATAGGAACTTTTGGGAACACTTAGACTCTAAAATGCATGGCATACTTTTGAAAATGAAGCCTCACTTGGGCCTAGGGCTTTCTAGAAAATACACCTCTGATGCTTTCAGAGGTATTGACCTCATAATTTCTCTCTTGCACTTTCACATACCTAAATATCCCTATAGACTCAGGCCTATGCCCCATCAAACCTTATATTTTACCACTGTGACAGTAAGTAGCTTCAGCACTTCATATGCACAAACTACAAGTCACTGCTTTAAAGCAAATGAAGAAGAATGAGGAACTGTATCCCTACAAGTGTAGCTTATGTCACAAATCACAGTCATAGGGGAGCTGATTGTTTTGGGATGGTTTTGTCCATTCTGTAACATTGACTGTGTGCCTTTGAGAGGGATAATTGGCACACAGGAGAGTTTGGTTTGAAGCTATCACAATGATTAAGTGAAATTTAAAATTACATTAGATGTTTGCTTAAGAGGCAGCAGATGAGGCCCTGCAGATTCTCAAATCCTCCTTGCTACACTGTAAAATGAAACCATAACCATTTGTTATTCTTCTAGTAGTGACAAGGAAGTCAAGGCAGGAAGGAATGACCCTTTAATGATGCTTTCTGACTTTTAAAGGCTTCGAATGTGTTGCTTTTTTTGGTTCTATCCAAGGTTCTGGTCGTAATATGAAACTAGTTTTTCTCTCTTGAAAGTTTGAAATATTTTGGTGTTGCACCAGTGAGGTCTTTAAAGGCATTTTAGTCTTCCTTCCCAGATTTTGCATGAATTTATCAAGCCAGTTGAGGTAATATGAAGAGAGCTTAATTTAAAGTCACTCAGAGTGGTAGGGGAATTAGCAAATGAATTTGGAAACAGGACCTCCAGTCTCTGAAACTCTTAGCTGATGTGCTGAGCTAGTGGGCCTTCCCTGTTTGCAGGAATATCCCTGTTTACATAGCTTATATAACAAGATATGTATTAGGCCTCTAAATATTTGAATTATTTAAATACGTGTTTGCATTTACCCCAATGAATACAGTATAGTTTTTCTCATCACAAGGCTAATTTTAATTAGACTTGGAAATGGAGACTTTTCAGTATAATAGGAAGGCCTTTGTTTTCTCAGAGTTGTGACTAGAAATGACACATTTTGCTTTAAGTTAATGTATAGAAAAAGCTAGCATTTTCTAGATTGTGAACTTTGGACACCAGTGAGAATAATTCTGCCAAACAAAAATCCATTGCTGTTCAGATTCCTCACATGGCTGTATTAATGCAAATGTTCCTCATAGTCAAGCACGAAGTGGTGTATTATAAACCATTATAACACAGTCATCTTTTTTTTCTCAGTTTCAAATCATTAGCATAGGTCCAACAGTATAGAGGACCAATTTCCATGATAAAGAAAGTCCTCTCCTATTTAATCACTTACCACCAAATGAACCATTTAATGCCACATTCAGACATACTGTTTGAGGATTTCCCAAGGCTCCCCTTGATCCACTTACACTCCTCTATCTGCCTTTTGTCTCTTGTTAACATGCTTGCTTGTTATAAGGGCGAGGGGGGAGGAAAAATCAAATCCATTGCAAGAAGTCCGCAGCTGTTAACTTATTTTTTTCCCCTTCAAAAGTTGCTTGAAATTTCTTGTAGCTTCTTCTTAGCAGCGCCTAATCACTGTAGTTAAACAGGTTCTGTAATTACCTGCCTCACATGAAAATGGCTTGATTGCTCCCTCTTTGTCCAATCTAGTTCAACTTTAAATGACAGCTGAATTTATTCTAGATGAATAGCTTGTGCTGTGGGAGCCTGGCGGGGTGGTCTTTATTTATTTGCAGCCTTAAGAGCTTCTAAAACAAGAGAAAAACTTCGTTCTAAATCCACAGAAGAGTGGAGGTACAAGGCTTCTGTGTTTATATACTGAGCACTAGCCCCTCTAACCTTTGCTTTGAGCAGAGCATGTATGGCATTCATTTGGGAGCACATGGGTAGGTAAATTCCATTCCACAAGAAGAAAAAGCTGTGCAATATGCTTCAGGTGGTGTACAAAACCTACCAACACTTTGAGTAATGATTCCACACTCTTGACAAATTCAGACTATGGTAGCAGTGTTGTATAAGCCAGGAAATTGAGCATTTGACTCCAGCTGTATTTAACTTAGCTCTGGCTGTGCCTTAACAGTGTTGTCTGTATTCAAAGAGCCACAGTTGCCATGAGATGATGTTCATGCAGCGCTCCACAGTGGATCCAGTCTGGCTGTGTCTGTACTTGGAACTGAAGCCTTGGAACTTGGAGTCTGGGTGTCAAGGAGCAGCCCTCACCCATTCAAGTAAATCTGCTAACCTAGAAAACAGCTAGGCTGTGTGTGCACAGGCCACTGGGTCTGGCTCCAGGATTCTGGGACCTCTGGAATCATGTGAGGCCAAAACCGTGGCAGGAAATGCTGATGGTGTTGTCCAGCCCACTCACAGGAGCACTGTGACAGTGGGTGTGCAGAGCCAGAGATTAGATTGCTTCACACTGGACTTGGTGATGGGTTTGTAACATGTGCTCCTTCCGGTGATGCTGAAAGAAAAGGAAATGCTTTTGTGAATGCACAAGGGAGTGCGGCATTGTTTTCTCCATTGTGTGTTAGGTCTGTAAGGTAGGAATGGTACCGCAGAGAGTAAATGTTCAGGAAAGAAAGATGAACTAGAACAATGGGTCCCTTCACCTTCCATTGCAGGATTGCTTCCTGCAGTCCAATTTTATGTATTTTCTACTCTGTTGTTTTTAATATTCAAAGCAATGAAGTTTTCTTTAAACATAATGTGAAATTAAGTAACATTAAAAACACATCCAGAGATGCAGAAAAATGCCAGTCCGTGCTTATAAGCAAATGCATAAAATAATATTTATTTAAATACTGTGCTCCCTAGGACAGCCTCATTTCCTAAGGGTCTCAAGAGGAGAGCAATCATACGGTATAATCTTGTTAATTTAATATACGTCAGTACAATGCAAACAATAAATACAGAACATTCAGAATAGAAATTGCAGTAACTATATTAAGCAACCACGATTTCAGTTCATTATCCACTGACAAGCTTCTTAAGATAAAGATATACTATTTTCTTTAATTCAAACAATATGTCACATTTTTAGTAATAATAATATCTAGCAATCACATAGCATGATTCATCTTCAAAGTACTTTAAAAATAATAATAATGTTTTAATTCCAAAGACATGAGTAGGTAAATATTATTAACCTATTGCACAGATGGAAAGATTTATATGGGTTAAATAGCTTGTCTTGGACTACAAGGATAGTCACAGTCAGTGGTGGGATGAGGACTCACATTGCTTTGTTTTATGTTTGCAACTTTTCTGTCCAGTAAATTGCATGAGGGATCTCAGAAGACAATCAGCCCCTTCCAAAATGTGTCCTCAAACTCTGTACATTTCTGAAGTTGTTCCCCTTCTTCATTATTGTTTTTTGGTTGTTTTTTTTTTCAGCTGAGTTGACCTGTATATCTTCCTTTTTATGCAAACATGTGCCTTCCTGGAAGGCCAATTATTTCTTGACTTTACATTAAAGTAGCTGTTTAGATAAGAGGAGAGATAATTCCCCTGATTAGTATCTTTGGATTTATTTTTCTTATAACCTTGTAAGAAAATCCAGCCAGATCCCTGTCTCTCTTTTTCTCTCTCTCTCTCTCCCCTGCATGTCTTGAGATACAAATTCAGGATTAACATTTGTCTTCATCTTTCCTTTATCAAATGTTTGTTCAAGCAAGGGAAACAAAAAGGCATGGTTGTAAGCTCCAGGACACCTACTGAACCTTAGACCTATTCCTGCAGACTTGCCGAAATGATTATGTGGGAGATTATTCTTTATTTGGAGCTCTCACTGAGTGAATTTTACTTTCTTAATAGCCATACATCCAGTTTTCAGACACTGCAGAGAACAAAAATGTAGTAAAATTAGCTGCCTCCTGGTATTCCCAGGAATCTTTTTGACAAAAGGATTAGTCCAAATGGTGTAACGGATTTACATGGTAAGAAGGTGGATTGCTCGAGGACCAAAGTTTTCTAAAATTCAAGCAGGGCTGGTGCTGGTATTGCGGTTTTATAATCAGTGTGAAAAATGAAGGCCTCATTTAATGTATTTACAGGATTGGTAATCTGTATTTACTATGTAGTTATTGAGTAAGAACTGAATGAAGAGTATGAAAATGACTTTTCAGATTCAGAAGTGCTATTAAGAACACATCATGAGCACACTTTAAATACTTTTTCATGTTTTTAAAATCCTGTTCCATCAATTTTTTGTTTTTTATTTTTATTTTGACACAGAAGTGCCTAATTTTTTTAATTGATCAGCACTCTCTGTTTCTCAACAATTTCAGTATGAGCTGACTTGTCCTGTACTTCAGTATGGGAGACCCAGCCTGTGAGAGTCTTAGTAATTAAATTGAGGTTGTGTGTGTGGTTTTGTGGTCTGATGCCACTGAAATTTAATGAAGATAGTAAATATTTCCTTCAAAAGAAAACTGGATAGGTGGTAGTCATGAAGAAATGTTTAGATGGCACTTTTCTTGTTCTAGTTATTCGTGAAGTATTAAGAGAGTTACTTGCATCAAAAATAGTAAATAAGGTTGGTGATTTAGTTTGATGGCTGTAGAACTTTGAAAGCCTGCTTCAGTTGCCCTGTGCAGCAAAGATTTTTCTCTCTCATCTTCCTTGTGCTGGCATTCAGAGCTGCTTGGAACAATCATAGAAATACTGCCATGGAACTGGACATTTATATATGGGTTGAAAGACAGCAGAATTAGGGGACTGTGAAGTACTGGGTTTAGGAGTGGTTGTTTGCAGGTAATAGGATAGAGGAACATTGTCTGGCATATGATAGAAAGATGGTACATAAGGTAAAGTTGATGAAATACAGCCAAGGAATAAGACTGTGATTTACAGCAACATCTATACTATTATTTGAAGTGTTCCCTTCAAAACAAGTTATTTATCTTCCAAAAGTGTGGGAATCTGGCAATGCAGATGTCAGAGCTGATGGTTGCCTGCGGTTACACATGCACAGCTTTCGTGAACTCTTCGGTGCCTGTGACCAAATGCACCATCTGGGTTTTCCAGTGTATGCTTCTTTGCTTTACTCATGTTCCTCTTCTGTTTTCTTTTAGCCTTCTTTTGTTTGGACTGCTCAGCCTTCAGAGAATTTTATTTGCCTGCTCGGAGCTCTGTGGCTGATACTGTTTAACACTGGCTCTTCATTAACTCCTTCCATTGTATTTTCTTTGCTTACTTTTCAAGCCACAATGTATTACTCAGACCCTTGTCCTTTGCCTTGTTCCCTGTAAGCCTTCAGTCTGCTAGTAATGCCACCTGCAATGCCACCTTCCCCTGAAGGCTCTCCCATCTTTGTGATGGCTGCAGGGTACCCCAGGTTTGCCTTGTTTACTAACCCACCTCCTTGACATCTTTGCTGGAAAAACATTTCATCCATCTGTCCCAAATAAGGTTATTAACATCACCATGGCTCTCCCCTCCCTTGTCAACTGGTGATTCTAACTTCTACTTCAAATTTGACTAGAAGTACCATGGGACCTCAGCAGTGGTTGTGGGGTTGGTTGGGTTGTTTGTTGTTTTTGTTGTTTTTTGGGGTTTTTTCTTTCTTTTTTTTTTTTGGTGACTTGCAGTAGCTCAAGAGGAGGTGCAGCCTGAGTATCTACACAGTGCTTGGCAAGCCAGGGGAAGCAGGAGCTCACCCAGGAGCATCCCACTGCCACACTTTGCACCTGAGCAGCTGCTGTAAGCAGTGTGGGCCTGGGGCACCAAGCCAGCACAGCCCAGTGTCACAGTATGGCTGAGCCTGTTGCTTTCTACAGGGGTGGTTCTGTGGCCCCTGTGAGCACCTCACATGAGTGAGGAGCACCTCACATGAGTAAGTTTATCTTCCCATTAGCTGGCTGAGACAGGACAGTGCTGGCAGGAGGACTGCTACTGGTGTAGGCTCTGCGACATGTAATGAATGAGCAGGTGTGATCCCCTCCAGCATGGAGTGGTTTTCTGGAAACACAGCATGGATCTAACTCACATCTGAATTACACCAGCACGAGCCTGCTGAAGTTAACAGATTTATTCTACACTAACATTAAATGAACCACAGATCAGATTCTCTCTCATACAGAATTCATTATACCATCAAGCTCTCCTCTGGTCAGACCCAATAATAACTATGCAAGGTGCTGTGCAATATGGTGCAGTATGTGAAATAGCTTCACAGTGGAAATTGCTACAATAACATACAATTAGTCTGTGCTTTGACACTGAATAGCAAAAGGATGCTGAAACAGAATCTAAACTCAGTTGGAAGGGAGACATTTAACATCTCTGAGAAGTACCTTGCAGCAGCACTTGTCAAATTCCTTTTCAGTTGTAGTTTCCCCAGTGCATGCATGCTGCACTAGTTTATTTAGGAATAACTGTTGCACAAAAGCCTATCTTTTAAAGTGTCTTTTAATGGGTACTAAAAATAATTCTGTCCTTGTCATCAGAGACTTAGAGTGCTGAATCAAAAATATGTTAAAATATTAAGTGGCATAGAGGTAATTTTCTGCATTCTAAAATTGCTGATCTAGGTGGTAGTCCTCATTATTGAAACTTTTTGAACCTTGATATGTTCTCAAACATTTTGTCTTAGTTTAAATGGAAACCTCAGTTTTCTTTGCAGTTATTCCAGTGCAAACAGGTACCTCCCACAGAGGCAGGAGTAGGATTTCAAGATTCTGAGAGCAGCTTCTGCTGTTATCACCAACTAGTGGGAAAAAAAAGTGAAGAAGAGGGAAGGGATGACATCTCAAGGCTTCCGCTGAGTCTGTTCTGTCTTAGGATGCGTCGATAGAATAATTAACCAAATTGCTTTCACATACATTTCTGTAGACCCAGTAAAGTCAATAAATTGTCTTTACATTGAATTAGCTTCAGATGTGTTATTAGTGGTAATACCTGATGTTCAAACAAGTCAGTTCACTTCTCATTGTCTGGGTTATGTCAGCTGGTTTGCTGAAAAAGTTAAATTTGCAAACTGGGCATTCAGGATGTGAAACTATAAAACACAATGTTACTTTCTACCTGAACACTGTGTCAAATATTCCAAAATAACAGTTTCAAGCAATTCTGTGAAAGAATTTCCAATTCCAAGAGAACATAAACACGTGGAATAGCGTAAAGGGCAGAACGCTTTCATTTTCTTAATTATGTATATGCACTTCTGTTTTCTACACCAAATGCATCTGCCTTTCATGAAAAGTAAATACTGCCACGTGTGCTAGTGACACAATGTCATGGCATATCCGTGCTCTCATTCGTAAAGGTTCTTGCGTTTTCTCAGATAGGAATCTTCACAGAAAGACCTGGTAATTACACTTTTCATCCTCTCACTTGGCTACAGCTGCAATGATACAATACAGTGGCAGACTCATGTTTAAAATGGCATTGACTCAACTGTAAGTCCCAAAGGTCACCATCATTAAAATCTAGGGCATGAGTTTTACACATGTTACTAAGATCATGCAGATGAAGAAAATAATCTACAGGGAAAGAGATTTTAGGAGCCTTTAATTTTCCTAGCTTTTAAAGCACTGGTTATATAATGCCTAAGCTAGTGGGGCCGCAGAAAATAAAAGTATATGAAAAAAAAGCAAAAAATTATGTGTGAGGTCGGTCGAGGCAAATAACACTTGTAAGATCAAGATTGCCCCCAGTCTTCAGTGCCTGGACTTCCCCATGTTTTCCTTCATCCAGCAGGACAATATTGAGTATTACTATTGACATGATAACGAATTAGGCATAAGAGGAAGATGGCAGATACAGGTGCTCACCTTCTCTCCATCATATTTTTAAAGTCATGGCAGTCAAACAAAGTCTCCAGTGACTAAAAAAAAAGGGAGATGTCACACCTGATTTTGAAAAGGGTAAAAACAAGACCCTGGAAACCATCAACCAGTCAGATATTTCTGTATCTGAGAAGATCATGGATCATACCCTCCTGGAAGCTATGTCTAGGCATATGGATGACAGGGAGGTGTTAGAGACAGTCACATGGCTTTAAAAAGGGCAGATTGTACCTGACTGATCCGGTGTCCTCTGCAATGCAGCGACCATGTTGGTGGGGAAGGGAAGAGCAACTGGTGTGATGTGTCTTGGCTTCTTAAGTCCTTTGACGTGGTCCCACACAGCATCTGTGTTGCCCAGTTGGAGAGCTGTGGGTTTGGTGGTGTGGTGTACTGACTTTGGCTGACTGTCAGGTGCCCACCAAGCCACTCTGTCACTCTCCTCCTTGACAGGATGGGGACAAAAGTTAACGGGTCAGGGTGAGGACAAGGTGATCACTCAGCATTTACGGTCTCAGGCAGACTCAGCTGGGGTAAATTAATTTATTTTATTAGCGATTTAGCAGAGTAGGATAAAGAAAAACAAGAAGAAATACAAAAGTACATTGTCTGATTTTGTGATAGCACTGATGAAAATAAAAGTCCTCACAACTGTTTATCCAGGCAGTGGCATTCGCTTCCAGCAGCCTGAGTGTAATGTATGCACTTCTGTAAGTGTACAAAGGATTCAGAACTCTTCGGCATCTTGGAATTCCAATCATTTGTTTCCTTGGCCTATATTGATTCCTGTGCTGTGTATTGACTATCAGATCTCTTTCTTGTCATTTTCTATATGTTCTGTGCACTATCCAGATAAGCTTTTGTTGTGTGTCCCCACCCCTGTCCTTCCAAATCCTTCAGCATGCTGCCAGCACTTCTGATACTGCCTGTTTTGTGTCAGGTTACAGGATGATAAGCCACTGCATCAGTTCATTTAAGTCCTTACTGGACTATTCATTTTCATTGCAGTGTTCTTGTTTCTCATGGAATTTTTGATTGTGTTTGTATCTGCATTATAACTAAATGGGAAAATGTAAATTTGTCAAATTTTAATGGATTAATAGTAGCTGTTCCATGGGAAAATATGCACCACAATTGTCTGTGCAAATAATAGAGCCAAAAATTAAGAGGTATTCTGTCATTGTTTACAAATGACATTACACAGAATGATCTGTGTCTACCTGGAGAGAGGGCTTGAAGAGGAAGGGGATGGAAAACAAAAGACAGAGTGGTGATTGAGATACTAGTATGTAAATGATGAAGCAGATAATCTGACAAATGGTTAGGAAATTTTCTTTAATACCTGTCTCTCAGACTGACCTCACAACAAGCAGGTCAGGCAAAAGTTACAGACTGGTGGATGAGATACAATCTTGTGTGAGTAGAGGGAGAGGTTGACTGTTCAGAAGAACCTGATAGAAATTTTGGCACTGATTTAATTATGATCACATTTGGGTATAATATGTTACCATGGCAATTGTTTCCTAATTACTGAGTTCTCACAGGGATAGTACAAATGAAAAACAAACCAAAAATCAGTAGAAATGTTTGATCTTTTCTACCACAGTTGCAAAGGACTGGGTCTGATGTTGAAATGATGGGGAGATATTCTATGACCCATAGCATATGAGTTTCATTTAGATGATCCTCTTGGTCCTTGCAGCACAACTAGAGGGTCTGTAAAAGGAAAAGGAGGAGACAGATAAGAAGAGTATGCCTAAGAATGGAATAATGTACGATTTAGTGAGCTAGATTCTGATCTAACTAATGCCCTGGCTTCAGTGGAATTTAGCTTGGATTTACGTTGGTGTAAACAGGATCAAATCTGATCCAGATCTGGATCACTGAACCTTATACAACCACAAGAAATATATCTGGCATTTCCTGTAATGTGTGGTATATTATACCACTGTAGTATTTGCTAAATCACATCACTTGAACCTTAGCCTATTTTGGAAGGGCAGTTAGTAAAGAAAGAGGACTTTTTTTAAAAAATACCATGTTTGATATATTTCTTTCAAGATAACTTCCAACCTCCATCACATTGCTGTTTCATTCTAATTTAGATCATTAGATGTAGGGGAGGACAAGGTAATCTATCCTGAAGAAAAAAAATAATCAATGCAAGTAGGTGTAATTAGTAGTACTTTCCTCTGGTGAGTCAATGGTGTAGAAAGAGCTGAAAAACCACTGCAGACTGCATTTGTTCTTCCTAATGTGTTGTGACTCCCTCACAGCTTTCATAATGAAGTTGTTTAGATCTCCCCTAGGACAGATATGTCTTTTTTTTTCCTAGTTAAACAGACTGACAAGCTCTAATATGCCATGAATAATTTTATCTATGAAGAAAGATCCAGTCATACAGACTCATGTGGGCAGCAGGAGTTTTAATTTTTTTATTTGTTGAAAACCAAAATAAGCTTTTGATGAAGTGCTTACTTCACACTTCATGTTTTTACTGAGTTTATTAAATATATTTATAGGTGTAAATCCTTGGGGATATTCTGTCTAAACCTGAATGTGCTTCTAGTCACAGGAGGCTAGGTACAAAGATTTGTGAGCTATATATGTTGTTGACTGCTTCTTTGCATTCATTCTGATTTGCCAAGAGAGTCTTCTTTTCTTGACAAGTTTAGTAACATAAATTAGAAAAAGGAAATAGTATGCCAAAAGATGAGAACATGACTACTCCATGTGTTTAAACTTCTCCACCAGTCAGGTTATTTGTTTCATAAACTTGAGCATAGTGGAAGTACACATAGAATAAATCAGCATTTGAAACTAAAAATAAAAACAAACCCTACATCTTCTCTGGATGTTGATGTAGAAGCAGATGCTTGATCAATAATATCTTACACAGTTGGGCACAGATTTTGCCTGATGGTTTTGTGCACTATTACTGGTTTAGAATACTTTGTGCAGGTTGCCTGGCAGTTTTTGGGTGCTCCACCCATTTCATTTTCCTCCTTCTTCACATCTTCCTGGAATTTTCCTTCCAGTTGAATCTTGTCCAGCCTAGAGTGTTGCCTCTATAAATTGTATCAGAGCAGTATCTAGGCAGGTCTTCAGAAATGCCAGGGTCATGTGCTTGAGGAAAAGTGTAAGAATATGGTGTGTACATGTATAGAGAAGTCTTCACAGCTATTAGAATAAAAAACAACCTAAGTGTCCCTCCTGGGATTTTTCTGTGTAAAGGAGCACAATTCTCCTTCTTGCTGCTGATCAAAGGTGTCTGTGGCTCAAGCTGTGTTTCTGTTAGATATGAGAAGAATCACATTGGCATAACTCTGACCCTGGCTCAGAACTAAACCACAGTTGCTTCTGGCGCTGAGATCTGAGCAGCAGATACCACTGTGGCACCGTACCCCACACCAGACACCAGCTGTTGTGGCACTGACCTCTCAGAAGCCATCCCTCTTGTCCAGGTGAGTGTATTTGCCACCAGGTCAGTCAGGCAGCCTGTACACTTGCACACCAGCACTTGGAACACTCTGTGTTTCTGTGTCAGAAATGTACAGCCAATAAAAGCTTATGAAAGGCTGTTCAGATTGCTACTGAGATGAAGTCTTTGCTAATTTTCCAGCAGAAAACCACTCTGTTCTCTTTGTTGCCAGTTGCTGAGTCTCTGAACAGTCTTTCTGCCTTCCTCTGCAGATCAGCTGTTTGAGCCACAATGCTGTTCCATACCAACCAGAGCCTTCTTTTGCTTTCATAGCTGTTGTTTGGCGTGCTTCACAGGTACCAACCCTTTGGAGTCAGCAGAGTATTTATCATCAACTCCAAGTCAGCTAAGAGGTAGAAATACTGCCAATATTGTTCATGGGTCACTGCTTGATTTGCTAGAGATAGTGGTCTCTGAGGAAGGAAGAGGAAGTTATCAGGTTTCCCTTGATCTCTTTGGGTACAAGTGTTATTAATCTGCCATCCTTCAATTCTGAACAGCTAATTACGCCTGTGGGATACAAACTTTTAATAAAGGAAAATTTTCAGAATCTTTTGATTCCCACTGGACTGTGAAGTGTAGAGGTGCTGAAAACTTGGGTGACTGTAATATGCATATAGAGGATACACCCCTCCCTGCAGTTTGGATGACTCCTAGTGTGTCATCCACAATTTTGACATCTTTTATCATTATGAGGAGGCCATTTCATTGGACAAGTCTCTCATCATGAACTGGGTGCTGTCTTTCTGTGGATTATCTTAAAAAGATCTTAAGTCTTTGACAGAGAAATGTAAGAAGTTTTTTTATGCACTGAAGGACATTTGGGTGATGCCTCACTTCACTAGAGCTTTTATACTGATTCCTAAAAAAAGTGGAGCTTCCTTCAAGGCAAAAAGATGATTGTTAATTCTTTCTTTTTCTCACCATAAATCATCGAATCACAGGATAGTTTGGATTTGTAGAAACCCTAAAGATCATTGAGCTCCAAATCCTCTGCTGTGGGCAGGCACACCTTCCACTAAACCAGAATGCTCTTGAACTCTTTCAGGATGGAGGTAGCCTTTTACTTGAAGAAGACCATTTGCATATGTGTGACTAAGGAAAAGCAATAATTCTGGCCAGCTTGTTAAAGATTGTTTTGTAATTCATGATACAGTCTGTATTTGTCACCCCAGTGCAGTCACCTTCATTTTTAACTGTTTCCTAAATAATTGTATTGCCTGTCTGCCTGACTGTCTGTTACCTGTATTTTTAAGCTATTTTGGCTGCTTAATGGGGAGCAGAGGTCTCAAAGATACCAAATTCCTACAAGTTTTGTGGAAATTGACACCTTTGTGAAAGGAAAGATAAGGAGAATTACACCAATGCCCATTCCTTTTGTCAGCAGCCAGCAGGGCAGCTAAAATATACAAATTCCTAGATGAAGGGAGGGTTGAGAAATGAAATACATATGGTCATGTGTGCTTAGTCACAAATCTTGGTGCTCAGCTTTGTTTTCGTTACTTCAGAGTTCACTATTTGCATGTACAAATTGAGCTCTGTTCCTTTCATCATTCAATACCTTTAATTATAGCCATAATCATCTAATATGGAGTCCTGTTATCAGATGCTCTTAACTAATTAATGCTGTAAATTACTGTAAAATCTAGGATGAAAGTTGCTATGCAATAAAAATTATTATTTGTGTTTCTGGTTCCCAGAGTATACCAAATAGATTATTTTAAGAGTACCATGACCCCAATAGGGAGACTATCACTTTACTCCTCCAATAAACACTTGCAATTACAGAAGCTTAAGGGGTTTGTAACTGTCAACTGTGAATTTAAAGAAATGGGGAGTGCACATTCCTTGTTACCCAGATTTTTTCTATGAGGTCAGGTGACTTCATGGCCCTGAAGATCCAAACAGAGTTGGTTGGGTCTGTGGGTTCACTTCAGGGAGCAGTGTGGTGCTTTCCCTGTGAATCTTCCAGTAGATCCAGATTGAACTGGGTAAGAGAGGGGTGCAGGGAAATTAGAGCACCTACATCCAACCTTCCTGGTTTATATGGCTTATGAAATCTGGTTTTAAGGATAGCTTAGGAGATTGTGAATTTCAGGTTTGACTGATGGGGGAAGATCAGGGATGGTCCAGATGAAAGTTGATAGTTTAGAAGAAAAGCTGTGGAAGAGATGAAGATAATCTAGTCTATCAGTGATCCTTCTTCAGGGCTAGTGTTTCCCTGCCTTGCTCTTGCTCTTCTCTGGCTTCATCTGTAATTTTTCTGGCTAGTTTCTGGCTGCAGTTGCATTTCCCTCACTCACTGTATCCACAAACTCTGCTCATTAGTTTTTCTTCAGTGAGGCATCAAATGCTGATTAATCTCAATGCATCCCCCTCATGTAAAACTTTCCTTAGGAGCCAGATACTGCCCACACTGTGCACAAAACCGCTGCTGACATCAAGAGTTACGTTGCAGATCAAGGCAAGTATTGACAATACAGGAGCTTTGCTGCAGATCAAGGGCAGATCAAGGATCTGTGGGAGCTTCTGCACGTTTCTTTCCAAATGGCTATGCTGGCAGGGAAGTAGGCTGCTGGATTCATAACAGCAGACACAGATCTGTCCCTCTCATGGTTTGATTGCTGGAACTGAAAAAAGCCCTGCCTGGTTTCCACTGTTAAAGTTACCCTCAAGTATTAAAGTATTTTTTCCAGAAAAAGAGATGTAAAATTCCAACCTTACAAAAGTCTTAAAGTTTGACAGTGGAGTCAGGGCTTTGTTTTCAGTGGAGTCAGGGCTTCATCCTTCGTGCAACAGCTGTCTTGTTCTTTGGCAGGCGTGGTGGCCATCCAGTGATGAGTTAAATGATTCTTTCCTGTAGTTTTGATGTCAGTTTTGTAAATATGTGAAGTGCTTTAGCTTAAAAGTGAGCAATACAAAGTCCTATGCATAAACAAATTCAGTAAAATTTAAGCCTGCCCGTTTAAAATATCCAGTCATTATTAATTTAAATCATCTTATTAAGTAGTTTTACTTCTGCTTCAGAAATGTATTTTTGGAAGAAGTTCCTTCACAGTAGACTGAGTAGGATGTGTTCTGTTAGCATTCGTAAAACCCTGTAGCCAGTTATTCATCCCACTGTTTAATTTACAACTTGTGGTTTGTGATGGGTCCATTCCAAATTCTACATCATTCATCTGGAGGGTTAAGGAGGCTCTGGGACTTTGAAGGGAACAAAAATAAACCCTCTTTATCACATGCAGTTCATGAATTACGGAATAAAATATATCTTAATGATCATCTGTTTAATTAAACTAAAAAAAATTGTCATCCTCCTGGAGCCATGCCAGTTAGTACTGGTGGCAGACTAAACTAGCTTTAACAAGATTGTCCCTAAAAAACCAAGGCAGTATTTTAATACAACTGCATTCTGAACTCTATTTGTTCTGTTTAAAAAAGAGATAGAAGAGGCATAAATTTTATAGCAAATGTTTCCAGCACGAAGCCAGTATAAATTGTTTTGCTCAGAGAATAGCTAGCAATGTTTGAAACAAACTTTCATATATAGCTGAAATGTATATTGTCAGGATACTTGGAAGTCATTAAAAAATCCCCTTTCTACACTGAGCAGTTGTTTTCTAGTTCTCTGACTGTGCATGTATAAAATTATAGTTTATTGTTTTGATCACACAAGAGCCCTCGATGATATAGAAATATGTACATGTTTGCATCGTCTTCATAAGCCACTGATCTTTTCTAAACCATGCCATGCTCACGTTTGTTGAACCAATATTATAAGAAAATTATTGCTGTATTTTTACATTTTCCTAGGAAGCTCTCCTAAACTGCTTCAAAGAATGTCAAGAGCACTTACAGGAAGTAATGAAAAGAGCCTTACAAAACTCATCTTTTGTGATAATCTGCGCTTTAAAGTTGCGCGCTTTGCGCCAAAGCGTTATCTGTGTGTGCTGTCACTCTCCTGAGCTGCCACATGCTGAGGGAGTCTGCAGCTATATCGGACTTCAGACAGTGCTAGGACTCTGTATTTCCAAAAACACTGTTAAATAACCTAAGCACCTGGGTCTAGGATCTGCATTAATATTGCTAATTTGGGGCTGGATTGTAAAATTTTCCTGATGAACTTTTCAAGGCCACAGATATCACTGAGTGGCGGAAATGGGAGCTCATGCCTTGCTTCTGTTAGGGCACCTGAAAATCTCCCTCTTGGCATATGTAGAGATACCAGTAATAATCCAGTGACAGTTTCACACATGGACAGTTTGTAGGCTTGTCTTGATGAAGAATGACTTGCAGAAATAGATCTACCTCTCTCAAACCTTTTCTGCCTTGTGCACATGACAATAACTGCTGAATAGCCTGGTAGCCTGGCTTTTCCTCTGTTTCCCCTGCACTGAAAAATCCACAATAAGCACTAGGATTGTAAATAATAATTTTGATACTTCTTTTTTTGCAGAAAAGATAAAAAAAGTATTTTTGTTCTACCAGAAGCTTTTTCATGTATTCATTTTAAATTAGCCTATTTTCCGAGATGAAAGTTGGAGGGCAGCAATCATCACTGCCAGTAAAGGCAATAGCTCATGGAAGGGAAACAAAAGTTAAGAGGAGGAATTAAGAAAAGATAAAAAATTTTTAACTATAGCATGGGGTTTTTTGTCTCTGTAGCACAGCATACACATTTGTACACATTTGCCTAGCTGTTACATAGATATACAAAGGTACTCAGAATACTAGGGAGAAAAATTAACATCAGAGCATGTGTAAATGTCTTTATGATCTATTAATATTTAGGTGGTGTGTATTTACAGTTATGTTGATGTAATTTAAGTGCTACAGGTTTATAATATAAAGTGTAGAAGTAAAAAGAAAAAAAGTGATAAATGAGATTCATCATGAATATTTCCTCTCAGATGTGTTTTCAAAGGGCCTGTATCCATTAGTACCGAGAATTTTAGGGATGGAGACATTATGAATTGTCAGAAAACCATATACGCTGGATAAACTACACTGTCATTCCATCATGGTGTTTTTGTGAACAAAGTGCAGCATTGCTCAGGGGTGTCTTGACAGATTCATAGTTTTGATTTTCTTTTAGTGGCCTCCTCAAGTGTTAATAAAAATATAAAAGTTTTATGTCTGTTTCAGAATTATTTGGACTGCAGCTGTCTGCCATAGTGCTTCCAAGAATGTCAAATAGAACCTGAAGGGAAAGGTCATGGAGCCCAGCTCTCACAAATCAGATTCCTGTGCCAAAGGGAATAAGGTTCTCCCCCTGTTCAGAGAGATTTTGCACTCATCTGCACCCATGGTTTTCACCAAAGGAAATCAGCCAGCTTTGTGTATGAAGTGGTTGGGGGGGATGTAGGTATTAATACCTGTGACAGACATCATGTCAATCACAGCTGTCAGGTGGAGTTCTCACCACTTTATGTTGGGCTGTGGAGGTGTTTAATAGAATTTTCTTTGTTAAAACTTTAAAGGCAGGAAAAAATATTAAAAGGAGGATGGGGCAAGGAGTGGATAACAAAGGAGAAAAATGGAGAACTAGTTTTTTTACTGTGCAGTGCCTCTGTTTGGCAGCAACTGGAGGGCAGCATGCAAAGAAGTTGATCCAAAGTCATAAAAAAAAAATTTGTTTGCCAACAAAGATTTGAATTAGTCTGTTTCAGTTGTTGCCAACATGAAATCTCCCCATTTCTTTCTCAAGACTAAATAATTAAAATCATTAATGCTTTTTAGCATTGTGCTGGACTACATCATGTTGCATTCCATAAGCACTTTGCTGTGAAATAATGGAATTGTGTGTTTCCAGAGACTTATTTATTCACAAGCCTTGGTGACATATAAATGAAAAAGAAAGGGACAAAACCCTACCTCAGATGTTTGTGCAGTGCAAATCCCTAGTGGCTCCGGGATTTAGATGCCATTTGAGGTGGGAATCCAGACCCAAAGCTTGCCAAGTTAACACTGAATACAGCAAATTTAAAAAAAAAAATTTTGCGAGATATTAATCTTCCATGCTGACCACTTTGAGCACATACCTGGTCCTGACACATGATCAAACTGTGTGGAACTTGTGTGCTTCATATTTACAAAAGGATGGGCTCTGTATTGTCATGGCTAACAACATTGTGAAAAAATACATAAACCAGACTATTTCCTTGGCTGCTATTAATAGTCAGCTTTGCTGGTGGAGCTGGGGATCTGTCAGTGCTGTCTGTTTGTGTACAGTTAAGTCACAACAGTGCTGCAGTTTCGATAAGATTTTTGAAGGGCGTAAGCAAAATAGAGACTGTTTGTTCATTTTATTTTTATGGAGAAACAGACAAAGATCAAGTCTATATTTCAAAGCTTTTTCTAATATAGGTATATGAAAAAAATAAAAAGCCAACAATATCTGAGAGCTGTGCTGGCAAAATTGTGAGTTTATTTGCTATTACAGCAGCCAGAGGCACCTTTTGCTGATGTACTTTTGTTTCAGGTACTGCTTTACACGAGCAATTCAGAAATTTGCTTGTGTAACTGTACAGGTAATCGTGTCTGGTTTGGTTTGCACAAGGGTGAAATGGGTGGTTATCTGTTTCATTCATATATATATATATATATATATATATATATATATATATATATATATGGTATATAATCTCCATATGTTACTGTATGAAAGGATCACAGAACAGACACAAGAGAGAATGTATGGAGGGAAATGAGCAAACTCTCTCTATCAAAGTGTTCTTTGGGGCCTCAAGTCAATAAACTGCAGCCATCAGAGAAATGCACTACATTTCTTTAAAGATGAGCAATCTTTGTTGCAATAACAGTATGTTTGTAAAATGTGTAGTGGAGAGGACAGCAAATCAGAATTTTTGCCATTTCTCCGGGCCTTTTATGTGTAAGGGATGGTCCCCAGGTGCTTTTGCCAAGACTGTGTGAGTTGGACACTTCGGACCAGGAGACTAGCAATCATCTTAGTGGCATAGTTGGCAAACCACAGCTACTAGCATGTCGTGGGTGGACTACAAATAAGCTTTAGGGTTCATGTGCAATATGGAAAACATGGAGAATTGAATACACCTTTCTAACACTTCAAAAAAGGCCCATAGCTTCAGAAGTACTGACTTTATACACCTCTTACTTAGAAAAGAGAAAGCTGCAGGATCCAAGTTCTTCAGGAGGTAGGTTTTGAAGTTTCAGACACACGTGTTTAGAGACATTCAATGAGTGTGATTTGCAGCAACTTGAAATCAGAGCATGGATGCACCATCCTTCGCTCCAGGCTGGTGGATTTTCTTGCTTCACATTAAGTGCTGTACCCTGCTAAGATGCAGTGCAGGTAGGTTATCCTCAGTCATTTAGCTGGAAGGGAGCTTACAGGAGCCATCAGTGCTGTCAGAATGGCACAGCAAACTCATTTGACATCCTCGTGAAAATTAGGAGAGTAGCAGTTATGGATTTCCAAACAGGAGAAACCCTAACCTAAGGGTCTGAGAGCACAGTGTGGTGACTGCAGCATCTCACCTGAGTGGTGAGGCTCACGGTCAGTTTTTATTTTGGGGGCATTTCTGAGAGGAAAGGAGCTCTAATGAAGCATTGTTTATTTGGCTTTTTATGTGCTTAGACAGAAAGGCCAGCAATTCAACAGCTTGAGACTTCAAAGGCTACTATTGCCTCCAGTGTGTGGTATCAGAGCAGTTAAAGATGTTCCTTTTCAGTAAGTCCAGGAGAAAATTCAGAGTCTCCAGGGCTGCAGGAAAATTTGCTTAGCTGGGTACTGTAGAAGTTACTTTCCTGTGTTTCCCATAAATTATTTCACAACTTAAATATGTTATTTGAGTTTATACTCTTCCAGATATTCTGAGTTTTTTCCATTTTCCTGTATGCTAAAGACAATGATTCTTCATAAACTGTCAGAGGCTAAACAGGAATACTCTGCCTTGATTTTATTAGATTGTGACTCCCTTTTATTGAGTAATGAACATTATGAGTTAAAATCTGCATATCATCTTTTGATGGTGACCTGAACCTTTTTAAAACCATTACTTGTGGGGCATTCAATCCAGTCAGATGCATACTGATGGAAAAACAACCACCAAGAGCTCCTGCTGACTATGTACAGGCAAAGCTTGACAGCCCAGCATCAAACAAAAAATTGATTTCAAACCCAGAAGTCAATATCTTGCTTTTGCAAAGGCACTTTGGCACTTGAGAGGAAAGTTTGCATGTAATGTACACATTTGATGAACAAAATACAGAGGAGATGGCCTTTTTTGACTTGATTTGGTGCACCCATGGTTTTCTGTAAACAGTAAAGTCAATGCAGTGTTGATCTGTGCAGCTGGAGGCGAGCTTCAACTCTTTTTACACATGCCAGATAATATCTAAATGGACCTGATTTTTTATGTAATTGATCTAAACAAATGAAGTTTCTTAAGTACAGCTGTGACCTGGTAATGTTTCAGAATGAAGCCTTAATAAGTTTATAAAGTCTAGTCTTGTCAATCAGTAACAAAGTGCCATTTTATCTGGTGCCTGATTTTGAGGTCACTCATTTCCACTTGCTACTTGTTGTGGTCAGTTTGTGAGATGAAGAATGATTGTGTCTTTACACATGATGTGCTGCTGGAAGTCAAGTTTAGATTTCTGATAGTACCAAGCCTTTCTGTATTGGTCCTGATCTGTGTAGCTTTATTAGCAATATCTAAAATAGCTATGGACAGTGCCTAGAGACATTCATAGGGACACTGAGTAGTGTTGTCATGAAAATACACTGCAGGTTTTATATTCTGCAGCTTTTTTTGGTGCTCACTCTTTGTAGCACATGCTATTGCAAATTCAGCAATCCAAGTTGCACTTTTAGAGGGATACTTAAATTGTTTACATCTGTGTAGTGGTGCTCTTCTAGTAAGTAGTTTCCAACGTTTGTGGACCTTTCTGAACAAATACTCCACCAAAGTGCCTAGGAAAAACTATTCTTTAGGCTTTTGTCATCCACAGTCAGCTGTGTGTTTATGCACGTGGCATCATAAAGTATAAGTAGATACATGGCTATGAAGATTGCAACTCAAGGAGTTCAGTTTAAAAAAGACTCTTAACCAAAATATTCCCTAGAATCAGGACACAGACACTGGTGATTCTAACTGCATAATAAGGACTATGCTTTTCTCTGGTGAGAGTCCTTAATGGAACAGCAGGTCCCTATTATTCTGTTACTTTAAACAGAGGAAAAAACATCAAGGTAGCTGTCCTATTGTTTTGTTACTTGATGGAGATTACACATCAGCACTTTGCTTTCCTTTGCTTCGTTTCAGTGTCACTTTGAAAACCAGGGACACAAGGTGTTGCTACAGGAAAAGAGGGTATTTCACAGTCTGTTGAAAACACTCCATTGATAGAGGCGAAGCTAGTCTTACGTGAATTCAGTGGATGTACATCTGAGAGATATAGTCACTCAAGTTGTAACGCTGATTCTAGTTTTTAAGTGTTGTGAGAGAAAACACTTCTGAAAACACTTTATCTCTGCTCAGATAAATCCTCTTATTTCTGAGTGACCTATTTCACTCCATCTCTTTCATCCTCCTCTGCAGTGGCTTTTCTCGCGGACTCTGTCTATGGAGACAAACACTGTTGTCTCACATTGCTTGAAGGAGAAATTCTCCTCTAGGTTGCAAAATATCAGTGCCAGCCATGGGATGGACCAGCTTACAAAAGAGATACCTTTGCACACTGCTTTAGCTCAGTCTAGATGTTGCACGTTCAGCTGGACTGTCTGCAGCTAGAAGAAAAACTGGGTCTGCAATTTGTCCTGACTGTCATCAAAAGCCCCTAAGGTACCCTCCAAGCAGGCAGCTCCTCCCGCTTTCATTTTCCTCCTAATATTTTTTCCATTGTCTGCCAAATTGGGGGTTAAATATTCTGTTCACTTTTCTTTTGCAGACACCATCATTGGATTGGCATGTGTCTGATAGGGAACCTGTTTCTGGCAAGCAGTCTCACTTTTAATAGCAAACTCCCTGTGCCCCCTGCAAAGGTGATGGGGAAGACCCAGTTCAGTTTTTCCTAGTCCACCTGACCTTAAGAGCCTCATCAGATTCATGAGAGAAGCACCCCAGCTCCCATACCCAGTGGCACCCAACAGGACAAGGAGCCCTGTGAAGATGATTTCAGCTGGCTGGTCCAAGTGTTGCGAGTGTGCATCTGCAGTAGATTGAAGTGTGTCCTATAGCTGAAGCAAGGCTCTCTGCTGTTCTGTCAATTGAATGCAGAGTACATAGTTTTTTAAAAAATTGTTTCCTCTGCCAGGCTGGCAGGATGGGGGCGGGGAGTGTTTTTCCTGTGAGTGGGCACAAGTAAGATTGCCCAAAGTCATGTTAGCAAGTTCAGCATCCCAGCTACTGTAGAGCTGAAGTCCAAGGAAGCATAGAGTGATTCATTCCACCTGGCAATATATAAATGAGTAGAGAGAAATATTTCCTGTACCTAATCCAGACACCAGTTAGGCATCAGTCTGTCTGAATGTGAGCAGACGTACAATGACATGTGTGGAGGAGCAGAATAAGCTGGGAAAAAATGAGAATGTATTTTTTCACTCAGAGGTTAGCACGTTTGCCCTGAACGCAATCCCAAAACCTAATGAACAGAAAGTGTAATTGTTACATAGACTAATTTCAAAACAGTACTACTATTAAAGATTAAGGGAGAGAAAAGGAACATGAGGTTCAGACCTTTATTGAAATTTTGTATACTAGCTCCTCATTGGTAATTTTTTATGGTTCACATTTATTCAGCTCTTCATTCACAGGCCTTCTGTCAAGGCTCTCCAATATGTACCAAGTACAAGCTTCATAACTGTATTATCTTTCAGCTCTGCTTATCTGTGGTTAGCAAGCCGGTGTTCCTCAATGACATTTAAATGTTAGAAAACAAGTTTAAAAAACCACAAAAACACACAAGATAAAGGCAACTTGATTTCTAACAGTGTTTTTTGCATTCAGATTTCCAAAGTTTCCTTACATTTGAATACAGACATGTTAGATACACTTTGGGTACCCATTAGAGAAAATGAGGCTTATAGGGAGATCTTTGAGTTCTGGCTATTTAGACTTCCACAGCTGCCAGCCTGTCTTCTGGAGATGTTGAACTTTTATCTCTGAGATGCTCTTTCATTGGCACCTGGTGTCTAAGACTGGGACTGGTGTCTAAGGCTCCTTTGCTATTGACAGGTCTCTCCTGTTCTCCCTTCAAGGCACACCTCAGCCCTTAAACAGCTTTGCTTGACTCCAAGACTGTTAGAAATTTGGATGGGCTGGGGGGAGAGGTGTTTTATTCCTTGGTATTTTGTTAGCTCAAGCTGATCCCCTCTGCGTAGCTGATGTCAGGTTTTCATTCTAACAACAAGTAGAGAGGGAATGATAAAGTCTGTGTCTTTTTAGAAACCAAAGAGGGAAATTGCAAGAAGGAAAATGTGTGAACATTTTCTCTTTTGGCATAAACAAGATAACTTACAGATAGTCACATTTATCTATCTTGTACTTGGTTAGGAAAGCTCTTGGGGAATCTTGTACAATTTGTGCACTGGCCACGGTGTCCCTCTCCTCTATAAATCTTCTGACTTCCTGGTGTCTGTCCCAATAAAGGCTTGCTGGTAGATGTAGAAGCTGAATCAGACTTCCTCCTGTATTGTACCTGCATGGTGGGATCTGTAAAACCTACATGGTGGGATCTGTTAAAAATTCAATTCTATAAAAATGCAGTTCTGTATAATAGACAGCAAATGATCCGAGCAACTTCCTGCTGTGTAAGATCTCCACATGTACATGATATAAGAGAGCCATTACAGCCAGCATTAAGTTCTCCTTCCTGTGAGGAAATACAGCCACACAGTTTCTATCACTCAAACATTGTGGGTCTAGTTAATAATCATAGAATCACAGGTTTGGGTTGGAAGCAGCCCTAAAGACTCTTCGGTTCCAACCCCCTGCTGTGGGCAGGGACACCTTTTGCAAGACTGGGTTGCTCAAAGCTCCATGCAGCCTGTCCTTGAGTACTTGAGTACTTCCAGCAGTGGGGCATCTGCAGCTTCTCCAATTATGCTCGAATAAGGGGATAGTTGATATCTTAGGAAATCGAGTAAGAAAATCAAGTAAGTTTTTTTGGGGGGTTTTTTTGTTTGTTTGTTTGGTGTTTTTTTTTTTTTTTTTTTTTTTTTTTTTGGGTGGTGATGGTGGGGGTTTTCATGATCTGCTGCAAATCCTGTAGGAGCTTTGGTCACAGCAAAGGATAAGAACCTTAACAGGTTGTTTTTTGTTTTTTTTTTCCATCAAGAAAATCCTGCACAGCTGCAGTAATTTTCAGTAGGAAGATTTCCTAGCTTGTGCTTTTGTATATACCTATTTCTAATGCTCCCTAATTTGATAAGAAGACAATAAAAAAAGTATCATAAGGCAAAGGAAATAATTACTAATTCTAGTCAAGGTATATATATTAAATTCAGTGCTCAGACATGACATAAGTGTTCAGAATTTGTATATGAATGGAATAAAAAACATTATGGAAGGAAAAGCTACCTAAATGTCAGAAACAAACTAAATACAAGCTATAAAATCCTGTGAAAAATCACATAGACTAGAGTAAGATAGATGTGCTGTCTTTACTTAGCAAAGAAGTCACGAAGGATATGAAAATAGAGAACGAAAATAACACATTTTTACTTGATTCGAAAGCATTATCCATAATAGCATCTGCAATGTGTCTGTAATAATATGGTGTAAATTGGAATTTACATAATAGATCTTTGAAAACAGGCTCCGACTCACAATGTGAAAATGGTGCCTCCAGAAGGAAAAATCAACCAATAGCAAAAGAACTTCACAGAAGACCTCCTGCTTATTCCAAGATCCACCCATTTAGCCCTTTTGTAGATTGCAGAGTATTCATCTCAGGCATGAGCTATGTGAAAACTTGAATAGCTGGTCTTGGAAACCTCTGGTATGTTTCTCCTGAATAGACAAGTAATTTTCTCTGGGCTGAATTAAGTTCTTACTAACGGTGATTGACTGACAGTTGAAAGTTCCAACTTTCCTAAAAGTTGGAAACCCTCTACTGGTGTTCATCTCCCTCAGCTGGATTTAATACACTGTTCCTATCTTGATTCCTGTCTCTTGAGCAGAAGAGTCATTAATTTAACTAAACCAGGAGCAGAATTCCTTCACTGTTGTTTTTATTGCCTCAGTGGTCAGGAATTCAACTAGACAACAGTCCCCAGTAATATCCAGTCCAAGAGTGCTGCAGAGCTGAGGTCAAAACCTGGTTAGTTATGATATTTCTTGTCTACACAGTCCATGCTCATTGCTCTTCCCTTAATTTGAGGGTTGATATGCCAGTCAGAGGCCGGTATTACTGGCATTATAGGGCTTTTTTAAGTTTGGTTGAGCTTTGCAAAGTTATATTTTTTAATAGTTCCTTATATTCCCATGATAAGTCTGTCTGTCCAAATGTAGATGATCAGTATAGATCTCTTTTTGAACTTGGTGTTTTCTTTTGTACTGATGTAAAATAGAGAGACCAGTAGGTATGTGTCTTACCTTTCTGGGGGTTTAAGGTAAAATAGATTGGGACCCTAAAACCACTCAGTTCTCCCTATAGAATATACACCCCTGTTGCATGTCTAACCTGAACAAAGCCAGAGGTAAATAGATGTTCAGTCAGAATAATGGCACTCTTGTAATTAACACATATGGGTTTTTTAGACCACCTCAAGCACCATAAGGTTCTGCTATAACCAGCCATAGTTAATGACGAGATGGTGTGAGTCAACAGAGGGTGAGGAGGGGCAGGATGGCGTCTTTCACACATCTCCATGTTTTATCTAATGTTTTTAGCTACCTCAGAAGCTACAGAGATCCTGTGAATGCTTTTTTCTGGTCCTCTCTAAATCCAAGTCCTAATCCAAATTCCCATAGTATCATTAAATGTCTGATACCATTTATTGTAACTTACAACTACATACAGTTCATTCAGTTCTGAGGTCTCTAATTAGAGAAATGGATGTTAATTTCTCATATACAGAAGTCTGGTAAATATTAGATTGATAGGATAGACATTCTTATAGACATTCTTTTCAGATAAGGCATCACAAAAGTATTGTGTAGTACAGAATCACAGAATGGGTGAGGTTGGAAGGGACCACAGTGGGTAATCTGGTCCAAACTTCCTGCTCCAGGAGGGTCATCCCAGAGCACATTGCACATGATTGTATCCAGACAGTTCTCAAATATATCCAATGACAAAGATTCCACAACTTCTCTGGGCAATCTGTTCCAGTGCACAATATTAATGACTTTTGAACATGAGCCCACTAAAAGCAGAGAGATGTATGTGTCCTGTTTCTCATATGCAGGTACTGAACTGTCAATCTCCCTCCAGTTCCATCAAATGCTTTATGGTTAGGTAAAGAAAGTAAAAATACAGATATAATCAGCACTAGGTTCATCTTTCCTAGGTGTTTATCTTCCTCCGTCTGCCTTCCTCAGTCTCTTGGCTAAAAATACTTTGAGTTTTACTCAAAGTAGGCCATATCACTGATCTTTACGTCTTTCTTCACTGTATGTTGTTTCATTTTCCTGACACCTTAGATTTTATGCCACATGCATTTTTATCAGTTTGAGTACATTTCTAACAGTACAAACTACTGGCTTTTGTTAAAATTGTATAACCCTGACATGGTTTTATGGCTTTCCCTAAACCCGGTGTATGATTAAATGTTATCTCAGTCTCATGTTGACTTAACTAGGAAATTCTCAGGCAAAAACGGGCATGAAAAACAAACTCTCTGGGAGCTGTTATATCCGATCATAAACTGGCTCTAATGGTGTTGATCTATCCAGCCGGGTGGTATTTGTCATTCTTTAAATCACAAATCAGTGCCACAGATAGATTACGGTTTGCAACCTGCAGTTGTTCATACGGAGTTAACTTGGCTGTCAGGCCGCCTTTCTGCAGTGCTTTAAGCTTTCATAACTTTCCGTGCATGAGACGAACTATTTTCTAGCGGCTCAGGAATCATGCTGTTCATTAGAACATATGGAACAGGTTTTGTTACGCTTTTGAGTTTAATTTAGGATATGTGGCACCGCAGCCTTCGTACTTTTTAGCATTGTCTGTGGCATAAATGAAGTAGAGTATGGAACTACTCAAATCCTGAACCTTAAAAGTATTTTACTATATTTCAGATCATCCTCCGAATATTCAAAATCATTCAAGACTTCGAACTCCACCACCTCCAATATCACATGCTCACACCCCAAATCAGCATCATGCAGCCTCCATCAATTCCCTGAACAGAGGGAACTTCACTCCACGCAGCAACCCCAGCCCAGCTCCTACAGACCACTCTCTCTCTGGAGAACAGCCAGCCACTACTCAAGAGCCAGCCCATGCTCAGGACAACTGGTTACTCAACAGTAACATCCCACTGGAGACAAGGTAAGTTACTTTCTTTAGCAGTTACAATGTTCTGTGTGTGCTCAGGATGTTATGGAAAATACACACATCTGCATAGCCAGCCACCTAGTTTGTGGTGTTTGACTTATGCATTTTGTGTTGTATTATTATTCCTTATGTCTTTTATTTGGACTAGGAGAAGAGGAAATTGCTCTTCTTCCATAACTAAAAATGTTGTCTTTAACAGATGCTCATAAGGTTATTTTCCTCATTTAAAATTGGAATCAGGATCATAGATTAAAATGCTCTTGGTTTTCTTTCTTTTATTTTCCTTTAATGTCTTTTCTTCTTATGTGGTAGGATAAATCAATATCCTATTTAAAAAACTGGAATCAGTCAGTGTATTGAAAAGGTTTAGCCTTGTAGCTGTGCCTCATCAAGCAGTACTTTCATAGTACATTATTCAAGAAAAGTTCATCTTGTTTCACCTAATGAGGAAAGGTCAGCTGCTGCCTTTTCAGCATTGCTCCAGCAAGCATGAAACACTGGATAGCCCAGCATCAGTCATTTAATGGTGTTTCCATTTAGCTCTCAAATTCTTTTCCACCTATGTAACACCTGAAGGGTGTGACAAGGGTGTACCCAGTTGCTCTAGTTCTAGCTTTGTTCAGGTTCTGTGTAGGTTCTGTAAAAGAGAGCTGTCACACTCCCTCAGCCTCAGTCCTCCTACCTGATGGTGAGTGCATCTGCTTGGAGTCCCAGGGCTTTCTCCAGAGGTTTTGCTTCACCATTTCCTTTGCTACCCAGCAGCCACTGTGGAGGCTGGAGTTGTTAGCTCCCATGCATGGTGTCTTTTCTGTCTGCAGAGAAGTCTTCCAAGCCTAAAACATGGTGCATTTGCTCAACTGCCTTTGTTCCTTCGTTTGTCTAACCTTCTCAAACCAACAAGATTTTAGACAGCAAAAATCATACAATAACTGAAAACTGAGACAGAGCCCAAATTTGTCACTTCATTGCCTGTAGGAATCTCATTGAGAGCAGCAGTAGCTGTAGCCGTATCATGGGACAAATTGTACCCAGTTTTGCCAACTTCTGCTAAGAAAAATGAGCACATCTGTCAGTCTTTTTGAGAATGAGCTATATCTGCTGGCCCTCTGAAACTTCAAAAACAACCTCAATATCACATTTTGTGGCATTTAAAGATAATTAATTTCTCTATGACTGCTTGATTATAAAGATTCAACTAAGAAGCTGGATCCAAAAGATTAAGACAAAATTATAAGCAAGTAATGCAAGTGTGATTTGGCAACAGTTTCAGTAATTATATTGTGTTAGTAATTCTCCAGCACAAATACCAAAGCCCTGAGTTTTATGTGATACTTCTTATTAAAATTGCATTAAAAAATACTTAGGCCTCACTCCTGCAGATCTTTTGTGATAATTCTCTATAATTTTGAAGGAAGCCCTGTGCCTTTTACTAGCCAGGTGGTGAATTCTTTGTAGAAGAGATAATACACTGTTTTAGTAGTGCAAAACCTTAAAGGCGGTCCTCATTTCTTCTCTGTGAAATCACTGTGAATGAAAACTTTTCAAAATCTAAAGCGGATTGCTCTTGTTGCAGGCTGGATTGGTCACATCATTGCTGTTAATCAGACTGGCAGTTGTAGGTCCACCTTCATGAAGAGATCTTTCTGCATCATTTGATGATTTCACTAGTATCACAGATCAGTCACATTTGTACTTGGTCCTCAAGCTAACCATTTTATTAATTTGGTAGAAAACAGGTCATTTCAAGACTGGTGGTGAGGCTTTTGACACACTGGTTGAAATAGTGTAATTTTGCCCAGTGTTCGTTTTGACAACAAACATGTTGGAAAATAATATGTAATTTTGTGCCAACAGCAAATTAACTCTACTGACTGTTCCTTCACTTGAGCAAAATTAAGAAAAAAGTGTGTTATAATGATGTCATAAAGAGAGTAGGCTGAGCTGCATAGATGATCAGTATATCTGTGCCTAATCTCCACTCTTACAGTCAGCTCTTCTGGCACACAGAGGTCTTCCATTGCCTTCAGTGGGAATTGTGTAGACATAAAAGACCAGGCTTCAGACCTCTTTAGCAAACTTGGATTCCCAGTTCAACCTCTTTCATGAGACTGATCTTCCCCATCTTCTGCACTGCAAAGATTTTTAGAACCAAAAACTAAGAGAATAAAATGTCCAATATGTATAAATACAAAACCTGGCCAAGAGACATTAATCGGAGAATAAAGGCATTTGAAGTTAGGAGATTATAGTAATCTCATGTCAAAAATGGAATTGTATTTCCATTGTTGTTGTTGTTGCATTTTAATCCCATATTAGTCAACAGAGAGAAACACAAGAAGAAAAAAGCTGCATCTTTTAAACGAGGATTGTCACAGGCCGTGGAATGTGCCTTCAGTTATAGAATTTAACCAGTGTTTAAAGTGGCTTGATTTTGGCTGCCGTGGACTCCAGGCAGTTTTCAGAACTGGAAATTCAGACTGGTTTGTCACTGCCTGGAAATTTCCCAACCATAATGCAAGGGCAAGCAGAGATGTGCAGCACAAATACGCAACTGATAGGATAAGCATATCTGAGAGTTTCGTATGTTGCAAGAGGAAGAGCCCCTCTTCTTCTCTCCCTCCTTTTCATTAGTTTCCCTTTACTCCCTTTTCTCTGTTTCTCCTTTCTCCTCTTTCTTTTCCTGTCTGCTCCCTTTTTTGTTGCTTTAAAAGCCATGTATTATCAAGGTTGTGGTGAGAAGATCTTTGCTCAGCAGTCACTCCTGACAGGTAAGTGAGTTCCCCCCATATTTACTCCTCAGTCTTCTTTCTTCTGTGGTCTCCTTCCTGTTCCTTTACATTTGACCTTGTGGGAGCAAATAAATGCCAACTAGATGGATGTTTAGTTCACGAACCAACAGTTTTCAGGAGACTTCCACTCCCAGGAAATTTCATGTGGTAATCATGTAAGGTCAGATTTCTGCCACCACTACTGCTAATGAGAAAGGAGAGTGGTTTGTAGCTAGCCAGCCATTTGCAGGTAATCTCCAAGGGTGCAAACTCTGTGAGCCTTCCATGAGGAGGACAGTCACACATCAGTACCTCAGATGACCCAGTGAACTCTCTGTTACAAATGCATACATTAAGAAATTTTGTAACCCTCCCCTTTTCTATTTTATTGACAATCCACAACTGAAATTCATGGAACCAATTTGATATGCATTTTAACTACCGATGAACTTTTTATTGATTTATTGGTGTGTTGCTAGGTGCCTTGCCTCTTACCCATTAAATGCTCAGTGCATGCACATATGCTGCTTCTTTTTGCTTTGACCTCAGCATTCAATTTTTCCTGCATTCCCAGGGAATGTGAGGAAGCCGGGAACACTTGGGGATGGATTGATGTCTCAAGTGCTATGGCACACAGCTCATGCATGTTGATCCACTTTACTCCAAAGCTATGAATAGGAGTCACTTCACTTTCATTCAGATCAAGGAGTATATCTGTTCTGTCAAAGCAGCCCAAAAGCCTACAAAAGCAGTGAGCTGAGCTAAACAAGTGCTGGCATTAGCAGCAGGAAGAGGAAGAAGTAGAAATGAAAATTAGGTTTCAGAACATTTTAGAAGAAACAGTATCAAGGTTTGTATAATATGACAGGGCTGGTTTCTCTTGGTTTAGCATGTTACCTGGATCCAGTTTCTTTGACAGGAATTCTTGTTTGACTTCATGTCACTTATACCCTCTAGGCCCTTAATCCTGCATAAGTGATAAAGTGTCACAGTGGTGTTATGTTTTTTTCTGCTAGTTTTTGCCAGAGGATTTATTCACTATTCAAGCTTAGATTCAGTTTTGATGCTGAAAACACACATGGGCAAAATCAGGACAGTATTTTTTTAAAAAAAGAGCATGTGAAGAATGTTCTTTTGCCAGGTCTTGAGAAACAAGCCCAAAGGTGAGAAAGACACAATTTGTTCCCAGCTGTGCCTCTGAGTTAATTCTTTATATTCCTGTTATTGTCCTCAAAAAGCACAAAACAGTTTAGCATTTATAGATCAAAATGTAACTTATAAAAGAACATGCCGGGGGCACAAATACTGCAAAATGCCGCTGCTGTGTGCAGGGTCAGTCCCAAGCATTTGCATGTGCAGCCCTTAAGTCTTTTGCTTATTGCCTGTATTATCCAGATTATAGCCGATACTCTGGTGTTGGAATGTGGGTTACAGCTTAACTGTTTCTAACTTCTATCTGCTCATCGCCAAGAGACGTGCATTTGGAACATTCATATTGAGCAAAATTTACATTTTGAAAATTTACATTTTACTCCATACAGTGAGATATTATTCCACCAAGAAAAATTAATTAATCAAATTGGAAACTAAAAAGTTCTCAATTGAAACTAAAATTGAAACTAAAGTAAAGGATTTTAAGTAAAGGCAGATTTTTTCTGGAAATCCATAAGAAAGTTAGGTGCAAGAGTGCTACCAAGGCACTGGCCACAGTGGGATATAGATACTGTGCTATGCCTATTTGGAGCTACAGTAACATAGATGCAGGAGTATAACCAGATTACAGCTGGGCTGGTTTGGAATCTGGTCGTTTGGATCCAGGAGTTCAGAAGGTTTCGTGTGTCACTGGCAATAAATAATGTGCAATGAACAAAGACATCAACTTCTTCTATACATGCACATGGGCGTGTGTGCTTATATGTGTGCATATGCATATATATAGTGTATATATAAAAAAGTGAACATTTTTAAAAGCTATATATATATATGTGTAGCATCTTATACATATAAATATATGGTCCATCATTCTAATTCCATGCACAACTGCACTATGACCACTGTGGTTTATAAGATCACACTTCATATATGCATGACTCACTGGCTTCATTCATGTTTCCATATGTATGTAGAAACATAGCAAAGCAGACATTCCTAGAGACATTGCAGGACAACCTCATTGAGATGGACATTCTCACCTCCTCCCGACATGACGGTGCTTACAATGATGGGTATGTGACACTTACGTGGTCTTCCTGTTTACTGTACAGTCATTATGATCCTTGCATGAAAGCATTTGGTCATATCAGTGATGTTTAAGGGCAACACCATTGCTGACCTCTTCCAATATGGCTTTAAAAAATGAATTTCTGGGGCTTGGAGCATTATGTCCTGTACATGTTAATGGCAAACTCATTATATGCTAGTGAGCCACCGCATGCCATTTGCTTTTTATGCCCTTATTGTTTTGAAAGTCATTTCATTTGTAGGAAGTACCTACAGCAATTTCCACTCCCATATTAACTAAAATTAATTTCGTTTTCATAAAAATCTGAAACCTCTATTGTGCTGACAGCCTGCTACTTCATTGTTAAACTGATGTCTTCCACATACCTTATCTGACAAGTGTCTGCTAGTGGTGTATGTAAGCCAAGCTTTGGAGTTTGACTTAACCACCCATACTGGCATCTTTACACAAATTTTGATCACTCAACTTTTAAGTTCAAATGGACTTCTAATTTGATACTTGGTGCCGAAACTGTTGAATCTTGTGTTGGCAGCTCATAATTTGGTAGCCATCATTCACACAAGACCTTATTGGTGTACTCAAACACTGCAGGTGCTTCTTTGCTCAGAACAGATACATGTCTATCTAAATAAATATTAAAAAAAAAAAAAAAAACAAACCAGGATAGTATCTGACTTATTGTATTTTTTTTTTTTTTTATGTAGAGCATTAGTAGAAGTAAAGAATCTGTCTCTAATGCTCAGCAGTCATGCTTAAGAGTACAAATAGAACCATGGCTGTAGTGTTGCAGACACCTATTTTGGATAATTATGCGTTACATTATACTGCATGAAGTGGTGGCTTTTCTGCACTGTGATGTTTCCACATATGACATTTTCCCCTGTGACTGCGCAAGTAACTTCATGGGGAAAATAGAGTCACCTCTTCATCTGGTATCAGCCACTGATTTGACTGACTCCCATGAATCCATGCTAATTGCATTTACTCTGGTGGCAAATCTGGCCCCATAAGCCATGGCAGAATGTGCAAAGGGTGCTGGGGCTATTTCTCAGTCCTCACAAGCTGCCTTTTTGTTTTACAGAAGCATGGTGGTAGACTAGTCCACTCCATTTCCCAGGCTTCATTCTCAGAATTTGAACACCTTTTACAGCATGGTGTCCCACTGAAATCAGGTTTTTCATTAAGTATTCCCATGGACAGAAGTTCCAGTGGGACGTTTCATTTCAGAAACTCATGGGCTTCAGTGTGTTTTTTTTTGTGCTGACGTCCATGAGTCTCACCCGAGGTGCTCATGGGCTGCGTTTGTCATAATGGGCAAAATATGGTGCCTCCCAATGTGTCACTGGACAGGAAATGCTGTTGCCTTTGACAGTAATTCACACTTTTTAAAAGATAGGCTCCAATCCAAGGTATTCTGGACTGCTTTCTGGAAGCAGGTGCCTCTCCCCACTGGCAGTACACAGGACTTTGATGCTTTTAGCCACACCATTGTGTGACACTTAAATTTGCTGGATGGGGACAGTGTGAATAATCCCCTCTGTGACAATTTGGATGCTATGGAATGGCTTAAGCTCTTTTCCCCCATCTCCATTCACCGATGCCACACAAAAAAAAAACGCTCTCATGCAGTGATCAATAAATTGATAAAAGCCCTCCCTTCTTTAATCTGACCTCCACTCCTCTTCAGCCTCCGTAGGGCATTTCTGTGGGAGTGCGAGCAGGCTCCCGGTTCTGCCCGTGCCACCAGTCTGTCGTAGCTGTGCTTGGGGTTTTCATCTCACTCTAACGTCAGCTCTTCCACAGAGGGGACTCCTGCCCTTGAAGAGTTCTCTGTGGCATTGTTGGCACTGTGATTTTTTTGTTTGGTTTTGTTTTCTTTTACTCTGTGTGACTTGCCTTTGATTTTTATTCTTCTCTTTTGTGCATGCCCTCCATGTCCGTAGCCAGCATTGTGTGGAGCTGCTTTCCTCGTCCTGGCAGCAGTCACCATTCTCCCACCCCACGCCTCCCTCTGCATCGATTTGTGTGAGGAGTCACTTGCTGTTGGTCTTTCTTCCCTCAGGCACTTCCTGTTCAAACCTGGAGGCACTTCTCCCCTTTTTTGTACAACGTCGCCGGGATATCCCCTGACGTCCAGCACTGTGTACTCACCTCCCCCTAGGCCCCTTCCCAGAAGTACCTTTTCTAGGCCTGCCTTTAACCTGAAGAAACCCTATAAGTACTGTAACTGGAAATGTGCTGCCCTGAGTGCCATTGTCATCTCAGTCACGCTGGTGATCCTGCTGGCCTATTTCATAGGTAAGCTTGTTGCTGTTTGTTTTTCTTCTTTTTATTTCATTTCTCTACAAACTCCCCCTGTACTGCTAATGTTTGAGAAGCAGAGGGTCATGACTGTGGTACAAAGTGATGGGGAAATAAGGCATCTGTTGACTTGTTTGTGTTGTAGTGTTGTGGTAGGGAGCTGAACACCTGTCATAAAGCCAGAAGGGCTTAGTAAAACATGAGTTATATGAGGGATTTGCACTCCCTTCAATAGCATGGGCTGTTTACATTCTGTGGAGGAAGGTGTACCTGAAGTGAGGAAAAGCCACTAGGTTTTCTCTAAGCATCCCATTAAAGCAGGTGGTGAAGTCCGTGTCTCAATCCCAGTCACATCCAGGTCTCTCAGTGTTGACTATGATGGGACAGGGTCAGAACCAAGATCCTGATACACAGAAATGTGATTTCATTCTATCATTTGGTGATACACCCGTTTCAGTGACATTTAACTAATGATATTGGAGTTCACAGGGTGACCAGGAGGATGGAGAAGAACTGGGCTGAGATTGTAGTTCAAGCAGAGCCTTTCTAGAGTAGGTGGTGCTGGTGAAATTTGCATCTTGAGTAGAAAAGCAGTGGATTTTTCTTGAACTGTGCATGATCCGAATTTCTTTGGTTTATGAGACTTGTCAATGTTCTTAGTGTATGTTGCAAAAGTAATTGAACTGCTAGAAGGGAAAATTGTGTTTTTAAGCCTGTCAAGTTGGAATGTTACCATTACTTTTTCTTCAGTTCTGTTTGATATGTGTGTTATAAATGTCTTAAAAAAGTCCATTCCTAGACTTCTGTTAAACTGTTCATGGTGCAAACTCCAGTTGTCAGACACTTTCAGATGTGATCATGGGTAAAAAAGCCCATTTCTCATGGCATGGAGTCGCTTTGATTTTGCTGTGACTTCCTGTACACTAATGATCTGTAAAAGGTTGTGGTTAGAATTACAAATCTTAGTCTGGATCAAAAGATTTTGCTTTCATTTTACATGAATATAATTAGCACCACCACAAAGGATTGCTTTTACTGTGTTCCTTTTATATATACTTCTTTAATGACTGATACTTTTCCGCTTCTGCCTTGCATCATACTCTGGACACTTTTATGTCTCCTGTAAGAGGAACAGGAATGATTAATTAACCAACATTAAATCAGCGGCAGTTTGATGAAATATGCAGTCAGTTTTCATCATTTGCTATGTACATTTGGAATCACCTTTCTCATTTGTCTGGTATTCTCCTTATGTCCTGAACATGGTTCCTTTGGACATTATCTCAGTGTGTCAGAGGAGGATCATTTCAGCTCAGAGTAGCAGTGCCAGTTCATTCTGGAGGAGGAGGTGTGTGCTGGTTGATAGATGGAGAGGAGTTTAGTTTGCCACTCTCCAACTCAGAACCCTGTCTCAGAGTTCACGAAGTCACACTCCTGTTTAAAACCACAGTTAATGTTATTAAAAGGAAGGTCCACTGAGTGCCCTCCCATTCTTCTTATCCTCTCCATTCAGGTGAATTCACTGACGTTTGCCAGACACTGCAGATGGCTGGCAAGACGCCAGAAGTGCTGAGCAGGTTGAACCTCTGTAATTATGGGTCATAATTACTAATTTCTAAAGGAACTACCAATTATTAAAAATCACATCCAATGGTTCAGTTCAGCATAAACATATTTAGCAAAGATTGTCTCTACCAGACCCAGTGTTCTAATCAACAAGAAAAAAGGCAGATATTTAATTAGATTTTGATGAAAAATTGTGTTTAATTTCAAGTATAATCAATTATTAATTACTGTAATGAGTGACTCTGGCGGGGTTTACTAATTAACTCATTTAAAAATTATGAATAACCTTTTCATTTGTAATTATTTTTTACATCCTGTCAAGTTGCAGATGAGAATTGTATCACCTAACCCAAAAGAAAGGAAATGAATGAGGGAGTCAAAATGTTTGTACTTTCACTAAGTTAAACTGAGACGTTTTGCATTTTGATATGAACTATGTAATTCTTAACAGGAACTTATTATTCTAGGTAACCTGGTCTGCTTGCAAACAAACTACTGATTTTCCTCCAATTTGGAGGTTTTCCTCCCCATATTTGCCTAGTTGCATTTTCTTACAGATATCTTTTCTCATGTAAGCAGTACCTTGATCTTTTCAGTGTCATGGGGACAATCTGAGTGGTAAGGTATAACTTAGTCATGAGTATAAGTTCTAATCTTCTATAACGGTCTATGGGTATTGAGAACTTGACTGCTTTCCATCTGCTCTTGTTAGTTAAAGCAATCACAGAAGTTATCTTTTAATGACCATGTTCATCCTCCAGAGCAAACTGAGGTCTCTGGAAAGGTTCCCATCTAAGTGAATGGACTTTAGGGTGGGTCTCACAGCAGCAGTTTGGCATTTAATGTTTTTTGTACACTGGTTAGATAATGGAAATACTTCAGAGTGGTATCTAAGCTTTCAGGATGTTCCTCACAGCATCAGGCATGTCACAATCCTCTGTTTAAGTATTAGAAACTGCCCACTGCAGGTCTTACCTGTCTGTAGAAGTGTGGACCTAAGACTTACAGAAGAGACCTTGCTATGGGCAGCATTCTCTGTGTGACAGACACTCAGACACAACTCTGGCAGGTGCCCATCTGAGGCAGGCAGAGCTGCACGGAAACAACAGGGCACTGGTCATTTATGAAGTGTTTTGCTGAAGCCAGTTCCTTTTTTTTTGAAATTGACCTGGACAACTTTAACTTGCTAAATCATTTGTTCGAGGCTAAAAGGCAGTTTCTATTATTTCATGTAAGTCTTTATAGCATTTAGCAGTCTGAGGTTCATTCATCTTGCTGGCCTGTTTCAAAATGAGGAGACATAAATATATATCCATGGCAGCTGAACAGCTGCTGTCATGTGTCAACACTGTGATCAAGGTGAAGGTTTTACCAGGCTGAGTCACTGGTCTGGAGAGATAACAACAAACAAAATATAGCAGAGTGTATTAAACACCAGAAGCTGGGTTTCATTTGAATTAACCAGCTTTTCATTGACTTGTGGCCCATCAGTGTTTTACACACACACAGCTTATGCAAATCCCAGGAGCTCCACAGAAGCTTGTCTTGTGGGGTGAGAACACCAAGAAGAAAAGCAGGCACACATCAGGGCTGCAGCATTAAAGTGATGGAACCATTGAAGTTAAAGGCCTCTTTGAGCAGCTCAGAACTGCCCTGAAATTTTCTATTTCAGGAGTTCCTAAAGAGACATGACTTTAAAATTTAATTCTCTGTTTTAGGAATGTCTATTCAATAGGCAGCTAGACAAGAAAAAATTTTATGGCTTTTGCTGGGATTTGATAGGGTCTGTGTAGCATTGGGTTCTGCCTTGGAGGGCTAATTTCTAGCAATATTCTAATGGCAGAGAGAATCCCATGAGGTATGTTGCTATGCTAATACTTTGGCAGCAGTTCCTGTACCTTCTGGATGCCAGACCTGCTAGCAGAGCATTGTAAAGAGGCTCTGACATTGCTGTACTGCTTGGGAGGAAGTTTAGAAACAGAAAATACCTGTTTGATTGTCCAGATCTCCATGCCCAGCAGCTGTTTGGCTAGGTCTGTGGAACCGTTTCTGAATTAATTAGTGATGGAGAATAGTTTCTGCCTGTTTAAACAGAAGTTATTATCCTCTGCCTGATGTAGATTCCAGACTAGATGGAAGTACAATTTGATGTTGTTAGGCACTTGCAATTTTCCTATATTTAAGCGTGTGCTGTGGTTGCATTGCATGAACAGCAAGAAAGATGGGCATTTGATTTAGATTAAAGCTAGGGCTGGAAAATATATTATGAAGCCAAAACAGTCATTCCTTTTTATTGGAGTCAGAGCTCTCTACTTTTCAGCTCTGTGTTCATTTGAACTCTGTACAGATGCAGCTTCACTTGAAGAGCAGTGTTGCTTGCTGCAGGCAAAATGCTTTGACAGTAAAAGTGTGCTAGGACTATGATGTGTTTTATAAAGTGTCTTTCTTTTCATTGTCTAAAAATCACCCTGAAAGCTAACTTTAGCTCAGTTTGTCCATGGTTCTTTGATGCTACAGAGCAAACCAAATTTAAAGCAGCTCTCCAAAGCTCTTAGAAATCTAATTAGTTAGCAGTGGATGTATGGTGTACCAGTTACCATGGGGTTTACATGGTAAGAGATCAATATGAAAAGTTGCTAATGCTTAATTACTAAACTTGATCCATATCTATTAATCCTACATTTATACCTTGATATTAAGGTTTTTATTCACGTTAAAATATTAAACAATTTATTACGCTGCCAACAGGCTATTTTCACTTTCTGCTTTAATATTTCTTTTCTGATCCCAGATTAAGTTTTATTTTGTTACTGTTGACATTTGTTCTTTTGATTTACAAGGATTGTAAATCAAAATCTTTGAATGTTTTCTATTTCCATCTTGTCTTTGATAAAAGGCAGAAATAGGAGCTAAACAATCTGTTCTAGCAAAGCCTTTATGTTATGAAGTCAATCTGTTACCTCAAACAGAGCTTTGAGGTCCTTTCTTGGTTCTTTCACATCTTCATAAAATTACTGTGGTCTCTTCATTCAGTAACTGCAAACTCATTTATTTAATTTTTGCCCTTAATAAATAAAAATGTCAGAACCAGTCTAAAAGGTGCTTTAGTATTAACAGTGATATATTTTGTGTATTCTAAATGTTTGTGAAACAACATTCCAGGACACTGGTTGAGAGGCAATCATCATCACGAGCCAGCACTACCATTTTTTTCCATTAGATTAGAACTTGAATATGTAGGTTTTTTTTTTTTTTTTTTTTTTTTTTTTTTTTTCTCTATTAAAGCTGGCCCTTATTATACCAAATGCAGACAACTATTGGTGGGGCAAGAATAGTGCCACTCTCTCACTAAGCAGGACAGTTTAGATGGCATTTACCTCTTCCTTTCGTACCCCTGACATTTAGGAAACATGGGCATTACTCTTCTCATGCAGGTGCTCCTCTTAAACTGCAGCAACTCCATTTCCTTCAGCACTGGTTCAAATGCAGTCACAGTCAGTGGCATTTGGCCCAGTGTCTGCAACAGGAACTGGAAAAATCTGCATATATTTTTATAAATTCCTGGTTCTGGAAATTGACCCAACTGAAGATAGAATATAAATCATGACTGATTTTAAATCTTCCATCCAGATTTGAATTATTGTTTTTGTTGTTGCACCCAAATTTTGCCCCTGTAAATTTTCGCAGAAAGGCTAAGGCATGAAAATAGTCTCAACCTCATGAGAGAGATGCCATCAATTTGAGCTTCTCTCTGACTACTCAGAAATGCATGGAGTTGCAGAAATTTTTGCATTTTTTGTTCTGTAGCAGAGAGATGGGAAAATCACAGGACTCTGTGTTCACCTCAGTCACACCTCACTGTCTTAGAGAACCAGCAAGGGCAGCTGCTGTGTGTAAAGTTTACAAGAGGCTGGTGAGCTCAGGAAAGCTGCCTCAGGGTATCTGGCAAAATAAACTTTCCCTAGACAAATCCACAATGAAATAGTGACTCAAATGCCTCTTTGCTGGCATTGCCCCACCTCCCTCTCGACATGCCTGCACACATGTAGAGTAATTATCAGATAAACGAAAAAGGCACAGAATCAATGGCCTTAAACTGAAAGACAGTAGGTTTAGAGAGATACCAGAAAGAAATTTTTCACTGTGAGAGTTGTGAGGAGGCACTGGCATGGGTTGCCAGAGATGTGGCAGCCTCATCGCTGGAAAGGTCAAGGCCAGGTTGGATGGGGCTTTGAGCAACCTGGTCTAGTAGAAGGGGTCCCCTGCCCATGGCAGGATGGTTGGAACTAGATGGCCTTCTTTTTTTTTTTTAAGGTTACTTCCAACCCAAAGCATTCTAGGATTCTGTGTAAATTAACACCACAATGGGTTACATTCGGTCTTACATTTCTGCCTGTTTCATTGTCTTTCACTGCAGCTTTAAGTGCATTGTGCTATGAATTATAATGTAGATCTTTTATTTTCTATCACCTGCAAAGTCAGCAAGAGCTCTTTGTATTATTAGGTGAATGTGTGCATCTTTTTTTTTTTTTTTTACTTTGAATTTTCCAGTGTATGTTTGGATAGTAGCTACTCTTAGCTTTATAATTTAGAGCAAAGGAAATACAAGTGATTTATCCACTGTTGTGCTTTAAAATAAAGGTGATAAAGGTACAAGATGCCACTTTAAAGTTATTCTTGTGACAATCAATTCATTCAGATGGATGTTAAAAATCTTGTCATAGAAACTCCGTTAAAGAACATTCACTGTTTCAATCTAATTGAGATCTGTAACCTGACACTGAAAGTGTTGTGATTAGAGAAATACACCATGATGGATATGCTTTTGAAAGAATCACAGAATCACTTAGGCTGGAAAAGACCTCTAAGATCATTGTGTCCAACCTTCAATGGAACATGACAATGTCAAATAAAATACAGCATAAAGTCCCATGTCAGGTTGTTTCTTGAGCACCTCTAGGCATGGTGACTCCACCAGCTCACTGGGCATTCCATTCCAATGCTTAACAACCCTTTCCATGAAGAAATTCTTCTGTATTCTAATCTGAACATCCTCTGGCACAGCTTGAGACTGTGTCCTTTTGTCCTGTCAGTTGTTGCCTGGGTGAAAAAGCTGAACCCTACCTGGCTACAAGCTCCTTTCAGGTGGCTGTAAAGAGCAATAAGATCCCCATCTGAGTCTCCTCTTCTCTAGGACAAACACCCTCAGCTCCCTCAGCCACTCTTCATAGGACTTACTCTCTAGACCCTTCACCAGCTTAATTTCCCTTTCTGGACTCAAAGGAGAGATATTGCTGCAAGAAAATATCACTGGAAAGTAGAGCAAAATAATATGTAGGTATTCCAGGTGATGACAATATGTTCTGAACTTGGAGGCAAAATTTCTGCTTTGTAAAGGGGTTAGTACTTCTTCAGAGTCTACAGTGATATACTGTAGAGTTTACAGTATACTGGTTGAGTTCTCATCTTTTCTCAGCTAATTCAGTGTTTACTGGAGGCAGGAAGAAGCCTAAGGTTTCCCATAATTTTCATTTAAAACTCTTTTCTCAATTTTCAGTATGTTAAAATCCATAAACTGTCACATTGTGCAGCCTGATTTCTTTGCACATTGAAGCCCAGCAAACTCCAGCTACTTATTCTACCCGTTTTGCACAGGTAAGTCCCATACCTTCTTCAGCTGGCTTTTCGCAACTTAGATGTGTAAGCATCTTATTAGGTCTTTCTGGGCTCTAAAAGTTATGTAAGGTTATTGTTGTATAGCACCTTCTTCTGCTTACTCCTTAAGTCATTTGCTCTCTCTGCTTTCCAGTTGCCAGTGTCCCATCTCATGGACACTGTTCATGTGGTCCATTATCCAAAGTGCATAGGCTGACTATTGACACTTTTTGTTTGAATCATTCAAATTTAGTTACTGCCCTGCTCCTCTGTTTTTCTGTTCTGCCCTCATCACTGCATTTCTTACTTGAAGTATTTGAGTCATCTACATGTTTAGTATCCATGATTTTATATTTACTTACATAACACTGATGCAAATGTTGAATAATTTCAGACCAACTCTCAGTTGTTGAACTCCACAAGAAGTTGTAACATGTGATGGTTATTCACTAGCAATGATAATTTTAATGTCTTTCAGTTAGTTTTAAAGTATATGTATACATGTCTTTATATACAAAAAATGCTTCTTTGTTTTATCACAACAAAGTAAATCAAATATCTTACTAAACTGTAATCTTGTCAAAGAATGAGTAACTGTTTCTTAAAATCTGTTTTGCAGAGAAGCAATATGGTTTGCCTGAGATACCATACATTCACTTTCTTTATTCTCTAGCACTGCAGTTTTATGTTTTCTGTTATTTTGTCTGTAATAGATATCAGACTACCCAAACCTTGCATCCTGTCCTTTTCCCTTCTTAAATATTTGTAGAGCATTAATCCTGTTCTAATTTCTTGGTAGCTGATTCAGTATTAATCAGTGAGTCAGATTCTTCCTTCTTCTTTACTGGGTACAAGTTAAATGAGGCTGCTGATATAAAAATGTTTGGTTTTAAATAGATGTAGTTCAGTATAATTCCTGGTTATTAATGGACTGGAAAAAGACTTATTTCCTGTGAAATGCTTGCATTATTGTAATTATTTTCAAAAACTAGAACAAAAATTCTTACTGAACACTTTAGCCTGTACTACAATATTAGCAATTTTCCTATCACCATCAATATTGCTGCTCATTTTGCTAGGTTTCAGTACACTTAAAAAAAAGTTCTGTTGTTATGTGGGTTTTTTCCAAGACATGTATTCTTTCCTTGATGTCCTCAGCTTCTTTTCGCCTCTCTCCGTGGTTTTAGATTTATATAGATTACTCTCTGTTTCCCCATTGTTCTGGCTTTCATATATTTCTTTTTTTATTTCTGCCTATTGTTTTATTTCGACACTGATTGAAGAGGTCCTTTTGTCAAAGTCCTATCCTCTTTCATCATTGTGTGATCATTGGAAGAATGACTTCCATTCTGAAATAGACCACCAATATAACTGATTATTTAACCAATTGAAAGCAGGTTGTGGCTGTGTATCCAGAGGGCTTCATCTGAAATGGGAGTCTGCAGCAGTGTGCCGTGAAACCACACATTAGTTGGCCCTTTAGATGTCTGGTCCTTCTGTAAAATTAAGAATCTTTAATACAAGGAGAGATTAATGTAATTCCATCTGGTTTTATTAAATGGTAAAGTACGGACTCTCAACCCATAAGCTTTTATCAGTTGCTTTTAGCGAGGTTTTATAGTTGCTGTAAGCCCACAGAAAAGAAAATAACAGCAGGCTGACTCCAGAAGTGCTGGCCTTGTCTTTATGACAGTGGCACAGATGTGCTGCTATAATCTTTATTTCATTACTTAGGTTGACCTTTGCACACAGATGCTGAAAAAGAATCAGTTTTACAGATCTTTATATGTCTCGTGGAATGAGTTCTACTTGAGTCCATGTTTTTATTTCATACTAATTAGTGTGAAATAATGTAATTTAATTGCAGCTAAGTGGACACAGAAAGAATTGTTTCCTGTAATGGGCTTTTCTTCAATTTTTTTAAATACCAAACATTTTTGTGGGTAACTCATAATAGAGTAATCTCAATTAGGGATGTCACTGGCAGTGAAAAATACTCCTTGGTTATAGTTTACTGTGTCTCTCCCATCCTTTTCTAGCATAAATTAAAAAATGGCTGCAAAGCCTGCTTTGCTGCCAGGTCATGCATTTCTGTTGAATGTGTACAACAGTGCATTCTTGGGGTTTTTACCTGTAGTTAAAGTTGAGCTATGTAGTAGGTAGACATCTTTATAGGGTGAGGTTTTGTTGTTAAGTATACTGCCCAGGCAACATCCTAGATGACCTGTAAAATAATGAAGAGAAAGTCCAATCCACTCTTTTCCTCTTTGTCAAGATTTCAAACCACTGTTTATGCTGAAACTTAAAAGCTCCAAAAGGACAAAAGGACCACTTACAGACTTTGCTTTGAGACAGTAGGATCTGGTGCTCGACAGATTGAGGTTGTTGAATCTTTGTGTTTCAGTGCTAACCTATAAACTCTCCCATCATCTGCAGCTTTTCCTATTTTCCTCTCTATTTGATTTTATCATACCTTAACTTCCAAGCCTGTTCCTATTGCACTCAGAAGCTCTTGCCTGGATGGATGGTGAGAACAGGATATGTTGCCTGTTTTCATGTCTGGCAGAATGTGCCACAGCAGCGGCATCTCACCTTGCTTGCCTGGTACAACTGCAGCATCACTTCATCGTGCAAAGAGACTCTTTAAAAAGCAAAGCAGAACCAGGCAATTGGCAGATATGATGGCTATGCTTACCCTAAGTATTTCAAAAGAAAATCTAATTGGAGTATCAATAGAGCAGAATCCCTTTTAATTATGGCAGAAATTGTAATGAAATCAAGCATCAAAAGTGCTTCCAGAGGCTTTTGGTTTAAAAAAAAAATTTAATCCTTCAATTTAACCATAATGATACTTCAAACAGCATTCATCTTGGTGGTCAGTAACAGTTTATTTTAGTATACCTTCCTCAGTCAGACTGTATCATGGGCTACTCCAGGTTGTGGAACATGTATGTGGGACTGTTCTAGGTGCCCAACTGGTCCAGAAGGGATACATTTCTCTACTGCTAGACTCTTATGGGTATTCAGACCCAAACTATCTATTAAGAATGATCTCTAATCATTGCTAGCTGAAGAGTGCACAGGAATTTAGAAGATAGGGACTGCCCAGAACCAGTACCACAGTAGTGTTCTTTCAAATAGATGTTATGGACTATCAAGTTGCACTGCTTAGTACTGTTTAATTCACTACTCAACTTAGTCTTTGGGAACGCAGGGGCAAAGCAGTGTGCTGTGTCCCCAAGCAAGAACTTTGATATATGTGTATTTAATGATGCACCAAAATTATCATGGCCTAAGTTATCCCAAGGGAACATTTGGGCTAAAAGAACGGCATTAAGGTGCTGGATGGAGCATGTTCAGAGATGGGCAACAGAAATGGGGAAAGGCTGGAGCACAAGTCTCATGAGAAGCAGCTGATGGGAGTTGGGGGTGTTCAGCCTGGAGAAAAGGAGGCTCAGAGGCACCATTTATTTCTCTACAACTCCCTGAATGGAGATTGTAGGCAGGTGGGGGTCAGCCTCTTCACCCAGGCAGCCACTGACAGGACCAAAGGAAATGTCCATAAGTTACACCAGGGGAGGTTTAGACTGGATATTACAAAAGGTTTCTTCATGGAAAGAGCTGTCAAGCAGGCTGTCCATGGTGGAATCACTGTGCTCAGAAGTGTTCAAAAGGCACATGGATGTGGCAGATAGAAACATGTGGTTTCATGGTGAACATGCTGGGTTAGTGGTTGGACTTGATGATCTTAGAGTTCTTTTCCAGCTTTAATGATTCTGTGCCCTAAATAGATGTGAGAGTATCTGCATCAACCAGCTGACATGGTCACTCATTTAGGCAAAATTCTGGTAATGTATGTACTGTTGTTTTCTACTGACATTGCAGAAGTACTGAGGTAATGGAGCCTTGTGACACCTCTTTTTTTATTAGGGAGAACAAGCAATGGTGTGTACTTCATCACATCTCTGATCCACCCTGAGCTGGCTACCACAAAAATAGGAAAATCTGAGTTCACACATGCCTGGCAGGGACCTAGTTAGAATGCAGTAGCAGAATTGTCTGTGCTGAGTGTATTACTTCCCTTTCCAACGCCCTCCTACTGCTACCAAGCAGACTGCACATATGGCATCCCTAGAAAGCAATTGAACGTGCCACAATGCTGGAGTTGCCGGGGTTGAGTGGTAATTTCTGTGCAATTGTTCTGCTCAGCATTGGGCCGGTGGAAAAAAAATAGCCTGTGATGAGGGAATTAAAGGCTATTACAGAGTACACATGCATACAGAGGCTGATGTAAAATCACAAAAGCAATCTTAATTCTGTTCTTTGCTCATTTTTGAGTGCTTAACTTGACAAACTTCAAGTTTTTTAGCAAGTGCTTTTTTTAGGTAAGATTAAATATAAAGATGGCTGTGGGTCTTTCTAGAACAGTGTGGGCTGCACTTGCTAGCACTTGCTGTCTTCTGTGTGCTGGATTTAGTTCTAAGTCCGAGGGAACAAATCATCAGGTTGTGTTAACTTTTCTTATTGAGAGAGCTTTTCACACTGATCTGAACCATTCATCTAGATTTATAGCACCTGAAAGTATTGTCCTGGATTTTGCTCATGGTCTCTGGACAGAACAAAAATTATTGTGTTGTTAATTGTGCTGTGTCACCCACTTTATCGGCTTTCTCAGACTGTGCATTTGTATCCATTTGCTAAGCTTTTGTACAGGAAAAAAAGGGATTTTTTTTTCTCCTCTCCAAATTGGAACAGTGTTTGTTTTTCTAGTATTTGTAAAGAAAAACTAGAAAACAAATTAAAACACATTCTTAGCCTGCTTTAAACAGACCCATGCGTTTGTCATCCAAAGCAGCTAAAACAACAAAATGCTCCTGAACACATGTACAGTTAAAATTTCTTCGTATCTCTTCCAGCGAGTTCAAGGCTGATAGGATTCTGCTTTAGAGCTCGGTTTTGACAATGCTGATGAGCACTCTGGCCCAGATCTACAAAATGTGTACATTTGTTCTGAACTTGAAACACCTCCATTATCCTCTTGAAGTCACTAGATTTACTTAGGCTAAGTAAAGCTCAAGTTAAACCTGTGCTTTGGACATCAAGGGATTCTGAGATTGTAATTTTGTTAATTTTTCTTATATCAACTGGCACAGCCCAATTGGGGCACTGGTGCTTTTAGAATGTGCATAGTGACTAATAAACACTAATGCAGCTTTCAGCTGATTTTAGGATTAAAACACAAGCAGTGGTCTCAAAGATATTTACTTGTCTTAGTATAACAAAATCATGTTTGTGTTCAGAAGGACAGATGAGCAGGCAGCCATCTGAGAGATCAGCTCACACACCAAATTCTGCAGCAATATTTAGATCTTCTTGCTTAAACTGGAATATTTGATTTAAACTCAGATCCTACCTCTGTTGTGCCGGGGTTTTAGAATAAGAGAGATATTTTGTGACTTCTGCACAGAAAACTGTGTTTTTTAGACTTTAGGCAACTTACTGTATTATTTTTGGAAGGCAGGTTCTCTAAAAGTTCTCTAGTTGAGATAACAAAGAAGCATGTGACAGCTTGTGGATTTACCTATGTAAAATACATCATTTTTAATTAGTGTCTCACAGTTTATATGTGTCTAATGAAAGGGCATTTGTAAAATTATACTGTCCACAACAGGCTAGCCCAGAATTTTAGTAAATGCAAAGCAGGATAAGAGGCCCTCTGGTAGAACTGCCTGTCCTCATTTCTCTAATTGAAGTGAGTATCCCAGTGGGAAAACCATTATTTCTAATATTATATACACAAATTAAAACTCCATTTAGAGGTATAGTGGGACCATCTTATAATTGACTTTGATCTCGAAGAAATATCTCAGTAATATTTATTTCAGTATGGTCTCTGCCAGAAAGGATATATAGAAGTCAAAATATTATTTTACTGAGAAAGGCCTGAGCATGTGTAACACCAAATTTACCAGAGCTTTGAGGGCTGAAAAAAGTTTCTTTGTCATAGTAGGCTGCCTAATAGCAGCCAAATGCTGATGAGGTCCATTTTTCCACTCCCTATTCTATTTGAATAAATAGAATGGTAATGGAAATTACCAAAGATATTTAAGCAATCAGCTCCTCAGATAAGCTATGACACTTTTATGTCTATTTTTTTCTATAGGTTAACATTTAAAAAATCCTCATTTTAAAAAAGCATAAAAATATTTAAATTTTTCTATTTAAAACTACATTTTCCCTTTCCTGTAAGAAATTACAAGCTACTGTAGCACTGGAGGGGCCAACGATCATCTATTAATGATTTGAATGGACAGGCAATCATTCAAAAGACTTTGATCCTCAGGGGCAATTAGGACGACATTGAATAGGAAGTGCTGACTCTTTGCATTGAACAAACATTGAGTTTAACTGCTTCATTTTATAACATGCCTTTCTAGTCACTTCCTAGAAGGTTTCAAAGAAATGTGGTGCTTCAGCTGGAGTCGTTTCTTCTTCCTTATTAAGAACAATTGGGAACTAAATTAAAATATAATGTGTTCTCCTAAGAAGAAGCTAATACTATTTGGTAGACCATCTGCTTCTATCATGGAAATCATGGATACAGCTCTTCAATCAGGAGGGGTCAAAGAATAACTAGTTAGTCTCAAATCAAATCAACTAAATGCATTTGTGGCAGGATTTCAGGTGATTAGCACAGTGCTTTGTTTTCTTAAGAGGCAGTTGCCACTTTTGTGGCAAATTTTTAAGAGGTAGGGAGCTCTCTATCATTTGTATCTCTCCTTTGCAGGTGGTGATTCGGATTGAGGGAAGGAGATGTGAATTATCTCCAAAAGAACCACTTTTGGTACTTGCAAAGTTTAAATGTGAAGCAATAGACAGGCAGCAAAGTAGGGTCCCAGGAACTGCTAGATGTATCCCGTAGAATGTGCCAGAGCTGAGCTGGCTGTGAAAGCACCTACATCATATTTTAGGACATTTTTAGGATTTTTAGGACATTAGGTCCTAAAAAAGTCCCACAAACAAACACAACACAGATATCTCTCTGTTTTATCAGCAAAGTTCTTCCTCCCTTAACCTTGAGATGGGTCAATACAGATTGCCCATTTCTTAGATGAAGAAATTGCATCTCAGCCCAACAAGGTGTCTTCAACCCCAAACTGTGGAGGCTTGAAAACCCTTTTTTTCTCATTGAAGGTGGATCATTGAGCAGTTAGGAGGGGAGGCAAATGGGAATATTTCAATAGTGAGCATTACCCTAAATGTCCCTCCTGGTGCCTTTTTTATTTTTCTTAACTATTGTCTTGTGTCAAATAAATCAACAGGCAGGAAGCAGAGCCATGGGACCTCCCAGCTGCAGGCTTAGAGTCTTCGCTTAAACAACATGTAATCAAGCTGCATTTTGGGCTCCGTTCCTTTGTGACCTGTTAATTTTACATTTCTAACTGCACAGCAGCTCTAATCCATCTGGGTTGTGGAGAGCCTGGTATGCAGGATTCTCTGTTCCCACTTGACTGCAGTCCTGTCCTGGTGTGCAAATTCACATTCATTCGGGGAAAGGATGATTTATGAAGTCAGGTTTTCCATTTCCTGAGTGAGAATTTTAAGCCACAGATGGAAAGCATTTATGTATAGGAAATAATTTCAGACACTGGGAATGACACAGAGTGCTATACAGAGTTTTTGGTCATAAGGTTACTGCCAAAGTCCATGCAAGAAGTAGCCTTGCAGGAATCCTTCTCTCACGCCTTGGTGCCTGTGTGAGTGACCTGGGTATGGATGTGTAAATGATGTGAATTCATGATACTGCAAACCACTGAGATCTTCAGTCAGGATACTAGATCTCAGTTCCAGATCTGTGAACCTGTTCTTTGGGGATTAAATCACTACAACACTCAAAGGTGTCCTCAGGCTCTTAGATGAACAACAGCTTAGATCTGTCTAGTCCAGGACTTGACCATACAAACAAGTAGAGCAGATAGCATGTACTGCATCCAGCTTTTTACCCTCTTCCTACACCAATAGGGCCATAGAGCCACTTCAGCCCTTGACTCACGTGTGTTCTGCCATGCTGGGACACAGAAGCCTTGGCCAGCACTGAAATGGAGCAGCAGTGTAAGAGAAAAACAGTTTCTTTTTTCAATGTTTGTTTTACTGTTCCCATTCTTCTTAATCTTCCTTGATTTATTGAAGATTGACAAACCGATGATTATTTCAGGCTCCTTTTCTTAACACTGGATGTCACAAAAATACAGTTAATTCTGCAACAGTCAATTCTACCACTTGTACAAAATCATCTGATTTCAGTGTAGAGATAGTTATCCAGATAATTACAGTCAAGTTTCTTCCAGAGACAGGAATGAAAGCAATACATCTATTTGAGTTAAAATTAACCCTGAGTAATTCAGTAGTGGGATTCAGCTTTTTTTCTCAATTAGGAGATAAAAGCAAAGCTTAGGTATCATTTTGGAGAGCATGTTACTGTAAGTCTGACTAAACATGAAGGTTAAAGAGGAATATGTAACGGCCGCATATCTTATGCTTGTTTCCACACAAAGAGTGGAGAGCAAAGAAACAAGAAGTAAAAATGTATCAACCACTGACTGAGCTTCAGCTGTTTTTCTTAGTTCAAATCTTTTGTACTTTTTCGTTTACTTACCTTTGCTCTATTCTAACCTTCTTTTTCTCAGTTTCTCTCATTCCACATTTTTCTTACCTTCTTCCTCTTTCATTTTCATTCTTGTCCATTGTGGCTTTAGTCCTTCTCATTTGTTCCTTCTCACACAGTGTTTTTCCATTTTTTCCTTTTCCCCATGCTGCACTGGGAAGCTTTGGAAAACCCTTCTCCCTCCCAGGAGTGGCCTTTTGGCTGTGTCTTGGCTTAGGCTTAGCTGTCAGCAGTGCAGTGAGGTGCTTGTAGAAACCAGTGGAGCAGCAAAGCCAAACTTCTCCAGATAGAGCTCAGTGCCAGGACAGCTGAGCTGGGGAGGATGGAGTGGCTGTGCAGAGAAGTCTCTGTTTTCCAAAGCTTGTGCCCTCCCCTGTGTTATTTAAGCAAATATACTGACATATACAGGCATATATTCTTACATAAATATGGATTGAAAACCTGGAGTATTCTTAGTGCAATGCAACTGGCTGGGGTTTTCAGATGAGAATCCCAAAAGATTTCTTGTCTTGCCTTTATGCCCTTTACCCCTGTGCTTGCTGTAAGTCCAGGCTCAGGTAGGGGTCATTAATGTGTTTTGCTAAGCTTCACTTTTGAGAAACTCTTTATTCATTGTTCAGGGCAAGATCAGTTGTTAGCTGGAAAACAGTTGTTGTTTTATTCATTCCTTTGTTTCTGTAGCAGCTTTGCCTGAGTGAAGAATTACCAGGCCAGCTGTGGTACCTTCAGGACTTAGCCCTGAGAGGGCAGGGGAGAAGGAAGCAGCAGAGCCTGTGAGCTGCTGTGAGAATGCTTTTAACAAACACTATGGAAGCAGCTGGTGGCTTGAGCTGTAGCCTTAATTCCAAACATCGTAATTGATTGGTTTGGTTATTTATTACACTTAGCTTGCTGCTTTGGGCAAAGCAACAAGCTAATAAAGGGCCAGCAGTTTGTTTTTCAATTTTTTTGCTGACTGGTGTGGTTTCTGGGGGTCTCATATGCTTCAGTAAGCATGTCTTGTCTTTTCTTCTCCCTGTGATCTATCACAATCATCTGCCTCTCCCTGCTAACTCCTTCGCTCCATCAACCTGTCCTAAGAGATGTCCATTTTGTTGTCCATGTGAATTATTATCTTAGAATGAAAAAGGACAAACTAAGTGCAGTACCACTTCCTTTGTTCTCTGCTCCGCTGAGTAAGTTGTTTTGACTTTAGTGTTTTGCTGTCTCATAAGCAAGTGGCAATAATACAAAGATACTCAAAAGCCTGAGTGTCTTCAAAAGAAGCTTGGAAAGAATGTTCCTCTTCATGTGGCTTAACAGCATGTGCTGATGCTGATTATGGCATCCACAAGTTGCTATGGAGTAGGAATAATGAAATATAGGAAGACATAATATGTTAAAATCAGATGGATCATGATCCTGACTACTTGGTTCCACCAATATGAAATTTGATTTGTTTGTATGATTGAATAACTCAGCTGATACTAAACTGTTTGCAAATTTTCTTTGCTAAAATGAATCTGAGTCCAGCAAAAGAGCAGCCATCTCACACAAGCATGGTTGAAATGCTGAACTCTGTGAAGTAATCAAACTCTGAAGGGACTGGAGTTTGATAGCCATACTTTTTCCACCAAGAAGGCAAGCACAAGTGACTTAAGACTGAGGATAAGATGGTTTACTCTGCCACAGAAAATTCTGTTACCCGTTGAGCAAATTTCAGGGCACCTTTTGCTAGCACTTAGCTGCAGGGGAAAGGTCGTGCAAGTCAAAACTTTAAAGTCAAAACATGAGCATAATGGGCCAGACGCCCCAGATGCCTTTATATTGTCCAAGTTGGTGGTGGTGAAACAGCCCAGCGAGCACACGGGGTTTCCCCTAAGTATTGTTTTCATTCCAGGAGAAGGCAGACAAAAGAGTTTTCTTCTCCATGGGGAATATAACCAAAGCTTCTGCAAAGAGCCTGTCATGGAGCTTCCTAGGCAGTGAAAGCTACGTGGTATTTTACGAAAGTGTACACTTTAATGATTGTTAATTGCAGAGTGCTCTTTTAATACATGGGGAGCCTTCAATATCTGAAAATCTATTGAGCATCATGTTGGAGAGGGAGAGGGAGAAGGACGTGGGGGCTTTTAGGAGGGCATTTACTCTCTGTCAGGGACATCTTGTACCTAGCTGAGCAGGAGGAGAAAAAAAAGCCAGAGAAAATGTCCACAGTGGTTTCCATTGACCCAGAGACTAAGAACATCAGGGATCTCAAACTATTTTTACAGCTTCACTTTCAGGAACATTAACACTTCAAAATATATGATTATGCCTCTCATCCATGGTTACAGAGCTTTTCCATGAGTGTGGTCTTTTGTTGGGCTTTTTTTTTTTTTTTTTTTTTTTTTTCTGTGAGAAGGAACTTTGCATCAATTCAGCACAGAACAAGGTTGATTCCTAAAACCTTTAATTACAACTGTGTCTTAGATGAAGCAATTGCATCCCAGCCCAACAAGGTTACACATCCCATTGTAAAGACCCAAAATATCCCCTGCTGTTACTACTTGACTTTTTAGCACTAGTGTTGCAGTTTGAGAAAGCAAGAAGAGAAATGAATCTTCCATCAGGTTGTCAATCAGACACTGCTGGTATTTGGAATATAGTAATGAAATCACTTAATCAGGTGATATCCTCATAACATACCTGCTACGAGAGTGTGTTTCCAAAGTAAATCAGACTCCTTGTTCTTGTTTCAGGTTGGCTTTTGTGGTTACTGCCTACCTATAGCTGAAATTGTAGATGTCTGTTTGCCATATGAGTGGGGATATTTATAGGCTTTTATTTTAGTGCTTAGAAGCATCAAATCAGAAATCCCGAGTAGAGCAGTAGCTCTGAGCTTTTACACTGTTTTCTGAATTTTTAAAGCCACTCGATAATCAAAATGCTATTCAAATAATTCTGTTTTTCAGCATTCTGCACTTTTTGTATGCACAGTGTGCATAGTTCTCATTCTCATGGCTTATCATTGGAGACCTTCTTACAGCCTTTCAATACTTCAAAAGGAGGCTTATAAGAAAGATGTAGAGAGATGTTTTACTGATGTCTGTAGTGACAGGACAAGGCCATAATGGTGTTAAATGAAAAGAGAATAGATTTAGATTAGATGTAATGATTTTCTTTTTTTATCAGGCTGATGAGGCACTGGCACAGGTCTCCCTGAGAAGCTGTGAATGCCCCACCCCTGAAAGCTGAATGAGGCTTTTAGCAACCTGATCTAGTGGAAGGTGTTCCTGCCCGTGGCAGTGGGGTTGAAAGCAGATGGTCTTTAAGGTCCCTTCCAACCCAAACCATTTTGTGATTCTGTGATCTATGTGATGATGAGATCAATGTACACAAGAAGCTTTTCACTTTAGACAAAATCTACTAGCAAAGGACAAAAGTTAACATTAATACAAGTCTTTTAACCTCGTGTGATAAAAAGTATCTATGTTACAGATAATTCTGTTGTATTTTCTATTTGGGGACATTTTAAGGCACTTCTCAAACATTGAGAATTGAATCATGACATGGAATGGTTGATCCACTTGCTCAAGTGGGTGGATAATGTGCAGAAAAGCTGTAGCACTTCCAGGGTTCCAGTTCTGTTGTTACAGTGAAGCAAGATGATAACTTATTCAGACAGTTCCTCTTAGGTATTTTAAATTAATTTTAATGCCTGAAAGAGATGTTAATAGTTTTCCCACTGCACCCAAAACAATGTTGAGTTTTTCACCTTCATTTGCTTACAATAAATAATGATCTACAATAAAAAAATCCTCCTAAGGAGAGGAGAAGCAGCAATGGCCTTTTGGGGAAACAATGGCTTCACAATGTGTTCCTAAAAATCTGTGTAGCACTTAGGCTGTGGTGTCCAAAGGACAAAAAAAGTCAAATGGTGCTATGAAGAAAGCAAACCACTGACTCAGTTCCTGCCCAAACCTGGGATGCCCAGTATAAGCTCATGCAGGTCATTCTGACATGAAGACATGTGAGAGATGAAGCTGGCGTTAAACACTTAGAGCCAGCAGAACTTAGGCCTGACTGCTGCCTAGGATTGCCTGAGTTTGGAGGAGTGAAGAGTACAGTTTCCATTCTGCTTGGAACTACAAACATCCATGTAGCTGCAAATATCCAGTGTTAAACATAGGAACTTGTGTGCTCAGAGCATCTAAGCCCTTGAGCTCTGTAACACCTCTGCAGTACCTGGGTAACACTCTGGTCCTTGGAGACGTCCAGCCTGGATGGAATTATAAGATAGCATCCAGTACTGAGCTTAGAACAAAACTGCTGTCAGAGAGTGGCATGAAATGCCTCTTAGAGCTTGTGACCTTGTAAGCATAGAGTAAGTTAAGTGAATTAACACACAATTGCATTTTAATGCCCAAACAAGTGAATTGAGTTAGTCCTTTAATCTGCTGTAGTTCTCCTTTCCTTTTCTGTGTATTAGAAAAAAGCAGATTCCTACCTGATGAGGGTTTATGAGGTTAATAGCTATGAAGTGCCCAGGCACTCTGATGATGAGAGCTGTATAAACACAAAGATATTATGCAAGCATAGCAATGCGAAACGCTTGATGCAGACTCCTTGTTCACTGTCTGATATTCTCTGTTCTCTGCCGAGTAAATATATCCCTTTTAGATGAAAATACTCATCCCTCTGCTCAAAGTGCCCTGTTTAAATTACCAGTAGCATTGGTAACATTCCTTCTTGGTATATCTACCTGAATAAAAAGAGTGTTGAACAGCACCTCAGGAGACCTTCCTTGCTGTGCTTCCTTGCTGTGTGGGTGTTTAAGGAGTGTATTTTCTTTCCTACTGGTTAAGATTGTTAACAAACACAGTCCTCATTTACATGGTAAAAAAAGAGTTTTGCACTCACGTATTGTGAAGCTGTAGTTGTGCAAAGACAACCTTGTTTATGTTAGTAAATGACAGGTGACCTAATTGAGACTGAAGTGGAAAAATCACATATTTTGCTAAATTGCCTAAACCTACTGTCTTCAGAGAGCTACTCAGATTACTTTACAATCCTCTTGTAAAGATTTTTTCAGATGCAGAGGTTTAAATAAACTAACCACTTGTCCCAAACAATGGTTACCGATCTCAGGTATATGTCTGTGAATAAACAGACAATTATAGGCCATGGAAATGCTCTGTTTCTTTACTAGTTTTGTTTATACTAAATGGATGTGATGTTAGTGCCGTTGTATAGTTTTTTTGGAAAAATTATAGTGTAAAATATCAAGGCTTTCCCTTCAAAAAGAAATGTCATTCCAAATGTAGCAAATACCAGATCATTTAGCTGTGTAGAGCCTGAAGCTAAGCTAGATACTGATTGAGTATGAAATGTTTATGTTGGGGATGGAAGAACTGATATGGTAAGCCACAAGCCATGTTCTTTTGCTTTGTATTTGCAAGGGGCAAGTATTAGTTGTGTGAGCATATGATTTCCATACTCCTCATACATGTGTTTGCTTTTTAAGTAGTCTGTCTTGTTCCTTAACTGCACTTGTCTTCATGTAATGCCTTGAAATAGATTCACATGTGCACTGGATGACTTTACATGGCCCAGAAACCTACAGAGAGCTTTGCCCTGGTATCACACAAATCTATGTGGTGCGGCTTGTTTTCAGTTCTCAAGGATATGTCTTTGATCTGAATAGAAGAGTCTGAGTTATGCAAAGGAATGTTCAGACATAGTCGCTCGCATTTGTGATGCAGAGCACAAAGGCATATGTGCTAGATGGGTCTTGAATTGCCTCAGTTTCTACTTGGTTTTAATCAGGAAAAGCTGTCAGAGATATCTGTAAAGTTTTCTGTGTATAATTGGTGGGTAAAAAAAAAAGAGAACCTATATAATACAGTGTGAATATGTCAAAACAAACCAGAGTGCAGTTCCCTAGGATTTATGTTAAGAAATAGTACTCTTTGTATTTCTGTGTTCACCACTTTATTACCCCAGCCTTGGAAGCTTTGTGAAACACTGGGCCTGGTTATCGTGTTATGCAGATCGTGAGTCAGGAGTGGTCCTGCTGTTAGAAGCAGAGTAGATTGTTACAGGTGATCTAAATCGAGCTTAAGTGGGTGGAAAGACCTAGGGAGATGGTATGGTAGAAGCAGCAGGGGCTGTCTAATTGCATTAATCCCATTCTTGTCATAAAGCAATGACCACTAATAAGGCACTGGAGCGAGGCTTTAGAAAGAGAAAGTGCCCCTGTAGTTCTGAAACTCTCCCAAACAGAAAAAGATGACTTTTCTCATTGCTCACCACAGCCATGCACCTGTTTGGCCTAAACTGGCACCTGCAGCCGATGGAAGGGCAGATGTATGAGATCACGGAAGACACGGCCAGCAGTTGGCCAGTGCCAACGGACGTCTCCTTATATCCTTCGGGGGGCACAGGGTTAGAGTTACCTGACAGGAAAGGCAAAGGAACCAGTGAAGGTATGGTTGGTGTGTGTCCATGTTGTGAGTCCTCTGTCTGCCTCTAAACTTCAGCCGTCCAATCTCATGTTCCATTACCCTCAGTGCTGCCATCAGCAGGTGCTTTTCCAGTCTTTCATGTCTAGAGCTAGTAGTTGTCAGTCCTGTTTCCATATGTTTCTAAGTTTCATACCCTTCTGATGTCCACTAATGCAATAAAACTGTGTGAAACCTTCTGCACACGTTCAAGGCATTCTCACAGACTACAGAAGGCCAGCATGAAAACCCTGCCTCAAATGGCTGTTTTCATGGGAAAACATTGTCTCTTGAAAATTAAATGATTCCTGGAGCACTGGATCAAGCTTCCTCTACAGCACTACAAAAATGTTTGACTATTTGTTGCCACTTAGCAAATGTTTTGAAGACCAAAATACTTACTGAGAGCTATTATGCTATGGGTTTTGGCACTCCAGAGCTGGACATAGCTTTGCAAAAGTAGCCAGATAAAAGGCCTAGTCTCCACAAAGTATCACGGTGTTTACAGAAATTAGAAGCAGTTTATGGGTCCTCAATTCAGCAGCACCTTATTCAGCAGCTTTACATCATTGTGTTCTTTTTTTAGAGGTACCACTGTTAAAAGTACTTGTAAGCTCACAAAGTCTTATCCCTCCCCAGACATAGCTGGAGAAATGCAAATTTTCAGAAAGCTTTTTTTGTTTGTGTGTCAAGCTTCCCTATATAAAACTAAGAGATTCCAGTAAAATTGAAGTAATATACTATTTTTTATACTTATTTTTTTGGAAGTTTTTTTGACAGATAAGACGTATGCTACTGTTCTTGCAGCTCACTGAACTCAAAAGTTTCCACAGAGTTCTGTAGGCTTTGGCTGACAGCCTGTGTTTACATATTTCATTTAAATTAATTGTAGTGGGTTTTTTTTCCGTAAGAGTTTTTCAGTCTCTATTAGTCCAAATAAAGGCCATAATTATGTGTTTTCCTTAAAACAGCGTATTGACTGGTAACTGATGTCTGCCATCAAGTTGCTACAAGGAAAAATCAGCTAAGCAGATTATTCTCAGAAAACCTTACTAGACAGTACAGCAAGCTGCAGACAGCCCTGCTGTTGTTCTCAAAAATACTTCACGACAGATCCCGTTTTTCCCCCTCTAACTTGCCATATGTTTCATTTCTGAATCATCTAGCTTTGATCTGTCCATCTCCTTTTAAAAGTCAAAATGAAAAGAAATGTATGGATTCAAAACTGCCATCCAAGTGGAAGACCTCCACTTGATTTTATTTTAGCCACATTTACAGTGACAAGAGTTGAAGTTTTTATTGCTGTTCTGTTAAAAGAGAAATCTGGGAAATAGCCTAGTTATGTCATGAGAAGACCCCTCAAGTTAGTTGCTTTGTATAGATCTTAGGGAATCCACAGGCTTTAGAGGAAAATACAATGTCCTGACTAAAAAACACATGTGCACATCTTTGGCACAGGAACAACACTGTCCAGCATTCCAATGCAGCTCTCCCCCCATCAGGTAACTATGTAAATAATTCTGGACTAGCAGTGCTGCAGGGCTTCTGTTCTAAACCAGAATGTATGTGATTGAAATTTATTTTTAAAATAATTGAAATATATTTGAATGTCTTCCGGATCAGAATGATATAGGCTGGAATGTGTTAGGAACATCCTTAGAGCTGATCTGAATGAATCATTACCAGTGTCTTGCCAACTCCCAGTCACAGACATTTCTTCTCATCTGTGGCTGTGCTCCAGAACAGCATTTACCTCTGTTCAAGCCCAACCCTGTTTACCAAAGCACTTAACCACATGCTTACAGTTAAGCATGTAGTTGACTGTGGTTGAAGTCAGAGCTATGTGTGTTCTTAACTGTTTTGATGGGTCAGGGAACCATCCTGTGAGAAATACAGAGAGATTCAGCAAGGTCTGAAATGAAATAGTTCATTTTGATATCCAGAGAAATTAGGAACAGTTGCTACGGCAACTAAAAAGTTCAAGGTAATGTGCAGAAAGAGCAAGTAATTGACAGCCCAATTAAGAATTCAGACCTGAAGTTAATTTTAAGGAGCCAGGTATTCTGATTAAAAGCCAATTTCTGATTTGAAGCTGAAATGGCTTTTTTATTGTACTTTATTTGTGAAGTAACCAATTTGTAGTGCCTAATACTATTGTAGGCTACAACCGGTGAAACAGAGGGATTTCAGGGACTGAATTCAGGCTAGTGAAGAGAACTTCTACTTGGACTTTCGTAACAGAATGAGCTTCAACCTCTGGCAATTTGACATAACAGCTCTTAGGATATCTGCTTCTCAAAAATACAACTGTCTACCAAGAGGAGACATAAATTTTGTAATTGTTTGTACAAAAATTATTTCTGTGAGACTGTCTTTTGCAATCACAGAAGCATTTTCGTTTGCATGAGCAAGTGCTGTTCTCTCTACAGAATACACCCTGTGCTCATTTTCTCCAGGCTCTATCTTGCATAGCAACATCTGTCATATTAAAATTTCTCACCTTCCCTGATTCACTCTGATGTACAGTCTTTATTAATGAACAATCGTGGGGCATATCAAATACTTAAGGTTTTCATCTGAATATCTAAGAACCTATAAAACATGTCAGTAGTAATAAGAAAAAATGTATCCTTCATTTGAACCAAAACATGTGATGTCTTTAGCTCTTCTTTAATAGAATCCTCAATCTTTTCATCTTATAATAGTGCAATAAGAAACTTTTCATGAAGACATTGGAACTGTTTCCTATAATCGTGACAGTGTGAAAAGAAAATTTTAGTATGCCAAATAAATACTATCAATCCAGTTGATAAAGTAATTCACTTCAGAATTTTGCTGAGTGATTTTCCTTGTGCAATTATACTCTATTAGCACAGAAGTATTCAGAAAGAATGCCCATTTACCTAAGATGCTTCTGATTATCTTCTTTAATTTGTGCATGGACTGAAAAATGAAAAAAAGTCAGCAGATTTCCGTCCTGTATTTATTTGCAAGTCATGAGCAAAGATAAATGGGGATCTTATAAAATTAAGTGTAGCTTTTTTTGTGTGAACACACAGCCTTTGCATATACACCTTTTGTTCTGGTATGCATAAAAGTTCTGCCTCAAGATAGCTCATGCCATCAAGTCCTGCTCCAACAGTGTCCCTAAGCAGTTGCCGACTTTAAATCAGGGTTTAGTGTGACTGGAGCCAAAAGTCCTGCAAGAAAAAAATCTCCATCCTTAACAGTATGCATATCATTTATATATTGATTTTTACAGACAGCTAATAATTTACATCTGTTTCTCCTGGAGAGTTTGTGTTGGGAGGGTATGTGGAGAAATTTAAGGCAATACTGTATTTAACATTATGTAATCTTAAAATGTCATTTGAAACAGTAAAATGCAATGTTCTATCAATCACCTTTTCAACATGGCAAGTAAGTTCTGAGACCATTTGACATGAATTCATGATAGATGGGAAAGGATCCTTTTTTTTTTCATTTCTCAAATGTAGGTACTGGAAGAAAAAAATTATAATGTGATTTTCCTACAAAAGAATGTATGTAGCCAGAAGTTTCCTTCTTATTTTGTTGGAATTGTTTGCTCTGTAAAACACAGAGTAGTGTGTGCTGTAATGGCACAGGGATAAGGAACAAATTTATTTGAATTTCCAAAATTAATATTTAGTCCTTATTGGTGGCATGTTGATCTCCTTACTAAAGCCAGAATCTTTCAGGTGACACTACTGCATGCTTTTCCACTAAAAGTGTCCTTAATAAAGGCTGTTTGCTAAGCAGTTGCCTTTCTCATCATCCCTGTGCCCTGCAGCCAAAGCTGCATCCACTGGTTATAGCACAGGCTGAAAAGGGAACATTCTGGCATTTGATTTTTCATTCTTCCCCCCATTCCCTGGTCTTCCTTTGGGTCTGGATTTTTTGAAGCAGCCACCTGTTTTGGGAGTTATGACTGCATAAATTTCCAACCTGGAATACCTCAGGTGTGTTTTTAGGTGTGCTAAGCTCCCTGCTGGCTCCCTTGGACATTACAGCATGTCCTGATCCTGTTTGAATCCCCAGCTCACCAGCCTGGTAGTTTTAGAAACAAATGCCTCCATTTGTATTCTGAAAGAAAATGGATAATAATAGCATACTTTACAGATTATATTGACAACCAATTAAAACCTCTCATCTTTCTTAATAGATACTGCCCAAGTGCAGAGTATGGTCTCCTTTGTTTATCTCAGTCCTTTTTGCTCATTAGCTTTTTGTTGACTATTTCAAATATTGTTGCCACTGTCAAGAAATAGAGAAGCACTTTCCTTTCCCCACTTAGGCATCATTCATGCTGCTGTTCTCCACACTACCATTCCACTCTGTGGCACGTCTATCTCATTCTCACTACACTTCTCTTTACTAATTTAATGATGACTTCTCCATTCCTAAACTTATATTAATTTAAGATATAATGTCAGATGATTTATTCTTATCTTTGGAATGCGATTACACGCTATCTGATGTTACAGTTTAAACAAAAGGCCATTTTTCTCCAGGTTGATCTTCCTATGCTCATGTTTGCAAACAAAACAGTTACTGAAGCCAGAAATAATCCTGCCAGTTTTCCTCCCATAATCGTATGGATTGGCTAGACAAGGTACTCTGAAGACTTCAGGATACTAATGGACTTCAGGATAGTAATTTCTCAAGATCGGTGTCAGAGATACCAGTATGATTAGATTACTTTCAGGATCTAAAGACTAATTCAAGAATTTTGTTCCTGTGTTTTGGCAGGAAAGCCCAGTAGTTTCTTTCCAGACGACAGTTTTATAGACTCCGGAGAAATTGATGTAGGCAGACGAGCCACACAGAAGATCCCTCCTGGTATCTTTTGGAGATCTCAGGTGTTCATCGACCACCCAGTGCATCTGAAATTCAATGTGTCTTTAGGAAAGGCTGCGCTGGTTGGCATCTATGGCAGAAAAGGACTCCCACCATCACACACACAGGTAATGAGACCTTATGTCAATCAAATTTTGTTGTCTCAAATTGATGTTTGTATGATGTGTTGTTTTATTTCATCTATTTCTTTCAAGATTTTGTTGTGTGCTTGCAAGATGCCCCAGATCATTTATCCAGAAAATGAGAATCAAGAGACAGTTGAAAAATTTTACACAAATTAATCTGATGGGCTGTAGGCAGGAGCAGAGCAGGCAGTTGCCTAAGGCAGCAGGCTGCCAGAGAAGAAGGGTTTTAGGAGGCTGGTGGTCACTGAGGGTACCAGCTGGTTCCTCCGAGCAACAGAACATACCACCTTCTCCATCCAGTGCTTTGCACAAAGGCAGCTACACTCAAACTGCATCCAAAGGAATCTTCTCTTCAGCAGATTCATATACCTCAGGTCTGTCTCTCTTCCAGTCACTACCTTTCCCATCTCATGGTAAGAGCAGCAAGACCCCAGTTGGTCGCCCTTATGGGAGCAAGATTGACTTCTGTCTTCCATGCTGGAATGCCTTGAGCCAACCCTTCACATGATGTATGCTGTCAGCTTAGACTGAGGTTTGTCAGGACCAAGTAATTAGTGTAAAAAGAAAAGAAAACCAATTTTTTACAGAAAGCCACCAACCTAGATAGAAGTCAAGATCCAGTTATTATTCTGTAGGACTAAAATGAAAGCAGATGCTTTTTTAACACACCTTGACAAAAAACATAACAAAAAATCACTTTGTGAGAAAAGCTCTGAAGAGCAATCCCCTTAAGTCAGGATTTTATACATTATTTTCTCTCCTTTCTGTTTCAGCTTCTAAGCTGCTCTTACTCAGATTGATTAATTCATTAGGACATAATACACTGGCAATGCAAAGTATCTTACTCCCACTTGCATCAGCAGGTTATTGAAGAAATAGCAGGTTTATGTTAGTATGTCTTGCCCTTGCCCTCTACTATTAGCTGAAAATACTAGAGATTTATAGAAGTACCCTGCCTTTTTTTTTGTTTTGAACAAACAGATATGTTTATTATGATCTCTGGATAATATGGTATTTTGTACGTATTAACACAGCTCCAACTTATTTCTGTCAAAGAGGTGTCATAAATCTATGCTTCTCTGCCTACTTTTCTGCAGAATTAAAGTATTTCAGTAGGATCAGCAGATCATAATTTCAGTGCCACAGTGATGCTGTTACTGCCCTTTTCTAATCAGTCTCTTTTCACAGGGAGGAAACTTAAAAATCCTTATATAACTTTACTTAAAAATTCTGTGTAAGTTAAATAAAAACTCAAGTCGTGATTGCATAATGCTAATTTTAGATCAGGACTCTGTATTCATTTTATTTGTTTATTATCATTCTTAAATTTTGTTATGGAACAGAAGCTATTACATGGATAGGTTCAATTGTTTAAGTAAAACATCTAAAATTTAACACACAAACCTCAGTTTTCCATGGAGTGCAGTCATTGGTTTCCCACAAGATCAGAAGTCCAGCAAGCAGATGCGCTCTAGTGTGGGCTCCATTGTCCAGAGGTCCTGCCAGGAGCCTGCTCCAGCACAGGCTTTGAATGGGATCACAGCCTTCTTCAGGGCATCCTTGCTCCTGCATGGGTCTTCTGTCCAGGCTGCTTGCAGGGAGGTCTCTGCTCCCCTTTGGATTTCCACAGGCTTCAGGGGCACTCCTGCCTCCCCATGGCTGTGCCACAGGCTGCTGAGGAATCTCAGCTCCAGCACCTGGAGTACCTCCTGCTCCTCCTTCTTCACTGACTTTGGTGTCTGCATAATTGGTCCACTCACTCCCCTCTTCTCCAGCTGCAGTCACTTCTGTGCAATAATTATTTTGCCTTCTTAAGTATGTTATCAAGGAGGTGACAATTGCTACCACAACTGATGGGCTCAGCCTTGGCCAGTAGTGGGTCTGTCTTGGAGCTGGCTGGCATTGGCTCTGTCAAACACAAGGAAAGCTTCCAGCAGCTTCTCAAAGCAGCCACCCCTGCAGCACCCCCTGCTACCAAATCCTGACTGTGCAAACCCAATACAATGCTCAAAGTCTTATCTATCCGTGCTAAAATAACAAACTATTCCAAATTCTCTTTCAGAAACTTTCTCTGGCTGTGGTGATTGTTTTCTGTTTTAGGCTGCCAACAACTGTTGTCACTAATGACTAGGAAGAAAATGTAAGCTCAAAATTTCTGTAGTCTTAGAAATAGATCATGCAGAAGCCCAAAATAGTTTGCTATTAACAAAAGGCATTTCTTTTCATTCTTCTCAACAAGTCATAGTAAGTTACACAATTTTGTTATGGTCTATTAGATTTAATCTTCCTAGATCAAATCCTTTTTTAAACTCATTTTTACCTAGGCCAAATTTTAATAAATCATAAATTTTAGGATAGGTTGTCACTGCTTGCAGAGGGCATTTTTCCATTTGTACAGTTTGAATTGATTAACATGGTATTTTATCAGTTATTTCCTTGCTGGCAGTAACTAATTGTCTATTAAAAATCTTTGAATGTATTAAAATGCAATAAAGCCCATTCCATTTGTGACTCAATTAATATTTACAACTAGTAACTAGTAGCTTGGCAAAGTCATCAACATCTGCAACAGTGTCTTGCAAATACTTATTTTAAAAAAAATTTGGTTTTGGCAGAAAGCCCCAAGTAAGCATAACCCAGATTGGAGTGGAACAACAGCAGCTCACTGCACCTGAGTGCCTTGAAATGGTTTTCCTCTCATGAAGCTCTGAGTAACTAAGTCTAACGTATAGCAGAAAGTGGATGCTTGTAAGCACAATCCACAGGATATATCTCTAGATGTCCACTTTACAGTGAGGCAGATTGCATCCTAGAAGTGTCTCTTCACTTGCAATCCAGTGGTTCTTGAAAACTTTCTCAAGTTCTGTTTTAAAAATCGAATCAAGCTGTTCCATCATCCTCCAGAATGAATATGGAAATACCAAGGGTTTTCTCTTACTGGTTTTACTTTCTTCAGTTCACTTTTTCCTTACTCAAACTCAAGGTCTCTTGAGACATTCCCAGCACCCGGACACCACAATGATGTCCTCTGTCACTGTCCTGCTCAGCTGTGCCAGGCATGGTCACACTGAGACCTGATGAGGCATCAGCCTAGGCAAGTAGCTCATGCTCAGAGTGGCTACAGACACCTGGGTCCCAAAGTGTCTTTCAAACTGACCACTCATCAGTATCCTCTTAAATCCTTCTATTGTTTTCAAACAATCATAGAATATGCTGAGTTGAAAGTGACCTTTGAGGATCATCAAGTCCAGTAATGACCCCAATAATGACGCCATGAATTGTCATTTAAAAGAGCATTGTCCAAACACTTCCGTGACCACATTCCCTGAGGAGTCTGTTCCAGTGTTCAGCCACACTGAGTGGAAAACCTTTTCCTAATATCTAGCCTAAACATCTCCTGACTCAGCTTCATGCTTTTTCTTCAAGTCCTGTCACTGGTCACCACAGAGAAGTAAGAGATCAGTGTCTTCCCCTGCACTTCCCCTCAGTGAAGAAGCTGAAGACCACAACTGAGATCTCCCCTCAGTCTCCTCCGGGCTGAACAGACCAAGGGCCCTCAGCCACTCCTCATACATCTTCCCCTCAGGACCCTTCACCATCCTCATGGCCATCCTTTGGACACTCTCTAAGAGTTTATGTTTTTCTTATATTACGGCACCAAAAACTGCCCAGCACTCAAGGTGAGGCTGCCCCAGTGCAGAGCAGAGCAGGACAAATCCCCTCCCTTGCTCAGCTGGCAGTGCCTGATGCACAGTTCAAACAGTGTATATTTTTAATTACATGATTGTATATTTTGTAGATTTTAGATTGTATATTTTTAGAATTTATATTTACATCATATTTTTCCAGAACAGAAGCTCTGTCTCTAGCAAAGCTAAATTGGATAGACACCCAAAAGGAATGACCTTTGCAGTGTGGCAGCTTTTATGTTCTCAAAAAGACACTTCAGCACCACATTTGAGATCTATGTACTGAAATATAACAAAAAAAAGAGTTAAAACAAGGTTCAAAGATCATTTCCCCATAAATAAATAATTAAAAATACAGAATTAAAATAGTCTAGGGATGAATTCTGTCATTTCATATGTGAGCTATGTCATATATAGTTTATTGCTCAGAATGTTCTACGAAATGAACACTTCTTTTTTAAAATAAGTAGCTTAACTTTTTTTAACTTTTCCTACATAAGAAAAAACATGTCATCAAGTTGTTATCTTGGTTGACTCTGAAGATCATACCAGACAACTTAAAAACAAGTACCCAAATTTTGCTACAGTAAAATAAAAAGGGATAAGCAGCCTAAATATTGATGCCACAGTCAACTAACACTCAGCAACCATTCAGTGCAGCAACATTTATGGGTTCAGCAATGTGGTGGTGCTTCTTTCTGCCTTTGTCTTCCTCCTACCAAAAAAAATCGCAAACTTACCTGATCAGCTGGATGAGAGAGGCAAAACCAAGTGAAGTCAGGGAACAGAAAAGCTGAATAATGCCTCAACTGTTGGATTCTGCTTGCAAGGTGTCCTGGTCATCTAAACACATGATGAAAGTCAGATTAGATAAGGTTCATTTAACATTTGTGAGGTCTGCTACGCTTATGTCTGCCTCATCCCATTAATATAATACCAGAAAAAATGCAATTATTGTGGAAAATCAGTGGAAGGTTATTAAAATAGGAAACTAAAGGGAGTTTCAGTATTTAAAGCAAAGCAGTTGTTCAGTTGAAGTTACCCTTGCAAGAAGTAAATGCATCCTTTTGAGGAAAATACCTAGTGCCATTCCTTAAATGGGACTTTTCTGTATTATTTATCTCTTTTCCATCTTCATTTTCTATGATCTTTTAATCACTTTTCCTGTTGTTTTAAGATAAAACCCTTGTTGGCTAAGCAAAATACTTCTGCAAAATCTCTACCAGAGTTCACTTTAAAATATTTCTTATTTTTCCCTTGGTGAAAGGGAAAGTACTTTTTCCCTTAAGTAGAGTTTCCTAGCAACTCTAGCAAACAACCCAGTTGGGCTAGATATATTTTTCTGTCTTATTTTCTGTATTAGCCAAGACATAAAAAAAGATAACAAATAAGCTGCTTAGTGTCATATTTACAGTGCAGTTGAAGCATGATCTCATGTTTTCCTGCCTACATTTCTACAGAATGAGAACACCTCAGTAAGGTCAATATGCTGCAAGTCACCTTCTAAACAAAGATGATTCCAAGATTCATATAGTTATAGGGAAATACATTCATATACTAGCTAGTTTCAAAATGGTTACTTGCAGGTAAGAAAGTAAAGTGAGTTACCAGGAAAGTACTTGAGTTACCAGAGCAAATCCTGTTTATGATGCTTCTGCAGACCCAGAATAAGAGACTAAGCTTGAGGAAACCTGCTAAACACACAAACATCACTCCTTCTTATGTTTCAGTTTGACTTTGTCGAGCTCCTTGATGGAAGACGTCTACTGACACAGGAGGCGAGAAGCTTGGAAGGACCTCAGCGGCAGCACAGAGCTTTTGTGCCCTTGGCCAGCCACGAGACAGGATTTATCCAGTATTTAGATTCAGGAATATGGCATTTAGCCTTCTACAATGATGGAAAGGAGTCGGAAGTGGTTTCTTTCCTTACTACTGCTATTGGTAAGGATTTCCTCTATTATTGTTAAACTCATAAATATGCCTTGGGGCCAGGTATTAACACACGTACTCGAATTGCACTATGGCTTTGTGTGGTTTTGGAGAAAATGCTTGGAAGGGATTGTATTTAGCAACATGCTGAATACTGCTAGACCCTAAATGTTAAGTATTTTGTAGGCCTTTTAAGTAACTATTACCATAACGAGATTCTGCCCAGTGCCAAATCTGGATTACAAGCTGGAAAATCCTTGCTTTATTTTCTTTACTTTGATTTTCCTTTTATCTAGTTGGCTTTTGTTGGTTTTGTTTGATTTTTTTTGGTTTGCTTGATAGGCTTTTTTCTCTTTCTGGAGCAGAGGTATAGGAATAATGGAAGAACAGACAGCAACATCATTCCACAGTTCTGTGTGACACACGGTCTTGCCATTGAACACCATCAAAATCACTCAAGCTGGAGTTCAGGCAGACAGCTGGGTTTAGAATTCCAGTAAAGTGCACTGTAGGCCTTGGTAGCAGCAACCACAGTAGCAGGTATCCCTGTTTCTCCTTGCTAACAGAAAGAAGCTGATTGTTTAAGAAGAACAAATTAACTAAATAGGTCTTCTGACTTCTCTGGCAATAAAATGTCCTGTCAGTTCAGCCCACAGGCATGGATTTGTTGCTGTCCAGGGAGAAAAAGATGCTGCCAGTGGGTGCCTGACAGCACACTTGAGTATTCTTCTTCTACCTTGTAAATATCTAAATCTGTTTCTGATTCAGTAATATTTAATTTTAAATTTGATTGACCTGCTGTTCATATGCCTAAATTCATTTGGTTGTAATTTAAAGATTAGTCCATAAAACTAGCACTCAGCTTTCTTCTAACCACAGTGTTTAATGGACTTTTTTTCTTTGCAAAAAAAGCAGACTCATTCCAAAGCTGCCATTAATCCCTCTCCCAACAGAGGCATTGGTGTTGAGTCTCAGCTGTCTGCAATAGTTACCTAAGAGCTATGGGCTGTAATTTGTCTTGGCAGGTTAATTAAAAAGTTTAGGTCTTATTAAAGCAGGGTCATTAACATCCCAATATTCCATTTTAGCACTAAAGTTTATCTAATGCAGAAATGGAAACTGCTGTAGTACTGTGTTTTAAATTTAAAACCTGGAAATGTGATCTTCTGTCTTGTTTGCAGCTGAGCAACACTGGAAATAGTTGTATATTAGCATATGAAATGGAAGTCTTACTCTATAGAATGCAGATTTACTTCCATTTAGTTTACTTTAGTAATTTGATTTTGTACTTACAACAACCACTTAAGATACTCTTCTGAAGGCAGCTTTTTTCCTTGTCCAGGAATGTCTTCAGTTTAAAGTTTCCCATCACAGGAAAGAAATCAGTAAGGCTCCTACAGCAGAAAACACGGTTAAAGCACTGTCACTACTTGTTCTTGTTTCCAAAGTGATGCTTAAGTGTTCTATCCAGACTTTTCTCTTGGCCTCATTGCACTAATATAAGGAAAAACTAGAAGAAAAAAAAAAAAAAAGAAAAAAGCATTCTTAATTTGCCTTTGAGCATCAAGGGAATGATGGGGGTGAGAAGCATGTCAGATTGTCTTCAAGGCAATCTATTTTGTTTTGTTTTGTTTTGTTCTGCCGTACCTTCATGACTGCATGATAAGCAGAGCAGTCCACCATATGGAGCCCATGATATTCAATATATCCCCTGCTGACCTTGAATCATTCAGTGTTTCTGTGATTCAGAAACAAGGAAGTTTTCCTTTGCTACACAGGTGGGAATCACTTTATCCACTGGCAGCTGTATGGCAACACAAAGCTGTAGTGTAGAAAAGCCTGTTTAAGTACAAGCTATGCATTTTGAAACAGACTTAAGTAAAAATTTTAGGTAGGAAAATTTGGCTTCTTGGCTAGAATTTGTCCAGAAAAGTGTAGCATTTGTATAAGTACCATAAAAACACTGTAATAGCCTTAACAATTTGGTAGCTTTCTCCTCAATCTAGATTTCAACATCTTGGTTTAAAAACAACCAGTCAGGTGTTTTGTGTAACTCTAATGCTTCAGAACCTTTCTAGTGTGTTCATGAAGCCTGGCAAGACATGGTTGCTAGACTGTAAGTACATAAATACTTTGGTATTTATTACAGTGTTACTATTTTTTTTTCACTGCCCAAGTAAAGAGGATAAAGCAACCTGACATTACCTATGAACCAGTGTGTAAAGTTGCAACACTAAACAAATAAGTCACACGTGATGGGAGTCTTAGATCTGTCTGTGCGGGCTGAGGAACCTTGAGAGTTGTTGTGTTGACTGCCAGAGGCAAGCTGCCATTTAATTTGATTCCTTTGGCAATATCACCTAAAAAGATCTCCCTTTATTATTCCACTAACATAGGGTTTACAGTAAGAGTGAGTTTGAAAAGTGTAGCTGTGATGCAGGAAGAAGTAAGATCTGATGATCTGAGAAGAGGACTAGCAGCCTACACTCCTGAATTCTGATTGATGTGTTAATTCTGCTCCAGCCTAGGCTCATGCTTCAGCTGCTCACTGTGTAAAACTGAGGAGAGTGGCATTTCCCCAGAGATACTGTGAGGGTGATAGAACTGCTGGGAAAATGAATGAAGCATTAATTAATAATCACAGATAGTAGTAGAAAGCACAAAATTGATATTGGTGATCATAATGATAAGTTTATAAAGCCAAATTGTGCAGTCATTGCTCCAGGCAAACATCTCCTGCCAGCGAGGACTCACCAAAATAAATGGCAATAGCTTTTACTTCTGCAATAAACATGTTGGATGGAAAGAGTGCTGATTTTCCAAGTCTTATCTGCTGTGTTCAACAGACCGAGCTGTTCAGAGCCAGCAAATCATTGCAGACTCTGTATGACAGTATCAACTGCAATTACTGTGCAGTGCTTGCCTGGAATGATTTGGCTTCCATTATTCTAGTGAAAACTGGAGAAAAATGGAAAAAAGCATCTGTATTCCCAGTTTGATAACACACAGGTAATTTCATAAATTGTGAGGCTGTCCATTATACAGCTTTGAAATGTGATAAAGCTATAACTAAATCCACTCAGGAACATTAGCACAGATTCTGAGGGCAGGAGATGGCAACTTGGCCTGTTTTCTAAACGGATGTGGTAGCATCATCGCTGAAGGGTTAGATGGTGTCAAAATGTGTACCTGTTACATGCAGTGAATGTAAACCTGGGGAGAATACAATCTTGTAATGCCTGTTAGAGCTTATACTTCTGAATAATACAGGAAATTCAGGTGGAGGGAAAACGATTATTCTGGAAAAGTTTTCAGTTTTTAATAGCATTTTTATATCCCATTCTTCTGAATTAAAATTCATTACATGAATTACATGTCCAGGAGTGGACATTCAAGGTCTCTCAATGATAAATTAACCTTTTTGTAAATTACATTGGTGGCACTTTCTGAAATTCCTAATAGAAACACTTTGTTGAGAAGCACCTTGTGGATTCACAATCTGCCACTATCTGCCTGATAGTGGTAATTTATTTAGAGCAATCTTATCTAGTGAAGCAAAATAGTAGGCTGAGGAATAAGCTGGAATCAGCACATCTGAGACACAGACTTTGGCCAAAAGTCTGCTCAGTAGAAGCAAGAAACATCTGAGAACCTGAAAAGAGCATCTGTGGAGTCAGAGTGTCTTCCAGCAGCTGTTCCTGCTGAGCTCAGGCAGTCTCAACTGTGCAGGGCCATTGAGAAATCAAAAGGAAAAGCAAAGCAAATTGTCTGTGAGAGGAGAGCATCACTGTTTACCAGCTTGTCACCCAGCAAGTGACAGGAAACACTTGCGAAACACCCAGGATAGGATGCATCTACCTACCCCCTATCTTCTACATGAGACAATGCTGAGGTTAAGGAAAGGACCATTCTTTCTGCCCCCTCTACCATCCTTAAAAAAAACCCTGCTGTAAGTAGTGCAAGATGAGCTCTAGTGTCATTTGTAAGGAGCTGCCAACACATCCAGCAATTGGCAATACCACAAGGCACGTGCCCTTCCTGCAGTAGCCCAGCATGTAACCTACCCCATGCAGTCTCTAGGAGAGCACTTCCCACTCAGGAATGGTACCAGCAGAGGAACACCTCACAACAGGACTGAGCTCACAGAGGAGAAATTGCAGGGCACATAGACAAGCATGGGACTCTCCTTGTGTGAGAAGTGACTTCCTTAGCATTGTGTAAAAGTGCATTTGTGTTTATCTTGTTTTTAGCAAAAGGAAAAGGGAGCATCTGAGTAGCTCAAACTTGCTTCTCCTGCTTTTGCTGCTTATGTGTAAGCTAACTTAAACTCTAGCAATTTCCACTTCAGAGAGGATACAGAAGTGTGATCCACTTAGAGTCTCAAAGTCATTCATGTTATTTACACTTGCTTTACTAATGTCTGGAAAAATCTAAATTGGCTTCATGTAAATATTGAGGAGTCAGGATACTGTGCAGAGTAACACAAGATGTGATCTGTTCTGGCTTGCGCTTTCCTTTTATCTCCTTAATGCCTCAGTTACTTGACTTAAAACTCCCCCATGTACTAACAGATCTTCAGGGCTCTGAAGGAGGAAAAGTGGTTTTAATGTCCCAGCTACCCTTTTCTGAACTACTCCTTAGGCTAAAGAGGCTGAAAGTTCAGCAAGCACTTTGCTGAATTAGGACTCCTTAACTGCTAATGAGACTCCAGCTGGTCCGACAGAGCTTCATTCTCCCCTATTTCATGAGTATGGTCATCTTAGCCCTTCTGTTTCAGAGAGGGACATGGAGCACTTCCACCTTGTGCTAACCCTCTGCAGATAATTAGTTAGTGACCCATTCCTGCCCGCACTCACAACTCTTTTTTGCTCTGCACAGAAAAAGAAATACAGCAACATATGAGAACTGTGCCAGGAAGGAAAACCACCTAATTTTTGATGTTATTGATCTCTCTGCTACAAAGTAACAGCAGAGCTTTGCAGGCTCTGCAAATAGTTTTTTCAGCTTTGGCTCTGTGTGCCCCCCTGCAAGCAGACATCTGATGCTTTTGTCAGATGGGCAGTGCTTTTTTTTGATTACTCTCTTGTTGCTGCTGGCCCTTTTTCTGATGCTTTATTTCCTGCTTTCTGCTCTTGCCTAGTTTCTCTGAGTGTGGCCAAGCTCATAGGTCTCAGGTAGTATTTAGAAAAGATACAGTCGCTCAATTCATATAGAAAGCAAAAAACGAATTTATGAGTCCCTGCCAAGCTGTGTTAGGTTTTTCTTTCCTTTGTATTTGATCTCATGAATGACATTCTGTTGACAGGTCTGCTTGACTGAAAATGCTTATCCTCAGAGCAGGTTCAGGTTATGCTGCAGCATGCAGAGTGTCTTCCTCTAAACATCCAGCTGGCCACAGAGTGTAAGGTCCCCTGTGAGAATTGAACTAGCCCATACAGAAGGTTGGCAAGAAGACAGGAGGTTGCCCTCTCCATCCTAGCCAAATCCAGCTCAGTCTGATAGGTTCACAAGGCAAGACAGAAATGTGGGGTGAACTCCCTCTGCCTGTGCTTTGTGAGCTGCAAGAATTCCCCATTCCAAGCAGGTGTCATAGTGTGTTTGGTGAGATTTCACTTTCATCCAGCCCATGTGTAAATCTAGTCTGTTCTCTTTATAGGGCTTAATAAAAAGCAAACATGGGCTGAGCCTGGATTTGGAAATGGAAAGAGGTCTGTGCAGAGGTGAAACTTTTCACATTAGTTTGCACTCCTCACATCCAGAGTTTTTTTGCTGTTCTCAGTAAAATAGTGATGATGATTTTGGATAGATAGTGACACAGCCCTTAAAACTTTAGCAGCTGGAAGTCAACAGCAGCTTTATCGGTGCTCCCTTAATCTTTTCATGTTTTTCCTCAAAATTGATGAAGAGCCTCATTTCCCAGTGAAGTGAGCCAAGAGGGTGAGCATGTTCCAGTGTTGGAGTTTATCTCTGTGTCTGCCTTTTCAGACAACTCCTAACAGATCAAACATTCCTCTTGGTTCTTAAATCCCTTTCAGCTTCAGTCAGTAATGTTTGTATGTGATCCTATGGTACACTGTTCACTAAATGTTAACTGCAGCTTTCTGCTTGCTGCTGCTTAGATCCACAGCACTTGCAAGGAACAGGAAGTCAGACCAATTGTTTCAAATCTAGATGTTACTTGTAATGGCCTTTTTTCTCTCTGCAAGTGTCTGAAACAATTCTTGCATAATAACCCAGCTTCCCCAGCCATATTATTTCAGGATTTTTCTATTGAAGACGTAAGGCATCTCTAATAAAGAGGAAATTAAGACACATCTCAAAGATAATTAAATAATAAGAAGCCTGTAAAGGTCAGATGCTTGGCTGTGAAAACTTCAATGGCTGCTCTTTCTGTGTAGAGTGTATCTCTTCACTGATGATTGGTGAATAAAAGCTAGCAGTAGAAAATTAAAATGGGTAAAACTAGTTTAGTTTTAAAGCAGAAATGCAATAATTAATGTTAGATTTGAACTTTTTCTTTATTTTTTATTTTGATTTCTATATGTACACACTTCTTTTGATAGATCTTAGTGATAACTTGGGTAGGGAAAATAGAAAAATGGACAGATACTTTCATTTATATTGTCATTTATGTATTCATTCATAGAAGAAATTAGGCCATGTTTCTAAAGATTGCTTGGATGCCAATAAGTATTCATCTCAGTAGTAGTGAGATGTCTGAATGTCTTTAATGTTCCAGATTTTGTCGGGTTTTAATCATACTTTAAAGTACTTGAAACAGTAAGGTAGATTTGTCTTTTTGAAAAGCTTTGCCTACATATGTACTTACATGGACTGGTAGGATTGAACTTGCACGTCCATGTGCTGTGTTCAGGCAGGCAAGTTCTCTTGATCTGACAGAGTTTTTACAAAAGGTTCGATTGGGGAATTAATTGAGTTTTAGGGTCAAGAAAAGGTTTATTTATTGCTGAAGTTAAAGCCTTTTTCTCTTTTCTTTTCTTTCTTTCTTTCTTGCTTTCTTGCTTTCTTTCTGTCACTTCTTTCTTTCTGTTATTTCTGTCCCTATGTTTCTGTGTTCACTTTTTTTCAGAACAGCAGAATTCTGCCTTAATAACATGGCATTTAAGTACTGTCTGAGGGTTTCTGGAGAAATGTGTAAAATGGTGCATATGGTTTTCGTTTTTACACTTTTGCATATAGCTCTTTCCACGCAGCCCAGACTGCGGGCTAATGTAAGCACAGCTTGTTTTATTCCTGTGTCGTATTACTGAGCTGCTAGAGCAGCTTTGTGCAGGCTTTTCTTTCCATGAATGCTCCCCGGCTAAAGCACAGAAATAAGGTTGTGGGAGTTACTTGTCCGCTTTGGCAAACAAAAGAAGAGCTCTTTCTGTACTAGAGCAACAGACACTTTAAAGCCTCACTTTTCCAAAAGCTGTATTCACGACGTGTACATACTTGCATGCAAGACCACAAAAGAACAGAAGCCAACAACATCAGCACCTCAGGAGTCACTGGACCAATCTTCATTTTGCACCGGGCCGAGCAGTTGAGAAGGACATGGTCTGTGCTGTCACTCCTGGCATATGTTGACTTTTTAAATGATAACAGCTGGTCTGTGTACTAGATGTGTGACTGCTTACTTTTGCTGAGTGCTACAACAGTCTCAGAAAAAGATAGATTATCTTAAACGGATTTAGATAGATTATCTTAAACTGACTTCTAGACAGCTTGCTGGAGGTTCTGCGTAGGAGCAAGATTTGACCACATTTGTGCAGTGAGTCTGCAAGGGGCAGGAGTGGATCCATGAGTACTGCTTATTGTCTGGCCCTGATAGAAGACCACCAAGAGTTCAATGCAGCTGCCTGAGCACAGGACTTTGCTGGCACCTGAGATGCCCCAGAGAATTGGGGGCATCTCTACAAGAGGGTGACATAGAACCTGGAGGAGAATCAGGCTCCTGTGTAGACCAGACATCCTGCTTTAGAGCATGTCCCTAGCACCAGGCACTTATCTAACTGAACCTCACATATCAGTCATTCCAGCCAGTACATCCTTAGTCATCAGGCTGGATATATTAACTAAAGACTTGGTGTAAAATAAAATTTATTTTTTATGCAACCCAAAATTGCAACATTGCCACGGTTTCATGGCATTTGTTTGACCAAAAGATATTACATTTCTAGTTCCCTCTGTGTGTATGCAAGAATGGTTTGCTTTTCCCCTCCTGTAATACACCAACTTAAAACATCATTTAAAATGAAACTCAAGGCCAGATTTAGCCTTGCCCTGAGCTATGACAGCAGAAAATGTAATGTACTGAACGTGAAGTAACTTCCCTCTTACTAGTGCAGCTCCAGAAGTTGAACCCTGGAGGCTGAATAATTGTTGTTTCCTGTATTAGTTTGTAACAATTTATGAGAGTGGGAAAGAACAAAAAAAAATTCTTTGCAATCCCCTGGGCAAAAAGGGGATGTGAGAGTTTCATCTACTGGAGTGAAATTCAGGTTTAAAAATATGCCAACTGCAAAAAAGGGAATCTAGGAAGAAAATAACTGTTCACATTGTGTCTTTCTAGATCTCCATAGCCATATCATGGTTATGTTACAAGTATGGATTAAAGTCTTATTGTGCTTGGAAGCTGCATTGCAGAAGGAAAAAGAAGAAGGCTTCAGTCCAACAGCTACTTTTTGTTTAAAATCATTCACTGAATTTTTTTTCCCAGCTAACTTCCAACCTGTGATCACATTTCAAGTGCTTTGGAACAGAGGGTGTTTTCAGATGGTCAATGTATGATTCCTTAAGAGCTGTATTTCAAGACCCTTTTGTGCTTTTAGCATTGCTCACTTTGTAAGGAAAAAAAACAATGTTCTCTGTTTGGCCCTATGGACAGGAGAAATACATTAGCAGGATTTCCTAAGAATTAGTGAAGTCAAGGGAGATTTTGCTATCAAGTTAAATGGTCATATGCATTGACTAGTGCCCAAGTGCATTGGAAATCCCATTACACTTTATGCTTTCAACCATCTGAGAGCTTCAGATTATAAAGCATTTTGCACTGGAAAGATTTCTTCTTAATAAGGAAGCAGTAAGAGAAAGGAATGAATCAGGGAGATAAAGTTCTCTCTCAAAGGGCAACCCAAGTTCAGACCAAACGTGGCAATGGTTTCTGAAATGATCAAGCTTCTTCTCTTCTTTACTCCCCAAACTATTCCCACTTGGTCCCCCTTTCTGTAGAGCAGAAGTTCAAAATAGGACAGAAAAAAGCTGACTTTTTTAGTATTTCCAGCTGGGCCTGGAGTCAAATGTACTTGAAACAGTGTGAGAAAGACTGATAGGATTGTGGTGAGAGGCATTTGAGTACCTGGATAGACATCTCAAACCAGGCCTAAAGCCAAAGTACAGACAGCTCAAGGGAAAATGTGCTCACATGATGTACTGTGAAATTTGGCATAATCAGCGGTTCTTGATTTCAATAAGCAACCCAACTGCCCCTGAGCACCAAACCTTCTGTGCTTCACCATCACCTTGTAAAATGGCCCAGCCTATAGAGTCACTTCTGCAGGGACAGGTGTCTGTTGTCATGACCCTCATGGAGATAGGGGTGTATCTGCACTTCCAAATTGCTTTTTTAAAGCATTCTTACAGAAAAAGAGGAGGGAGAATAACATGCAATTCAGTATTGTGGTTACTGTCCTTCTTTCTCACTTTCCAGATCCAGGGGTGATTTAAAGAGTTGTTTAAAGGACTGCCTGCTTGTTGCCCTTTTTCTAATTTAGCATCCTTATACCTGCATGTGAAGATTAGAGCTCCACTGGGATGTAAGAGCAAAACAGAGTTATGTGCATGGGTCCTTAATTAAAACAGACCTCCCAGCCTTAGGAAAAAGAAAAAAAAAATCAAAATCTTCTGGCACAACATCAGCTGGCATTAGCATTATCAGCATCACACTAGGTGCCCTACAGAAGACGAAACTGTGAAAGAGCACTCAAAAATAATGACTGAGTTTCCATGATGCTGTCAAGACTTTCACATCCCAGGCTGCCAGGTGTGGATTACTTGAGCTAGAAGTATAAAAGCTGTATAAAACACAAATGAAGCAGAAAAATTGAAATCTCAGCAGGTGATGATGTACTATAAGAAGGAATCAGTCCTTTAAAGCTTCATCTGGGGAAAGAAGAGGAGGAGCAAGAGCATACCAGACCCAGAATTTCCACATTTCCTTCTTTGTTTCCAACGCTTTTTCTTTCCCCCCCATTTTTTTTTTTTTTTTTTTTTTTTTTTTTTTTTTTTTTTGACTCCTAGTGTCAAATCTGATGCTTGAAGACATCTGAAACCTGTTTTATCCTCTCTCACCTCCACGTCTGTCTTGGCATTGTTACCACAATTACAAGGGCAGGTGACAGCTCTAGGCTTAGAATCCAACCTCTCCTGCAGTGAAATTCAATCAAGTAGCATCATTTCTTTGAAAAATAAACAAGACTGCAAGCTCTGCAACTGAGAAGTAAATTAAATGTGTTCACAGAGCTTCAGAATCCTCTTTGCCTTTTGTGTTATGCTGCTTGACTTCCTATTAAAATTATTGCTAGCATAGTCGAGGCGGTGACAAGGAGCATTTTTGTGAAAGAGATGTTATTGCAATGAGCTTGTCGGTGTCAGTTTTATCATGGACAAGCAGATCTAGGAAAAATAATACGTGGCCTTTTAAGGTTGCTCTGGTGCAGCAGCAAAGAGTAAGGTGAAATAATGTGGTGTTCCTTCACTTTCCCAAGCAATGTAATTCTGTGTACACTGAGAGGAATGCTGGGCACTCCTCATGGCCCTTTTGCACTGATGTGGCTGAGAGAGGATTTCAAGGTCAAATATGAACCATGGAATCTAGTTGCTTGCTGCCTGTGTCCTCCCTTTCTCCCAGCAAAATATTTTTGTTAGCCAGGAGAACACAACTAGGCAGCAAATAGATCAGTGGGCAGTTAGGAATAATATATTTCTGTGTGACAATAAATATATGTATTTGTTTGATACAGTAAAGAATTCTATTCTAATTATTTGTTTTACCTCCTTTTTTAGTTTACTTGCTATTTTTGAACTAATGAATCTTTGTATAGAGATAGTCAATATTTATTAGGAAAGGGTAAAACCTTTTATTGTACCAATTAGTATGTATGCAATATCTTCCTGGGCTGGTAGATGAATAGCTGTGGCAATTTATTTTAGGCTCAGCAGCTACATATATCTTCTCACCAGCACTGAACAAAAGATTTTGAGATCATTTCTTATGTAGTGGTGCAGTAGAGTTGAAGGGACCAGACTGAATACTTAAAAAAACCCCTTCTCTTTTCTTTGTATCTCATTTCTAATATGGAATATTCTCATTGGTACAATTTTTTTATATTCTTTGAACCATCATTCCAGAACTGAGATTAGCATTGATTCATTAAGGTCTATTTGTCCTACTGCAGTGCTATTCCTACATGTCTCTGACAACAAACACTGCCATCTCCAGAGCAACTTTTTGAGGTTATCAGATGAAACAGTTACATTTGAATTCATACAGCCACACTGCACTGAATGGCATTTAATCAGTTCTTAGAAAGCAGTCTTGATTCTTATTAACTCCCAAAAAGCTACTACCTTCAGTTGCCAGCTAGATAACTATTTTTTCTTTGCCAATAGATAGTTGCCTCTAAATGCCTAGGGAATGATGATGCTTGGTGGCAAGTGCAGGCTATAAAATATTTATCTTTAACACACAATTGTGTTACTGCAGCCTCTAATAGGATTTGGTGTCAGGCAAACATCTGCCTTGGCCTCTGGCCCAAAGATAGGGAAACAAGCTATTAAGTTGAATGTTGCATAGTAAATAAATAAGGCGGAAATACTGTTGAAGTAGCTGTACTGCTGACCAGCAAACGTGGTGAGTATATAAAAAAGAAGTCCATCAAGAGTCTAGCAATTTTTCTGCCTTCTTAATATGTTTATTGTGTTGCATCTGGATAAAGGTAATTCATGTCGGTAGTTGTGAGCCAGGCCGACAGATCTTTATAGAGTTCACCACAATAGAATTGGCTTTCATGGGGCTTTTTGTCAGCAGCAAAGTGGTCCCCTGAGCAGACCATTAGCCTGGGAGCTTTGTTGCTGTCACATACGTCAATGTATAATATGAAGCAAATGCTGTGTTGTATTTGTCCGTGCCTCAGATTAACAACCTAAAAAAAAAAAAAAATGGAAATGGTAACAATTAGCAATTTCATATTGAGCTCGGTAACACCCTTAAATAAAAGATAGTGTAGTGTGAAGTCTTGTTGTGGGTATGGGCTGGATCAGGCCAGTTTATGGCTTCTCTCAGAGTAAAGGGTGATTACAGTGGGAAAACTAGCAATGGGATAAAGGTTTCAGCTAAGTTTTCCTCAAAATCTGCCAGCTGTGTGTTTACTTGTACTGAAAATATCCCCTGAAACAAATGGCAAAAATGGTGGATCAATGTTGTTTTATGCAATGTGTTGAATTATAGCTGCTGAGGATACTCAGGGAATTTTTTTGTTTCTTAGATTTAATAATTAAAGCTCTTGAGCAGAAAGGACCTTAAAGAGTACTTCAGAAGAAGAGTTTCGCTTTTGGAGAAGTCTAGGCTTTCACACTTAATGCATAATTTCCATTTCTTATTTTTATGAATCCAGAAGGAGTTTTGTACATCCTCCTTTCCTGGCTGAGGTAGGTTGTCCTAGAGTAGGGAGTACCAGCTCTGTCAGACAGGGCATTTCCATACCATTCTCCAAAATGAGACAGTGTGGATCTGAAGATCAAGTGTCTCATTATGTCATTTAAACTTTCTCTCAGAAAAGTATGAGGATATTTATAAAGGAGAACTGCAAAGATGCTGAGAGGTCTTTAGCAGCTCTCCTATGGAGGCAGGCTGAGGGAGTTGGGGTTGCTCAGCCTGGAGAAGAGAAGGTGCCAAGGAGACCTTCTCTCCAGTACCTAAAGGAGCTACAAGAGAGCTGGAGCGGGACTTTTTACAAGGGCACAGAGCGATAGGACAAGGAAGAATGGCTTTAAACTGTCAAGTGGGCAGGTTCAGGTTAGATATTAGGAAGAAATTCCTCACTGTGTGATGAAACACTGGCACAGGCTGCCCAGAGAAGCTGTGGCTGATGCATCCCTGGAGGTGTTCAGGGCCAGTTTGGATGGGCTGTTCTGTTTATGGCAGGAGGATTGGAACTGGGTGGTCTTTAAGGCTCCTTCCAATCAAAACCATTCAGTGATTCTGTGATCCATAAAATGACTTGTTTTTTCAGTTGCTAATTAGATCATGAAGCTGGCAGGACACGTAATTCCGTAGGCAAGCTTCTGCATTCCCTATTAGAAACCCTACCACCTCAAGTTTTGCCAGTGTGCCCATGGTGTGAGTTGTTTGCTTTCGGAAGTTTCGCTCTTGCTGCCATTGGTTGAAAGGTGGCATGGAAACTGTGTTTTCAGTGTTCTCTTTGGACACAACAGCGAAACCTGATTGAAGGCATCATGCATCATCCATTGGCTGACTCTGCAGTTATTAATCTCTGCCCTTACCAGCTGGTGTCAGTCAGATCTCTTTGGGGGTTTGGAAGCCAAGAGAAAACTGTGGGAATCAGACTGGAAACAGAGAATACATATATCTCTTTCTAAAAAAGAATTGTTCATGGTCTCACAGTGAACTTTAACAAGTAAATGAAACAAAACAAAAACATTGTCATGATTCTCTAAAGGAGTTCCCATGGTACTATTCATAAAACACCATATGGAATTTTGTATATATTGGAAAATACTCCTCTAATTATGTGAACAGCTTACAGAATAATCTGTATAATGGAGACTAGAAGCCAGCCATAACTGCAGTGGCCTGTTTTTACTTATTGACTGATAGTGTGTCACCTCTGTGGCAATGTGGACTGTGAACATACTCAAGAGAAAAACAGCTGATTTGTGCCACTGGCTTAAGGACTCCCTGAATGTCAAAGTTGTGTCCCTTCTATCCCATATGATTATAATTTGGCTAAGCCCTGGCTTCTGAAAATATATGATTCTTCATTCTTTCCAGTGTTCTCCCATCATGACTCCCTAATTTCCGATGCCAAATTTCCACACCCCTCCTCCTGTTTAGCTTGAAGTATAGGTGTTTGTGCAGTGTGAATGAGTGTGTGTACACTTAGACATGCCAGAAGGGCCAGAAAATTGTCTGAGGTGACCAACTGGCAGCCTGTAACCACTGAAACAAAACTGAGTCCTAGGATGAAAACAGGTTTTTGTGAGAAGCCTTGAGTGAGTATGACTTGCTAGCGTCTGCAATCTTCAAAGTAAAAAGAAATTCCAGATTGATTCTGACTAAGAATATGAATAAGAGCATGTTCAGTTTTGCACACACAACTTAAAGACTTGCTGTTCACAAGCCTCAATCTCAGCCTTGTTTGTGCTCATTAGCTCTGGTGTTTCTGAGGAAAAAAAAAAGTGTGTTCATTTAACACTTCCTCCATGGAAGTACTTTGGAGTTGTATGGAAATAGCTTTGAGACAAAGATGCACTGCATGAACCTTCATCGCTTTTCAGAATTGATTCTCAGTGGTGAAGAACTTTTGGGAGTGTGTGAAGACCTTAATTGCCCTGAATCACCAGGAAAGTTTGCATCCTTAACTGCTAAAAAAACAGCAAGTGGCCCAAGTCACAGGGGAAGTAGTTTCTTATCATTTCATCTCATCTCTATCAGTCAGGTTATTCCAGGGCAGATGGAGGTAGTGTAAAATGAGAGTACATTAAAAATGTTACTTTTGGCTATATTGGAAAACAAAAGGACGTCAGAGAAAGCAGTGAAATGGGATGAAAGGATTTTTAAGGGCCTACTCTATTAATAGTAGAGGGTATTCAGGTGACAGGTAAGAGCTACTGAGGTGCTTCAGTGAGGAAGGTAAAATGGGTTTCATCCACCTGGTTTTTAATTCCTTTTGAGTTAGCCACTGTATGGCATGAAGCAGTATGGCCACACTTGCAAAGTGTGTGGGAAACCAAAGGTTGAGGAGATAGTGATCGATGAAGTGATATGTGTGCATATCACTGCAGCTTTATGAGGAGAAATGCCAGATCTGCATATGAACCAGAGAATAGAGGTGGATATTTTTTTAAATGCATTAGTGTCAGTCACTGTCAGCAGGGATCTGACCAGTTATAGGTGTCTATGCTGAACTAGTCAGAAGAGGAAAGGATGCACCATCGGAGTGAAGTTCTTACATGGATTCACCCAGAGATTCTGGAAAGGCTGTTTACCTAAGCACAGCTCTGCTCCATTTCTGTGGTCACTCTGAACTTCTAAATCCCTTTATGCATAGTCATTGTAGTGGATAAAGTAATTCAGCTCAATCTGCAGTGGACGTCAAATCGGTGTGCAGAGTCTTGTCCTAGGCATCACAGGCAGAGCAGCTGAACCCCTGTAACTGCAAAATACTGTTTCCAATAACAAAGATTACCATTTAGCTGATGTGGTGCATTGTCACGCTTTGGAACAGTTGCTGTGCTTGACATTATGCTACTTCTTAGATACTTTCTAGATGTTTCTATGGGTCTTTTTACTATTTTGCTTAATTATTATATTACAAAAATATACCAAGAAAGCTATATGGATATTTACTCCTTTTCAAGGTCTCAGTTTAGTCCATTAAAGCAAAAACTTGGGAAAAAGCTTCAAAAATACTTGTTAATATTCTGAAGGTGTTGTTAACACTGGGAGTCTGTGCTGCATCAAGGTCTGAGGTATTCCTCTTGACTTCAAAGGTCACACATTACATCTATGCAGTGTTACTCCACCTTGCAGCCCCTGACCCAGTGTGGCACTGGGGTGGTGGGGTGTCATGGGACAACTGCACTGATGCTGAATAGCACGGCCCTTCTCTTCCCAGTTTTTAGGCAGCAGAAAAAAAAAATACTTGAGTTGTTTTTTTATTCTGCTGCATTCATTTTTTTGCCACCTTTTGAGCTTAACCACCTTACTGGAGGGTCTGACAAATGCCAGAACCAGTACAAGAAGAGAGAGCTTAGAGTTGTTCTTTGGATGAGAAGATTAGAGGAAAAAGGAGTGACCCTTTCAGCAACAGGAGCTGAAGTCTCCTTGCCTGTCTCATTATCTTGTTTCACAGAACTCACACTCTGTATGTTCTTCATGTGTGTAAGTATGTACATAAATAACTTCTTTTTCCTAAATCTTTGTGTGTATTTCTTGAAGCAAAGAAAAATGTTAGTATTGTAAAAAAAAGAAGCATAGAGAAAAAAAGCATAAAGTGAATTCATTTTTGTTTTCAGCAGTGACATTAACCCATGTCAAAATTCTGAAGATTGTATACACATGGGCTACCATTAACTTTTCATTTACAGGATTGATTTGTGTTTATACCTCCTATGAAATGAGAGATGATATTCCTAAATATCATTCTAAATGCACAAGGCCTGAATCATTATTTCTTTATTCTAGGAAGCATGGCTGCTCTTTGCTTGGAATAAAGATGGCAGCTCAAGCCTCAAGGGTTGACTGCATGTTGTGACTGTATTTCCATACACCATCAAGTGAATACCTGCTTAACTACTGAGTGTTAGAGAACTGACAGCACTTCCTTGTACCTTTCTTGCTGCATGGAGCTGTCTGCTTCTGAGATGTCTGAAGCCAGGACTTAAAACATAAATGCTTTGAACCGGTTCCATTATTTAAAATTGCTCTTGTCCTTTATGAATGATTAAATTACACTACGGCCTTTAAAATGTCCTTCAGAAACCTCTGCTCTTTGACAAAACACCCATGCAGAAACCAGCTTCCTTTCATTTGTGATTAGAAACTAATCTGCACATCTCTGCTGCTGCTGGTTCTCTTCACTTGATTGGGAGTTTACAAATAACTTTACTCCTACAAGGTCTCTTGGAGTACATCTGTGCAAATGCAGTCATTATTCACAGGGTGAGATTTTCACCCCACTCCGTGTGTACCACCAGTGCCTCTGCTGTATAACTAAATCTAGTTTTCATCTGGTAGGCATCTCCCTCAGAGAAAACAGAGAAAATGTGAAATAGCACTACAGAATGAACCGTGGTGTTTATTACAATGTCTTTCAAAGCTCCACTCAAATTTACTCAGTCTTCACTCACCATTTTTGTGTAAGAAAATAAGATTATTTTCATTCTCTTTGGGATGTGTTTACAAGCTTGTGTTGTTCTTTTATGAAAGATATGTTTTAGTTTTAGCCCCAGTGTTCTGAACTTTCCTCAAAAGAGAAGTGCTAGATAACATTTTGCTTACCTGTTAGCTTCCCCTGAAAAATTAATAGCTGGTGTTTTTTTGCCAAAGTCAGGGAATTTAAGATGATAACTAGAAACAGAAGAAAATGTGGAATAGACCCATTCCTGTTCCACCAAACAGAATATTAGCCCCAGAACTTTGAGCTGTTAAAGATATAAATTATATAATGTATAATGTATTATATTCAATATAATATTGCAGCGCAAATAAGAAGAAATTTGGTTAGAAGTATTTCTTGAACAGGCAGATAGGATGAAGCAAGGGTCTGTGTTCAGTAAGTTCACAGAGGAACATATCTATCATCACTCAGCTCTTTTTGGCACAAATGAATGCCTCAAGGTCACTCAATCAAGTCAAGAAAACGAGACCAAAAGAGCATGTTCTGCCATGAGAATGGTGTGTATTGCATCCATGCAATAAACTCATAGAGGAAAAATGGTCATAGAAATATACGGGAAGAAAAGATGTTTGGAAGTTTTCGAGTACTGAGAGAATGCCAAACCTGGTGAGTGCTGAGTAGCTCGTATTTAATCACAGAATTTGCAGTGGAACCATCCATTGGTGTAAATGGATGAGCAGGGTTTTGTGCAGCTCACACTAATTGTTTCTCCCTGAGTACAGCAATTGCTTCGAAGATTCAACTGTCCTGCCCATCCAGAGCCCTCCTAAACTCAGAGGTGTTTTCTTGCCTAAAGAAGTGTCTGAATTCTCTTTTGTTTTTCAGAATCAGTGGATAACTGTCCCAGTAATTGCTATGGGAATGGAGACTGTGTGTCTGGGACTTGCCATTGCTTCCTTGGCTTTCTAGGCCCTGACTGTGGCAGAGGTAGGAATTTATGCTTGATTAACTGTTCCCCTCTCCTGTTAACATTTTTCTTCTGGAAATCATATTCATGATGGTGCCTTTCACAAAGTACCCTTCACCCAGTGTGGGAATGCTGCAGTAGAATGGAAACAAGTTCATCTGTGAATTTGTTTGCTACAAATGTGCTAAAATTTTGCTCAGCAGCTGAGAGATCAGCAGGTTTTTACTCTGGAGAAAAGGAGGTTCAGGGGACATCTTACTGGTGTCTACAACTGCCTGAAAGGAGTTGTAGCCAGGTGGGGTTCGGTCTCTTCTCCCAAGTAATATGTGATTGGACAAGAGGAAACAGTTGTGCCAGGGGTGGTTTAGATTGGCTGTTGGGAAAAATTTCTTCAGCAAAGGGTTTGTCAGGCTGCTCAGGGAATCACCATCTCTGGGAGTGTAGGTGTGGCATTTAGGGACATGTTTAGTGGTGGGCTGGCAGCGCTGGGCAAGGAGTTGGACTTGATGTTGGAGGGCATTTCCAACCTTAATGACACTATGGTTCTATACTAATTGTGACTGCTGTGCCCTTAGCAACAACACAACCGCTTGGGCTTCTTGTGGAGAGGCAAAATGTCACGTTGGAAATTTTCTCTCTGGAAGTGACTTTAAAAAACATGACTTATAAATGTAACATTACAGTTTGTTTAGCAGAGCACTTTTATCCGTGTGGCATGACACTATAATGATACTTTCTTTTGAGATAGTGATAATACAAAAAATACTTTGCAAGTCTGCCTGAGCCCGGCTGTGGGGAATAGGGCAGGGTTGGAATAAGGCTAGGAGTGAAATAATGGCAGGAACATCTGGTTACTCTGGCCAGAAGTAAAAACACTGGAAAGACTGGGAAGGAGACGTACCCCAGTAAACAGTATAATACATTTTTGTGCTCAAGTGATAAGTATTTTTAATAAATGGCTTTGGAAGGGTTTTCTTTGGCCTGAATTTTTTGGGTTATTTAAACATTTAAAAAACAAGCTGAAATACTTCTAGTAAGAACACATTTCAAACCGAGATATCAAAACCTTGCGTGTGGGAAATGACAGGATACTGTGCATCAACCTTTTCAAGGCCTTTTTTGGCTCGAGCAGTCCAACAAACTAAGTACAGATTTATAAATCTTGGGAGGGAGGCAGCATAAAACGTTAGTGCCCACCCAAGGAGCTTCGGTAAGGCTGCGGGTCAGGCCTTCAGCCCAGCTCATCGCCGCTTTGGAAAGCAGGCTGGCGCCTTCCCAGGGGAGAGCTAAACTCTGTCCAACCCCGGCCCCGTCCCCCTCCAGCCGAGCTGGGTCACATCGCAGCGGCGAGCCAGGAGACAGAGATAAGGAGCCGCAGGGCCCCGGGGCAGGCGGGAGCTCCCTGCAGAGGCGGCCGGGCTGGGCTGAGCCGCCGGGTTCCCAGTTCACAGCCCAGTAAGATGGATGTGGCAGGCTGAGGCCCCGAGAGCTGTTATGTCAAACTTCTTGCTGACTCAGGTTACACTTGGTTTGCATTTCCTTACACTTGGTTTGCATTTCCAAGCTCCTTTTCAAATCCCTGGAGCTGGAGACAAAAGGAGTTTTTTCCATGTCCCGTAGCTTATTCCAGCTCACACCTCCTAACTTTCAGTAGGGGCAGAAGTTCAGGGCCTGTTCCCCTCAAGCTCCCTGTAGAGTCTGTGGAGAGGAACTTTCTTCACTGTGAGTCAGAATACTTAAACTCTTGCTCTGAATCCATTTTCAGAGGAGCTCACCTCCCCTCCTGGGCTATATCCCAAACCTTCTCAGGCTTTTCAGTGGAGTCATGTGAGTCTCTCCCATCTGACCAGACCACATGCTCCAGCTGCAGCTGAACACCTTTTGTTCAACTCAGTCTTTTTACTCAGAGTCATCTGGGTTGAGATCACAGGTTGCACTCTGCCTTTAGGAAGGCAGAATAATACCTGGAGTGCCAAAATTGTGTTTGTGTATGCGTTTCCACTCACTGGGCATGTTAAATAGGTTGTGTTGCCATGAGGATGAGATACAAGGAGCCCTGCATTGCCCCTGTTGGTTTTCAGGGGCATCCAAGTTCCTTCTTTTGACCTACAAATCCCTCGAAGAGCAGCATGTGTAAGGCTGTTTAAGTATCCATCTGCAGCCCTTCACAGTCCCTGTACAGAGCAGTAATCCTTAAATAAGCAGGTTCCTGCTCACATGAAGAATTCCATGGATTTCCTGGGTGTTCCTTTGTTTCAATTCAGCCTTGTAATTCACAATCCAAATGAATGGGAAACTGGAGCAGAAAGCCTTTCTCTTTTTAGCAATGGTTAATTATTAATTAATTATTGTTATTAACCAGTTATTTTAAACAAAATAAATGAGAGCAAGTTACCAGACGTGTATTCCATAGGCTTTTTGAAGGTTTTCTTGGACATGGGAGGTGGTGTTTTCAACTTCTATATGAAGTAAACAAACAAACATAATCTTACTCTCTGATGCTCAACTTTTCAAGACACAGAGCATGCATTTGGGTTGCTGCTATCATTACAATTACTGTAATTTTGCCATCATAGACATTGTTGGAATCTGAATGATCAGATAATAATTATGTATCTTTATATATGGAAAAGTGTTGCAGAAGAAATAGGAGAAAAAATCAGAAATCTCTTCTGTCTTTATTCATTATTGCGTGCTACAGCGGAGGTCTTGTTCTCGCCATTGCCGTGATGTTTGTAGCAGTGCTTTCCAGGCGACGTGAAGGTGTTCTCCACAGAAGGCTCTGTGGAGTGTCAATCTCACTGCAGATGGCCAGTAATTTATCTGATCTTTTACTGAGTGATCAGCTGTCTTGTCAGGAAACATGTAAGCCTTTCTCAGCAACCTCTCCCTGGTTAAAGGCAGTTATTCTTTCTTGTTGAAAAGAACTGCAGACTATCCCCTGCCAGTGCTTTGAAAGAACAATGTCGATTACTGAGCATTGAAATTTGAGATGGGAGGGGCAGAAAATTCCATCACTTAGCTGAAAAGTGAAATTACAGAGTGAGTGTGCTGTGAACCATGCACACAACATGGTGTATCTTAAACAATTGAAATCTCATGTTGTATACATAGATATCATCTTGCAAATGATGCATTTGCAATACACCACTGCAATGTTTCCTTTCAAGTGAACAAAGTGCTCCTTGGTAATAACAGTTGCCAAATTCCTTTCTTTCCTAAACCTCTTTTATCTTGGTCAGGCAAATGTAGTTCACTGCACATCGAACTGGTTTAATAGCCAGAGCTGACAATACTTTGTACTTTATTGAGGCTGCTGTAGTTCTGGAACGCTCAAACTGACTTGACTACAAGGATGCGTGGAAACAACTCATCATACACTTTGTGAGATTACTGTCTAAAAAGATGGGAAGAGAAGGAGAGGAAAGCTTTCCTTAACCATGTAATACCCCTTCCCACATATAATCAAAGTCAGGAACAAAGCAAAAGAGGATTCATCACATGCCTAATGTAGTTGAATTAAGCAGCAGAATGGAGTATTCCTTTCACATTTGTCCTGCATAAAATTGTTCATAAATTGCCTTTCTGAGGGGCAGATGAGAAGGCCAGCTGCTCCCACCTAAGGCTGATGTGCAACAGTGAACAAGAGCAGTCTGTATTGAATATATGTCCTTGCAACTGAGTTTCAGCAAAATGAGATGAAAGAGAACAGGACTTAAGCAAGAAGTTTCAAGGTAGAGTGAACAGGAAAAGGCTATTGTTTCTGAGGAACTGAAATCAGCACCTTCTTTGGGAAAATCAGAGCAGAGGACAAAAGGAACATAATGTGGCTGGTGTGGAGAATGGAATAAGGAGAAGGCATCATCTGAAAGGCGCTGGAGAAGGCTTGAAGAGCAGTGATTACAAAAACTGTGGTCGTGGAGGCTAAGGTTTGGTCCTTGATTCCTTCTTCTTCCTTGGGGAACCTGTTCTGTATCCATGAGTCCGTCCCATCCAGCTCTGCCTGACAGTTTCCAAATTTAGCTCTGAAAATGATTAATCCTGGGATCCATCATGCCACAGCTTGAGCTTATCATCTTCCTCTTCTTCCCTTTATCACAGGGAAGAAATCCTGTATCTATATGGACTTGAGAGTCAGCTGACTTTGCTGACAAGGACAATTAAAAACAAGGACAATTAAAAATCCTTTTTTGAATCCTTCATAAATGATACAAATTTCAGAGGACAGATTTACCCAGCTTTAATTACAAGGAGTTTGGAAACAGTAGAGACCAATTTTACATTGTGGCTGGTGATGAATTGAATCCATCAGAGGTGATAACCAAAAATGGGGGCTGGACATTCAGTTAGAACTACAGAATTGTTAAAGTTGGAAAAGACCTCTAAAACTCTTTTCATCAAGTTCAGCTATTTACCCAGCACTGCCAAGTCCACCACTAAGCCAGATCCCTATATTCCACATCCATACATCTTTTAAATTCCTCAAGGGATGGTGACTGAGTCACTTCCCTAGGCAGCTTGTTCCAGTGCTTAACAGCCCTTTCAGGGGAGTAAGTTGGTAGCTGATGGTATGACATGAACTAAATCAGGGAAATAGTCTCAGTGTGGCATTCTGGGCTCTGAGCAAAGCAATTGAAACCCATAAAGTTGGGAGTTAACCCAGAAAAAAACAGGGGACTTATCTGTATGCCAATGAGGTCCACAGAAGAGGCAGTGTCAAGGAAAGTCTGGCAGCAGGTCAGGGATAATGATAAGCAATCTAAGGTCAATGATACTTCTGAAAAAAGACGTTGTACATTGTAAAATCAGAATGTAAGAAAATTATGAGTTTGTTTAGTGAAAAAAGGTATCAGAGACACAAAGCGAGAAGATAGTCTAACCTAAGGGCACTTTTTGTTTATTTTAAACACTCATAGGAGAATACAGTTAACAAGCTGGGCATCATCCATGTAAAAGATTTGGTTTTGGCAAAGCAAACAGCAACATATCCCAGTGAAGACTGTGTATAAAGAATGTAAATCACATGCTGGGCTCTTGTGCTCCTTTTTGAAGTGATTTTCCATTTGTTTTGATGTGGTTTTTGTTGTCTGTCCACAGCGTCCTGCCCAGTGCTGTGCAGTGGAAACGGGCAGTACATGAAAGGAAGGTGCCTGTGCCACAGTGGCTGGAAGGGAGCGGAGTGTGATGTCCCGACCAACCAGTGTATTGATGTCTCCTGCAATAACCATGGCACGTGCATCATGGGCACCTGTATCTGCAACCCAGGGTACAAAGGCGAGAGCTGTGAAGAAGGTATTTGCAAGATGCATTCAATTAGCCTTTTGCTTTGATTGTTGTTCTGTAATTATATGGATGGAGGCAATTCAGAATTGGACTGGCACTTAAACAGAACAGTAATAGGCACCTTAGAGATACAATAGATGGATACAACATAAAAATGATATGTTGTCATAACTTCTCGTTAGCTATCATACTTGTTCAATAATTGGATGAAAAGCCATCAAATGCTTCAGATAGAAGAATCTAGTTGAAAGACCAGAACATCTAATCATATGTTCGAATGTTCTTATTAAAGCATCGTTTCCATTTACACATCTAAACGTATAATTACTTTTACAGTGCTTTCTTCTCTGCTGTGCTATGCCAAGCCAATTTCACTTGCTTACATACACAGAATGGTGGTGTGTGAGAGAAAGTCCCTGATCCTTGTCAGCTTTAAAAGCTTAGAAATGCTCAGGACCTGAATTAAATTCTGCTTCAAAGTCAGATATTATTTTAATGGCTCTTCCACAGCTTTTTTCTCACATTAGCCCCCAAACATTTCTCATTTACATTTAGATTTATGGCTGCTTTTAGGATTTATCTTTAATCTTTTTGTGTAGGAACTCACCTGCCAACATAAACCTTTATCTTCCTGAGTCTGACTGCTTCTTACTGGTAATGAAAAACTGGACAGTTTTGCAAGTGTATAAATCATTCAGAGTATAAAAATATATCCAAAAGTGTATTATTTAAGGAATACTGTTCAAAACTTTTGAAAACTACTCTCAGAAGTCAATGCTGGTGACCTGATAAATAATTATTCTTAAATTGCGCTTCTACAAGTACATATGTTAGGCCTCTTCAGCACTTGATAGATTAAAGACGTCATTTGATGCATTTGAGAATGACAATGGCTTGAATTAATTTATGGTTGTCTTCATGTATGCAGGATAAAGATTTATCTGAAATGGCTTTATTTTATAGGCAATGAAAATAGGCTGAATTGGATTCAGACATTCAAATGGCATCCAATCTAGCAATTCTTTTGATGTGTTAAACGTACTGGAGTGGGACATCTCTGATGAGCATGGCTTCAGTAAATGTTAAGAGATGAAGACAGTATCAGCTTTTATAACAATAAGGCATCTCTTGAGAAAGCCTCATTTTGGCTTAAAGCACAATTCAGTGAAGCTGTGGGGCATGCAAAACCTGAAGATTGTGACTACTGAAGTATCTTTAAAGCATCTCTGTAGACCTCCTATTTACCAGATCATATCTTTACTGGATAAACAGAAATGAAAAGATCCTGATTTTGCCTCCAGCCAGAAGTGTTTAATGTGTGTAAATCAGAGTGAGATTTGCCCTTTTTCTAACAGGAACCTTTATTTCCCTGGTCACGTTTAAAGCAGAAAGGCCAGGCACTGCTCAGTTATTTTATGTTATCACTGTAGGGGGACAGTGTCAGTCCCACGAGGTCAAAACTTGAAAAAGGAGGAAGAACAAAGAGAACATGTTTTTTCTTATGGGCTGTTTAGTATTTTTCCAAGCATGCATGTTTTTGATATTCAAGGCATAATTTGTATTATGTTGTGAGGGGGGGAAGCAGCTCAGGAATATGCCATGTGGGAAATCTTGAGAATATATGTACAGATATTTAGATTTAGTAAAAAAGTTGATTTATACTATTTTTTAAATTGCTTTTACTCTTTAATTTCTCTTTTAAGAAGGGCCATCTGGTATTGATTACTTTTTATTATTTCTCAGTCCTTGTAGCTTCACTGTTTGGTCCACGTTTATAATGGGTTTTCATTCCAGAGTTTCTTCTGTCTTTTCTTTTTCCCCCATAGAAGTTCAGCAATGTTTATAAAACATCAGCCAACAATCCTATGCAAGTTTTTCTTTTCTCCTTCCTTAGTTTATTGGCCCATATTTTATAAGGCATGGCCTAAGCCAGCGAGACATTGCAGGGAGGGGAGCAAATTTAAGCAGTGAAATATGAGAAGTTACTCTTTGGGCACCGAATAAGCCTAATAACTTGTGTGACCAATGAAGCATGAAGCATATTGGGGAAAAGTGTAGAAGAGGCACTAACCTTGCTTGCTGCGTGATTTATCTCCCTGGCAATGATTCTGCACAAGGCTAAACTATAAACAGGGCATTTTCCAACCAAGAATGTTACCATTTGGGACATTTTCCAACCAATAACACAGACATGTGCCTATTTTTTTTCTTTTCCAGGTATACTAGATCTTGTCTGCTCTGCCCTCATACCCAGCTCCTCAACTCTGCATCTCCCAGAGCTGAGCAGCTAAATTTGTCAAGCAGAACTCCCTAAAAATATACCATTGTACTCCAAATCCACTAAGCAATTGATTAAGAAGAAAGTAGAAGCCTGTAATCCTGTCCCAGGGCCCTTCCGATGGTGCAGAAAGCCTAAAGAGATAGAGCTAGTGAGGCTGAGATTAAAGTAGCCATTGTGTGTGACATTTTCTGAAAGGGCTCATTTCAACATGAAAAATGGCCTTGGGATTATGATAAATGGGGGGTTCTGACATGCACATTCCCCTCCTATAATCGTCTGTGTTAGCGCTGAGATAGCAGATTGTCTGCCTCCTGTGATGGAGGCCCCTGTAAAACTCACCTTTTTCCCAATTGACCTTCAGAGGGGATGATTAATTGCCTGGAGGTAGCCTCTTGTCAGTTAGCCTGTGATCTTTGTTCTCTATGTTCAAACCATCTGCTGAGAACGGACGAGGCTGCTACTCCATCCCTTAGTCCTTTTCATACTTATTACTGCTGAGAAAGAACAGGGCCAGGGCTTCAAGGGTCTCATGCTAAAATTGGCACCCTCGCTCCCAGCTTGCTAACAGTGAAGGAGATTTATGGACTCATCCTTTCCAGCCTCTTAAAATTTTTGAGGATTGTTCCAGCTATGAGCAGAGCTCCAGGAATCAAACAAAAAAGAAAATTCTCTCTCATGCCTTGGGATAGTAATAACTGAGCCATTACTTGTCAGACTGAGGAGGGTTTGAGAATCCAGGGAATTATCAGAGCAGCTGTTGTGTTTCCTTTTAAGGTTTCTGGATCTTAAACAGGTCAGTGGAATTCTTACTAGTTTTTCAAGGGGTAAAAACCGAACCACAAACCTGCCGTGTGTGCAGTGGCCATGTTCTGCTCTGCTCTATCAGAGCCAGAAGCTGGACAGTTTTCCTGTGCTTCTTAGCCCGACTGACACTTGTCACCAGTCCCCAGGGAACTGCCACACACCGTTTCAAAAGATGGGAAGAATTTCTCTAGGCTGCCTTATCAGCTTTTATCTATAAATAGACAATCGACTCCTCCAGTCAGTTTTTCTGGGAGGGAGTCTGGTGCATTTCATATTTTTTGATTGCTGGGTGAAATTCCCCTGTGGGCAGAGCAGCTGACAGTTGCCTACAAAACACAACTCCTGGAATCAGGGAGGAAGTGCAGTTGGTCTTTTGGTGTACATTGTTATACACCTAACTAAAGGGTCTCCAATCTTGTTAGGAAAGTGCCTCTTTAGGGGGCAGGGCGGGGGGGGGGGAAGTAAATCTCAGACATTTAAAAAAGAGTATTAATTGATCAAAAATAAAACCAGAGGAACACTATTATTAAAAAAGGCATGATTTTGTTTTAATCCCTATTCCAGAAAAAAACTTCTATGGATATATTTCAATATGAAATTTCTTTAAGTCTCCATGAAACCTGGATAGATTTAAGCACATTCTTCAATTTAAGCATGTATTTTGCTGAATAAGAATGTCAGCTTCTGCTGAACCTTTATGCAAAATTCTCTCTCAGAAAACTAGGGCTCAGCTTCAAATTCATTAGTAATAGTAATTTAGGTTATTCTAATAGAATAAATGAAGACACACTATGTGTGCAATAGAATATTATTCTATTCTTAATTAATATTAGCCTGTTCCTACCAGAAAGTTCACTTATTAGTGCAGACCTGCATACAAGAATGGATTTCATTGCTATATTTTTCTCTAGTTTTCATGTAGGTGTTTTAGGTCTCACTGCCTTTTAGGGCCACTGACTTCTTGCATGAAGCATCTGTTTTGTTCACAGCAGGGCTTTTTGGTTGAAACCTTGAGATACTGTGTAAATATGTGTGTGTAGATGGCAGTTTGATAAGCTTTTTTCCTGAACTTCCCATTTGCTTTCTCTGTCTGCTTCCTCTTCCTTCTCACAGTTGACTGCATGGATCCTACCTGCTCAGGGCGAGGCGTGTGCGTCCGAGGAGAATGTCACTGTTCAGTTGGCTGGGGAGGAACAAATTGTGAGACCCCAAGAGCCACTTGTCTGGATCAGTGCTCTGGTCATGGGACCTTCCTCCCAGATACTGGGCTCTGCAGCTGCGATCCCAACTGGACTGGCCACGACTGCTCAATCGGTAACGTCAGCACTGACTTACTCTTGGTCTTTAGTTAAACTTTGTGAAATACTCAGATCTGCAAAAAAATGCTACAGATGTATTCCATGACCAGAAGGAGAAATTCAATAGCTCAGCTACATAAATAATTCTGCTACCATTGCTGAGCATGGAGTAATATCATAAATAACTCCATTAAAGCCACCTAGGCTTGCAATTGTTCATTATATGGCTGTAAACGTAATTGATGGTCTACATATAGCTTCTTGTTCTGGTGATAGTTCTTGATGAACCCCAGTAGCCACTAAAGGGTCTGTTTTGATTTTTAGGATAGGACTAAATAATCTTTCGTGACTGTAAACAAGAAGGAAGATTTGGTAGTCTGTCAGATCTCCTTTCCCTTCTGAATTCAAAGCTTGTGTTTTTCTAGGCTAGAGGAGGATGAGTGCCTCATGAGGTTCATATTTAAAGACTGTCGTCTACCAGCTAAAAAATAAGTTTACTGAGTAAAAGTATTTATTAGTACAAGCAGCTACCAAGAAGACACATTTTTATGGGCAGTTTTGTGTAGAGGTTTGAAACAGTGACCTTCATTCCTCCTCTGAATGGGCATCTTGCTCAAAATCTGCATCAGGTATGTGAATTAAAGACTAAAGAAAACCTGTTCAGGACCCTTTTCTTCCAAATACAATTAGCTCTTAGAGGCCACACTGAGAAATAGTGGAATACATAAATAGTCAAAACCTATGGAGCATCAGTCCTCTTAGGCTTTTGTCCTTTACTGTGTGCCCATAAAAAAAGAGACCTCAGCAATAACAGTTTCTATACCTTACACAACTGGAGTGGAACTAGGCCAGAAATCCAGGGCATCTCAGTATAGGCAGTGAAATGAAAGGAGTTTTCAGCAAAGCAACCCAAAAGAAAAAAAAAAAAAAAAAAGCTATTAGGAGAGTGGATATAGTAGAAAAATTATATAAACAACATTTTCACTGAGGAATTGCTATCATGAGTAAAAAAATCATGTTAAATGTTTGCAAGCATTTTAAGAGAGTAATTTCCAAGGATGAGGCAAACCAAATAAACTGGTGCTAAGAACATAAGAAAATCCTTTTGACAATCATCATTTAGTCTGGATGTTAGAAGTTTGTCATAAAGTAATATTGACTGGACTAAAGAATAAGTAGAAGAAGAGCCCTACTCTACTTGCCTGGGGCTGAAACTAGGTTGATCAAAAGTTTTGCAGACGTAGGTAGGGCAGACGTAGGTAGGGAAGTTGCCATTCATTGAAGGAAAGAAAAATTTGGTGCCAGGCTTTTCCTTTCCCCATGTTACCATCTTCAATTCCATACTCTGTGGGTTTATTTTTAAAAGCACCATAAGGGGAAAGGTAGCCATGTATTTGTAGTTTGTAGCATAGTTCATAATTGAGTAATTGTTCTGTGTTTATACAGAGGTTTGGGGATTGCAGGGATGGGTTTGGAAAAATGTTTATTTCTGTGTGCAAATAGAATTCAGTTTCCCATTGTTAACCTGCAGGGTCATGTACAGATGATTTATAAGCTTTCCTTATACTGCTTTTATAAATCCATCTAGTGCAAACTTTCTTTGGCAGCATGAAGTTATTTGACACAAACTTGAGCATCATTCCAAGACCTTTTTCCTCACTGAGCTGCTTGTAACATTCAGGTTATTGTGCCTCACAGCTAAAATCACAGCTAAGGTGATTTGTAAACTTCCATTTCTAGCCCAGACCTTTCCACTGAATTGATGACTTGATTTGAAAGACAGATTTACTCACAGGATATGTGGTACTTTTCTTGCATCATTAAAATAGAGTGAGCAGGCATGCTGTTGCATGTAATAACACACTGCCCAGACCACTGGGGTGGAGGTTCTGTAGGAGGATCTAAAAGGGACAGATTTTTATTGTCGTATAAAACAGGACCAAACAGGAAAGAACTAAGTACTTGCAGAAATCACCCTCAGCAAAGCAGTTAGGACTGTGTTCAGTCCCAGTGAAATCTGTAGAACTGTGCCCACGTGGATTTGTGCCAAAGGCAGCCCCTTTCATAAGCCATATGGGGAAGCATACCCTGGAAGCAGCGTAATTATCTGGAAATCCAGAATTTGAGCAGGCACAGTGGATTTTCCAGCTCTTACCACTTGAAGTTAAGAATAGTACCTGTCTACAGTGCTGTATGCTGTATTCATTTAGGTTATCAGGCAGTATGGAAGCAGTAGCTGAAGTCTGTGGATTGTCATATATAGAAAGTAAAACTAGAGCCTCTTTGAACCTTAGACTGCATCTTTCAGCTAGGTAGGTAGATTTTACCTGCCTTTAAGTAGTAATCTTAGAGAACACATTATTGGGTAAAACCCTCGCTTTTCACAAAACAATATTACAGAGATTTGTTTCCTGTTTATATTATCTATTTTCATTCCACTTAGCCTTCATAGACAAGCTGTGCTAGTTCAATCTCTTGTGAGAGATTCCCGTTCTGAACTGCATTGTAAGAAGAAGTAGTTACACGGTTTGGGTTTTTTTGTTTGTTTGTTTGTTTCTGTGTCTGCCCACTGCCAAAATATGCTGGGACAGGGCTGCTGCCATACTACCTCAGAATTGTCACTCAGGGGAAAATGCTTCTCAAACATATTCCACGCTTTCATGTAAGGGACAGTTTTGTAGGATTCATTCTTCCTTCAATATACACTGGGGTTTTTTGCCAATTTGCAAATACCAGAAAGAGTATCTTACAGAAAGATACAGAAATAATTCCAGAGATAACTTGTACTGAGGAATAAAAGTATTTTGATTTCTCTATAGGATAATTAAATCACTTCCCTTTTGCATCTTAGTATACTGTTGCACAAATTCAAAGAAGTCCTCTATAGACCCAGTTCAGCTGAAAAACTCCAAGGCAATGCTTGGTACAAGAAAGGCGATTAAGGAACCACTGATCCTAACCCCATTCCTCCAGTCTGCTATCACAGATCCTCTATATCCTAAGCTTTTGTGGGGGCTATCTGCCTTCACCTCTTATGGGCCCTGTCTGGCAATTAATGAAGCCATTATAGGGCAGGTCTCTTAACCTCTTATTGTCTGAGTGTAGTGGGAAAAAGGAAATGGCCTGTGCTGCAGTGTAAAATAGAGCTTGCTGTGTGAAACAGTCTCACTCCTGACCTATTTAAACTGGGGCAACTATTTCTGGCTAATCAAGAGGCAGCACACCACATACTATAAGACATGTTTGCTGACTGTAATAAAATGAATAGGTGAGTCATGTCATCTGCACTGGAGGAATGCACCATTTACCAGAGGGATCTCACTGATGCATCAGTATAATCTCAGGTCCATCAAAACAGTATTAGGCTTTGATGCAAAATCATTATTAAAGGAATTAATGATTCCTTCACTCTCCTCAAATTTGAATCAGTGATTTTCACACTGTTCTGTCTTTGGTAGTTGACATCTTCATATGCACAGTGTTCATTCAAATCATTGCAAAGTTGAATATACAAAGCAGCAATAGAAATTATGTTCTCTGTCTTAAGTGTACTGATTTTTTCTGGGCAGTTGACAGTGGTTGTAGATTGACCTGCATGCAGATAAGGATTCCTTCTCCATCACTCATTCATAATGACTCATGCAGTTTATGCACGGTTGATATCCAGGCAGTACTTCAGACTCTTAAAAACACACTGGAGAAGAGCAGTAATAGGAATAGTACTTTGTATGTGCTAGTCCTGAATTGCCAGTGGAGACATAAAATCATGGGCTGTACATTTAATGATAAGACTTAGAAACTGGAAGCTGGGGCTCAGTAATGAAGTAAGAAGTTAAAATGTCTTACATCACATTTTGAAAAGACTGAGAGATCATGCCTGGCCAGAGACTGAGGCTGAGGTTGCAGGACCATATCTCACGAAATCTAATACTTTGGTCCTCTCATCACTTCTGCTGCTAACATGGTTTTCTGAGGATACGGCATTTGACTTTATGATTGTCTTTTTGTCCCCACTGCAGCAGGGATGAAATGCTGATTCCCAGTGACTTACTGACTCACTTCGTTATAAAGGACTATGATCACAAAAATATTTAGGCATTAAAAAATTGCCTTAAGCAAGTGCAAATTATCAAGCTTTGCTAAAGGGTTGTGGAGAACTCTTTGCTAAAGAAGAGAATATGGCAGGTATTCCTGGATAAACCTGGCCTCCAAAACACAGTGGGGAAATAGTGTGGGTAGCTACAGGGTAGCAAAAGTCCAGGTATTTACCCACCTCCCATGACTTTCAGTAGGTTGAGAAGTTGGATTTAAAATAAAACAAGCATGGAGTGTGAATCCATGTCTCCAGTTACAGGGAAGCCATATTCTTATAAATTATTGGACAGTGAATTGAAGTCAATGGAAAAGCTCCTATTTACTCTGAAGGAGTATGGATCAATTGAAGGCTATTCACAAACAATGGTTAGATTTAAGACCCTGTATCAATTAATGTTAATGACTGAATTCTTTAGTATCAGTTTAGTTGTATAAATTAACAATGGCGAAAGTCTTTCAGGTAGCACCCAACAGAGTTCCCCACCACAAAGTTGGTACAGTTCATTGAAACAGGCATCTTTTCCCTATTCCAATTAATGCATAAGGAGACCATGAAGAATGAACTTTTTTTAAAGAGTTAAGTTGAAGTAAATGCACTTTTACATTGAAATCTTTTTTCACCAGGCGTTGTGCAGGGGACTATTGCACATACGCACACAAACACACATACACACGGTCATAAAAGCAGCTCTCATACATTTTATCAGACAATGTCGTATCCTATTGTTCAAACAACACCAGGGCTAACACAACATGTGTGATAAAATTTGATTTCCTTGGGCTTACTGGTGCCAACTTTTGAAAACATATGTGCCGTGCCCAAGGCCACCAAGATAAAAATCCATCTTTAGAAAATGTTTGTATAGGTTTTCCTTTAAACAGTCATTTTCTTCAGGGGTAAAAATGTCTCTCTAAAAGATGGATATAACATCAGCTCTGACATGATACAGGCTTGTACCCTACTACGGACCAAGACCCCTTTTAATGCCTAAGAAGTTGCTGATTTGTCTTTTTCTTAGCTTTAAACACACAGGGAAGAACAAGAGAACTAAACCTTAGGATGCAACACTTGAAATGGATAAACATCTTCATCACTTCAGAAAAGCTCACCAGGCTTATCTATGCAATCAAAGGCCACCTTGAATGCTCTTCCTTCAGCTTGTAACTTGTTCGTCTCACTACCCTGGCAGAGCTGTGAGAAACTTTAGTCTGGGGTAATTGAAACTTGGGTAGCACAGTGTCTTCAAAACTGGTTCTTCAGAAGATACCATCAAAATCTGTTCTGGCTCAATACCTAAATTGCAGACTCATCCCTGAAAGCCTTACTTTGGTCCTTTAATGGCCGTTGAAAGCCAGGAAATGTTTTGTACCAGCAGGAATTTCATCCTCTGCCTTGCAGAAGCATAACATGCTGATTTCTGAACTTGTGATCTTCCCCATTTTGTATGACAAGAAGTAACTTTTCTCTCTAAGGGAAAAGTATGTACAGCCCAGTGCACACACAAGGCTCTCACAGGCTCTGCCTGGCAGATACCCACTTTGTAGATTGTGAAGAAATTAGTGAATCTAGAAAATCAACAATGTTAATAAGATCTGTCATTGTGAAAAACATGATTTTTTTTATGTAGTTGAGTTCATGACTACAGATTTTAGCCTACCCATTGCCAAGATGAACTTAGCCTCTAAAGTCTTCTAAGCTTTTTATTAAAAATGCAATAAAAGACTAAAATCTGCCCAAACCTTTGAAATGAAAGTATTCAGGGAGGCTTTCATTTGAATATCCTTTTACTCCCTTTCCTTTTGTTTATTAAAAATGTATGTAAGGAGACCCTGATGTGGTGGAAAAAAGATAATAGTTGAAACGGGCTGCAGTTATTTTTGTGGTGATTCCAGTTCTTCAAAAGTCTGAGTGTCTTTGTGCTCAGCAGATAAAAGGGACATAATAAAGGGAGGGAGAGAACTCCCACTAAGATAGAAAATACAACTTACCTTTCAAATATGGATTCCTACTTAAAATCTGATAGCTCAGAAATTGTTTTAGGACATTTCCCTAGCCAACCAGAAATGCATCAAACTTCTGTCAGCTCTGGGATGTGTTTAGGGTCTTACTTTTAACCACTTCTCTGCAGCAGTCCATGCAGTCTCGGTCAGACACAATGACAAAGGGAAGATTGAAGAAACTGAAAACGTGTGTTCTAGCTGCCATTTCAGACTTGGCCACAACCAGTGGAAGCAATGATATCATCAGTCTGTCTCTGACCATTAGATCACAAAGCTCTTGCTCTGATTAGGTCATGTCTCAGGCTGAGAATAGTGTGTGTCCAGTTGTGTAACAAGCAGTCCCTGGTTCTCATTGACCTTAGGCATTCTGTGATGAGCAAAGCTTTTCTCTTGTATCAACAGTAATCAGTGAAAATTTATGGACCCCTACAAAGGGCAGTGGGAAGACTGTTCCATCCCCTATTTGTTTTCTACAATGATTAGGGCTAATTCCCACCATGCCAGTTTCAGTTCAACATTCTTCCCTATCTCCAAGTGTGACCTCAGCAGTCAGACCATGAGCTCAAAAGTTCTTTTTGTTTCAGTCAATTATGCTTTGTGTTGCAGACTTTTCTGACTGAAAACAGCAATGTTATACTGGAGTCAGTGGGGCTTATGTTAATGTGACTAGTTTGAAAAATTTCGCACCACCACAAGGTACTAAATTCCATGTTTAAAACACAGTACTGTTAAAATATCATGTTTTGAGGATGACTGAGCAATTAGCATGTTTGCTTGTATCACTGAGAACTTATTCTTTGTATCACTGGGTCTCAGATGACCAAATTTTGTCCTCTTCTCTGACTTTGACTTTGAAAGGATCCTTTTAATTTTTGAATCTAGACCTCTGCTGCTGACTTTTCCTACTTTTAACGAGCCCTGCAATATCAGCAGGGCGGATACTTGTGTGGAGTCAGTCTCTGCCATGAGCTACCTTGATTGTGCTGGATAAAGCCACTCATGGCTCAGCAAGGACAGTTGTAGGTTCCATGTCATGGCTTCTCCACTAGCATTCAGTCAATTCCATGCTGTTGTTGGTAGATACCTCCTGTGACTGTGACCTTACACTCCAACCCAGTTAGAGGTCATCACAATCAGAGTTCCTGCAAAGGTATATTGGATGTTTTCAGCGTCATCAAATCATATTTGAGACATTGAACTAGGCTGCCCAGAGAAGGTATGGGTGCCTCATCCTTGAAGGTGTTCAAGGCCATTTGGCTGGAGCTTTGAGCAACATGTTCTGTTGGAAGGTGTCCCTCCCTATGGCTGAGGGGTAGAACGAGCTAGTTTTTAATGTCCTTTCCAACCCAAACCATTCTGTGATTCTATGTATCATTCTAAGTTAGAATGTCCAAGGTTAGGTAATAAGGAAAATAGTCTGTAAGTCAGTAAAACAGAATAATAACAAAACCAAGCAAGAAAAAGACAATATAAGACCAATGATTGTCATATAGTGGATTGCAGTCTACTAAAGGCCACAAATACATGATTTAATAAGCTGTCTGAAGTGGATGCCCTGGAATTAGTATATTCTCTCTGCCTCTTCCAAATGACAAGATGTTCTAAAAACTATCATGGCAATTTGCACTAATGAGGACCTTCTAATGATGTTGACAGATGAAAGTTAGAAAGTTCTTAGGAGAGAGCTCTGCTGCTTTTCAGTAAAGGTGATACTTTCAGATCAGTGTTGAGGTATATGGACAGCATAGCAAACAAAATCTTTCTGGAACAGCTACTGCTGCATCCCATTTGTGTGGATAGACAGACATCTAACTTCTGGATATGTCAGCCCTTCATGTTTCATATGTGTTCTGTGTCTCCTTTTGAAGAAGATGAATAACACTAGAATTTCTAAGTTCTTTGGCAAAATGTTATCTGGAGAAAAAGGAATCCATATTGGGGCTGAGCTGTGAGTAAGGGAATCCCAAACAAATCTAGCTTGTGATCACTTCAGTACACACATTTGTAAATGATCTGTTGAATTTATTTTAGAAAAAAAAAAAAGTACAGAATTGGAAAAGAAATCAGTTCTTTTTAAGCATGAGCAAAACGTTTTTCTGCTGTCAAATTATCTCTTCCTTATGCACAGAGGGGAAATTAAAACTAGCCCAGAGAAGAATGCTTCTTAGGAACTTCATTTAATATATTAGGAATTATTTCTTTTCTGGGAAGCTTTAACACATCCCAGAAAGCCTAGAGATTCAATTAAGCATCAAAGAAAAAAATACAATCCTACGCTTTGGGATATTTATTTTTATTCAACAAATCTCTGTTCCAGGACTGAAGCCTGACAATACCTGGTATTTCATGTCCTGCTATTCAACAACAAGACACACTTTAAAGTAGAGTTCCTCATAATAAGTAATGTAAGTTTGACTTGAGCACAAAGGTAAATCACAGCCGTAGAGGACATGCTTTAGACACAACATGATGGTCAGTCCTTAGCATTTAAAGCAAGGATGAAAATAGAGTGTAAATACTGTAGAAACTAGAAGCTGATAAAAATCACCACAGCAGTTTAATGTAATTTCATTGCACAAAATTACAACTTTCAAGGCAGGAACTGGAAGACCTTTATGCAAATATGAAGCAAGCTGAAATTGCACTTTGAAGTGCAATACTTTTTTTAAAGACCTCCCAGCTGTACCGGTGTACATTGTGCAGCTAATGGTGTACACTGTGCTCCTGTTCTCACTGTTACTGTTTCTGGCAAGAATTCCCAAGAATCCCATTGTGCTGGATCCTGAATGCTTATAGAGTTAGAGGCTCAGTCTTAGAGGACAGACATAAATCAGTTTAAGTATATTACTATACCGAAGTCCTTCATTACTCATTTTGGAGATGGAGAGTGCATTCCAGGCCAGTTATGAACACATGTCCTGGATCTGCTCAGCACCAGGTGAGCAGCTGCTCTGTGGACTATTTATTAATCTCCAAATAAGGCATCTCAGAGGCACCGTGGTTCCTGATTTGGATCTTCAGAGAGAAATGAGGCCTAGAAGGGGATTTGCAGAAGTCTTTCATTTAAACACAAAGCTGTTTATGCCAGCAAAGATACCAAGAAAATACCAGGGGAAAAATACCAGGAAAAAAATGGGGAAAAGAGCTGAAGTGGGGTTAATCTTTTCTGTCTTGTTGAGGGCCAGAGATGGGTCTTTTCTTTGATTAGGAATTGCCACCAACCTTTCTCCTAGATACAGCTCAACCACTTAGAGTAAAAACTCTCTACTCCTCTGTTCTGAATCTGTTTTATAATCCTTTGTGCATACCCAGTCTTTCCTGCAAGTGCAGACTTGCAGTTATCCCTCCTGCACGTGCATTAAAGACCTGTATTCAGTCCTTCTGCAAACTGGCAAGAACCAGCGTTCAGGCCAACTCAGATGTCCTGGTTAGGGTCACTCTGTAATGCAGGATATACATTCCCTAGAGCAGGCATTCTGGTATGCTCCTCAGGGCTTTGTGTTCAGGAGGTGAAAATTCAGGTGCTCAAGTCACACTTCAAAGCCATTACTGAAGGTCAATGTTCTTCTTGATGAGGAGTGATAGCAAAGCTGATGGATTCATTTTCAGTCTCCAGGGAGCTATGTTTTAATCTTGATTTTCTCATCCATGCAAAGAAAATAAATAGCTGTTACCTTTCAGTTACATTCATATTTCTGAGCTGTGTCAAACACATTGAGGCCTTTGAGTGGAGCAGAGAGTCATCTCAGTACCAGAAGTTTAATTGCAGTCATAAAAAGACAGGTTTTATATTTATAGATGTAAACAATAATAATTATTATTATTTCTACATTAGTAATATTTACATATTTTGTGTATGCTTTAAAAATAGATAAACAGATTATTTGTTTAAAGGCCTTAAATTATGCAGACATTGCCTTCAGTACATAATCTCTGAAGGTAAAAATATGTCGCTCGATTAATGACATGGACAGAACTTACACAATCATTCCCTGTTTGCTACTGAACCAGGATGGCTTTCAGAGGATTTCACACTACAGATCTGCTGCTGGCAGTGACAGAAAATCCACACCTCTTCTTTCAGGCTTTTTCTTGCTCTCTAGTTTGATCCTTTCCTTATAACATTTGTAAAAAGAACAATTTTAAAAGCTAATGTGCTTAATGTCTTCTTCAGTAACAGCAGAGGAGTTCATGTCACTACAGAGTTATCAAATCACAGGAATGAGAGTTTCATAAAACTGCAAAATGTGTTTCATTATGAAGACTGTCTTTAGCACTTTGCTGCTATCTAAATCATGCTGATCACGCACCTTCTGGTTTTTTCATCTATATCTTTGTATTTCTTGCTTTTCCCAGATATTCCCCATAAATTACCTTCTAAAGCAGCTCGTGAAAACAAGACTTAGCTCCTCACCAAACTCAGCCTTTTAGCTCTGTGCAGTGCCTCTCTCCTGTGCTTTTCTGGAAAAAAAAAACTGTCTGAGGCTGGAAATGGCCTCAAATGAGCCAACTTGAAATGGGGAAATCCAAGTTTAGGCAGATTTTTAATTATTAAATTTTCTATTAATATCTTGAAGGTCAGTGGAAGTGACCCAGTTTTCAGGAAGCTCTGAGCAATTTCACCTGATCTTATATTTTAGCACTAAATCCATATTTATTAAAGGATTTAGCAGACAGGTCAGAAGCAGCTAAATCTCTGATTCTGCATCACATGAATGCTAAAGAAAAATTTTCATCTGTGTTGCTCTTCTCTAAGCTGGAAAGCTTTAAACTGTTGTCAAGCCAATTTGAGGATATGTGGAGAATAGGGGTAAACATGTAAAAATGGATTTGCTAGAAATGAAGCACAAATTAACATCATTATCCCTTTCCCAACTCCACTCTTTAATGTAATGCGAAAACAATATGAAATTCTGAATGATGCTGTTTCCTGTGTTGGAGGCTCCTGTGTCTGTTCCATTAATTAAAAAGGGCCATGAACAAAGCACTGCACTGGTGGGTTAGTGTTTGATAGATTCCTTTTCCCACTTTTCTTATGAAATATCAAAGGCAACATACAGACTTTTTGTTCTTAAGGGGACAGATTTATGTCAGTTTTTAGCAGGATATGCAAAAAAAAAAAATAGAGAGAGAGAAAGAAGCAGGTACAGGTTTTTTATTAGTATGAGTAATTGCTTTAGTATTCTAACTTCTGAAGTGCTGTTAATGGACTGTGACCTTGTTATACCTGGCACAGTGCAAATGGAGAACAAAAAGGGTAATCTTGGCCTCAGATAGTTGAGATTCTTAAACTTTAAGTGAACAACAGAGAGACATGCTGATGGAGACAGAATAAAATTACATTACAGTTTTCGTCACCACACTGTGGAGAAGTTAAAGCATGTCAGCAGCCACTGTCAGAATTTTGGGTAAGATTCAAGATGGATTAGGATTTTTAAGAGAGCCTTGAGAAATTATGAGGCAGTTTTAATAGACCAGAGGGAAGTACCTCCCCTAATCGTGAGAAGATAATGAGAAAAAGAAAAATAATGTCTAAAAATTAGCCAGCAGGCAATTGAATCTGGAGTCATAGAATCACAAAATAGTTTGAGTTGGAAGAGACTTTAAAGGTCAGTTGGTTCCCACCCCCCTGCCATGGACAGAGACACCTTCCATTAGACCAGGTTGCTCTGAGCCCCGGTAATGGGCTGGTTTCTGGTGGGGATGAGCAGGTCCTGGAACTGAAGATAAGTAATTTCTTTTTTTATTATTGCCATGAAAAATAAGCAGAATCCTATTGGAATAGCATTATCCTTTCCTAAGAATAATGTTTATGATAACCTAAGACCTCTGGATGAACTACTCCAAGCTCAACAATGCCTTGGGCACTGTCTGCTCCAGAAATCCTCACTGAAAGAGATTTCAAGTGAATCATGCTCTGGAGCTCTCTTTCCTTTCTTGACCCACAGAAGGCAATTAAGCTCAGTTCAGTTCTTCAGGTAAGACTGACATAGCATAAGGTGAGACTCAGGCAATGCAAGACATCACTCCAAGTCAATAACGTGACAAAACCCCAGATGGGAACATTGATACGAACTTGATTCCTTGAAAAAAGTCTGCATCCATTAATCAGTTACCCTCCATCAGTGTCCTGTGGTGAGTACAAACATCAGGGAGCAAAATACAAGGTAATGCTCCAAGTCCAGGTGATTCTCACAGAGGTGCTTGGCTTGATTGTGCTGTTTCAGAACATTAACCCTCATATTTGCTCTTAGAATTGGGTACCAGATTTACTCATAGGATCCCCTCTCTTCAAGGAACTACAAACAGCTTTGAGAGCTGCACTCTGAGATGAGGTAAAACACAGTGCACCTCTAGGAAAGGATAAGGAGTGGCTAAGCTCTTCATACAAACACTGGATGAGATTAAAGATGAAAGGAAATATTTAGTCACCTTTGGGGAACAGCTGGTGTAAAAATATTTAACAGGCAGGTCTTTTATGCACAGGCAGAGTGTTCTAACTAAGCTTAAATAGGCAGGAGCAATATAGTGCAGCTGGCCAGTCTGTGAATAATGTAATAGGAGAATTAAAAGCTTTCTTCCTCATTTGCTCATGCAGCTCAGATGGTAGCTAATCATGTCCTTTAATTTTAACAACAGAATTGGGAAATGTACCAAAAAAATGCAGCTTGTAATAAGAACAGAGGTGACAAATTCTGTCCCTGGGACTGAATGACAAAGAAACTATTCACCTGCCCCTTTCTGTAAAACAGCCTTAGCTGTCTTATTCTGTCCAAAAAGACATGTATTTAAGTGGAAGCTTAATCTGAAATCCATTTTGATCATTTCTTTGAGTGCCACCAGAAAAGTAAAAGCTAGTCTGACTATTTAATCACCCATTAGAAACCTGTGAGCATTTAAGAGCTGTGTTGTAAAGAACCAGGGCATGTAGCAGGTTGTGTGTTGTAAGGTTATTTAAATTGTAGGGTACCCACCTATCTTTAAACTGGCAGCTAAATGGAAGATGTAGTTTTGAGAGTTCCTAGCTCCTGGTTTTCTGTCAGAAAAAATTAAACTACATTTTAGGGAGACTGTCATAATTAGTTTGCCTCACAAGTATTTTTCACAGCTGAGAGTCTCTATTACAGCTCTTGGGGCCTGGGAATCCAAACCACCTTATATATCCATTATATATGAATTACACATTCATAACCTGGAACCTGCATGCTTTTGTGTGCATGGGTGGAGGTTTGGCTGGGGTCTCAGCTGGGTGGGAGATGAAACACAAAATGTTCCCAGCATTCCCATTCTGGGTTAGCCTAAGATCTATTTGTTTATACCATGCTGTGCATATCCCTGGCCCATGTGTGCAAGACTGTTCCTTGGCAGCATGTTGTCTGAGAAATGTTTCAGTCAAGATGTAAATGTCCCAGGGGGTTTTCCATCCTTTTTCATAGGAATGACTGCACAGAGACTCTGCTTTTCAAAACATGATTTTTCTTCTCTCTTCACCATTTTTTAATGCACTCCATTATCCTGGTTTGACACTTATAAATAACTCCAGGAAGGCTTCTGACTGTCACTGTTCCTATTATCTCTGGATTTTTTTTCCTCCACCACCAATCTGTAGACATCTGATGTTTCCATCTTACCTATAGCATGCAAGACTGCATATTGGAGCATAAAGGAGTTCATGTGCCTGTCTCAGAGTTCACATTTACCTGTGGATCCATCACTTTCCTTCTTTATGCCTTGATTACTTTATCTGAAAGGTGCTGCAGCTGAGTCAGGGGACCCTCAGTACCCATGCAGGTTTGAGGTTGAGGGATTGAGAGCAGCCCTGAGGAGAAGGACTTGGGGGTAGATGAAAAGCTGGACATGATCTGGTAGTGTGCTCGCACAGCCCAGGAAAATCAGTAGTGCCCTGGGCTGCATCCAAAGCAGTGGGGCCAGCAGGGCAAAGGAGGGGATTTTGCCCGTCTACTCTTGTGAGACCACACCTGGAGTGCTACATCCAGCTCTGGGACCCAGTTGTGGGGGTCTCCAGCACAAGAAGGATGTGGATCTGTTTGAGCAAGTCTAGAGGAAGCCACAAAGATAATGAGAGGACTGAGGCACCTCTGCTGTGGGGACAGACCGAGACAGTTTGGGTTGTTCAGCCTGGGGGACAGAAGGCTCTGGGGAGAATTTATTTGGGCCTTTTTACTACTTAAAAGGGTCTTACAAGCAAGATATGGGGACAGATATTTTAATAGAGCCTGTAGTGATAAGACAAAGGATAATAGTTTTTAACTCAAAGAGGGTAGATTTAGACTAGATACAAAGAAGGGCTTTTTACAAAGAGGGAAAACAGGGTATAATGAAGGTGTGAAGTGACCCATCTGGCATCCTCTGGATTGCTTGGTAAATCGGGAACAAGAAAAATTACATCTGATTTGATATTCTGAGATCAAAGTTCAGCGCTTATGAATAAAGAATGTAAACTAATAACCAGAGAAGGGATTGCAGTTGAACTAGAGTAGCTGTATGGTAAAAGAGTGCTGGAAAGCACCAGAGGCTACAACAATAATTTTTTGAGTTTGGACTAAATACTCTCAGATTTTGTGCTTTCTCAAGGTATTTCTTCTCAACTTGCTGAAATTTTTGCAGCAAGAATCTAGCTTTTGATTTTTTATCTGCTGTTTCCTTTATCCTTCCCCAGACTTTGTTTATCAGGTCAGCCAAGGAGAACCAAATTTACTTTTTTTTTTTTTTTTAGTATATCTTTACTGCTATATCAACCAACTTGCGTGTCCTATGTGTTCATCACCACCCTTACCAGCCCACACTCCACTGCAGTGCTGTCTGGCAGTTGAGGAAGAAAGTAGAAAACTCACATCTGGGCTCCAGCTCTTCAGCAAGTCAATAATTGCCCATCCCTTATGCTCTTATCGGGTATTGTAGTATGATATTACCTCCCTCACAGCTCGGAGCTGTGAAAATCCGTGTCTCAATACCAGATGCAAAGTGAAAACTTCTGATAGCAACTCGAGCCCTTCCTCAGCCATGCCTTTATTCTTTGGTAGTGTGATTTCTACTTGCTTCCAATAAATCCTACATTAGATTCTGTTACATCTCAACAGCAAGTGGTGTGTGCACATGCTGTTTAAGTACCCAAGATGCCCAAGTACTTTTGCCAGTTTGGTTATAAATGATGCAGACAAGTTCCTGAGTGTCTTAAGCTCATTTGAACTCCAGAGGTCTTTACTAAGAGACTTAAGCATATAGGACTAAGTGTTTGAGGGGGTTTTGAGACATCCATGATGCTGCAGTAAAAGGAGGTTTACTGGAAACTGGAAAGTTTGTGCTATCCTGAGCTTTTTTGGGAAGCAAGAGCTAGATATTGTTCTCATGTCACATTTGAAAAATTAGGTATTTTCTAGATATGCAAGGCATTACTGTTGTCCAAAGAACTCTCTGATCCTTTTCATCATAAGTCTGTTTCTTAAGGGGCTGAAGACCTCTCTGCTGTGGTGCACCACTTTACTCCTGGAGCTGAAGTGGATGTTCCTGCCCTATATCAGGACCATATCAAAAGTTCTTGAACAGCCCAAAATGTCCTGTAAATGGGGTATTCAAAGACTAAAAGCAACTTAAGTACTTCTGAATTTCAGTCAGGTGTAATGTTAATGCAGGCTGAGAAGTTTTGAATATTTTATCTGCAGCCAGTGACATAGAGAAAAAATGTGCACTGTAGAGTACCCTGGTACCCCTTTCTGTGCTTCCAGCCCAGCCTTGCTCAGCATTTCTGTTCACATCTCCGTGTCCCCAAAAGGAACTGCGTCCTTATCTACAAAATGGCTCAGTGAAGCAAAAAGCCTGAGGTCAAAACATTTGGGAATTTAGAAGCCCCAGGCAAAAGTCAGAGAGAAAACCTCATAGGCTGAAATGCTGTGAATTGCCTCTCCTTCAGTTGAGGAAGGGAGAGTGTAGTCAGGGTGGCTTATGAGAGATGTAAAGTACCAGCCAAGTAATGAGTCTGGAGAAGAAATTGATTCATTTCATCTCATCTGCAGTGCTACACTGCATCAGTGTTTGGACTTTGCTTTTTTTCCTGTATAGTAATGGTGTTAACAGGCACTTTAACACCTGATTCATGGGTATCTCTTGTCCACCAAGTCTCTGTTTTTCCAGACAAATACAGTGTAGATAAAAACAGGTCTCCCAAATTCATGCCAAGGCTATGCCAGGTTTTAGACAGAAGTCTAGTGCTGAGCAAAAATATTATGCTTGTGTCCTCAGGCCTACTGGGGCTCAGGGAGGTTTGGGAAGGCCATCATCCCTGAAAAGGCAAGGTCCTTTAGCTCTTTGCTTTTTGGAGGTAAGTACCAAAATATCTAGCTATGACTGTGCTTCCATTAACTCTGATAAGACTTGGGAACAGGCACCATCCTATCAGTTCCAGTGCATGTGGCTCACAAAAGATAGGGTTATACCTCTGAATGTCTGAGAGGGGCTTTTTAATGGGGTAGTAGGAGAATAGGGACATAGAAGATGTGCAGATTTAGTAGAAATAGAAATACTTTTTCCTAATTTTAAAGAGATAAGAAGCATTTTAATGAATCCCATCCTCAGAACCATGGTTTAAGACGTCATAAACAGGCCTTGCCAGCACTTAACTTCAGCATCAGTAGTTTATCAGCACATTGTTTCCACACTTAACCAGATTTTAATTAAATGTGACTTCCGTTCTGCTTATTGGAAGAGCCTTCCCTTTTGGATTTGAGCATCACAAAAGCTTGAGGAGTGCAAGAGAATTAGAAAGCAAATAGGAGGATCAATCACAGCAGAGCCTTGCAATCCACGTCCATCTCTTTTTTGTAATATACTTATTAGGTTCTTATTGTCAGGGAGGATTAGTGTTATGAGCTCTAGGAATTCCTTTCATTGCCCCGTAAGGAGAGGTAGTGAAGTGTATCTGCTTTTTCTTAACAATAACACTCTGGATTTTCCCCCTTTCCCTTCTCTCTCTCCACCCATATCCCCTCCTCTCTGTTGTCCTCTCTCCCACAGAGATTTGTGCAGCGGACTGCGGAGGACACGGCGTTTGTGTCGGGGGCACCTGCCGCTGCGAGGAGGGCTGGATGGGCACTGCCTGTGATCAGCGGGCGTGTCACCCACGCTGCAATGAGCACGGGACCTGCCGGGACGGCAAGTGTGAATGCAGCCCGGGCTGGAACGGAGAGCACTGCACCATTGGTAGGGAGAAAGAAAACACGACTCCTTTTAAGAGAGTAATTGATGATTAGGGAGGAGAAAAGGCGCATGCTTAATTGAATATGTGTGACTTAGTGTAGCATGAGCACCTTTGATCTTGGGTTTCAAATTCTGATATCATACATTTTCATGTGGGAACAAGACAAAATGTCCTTTCATTTGTTGGTAACATGGCTATATATATATTTTATTATCAGACATGAAGTACACCTATGTGGTGTTTGACAAGCCTTAAATGTCAGCTAGAGGCTTTTTTTGAAAACATCCCACTTTACCTCTCTTGAGAGGTCTTTCTCTGGCCTCCAAGACTCCTCTGCACTATGGGGACAGCATTTTTAGAAACATGCATCTGATTTTTAAGTTTTCTTTCCTTTTTTTTGCTACATCATTTGCACTGTCACTTTGCTTGCCAGTATGAAAGGGGAAACTGCAGTCAGATGATTTCTGGCTGGTATTTAGCTCCGTCTTGCTTATCCCTTGTCTGTTTGGCTACCTTTCTAACCATTTCACTTCCCTCTAACTTTGCTTCTGTATTCCTCATGCACTGGTACTACTCATGAGCTCTCTTCTTCATGTCTCTCGTTATTGATGTTATTATTAATAAGAAGCCAATAATATGCCCTAAATCATGCAAAGAGGTTCAGTTCTCATATTAAGCAATTTGCAGCATCATTAATGAACTGCCTTGGCTTCACCTTTTTCCTTTTCTCACTTAACCACTTAATGCATTTTCCCTTCTTCCTTCTTTCTGATTGTCATGCATTCAGCCTCTTCAGTTCCACATCAGTAGTCATGCTATAAGATCGGTAACCCTAAACTCCCCAGGTACCTTTTATTGTATATTAATAGAAAACTAAATTAGTGAATCCAGTTCTCTTCTCAATAATGCCTGTGTGGACCTGAAAAATTTCAGTTGACTTTAGAAGAATTGTTCCAGAATGAAAATTCTCCTCCAGTCATTTTATTTTTATCAGCTTCTTTTAAAGACAAGAAAATTTACCTCTATATTACTTTCATTATGTCATGATAACTAAAAACCAAATTTCATCAAGACTAACCAGCAGCAATACCTGGGCAAATATCAGCATGGTTATTGTGTGGATTAGCAGCTTAGTTGCATGAGGCATCACTTCCCTTGCTTGAACACCAGGTGCATTTGCACACGCAAAGGCAGGAAATGAAGCCTGATCTCAGTATTTTAATTTCAGCATTAGGATAATGGTACAAACCATATCTGTGGCTCAATTCTACTTATCATTTATTTATGCTAATGTCACCCTATCACATTATGGTCTCCACATGCCTCCCCCTAATATCTAGGGAAAAATATCTAGCTTTTAAAACTTCCTCTGTCTCATTAGACATTGCATTCTGCCTTCTTGTCGATGTCCCTAGCAGCTTTCATTTCTTTTCTTGAGAAAGGGATTGAAAAACTCACCTTTCTTAAATTGCTTTAAAATGAAAAGAGAGCAGTCCTGTGTTAATTGAAATCCTCTCTTTCTATAATATTTTTTATTGCCTTTTATTCAAGGAGTTTGATTGGGAAAGCAACACAGATTCGTGAAAGAGTTTAAAAAAAAATTCAGCAAAAGGCTCCAAATCCAGGGGACAGTTTTATATGAAACTTATTTATGCAGGGGAAAAAAAGCCTGATTCATCCCCTTAGTGTCATTTTATTAGTTCTGCTGTAAAACCAAAATGCCATTATTGCAGTATATGATAATTCTCCACACAGCTGATATGCCTGGACCGTTTTTAAACAACAAGCTTTTACCTTTTGTGGTAATTAAATTCATTTGTAGTATTTCTCACTCTAAGTGTAAGTGTTATCATGGGGAAGGTCAGCACTGCAATGCAGTCAGCATTGAGATTTTATTGGTGCACACTCTCATTTTGTGTGCTGCTACCTTCCTGTTGCAGCCCTGCCTTGGTTTAGGAATCATTCTTTGATACTCAGAGTGCCTGAGCAACTCTGTTTCTTTTCACTTTCCCCCCCTCCTCATCTCCTTGGATGGTGATTTAGCAACAAATTTGTACATAGTTTCCTGCATCTGAAGTTGTAAACACTATTTCCTACAGAATATTTCACTGGTAAATGTGTAGAATGTAAAGGAGATTTGGCGAGGTTGTAAATACCCAAGAAAATTGAATGGCTTTAGCAGGAGTAATAAGCTAGTTATGTTGGCACAAATGAAAGGACATTGACTTGGAATTACATTAAGTATGTGGAGAGCATTCCCCTCATCCTTGTGTAATTTCCCTGCATGGCAAATTGTTCTGTTGATGGTAACTCCGTGTATGTGTGTGTCATGGCCCGGTTTGCTTTAGCGCTGGCAAGCATAAAACCCCATTGCTGAAGTGATGCTTTACCAGTATTGCCGTGTGTGCAGGTGACATGGTAGGAATGGACAATACCAGTAAGGGACACTTCTTCCATTTCCTGTCGAGCATGTGTGAGAGTAAGACATCCTTTTGTTTTGTAAGTCACAGGAGGTTCTTTCTTATGGTGTTCAAGGTACTCTGATCCCGGTGGATTAATTTTGTGTGCTCCTACAAAGAGTTGTGTCGCTGAATGTACTATCTTGATTGCTCACATTCAGAGATTTCATTAGAGTAACCCCAGTTAATTCCCAACTAGGAAATTGATGCAGAAGCTTGCATTCATCATCTCAATTCAGCAAACTTAGTGCAGGAGAGTAGAGCATAAAATTGATTATCTAACTGCAGGAATCCTGAAATCCAGCAGAAGGGTTCGGTCAGTTTCTGAAAGAAACAAAACACACCACAACACAAACGTCAGTGTCAGACTCCCATGATGGGTTTTCCAGCATGTTCCAATTTCATCCCTAGTTAGAGACATTGCAACAATTCAAGTTTGTTCTGTTCTTACCCAAACCACATCCAAGAAGCATGGTGGGTTTTAGGAGCATTGAGTTTACAGGTAAAATAAAGCCTCTTACTGTGGCTCTGAAAGGCCAAATTGCAGCTCAGCTCTGTAGTTCTCATGGTTTGCCTCATAGGAAGCAGCACAGAAAATTTCATGGGTTTAATAAAGAATCATAGAATCACAGAACCTTTTGTGACCTTTAAGATCATCTAGTTCCAACCCTGCTGACATGGATAGGGAACCTTTCACTTGACTAGGTTGCTCCAAGCCCCATTCAAAGTTGTCTTGAGCACTTACAGGGATGAGGCATCCACAGTTTTCTCTGGGCAATGTGTGCCAGTGCCTCACCACCTTAGAGTAAAAAATTTCTTCCTAATACCCAATCTGAACCTGTCCTCCTTCAGCTTAAGGCTGTTCTCCCCTGTCCTATGATTACAAGCCCTTGTGAAAACTCCCTCTCCAGCTTATATGATTCATACAGGGTTATTTAGAAAAATAATTTCAGAGAGGGTTTCCCTGCGTGGTGGAATCAGGATATTCACTATCCTTGAAGAGGCTGGACACAAGACCAAAGCCACCTCTTGAAGTTCAGTTGCTGCAGCTAAATATTACAGTCTCTGGAGACCTGAGGGACCAGCAGCTAGCTCTCCAAACACTCCATAGCCTACCTAGCAGGATTTCAAAGCACCTCAGTGCCTAATCCCAATTGATCTCTGCAAAAGCTACATGTTTAACTCCTTTCAGGAATCTGGTCCTGGCACGCATGGGTGATGTATGCAATAACAATGCCCAGACAGACAGGCAGACAGCCTGTCCCACGCTAGCTTCTGCTTACGGCACCATCGGCCTGGGGTTTGTTTTACATAGAAAAACGCTGATTTTTGAGAAATCTGCCCCTTTAAGTTTGCCTTTCATCAGTCTTCTTGCATAAATAATCACATGTGTTCTGAATAGCTGAGGTTGTAATCAGTGCCTCTCCATTTCTGCTGGAGCAGCTGGAATACAGACAAGGCACTTTACACGTGGATTCTGGTCTCTTTACCCTGGCTTTATAACATCACTTGTCCCCTTTGAATCCATAAAGCAACTCAGTCTCTGCATGGCCCAAGACAAAAGTAAGCTTACCAGTGTCTGAAGAAGGTTCTTCCTATCTTATAAATGTAGTGCTTTGGGACAGGTTTTAGTGGTGGACCTGGAAGTACTGGGTTAGTGGTTGCGCTTGATGATCTTAGAGGTCTTTTCCAACTTTAATGATTCTGTGATTCTACCCTCTCCCCAACAGTCACTGCTCAAGTGTATCCACAGCAGAAGCTGAGTTCTGTGTGACCCTCTGGCACTCACCCTGCCTCGTTGAGGTGGGCACCTTTGAGCAAGAGAAGACCAGACACTTGCTGCTTTGTTCTGACATGATCTTGAATCAATCTGAAGGCAATTTGGCCTTAAATAGTTTGGCAGCATATTTGCCAGTAAATATTAAGCACAGATGATCTTCAAGGACAGTGCTTTCCCTGACCCTGTAGCATGAACTTCCTATGCTGTCCCTGTTTCAGCAATGGATATTTACTCTCTCCTCTCCTTTACATTTGTGTGATCTCAGTTTAACTCCAGTGATTTCCTTGAGGCTCTGTCCACTTCATCGCATAGGAAAGATAACGGAAAAAAGAATATTTGGGAAATGAAGAAGGAGAGTGTAGTGGGAAACAAGTCCTTCTCAAGGACCTGCCTGCGGCATCTCTCACTTCTCTCTTTGTTCCCTCCCTCTCTGTGAGCCAGGAGAAGTACTCATTATCACTGTAGCAAAGCAAACCAAATTAGCTCAGACTAGTAAAACAGGGGGGCTTTCACACTAAAAAATAGCCCTGGGAGCTCCTCCCATGGCAGTTCTGAAGTGGCTTCCGGGGAGTAGAGTGGTGACATGGAGCTGAGTGTGGTGGTGCAGAGGACACCTTAAAAAAGTAGCTTTTCTTTTAAACTCCTGCATAATTTCTCAGCATGTCCCCATATGCCCACAGGGTTTCCAAAGGAGTGTCTGTAGGGACTAAGTTTATATTTTAATGCCAGAAGTATAGCCTGTATGGGTTTAGAAAAGAAGGATTCCTGCTACTCCTGTAGGAAGCTGCATTATTTTTCAAATTACAAGAAAGCATTGATACGTAAGTGACACACGGTTGGCATTGGCAGCTGCCTCCACTGCCATCAGCTGCACAGTGACTGCCTGAGTTAACAGGCTGGGCAGCTATGGATGTCAAAATCCAAGAGACACATTCCTAGGCTTCAGCCACCATCCAAGCAGATGGTAATGCTGTGCTTCCTGCATTGCTCCCACCACATCAAAATTATTAATTCACCTCTTTGCCAAGCCTCACAACTGCCCCACACTAGATGAGCTCTCCCAGCCCTCTCCACTTACTGACAATAGTTCCTTTACAGATCCATTACATTCACAGGTTGGAAAAATAATTCCTGCAAGGGCCACGTGGACAGTCTCCCTGAACAAACCTGAAACAAAATCTTCTTCAAAAAGTACCAGGACACAGCTGAGGCTGAGATTGCAGTGAGCAGGCAAGAGAACAAGAGAAATAATGTTTAAGTAGGTATTGAAATAGAGAAATGCACGACGCAGAGCCTCTCTCATTAATAAAGACCAGCTGGTGTTAGGACAGAGAGTGCCGCCTGCTGGCATGAATCAGGGCTCTCCAAGGCAGAACATGTCTTTGCCACCAGCTTTCTGCTTGACACCAGAAAATCAATAAGAAGGTGGCTTTTCAAATCAGTATTCCATGGGAATTGGGTACATGACTGTTCCCATGACACCTATAACTATCTTTTTTACTTTTTCTTTAGCCCTCCTTGAAATGAATATATTAATACTTGTAGAGTTACCATGAGGTTAATTTAATATTTGTAAAGTAACTTGATCTGGGACTAGAAAATGCTGCATAAATCCAGTATATTACCATTAGAAAGATCCAGGGAAAAGCCTCTACCAGTCTGGTAAGGTCACAGAACTCTGCCTTTTTGTGTGGACAAATGTAAGACAATCAGGTAAGGTGGAAGACTTTCAAATCCCTCTGCTTTCCTAATGAATGCAAAGCAGTCAATAAAGTGGAGGGAGACTTGCAAATGAGCAGAGCATTGCAGTATCCTGATATATATATATATATATATAAACACATAAATATATATATAGAACTTTCCTGTTTTTCTTTCTGATCTTAATGAGCAAAGATGACTGAATGCCTTAACACAGCCTTCTCGAGCCATGTGACTGAGGAGCACTGTGCTCCACCCTTCTTCCTTTTTTCTCTCCTCATAATCAAGGTTTTTCTTTTCATGTCACAGCAAACTCTCCTTTGCCTTTCTAGCACCTGCACAGTCTCGTAGTAAGCCGCAATGCACTTATTCAATCCTACCTTAAATGTCCTGTCTTTTATCTCCCAAGCTCACTATCTGGATAAGGTAGTGAAAGGTATGCTCTTCCTTCCTATTTTTCCTATTGTCTTTGTGTTTCTTTTCAAAAAATGCACCGTAAACATGCTGTGTTGAGGTTGCATCTCTTCCTCATTGTCACCAAAGTGGTCCCTAATGTCTGGAAGGGTGAACTTTCCAGTCATTTAGGTAGGAAATACCTCTGTAAGTGCTGTGACCCTGTGTTAACATCGTATCAGTGTTCCTACCCATTCCCTTGTCCCTGCCCTCCCCTCCAAATCATCTCTCATCCTCACCCTTCCCACTCAGGTAAGGCAAGTCAGGAAAAAACAAGTGTCTGTGAATACAGCAGGAATGCTGTACAGTGATGTGTTTTAATTAAATGTTTGTGGTCCATTTTGTAACACAGGTGAGTGCACTTTCTGTGTGGAGTCTTCATGTATTTGATCCACAACTGCCAACTCTTACATGGGAGCTTTGACTAATTATATTGGGGATTTTTCCTAATACAAAAATGTTATGATCCCAAAACCTCTGGTTGCGTAAATCTACAAAATCTGTAGAGATTAGTGATACTGCATTAATGTACACTACAACAAAATCCAGCCTTATGCTCCTGTTCGTAAGTGTAACACGAGTCTAGAACCTGGGTCTTCCTTCAACAAAGAAGAAAAAGGAATTGAACTGTTAGATAACAGAGATCGTCTGCTGTTTAAAAAAAATCACAGCTATTTATTAATCAGAACAATGAGATAAATTACTTCAGGATTTTTAATAGAAACAGACAGTTCCATAATGCACTTAGCCTTTGAAAAATATTGAAATAGCGTGCATATGGTTAAATACAACAATCTGACAATAAGTATGATTGAGTTGGACTTAAGTATTTTTCTACATGGCTGATTTGACAGTAACAGCAACACAGTGTTGACACCACACAAGCATCATATGTTTGCTGGTTAAACAAACCAAAAAATCAGGTTGAACAAATCAATTTTTTTCAGTAGTATTATCCTTCTTTTCAGGTTTTGAGCAATCAAAAATAACAGCTGTGAGAGGTTGAGGATGAAGAGCAGATATGCTCAAATACTGACCCCATGAACAGTTAAAATTAAGTCTTTGCTATACAGGACTTTATGTGGTGTGACAAGAAACATGGTTGCCCTATTGACTTTGCTTCTCTGGGTGAATTTACAATTCAATTTTTTTCTTTTTTTTTTTCCCTTTGAGGATTAAAGGCAGATTCAGAAACAACTGCAAATAGGAAAAATGTTTGAACAGACAAGTACTAATGATGAGGAAATGTCCATAGTTCAAATATTTCCATCTTCAGTGTACTGGTAGCTGTCCTTGGATGCCTCTTTATGGATCAGTTGATTGTACAGTGGTAGTTAGTTTTCTCTAAAAACTAACTGCTTAGCACCAAAAAAACATGCTTGACTTTATTTAAATTAGGAGGAAAACATACATTCTCTTTCTTATATCACGAAAAGAGAGTCATTTATTGTGCCCTTATGAAGTAATCATGGTGGCATCCTCAGAGGAAGATATGGGCCATCACTAGGGAGTGTGATCAGAACCTACTGTTAATGTTCCACATATCAGTGTTTCATGTTTCAAAACCCCAGAACTCCTGCTTTTCATCTCAATGTCTATTGGAGAAGGTTGCATAAAAAGTAGCAGATAAGCATTGAGGGCATAGAACAGATGAAAAAATCAACTTGCAGACCCTGGAAAGGAGCCTTCAGTACTGATTTGACCATTGATTGGCCCAGTTTTTTAACTAAGTCTTCTGCAGCTGTCATTTTTCCTCTAGGTAGCTTTTTTGACTCACCTTTATGCCTAGTAATAAAGACGCATTATATTTAGTGAGTATTTCAGTGGGTAACAGGTTAAGCAACATACTGAGAATAAAAGATCGTCTCTTGCTATGCATGGCTGCTTTTGGAAAGATTAGCAATAGCTGAAACATTAAAAGTACACGGTTTTTTACTTGGCTAACTGCATGGTGTGCATTTTTCAAAACTAAATTACTCATGCCCTTTTGGCTTTCTTAATTATTAACATCTTTCTGGTTGAAATCCCTTCCCCGTAATCCTCTGTTGTCAAAGAGTGAGCCTGATTTACTGCTGAATCTTTCCTACAGGTTTACAATAAACCAGTCAGAGAAGATATAGAATTGTTCCTAAATGGGAGGGCAAGTTTCAATAGTAAACATCGGCATAATTAAACCAAGAAGCTCTAACTAGACTCAAATAGAGTCTTCTAAACTAAGGCCTAATTAACACTGGTAATGCTTAAAATGAGAAGAGCTGCCTATTATTTTACTAATAATTAAAAGAGGTGCTAATTTTAGAGAGAGTTTCTCCATCCAGAATATCATTGGATCTGATGGTACATCAGCGTAATTAATTTCTGTTACTGAATATCAATTCTTACTCTTCAAAAATAATCATTAACCACATTAACACTGTAGTGATGCATGTATAAACAGCTAGTTTGAATTTTAGAGTTGCTGAACAACATTAGAATTCAGGGGTGGCTGCAAGAGCTGCTCCTGAAGCATGAGAGTAAGGGAGAAACCAAGGTCTGACCAAAGCCAGTTCCCTTAGTTACGAGTGTAGGAGTTAGGTCAATAACTTCTTAACCTTCCTATCAGAGAATGCATCTGATTAAGGATCTCTGGATTCTCATCACGTCAGAATATCATGGTGGTAGTTTCAGAGTTGAGTTGGTTTTGGGACACTTTACCAAGCTTTCACAGTTTACAGGGATCAGTTGATGCTTTGCTTCTCACCTTTAGTTTTAGAAAAGCTTCTGCAGGTCTCGTATCAATTGCTGCTCCTTCAAACTTCAGGCATTTGCATCTTCATGTGTTGCATGTCCTACTTGTCCCAGAGCTCAACTGCTGTCTGTGGGACTTGATAAGAACATCCATCGGTGCTTTCCTACTGACAGTGAGGGAAAGATAATTAATAGCCTTTTCTTCTAAGTCTTATTTCAAGTGGCACTGAGGTTTGCCTTGAAGAAAAATACCAGTAACTGTTTCTTATAATGGGACTAATTAGAGAAGGCTTTAACTGTACAGATCATTAAGAACAGATTATTTTACCAACAGCCTTAAAAATTGGAGGATAACTTCTGGTGACAGTCTCCTTTGACTCTGATGGTCTTTGCTTCTCTGTTTCGAAGTTAACCCACTTTTTATATTGTTTCCCTGGTCTCTTCTCTCACTTGCATGGTAGACCTGACATCTTTGTGAATGCCCTTCAGAATCTTTCAGCAGCGCTTGCATGCGCTTAAGTTTGAAACTCACATAAAGGGTTTCCTCCCCTTTTCCAAAAAAGGCCTCATTCATGTATTTAATTCTCTTAGTCACCCAAGTACAGTTAACACCGCAGACAGGAATAAAGGATCACTGGTGACTTCTAGATATGAGAAATCAGAGCTGCAAGATTATGGTGATGTAAATCCCTGAGGATTAAGCCATCCCGCTGTGGTAACATTCAGAAGCAATTTGAAAACAAGATGATCTCTTTGCTTTATTCCCCAGCATGGGGGAAAGGACAGGATAAAGTTTATTTTGTATCATCTTTTCATCAAGTGCTTTGAAGTGCACTGTTTGTGGAATGAGGAATATTGTACCATGCTGTCTGTGTAGCATAAGTGATGGTCAAGTCTCTGTGCAGTGAACCAGTTCAAAAATGGTAGTACTTATAGGTCCATTCTCCTGGATGTATTGGCTCACACATCTCTGTTGTCTTCTAGCTTTCTGAAGGCCCAAGTCCTCTGACAGCTGCTGGTTTGGGTTTTTTTCCTATTAATGGTTTACTTTCTCTATACATCTTAAAAATGTCTGCTCTCCGTCCAAACCATGATACTAAAGGGGTTCAGTTTAATCCTCACAGCATTAAAATTTTAATAAACCTTCTAATGTAGTGGTAAACATTGGAAAACTTGTATGTTCCTATACCTGTGAGGAACCATTTATCATCAGGAAGTAGTTTCTTCTGGCTCCTTGGAAGAGCTTTATTGAGTAGGGACCAGGGATTATGTTCTCCTTAGTGGGAAGGGACAAACTTACTTTTTAGACTTAAAGAGTGCCAAGACAGTGGAGAATAAAATTGCAGGTAAGAGTTACCCTGCTTTAGGTATTTACAGGTGCTTGTCTCTCATCTGGGCACCCTGGATTGCCATAGTACTCAAGAAGAGGAAAATATATTTCGGGAAGTACCTTATGAGATACTCGCTCTCATCTCTCTCTCCTCTCTTGACTGATGTTTTTCCTCTGCTTGTCCTCTTTCTGAAATGCTTGGCTTACTTTCTCTGGGTCCAGATCAAGAAGATTTCAGAGTAAATACTGAAAGTCTATTCAAATACTCTCAAGCATGTTTCATATAGACAGTGAATTACACACAAAATTCAAACACATAGGATTGAAAGGGGTCTCCTTGTTAGCATCTAGTCTTCTGCTGGCAAGGGCAACCACATTGTGTAAAGCTTTATATAAATTTACCAAGCTCTGTGGATAAGTAACTGAAGAATCTTCTCCTTAACACTCCCACAGGGAGAGAGCTCCAGAACTTCATTGCTTTGATCCTTACAAATGATTTTTTTTTGTAATTTCTAGCCAGAATTTGTTCATACTTGGTTTATGTCCATTTGTTTGTGTGCCAGCATTATTATCTTTACCTTAAAAAGCTTTTAAGAAGTTTTCCCTTCTCAATGTTTATGCGTTTCATGAACTTGTGGAAAAAAATAATAGTCTTTTCAGCCTCTGTTGTCCAAGGATAGACAAATCAAGCTCTTCCCATTTCCTCAGATGCCAAAGGTGGCTCATCCAAACTATATAATCTGTTTTCTGCCAGTCCAAATTCCCTTTTTCCCAAGCCTGGGAGAGTAGAGCACATGCAGTTCTGTATGAGCTCCTTGTTTTTATAGCTACATTAGTTTTCCCTTACATTTCTTGGGCACTTCTTGCATGAGACAAGATCATCATGTCTTCAACTTTATTCAAGTGTTTCTGCTTCTCGTTTCACTCCTGTCCAGGTCAACAGTACAGCACTTTTGTTCTGCTCAGTCTCTGCAACTGTAGGATAGAAGAGAACTTTCTAGCAAAGGTTTTTAAGAATCCGAGGAGTGAAAACAAGAGGTGTGCTCAGTGGTAACACAGCAGCCAAGCTCTAATGGAGCCATCCAGTATCCACATAAAGCAAGGTTTCTTCAGAGGCTTTTCATCTAGATAAATTAAAGCAATGGCACAGGTTACCAGAAAAACTGTGGATATCCTGTCACTTGAAGTGGTCAGGGCCAGATTGGATGGGGCTTTGAGCAACCTGGTCTAGTGGAAGGTGTCTCTGGCCATGGCAAGGAGGACGGAACTGGATGACTGTTAAGGTCCATTCCAACTCAAACCTTTCTATGATTTTTCAAGATGGGAAAAAACTCCTATCCCTACTGTCAGGATGGTCCCATCCAAACTGGATTTATCTACTCCAAAATTGGATTACCTACCTAGCTAAGTGATTTTTGGAGATTGTTTAATACACTTCCTCTTTCATTCTCAAAATAGGTGAATGCTTTCAGCTTGTACTGAAAGTAAGTAAAGCAATCAAACATATAAATTAGCTGTAGCATAGAAAAAATCTGAATAAATGGTTAAAAGTTTGATACTGTTGTAAGTAACTGAAGGCAGGATATTAAAATGAAGAATTTCAAGTAGCCTTGCCTATAAATGGCTCTTCTGTAGTATATAAGTACTAATATAGTGTATAAATGCCAAAATACACAACAGCATGCTCACACATACACACACACATTATTTGCCACATCCCAGAATACACATTTTAAAAGACTGAAATGCAACAAATTTTTTTGTAAATGAAAAATATATTTAAGATCCTTCTAAAGGACTTTTTCTTACCACCTTTGTTCTTTCTTCCATTTGGTCGCTGTAAATCAGTCACTTGTTTAAAAAACTGTCCTAAAGAATGTTTAGTTTTTTTTCTTTTTTTCTGGGAAAGGTTCTGTGAACTTAAAAAGCTCCCTGTGAAACATTTTGTTGTTGTTGTTGTTTTAAAGGCATTTCTAAGCCCCATTTCCCCAGTGCAGGACACACTATGACATGGGATGCTCTAGATGGGGTCCCAGCTTTGCCTTGGGGAGACCCTCACGCATCACATGGTCAAACAGGTGTCGAGGCAACACACACCTCTTGACTCTGTAGTTTAGCACAGGATAGGTTTGTGTCATTCACATATGTTCACACACCTGTCTTGCAAAGCTGAGGGCCTTAAAAAACTCAGGCTATGTGGCAGGATAGCACTACACACATATAAATAGAGAAAGCATTAAAACAGGGCTTAGGAAGACTGAATTGTGTCCCTGGTGTAATCAGTCCTGCTGAGTGACCTTCACAGTCACTTCAGTCCCTTGTACTTCAGTTTCCTAAGCTGTTAAGTGTCTCTTACATTTCTGACAGCTTGGTGGCAAAGATTTTTGAGCTCTGCAGGTAAAAAGCCCCCAGAAGGGTTTAAGCTAGGCAGCCTCCTTCAGGCCACTGCTTACTGTGGAAATTACTTTCCTATTTTCTTGAAGGGATGGGTTGTGGGAGAAGTACAAAAATCTCAGCAAGAGGTCATCAGATGAGAAAATCAAACTGTGGGGAGCAGACTGGGAGGTTGGTGTTCATCCTCCCTAACTGAAATGTATCACCTATAAAATGCCTGCCTCTGTGCTGGGCTCTCTCTAGTCACTGGGGAGAAATGGATGTTTCCAGAGCTTGCTTCTGCTCATCACCATGAGCATCAAATCCACATGAGGATGTTTCTGCCCTGGGACAGTCTGTTTCTCTGCTGACTACGGAGAGTTGAAGGTATCTCAGTTATAGATTAATTCGAACCAAATGGGATGAATCCCTCCCAAAATTACTACAGTAAAGAAACTGTATGTCTTCCAAATATTTTCTGCCTTTTCTTTCCAGCTGGTTTTGAATGCTTACCAGTCCAAGATCTCAGTATAACTAAAAGCCAGCTGCTTTATCCTGCTGGATGTTGGGAACTTTAACTCCAAATACAACTTAGGTAACCCTGAGTACTAGTCTTACATAGCAGATATTTTGAGAGGCTCGGAGGGCAATGTGCTGCCTTGCTTTTACAACCGATGAAGCAGGAATATCTCAGTGCCCCCCTGAAACTCACCATTCCCTCAGTGCAGTGAGCGAGGTTATGCTGTGAGGAGGATCTCCTGGGAGAGCCAGAAGCAGCTGCCTGTTGAGTGGTCACCACCATCCTGACACCAAAGAGGGTTCATTCCAGGTGGGAAGACACCGAGTGGGAGTGGAGAAATAAACTGAAGGCAAAAGGAAAAAGCTGTTTAATGAGGCCATTTCCAGGCTGTGTTGCTTTGTGTTTGGAGTGCATTTGAACGTGTGGCTGTTTGCCTTGCAGAGGGATGCCCTGGCTTGTGCAACGGCAATGGCAGATGCACTCTGGACATGAACGGCTGGCACTGTGTCTGCCAGCTGGGCTGGAGAGGAGCAGGCTGTGACACTTCCATGGAGACGGCATGCGGCGATGGGAAAGACAACGATGGAGGTAGGACATGAGCACATGTGATATGTCAGGCTTCACAGAGCCTATAAACCTCTCACAGTGAACAGTCATCTGGGCTTGATTCTGCAGGGCAGATTGTTTTTTGACAGCTGGTAGAGAACAGACAGCAAAATCTGCCAGGCTGACTCAGCCAGAGTGGATTGGAATTCAAATTAAATGGGTTTGGATCCGGGATGCCAGGGCTGAAGAGGGATATTTGTTTATCTTCAAATCAGGTCCATATAGCAGAGAGCAGGCACAGGCTGTGCACCTGTCCAATCCCCCCACCCCAGCCGAGTGGCTCAGCAGTGACACGATGGGACCACCTCAGACAGTGAACACCCCTGACTGCTCAAACTTTGCCCTCACTGCCTGAGGCTTTCATCAAGACTCTCCAGTCGGTCACTACTGACTTTGGATGGATATTTTGCAGAAACTTAGAGGCTAGGGTGACTGATCCCCATGCCCACAAGCCATCCAATCTCTCTCTAACCATGTTTTATTGATTACTGTTCCATATGTAATGATGTCAGGCATGTGAATAATAGCTCTGTGTAATGCAAACTTAATATTCAGAGTTATCTCATTACAAAGGAAACCGTGGTGCAGTGTGAAGGTTTGAATTAGAGAGCAGGAGATGAGATATTAAATTTAAGGCATAAGGGAGACGGCATAATTTGTTTTGTTGTCACTCAGCAAAAGGCTTTGTAAACCACAAGTCTGGGCCAGGACCCAGACTGTGAAGTGGAGACTGCATTTTGCAAGCCTCTGTTTTATCATATTCACAAGGACAGTACAGTTAAAAAAAAAAAATAGCCAAGCCAAGTCTGTGATTATCTGCTTCACAGCAACTGCAATTCTGATTGAATATTTAAAATACTTCTGCACATCTGGCATGGCAAATGGACCAAATTAGCCCTTTAGAAAAGATGGAAAAATTGGAGAACCATACAAAGAGTACACACTACAAAACAAAGATGGTTTTTTACCTCATGTGGAACTGAATATCACTGTTCTTATCTTTTCTATTTACAGCTGACATAGGGCAGTAATAAAGGTCATCACATCAAATGTGTAAAAATACGGTAAATAGACCCAAGGACTGTCCCAGTTTCCGTGGAATAAAATAACCAGCAAAAGCCCTGTAAAGTTTTTAGAGAGAGAGAGGGAAAGAGTAATTCAGACTAACATATAATGTAAATCACAACTGCATGATATCATAAAGAGCGTGACCAGACTCTGAGCATCTCTTTATATCTCCTGATTCAAGGGTTAACCTTTTTACCTGGGTTACTCTCACCTTGAAATGAGCTGCCTTGCAAGCCTGCAGGACAGCAGATGTAGACAGGAGAGACAAAAGGCATTGACAGGTTTACAAGTTAGTGCACATCAACTACTAGCTGGCATTTGGTGAAGTTGTGTGGAGCAGTGGTGTGCACAGCAAGAACAGAGCAACTGACAGGTTGTAACTTACTGCCTTGTGACAGCTTATTCATGTGTCAGAGCCCACAAATGGGTGTTGACTTTTTTCTTGGTACACTCAAAAAAAAAAGTATGTACATGGTGTGCATTACAGATTACAGATAATCTGTCATACACTGTGCCTTTGATTTGGCTGTATTACTGCTAAGGGCTCTCCTCAGCTGGGAAGTGAAATAGCAGAATACATTTACTTTATTAAAATCTTTTTATATGTTTTAATGGGTCATTTGTATTTGTGAGCTCAAGTCTAGAATTTCAACACTTGAGATGCTGGAGCTTCAGCAGTGGTGAGGCACTCCTGCTTTGAAGCCTTAGACCTTTTTTTGGCACAGGAATTCAAATAGAGGTACAAGGACTCATGAAGAAAGGCTGATGCTCTGCCTGTTTGCTAGGTGTTGTGCTGATTTCCACAGCAACTGGAGATGTCTATAGAATATCAGAGCATAATTTAGGTTGGAAGGGACCTCCAGCAGTTTTCAGTTCAAGTCCCTGTTCAAGGCAATGCTAATTACATCAGGTTGGTCAAGGCTATGTCCAGTCAACTCTTGAACACCTCCAAGGATGGAGGTCCCACCTCTGGACAACCTGCTCTAGTGTATGACCATCCTTATAGTAAATGTTTTTTCTCCTTGTATCTAGTCATAATTTCCATGTGCCAAATGAATGTTTGCTACCTTTTGTCCAACATCATCTGAGACATCTGAGAGTACCCCAAAGCTGACTTCTGGTTTCCCCTTCACATTAACCTGGGTGTCTGGTAGAACATATATATATTTCACGTGTGACAATTCCCTTTGGATTTCTCAGATACCCAAGGGCAACACAAATCACACTAGGCATCTGTGTTCAGCAGAACTGAGCCCATTCACCACAAACCTTGGGAAGCTGCTGTGCTTTGAAGAGCACTGAAGAGACACATGCCTGAAGCCTTTCCAAAAAAGATGTAGCATGTGGATGAGCACTGTGGTTTCTCCCTCTTTTGGGATTCTATCACATACACTGGAGTGATGCATGCTAAGGCTTGGAGAAAGGTGGTTTATTTTGGTTCACCAGAAAGGATTCAAACGTGGAGTTTGCTCATGAATGTTGGCAATGGGGGTAAAGTCCTTTCATGAAGCTTTAGAAGTCAAAGAACTGACCTAGTCAAAATGGATACTATGAGTGGTGAGAAAGAGGTTAATGGGGCTGTTCACAGTACCAGGGGGTTCACTCTGCCTGAGCTCATACCTGGTTCCTACGCTGTGGTGTCGAGTGTCTGCTAATCAAAATCTCTGCAGACGGAAATTCCTCAGGATAATGGGAGCTGAAGTCAGAAACTTTTTCATCAGCTGCCAGCCTAATCATACCCTGAGGGAGACGGGTGCTAAATTACAGGGTGTGTTCACCTCTTAAATCTGGAGGCTGTTCAGATAAACAATAACAAGCTGAGCAGGAGTCAGAGAGAGACTTGGTGAAATGTAATCTTTGTTCAGGCTAGTAAAAAGTTGTTTCTGAGCGCAGTTCCCTCTCCACACAAAAGTGTCATTTGTCAAAGCTAGCACTTAAGTTTCACACCCAGGTCCACTTTGTTTACACTTTTAAACAACAAGCCCATCAGCTTGAAAGAAACTGTAGTAACTGAGAGCAGGTGATCATCCAGTATCAGTTAAGGAAAAACAGTGCAATGACAGAGCTGTAACAATCTGGGTAAAAGGCCAAGATTTTGTACATTTGACCTAAGAGACCACCTGTATTACAGCAAGCAGGAGGTGTTTCTTTAAAACAAGATGAGAAAGGTGCCTCACTCCATCAGAAAATAACCTCTCCAATTCATGGCTGCAAACACTCAGTACCTAAGAGTAGGTGTGACAGGTAATACCTACGTGTCTCACCCCACACTGAGTGTTCTGTCATGTACTTGAAGAATAAGTTTGAAAGTTTAAAAAAATGAAGGAAATTATCTTCTGTGACAAGTCCTAAAAGTGGAGTTAATGGCATTTGACAATACCTTGAGAAGAGGCTGATATTCCATAGGCTAAATATGGGTTCTGTTGGTAGACTCCCTCCTCTGTTAGGAACAGAGTGTACAGGGAAAATTGAGGGGAAGAGAGGATGTTGTTAACTACTCTCATGAATATGCCATTGAATAGCAAAGCTGTGTTACCCATCATTGTTCTGGAGAAATCATCTAACTGTTGAGAGCCAGAGTTGTCTAGTTGTGCACTTCAATGTCTTGAAGTGCACAAGAAGACAAGAAGACAAGATCATGCTGAGGTGAAATCAATAGAGGACTACAGATGTTGAATTAAATTGCTCATTTGGTTTAAAAGTTCAACACAGTAACTTTACTTGAGGGTCTTTGTTATTGTTTGGGGCTTTTCCAGAGTAGCCAAGTCTTCCAGGTAGGGTAAAGCTTGCTGGTTCTCCAGGAACTGGAACCAACTCATCTTTAATTCCAGTTAAAATTTCCTGCTTTAAACAATTCCAGTTCCTGAACAGCTGCTGAACTCGGTCAAACATGAATCTACTTTATTTGTGGAAGGCAAGAGTTATTCTCATATGAAAAATATGTCTGAAATAACAATGTTGACAATATTATCTAAACCTTCATGTTCATCAGAGGTTTCTGTTCAGTAGTCTGCTGTTCTCCATTGCCTCTTGCCAGCTTAAATACTTCCAAAGGCTAGTGTTAGTGGTTAAGGGGATAGATAGATAGATAGATAGATAGATAGATAGATAGATAGATAGATAGATAGATAGATACCCTTCCCAGTCACATAAGGTTGGTCTGTCATAACATATATTGCACACCATTACATAAAAGTATAGAAACTTAGTTTTTCTTAGCTGTCATCTGGTGAATGATCTTCCTTTGGGACTGAGAAGAATAAGCCATCCTGTTTTCTTTTTCTGAAAGAATTGTACTAGCAAAGCTCCTTCCCCTCAGTTTATGTCTCATTTAGCCTAGGACAAACGGAGAGTTTCAATGTACCCATGGCTGCCTTTTGCCTTTGCGAGTTTGGTCTGTGCTCCTCCAGAAGCTTCCCAAAAGCTAGCAGGTAGAGCAATTTGTCTGCTTTCCTTCCCTTATCCTCATGGACCAAAACAAGTAAAGGTTGGCTTAATCTCCCAACCCTGGAGCAGTGAGCAGGTCACGTCAGGGACAGTGTAGTTCAGGAATGGCTTCTTTGAAGCAAATCAATGCTGTTTGTTTAATTGTACCATAGCTCTGGCAACTGGCAACTCCACAGTGTCTTGCCCCATTCAAGGATCAGGTAGTGCTTGTAATAAGGTGGAGACATACATAATGCTTTGAATCAGCAGCGTTTCAAATCTTTGGCAAGAGAAATTCTGGCATGGCATGCTGGCCTTCTTAACACCCATGTGTTCACCGTCTGTCCACCACATGCCAAATAGTGTTAGAGAGCTGGCAGAAGTCTGCACTGATCTTGGCAGTGCATAGGGTTACACCTGAAGGTAGTCTCAGGGTTGTAAAAGGGAATGGTAAAGAATCCAGGAGAACCCCAGAATGCAAACCTTTGTCTTTGCAAATGCTTGAGTTGCAGACAAAGTGGTGGGGTGCTTTCTGATACTTCCTTTTTCCTTTTTGCTCTCCTGCTTGGGCTTTAATAGCATGAGATGATTGTCTCCTGGGCGTGGAGTATGAACTGTCTGCTTCCTCAAAACTATAAAAAAGTATGCAATAACGTGCTGGCTACATTTGTGAAGTATTGATCTCTGAATGCACCTGGGAAAACAGCCACCATAAATTAGCATTTACCATCACAGATAGATCCAGTCAAACAAAGGGTCATCTTGGAGAAACCACAAAGCACTACTAAAAGGATGAGAAAGTCTACTGTACCTGGAAGATGGAGGAGCTGGTATAATTTGTGAGAAATCACCCAGCTTCTCTTCCTCTGTTTCATGGTGACTGTTAGTTGACTTCTTCTCAAATGAAATGGTCAGTTCACATTTTCAGGTTTCAGCTCTTTGCTGATTTTGAGTTGGATAGTAACACATGGGTGCAGCTGGTTGTTGGCAGCAAGGCTGGCAAGAGGGCAGCGTTTACCAGGCATTCCAGCATCCCAGAGCAGGTGTTGATTGTGCCATTGGAGAGGATGATGTGTTGTGAACTGGGAGTCTAGCACTACCTTGTCTTAATACCTTGGGTGAGCTCCTGGTCCTTTCAAGGAGTCCTTAATGAAATGCCTTTGATAAATAGATTCAGAAAGAAGCTATGAAAGTGCTTTCTGTGCTGAAGGAAATCTACCCTTGTCTGCTGAAATGAAGGAGCTATCTTACGGGAAGGAGGCACTGCTGGTACACAAGATGTAACAGAAGGTGACATGAACCAGCTTCAAAAAAAAACCAGACTAGACACTTATTATACAAAGCATTTCTGTACCTCAGAAGATGCTTAAACTGAGTTTGAGCACCAATGTTTAAAGCAGAAATTCAGGAAAGCTCTACCAGACCTACATTAGCACCTGAGGCAAACTGTTGCAACTTCAGCGAGGTAGAAAGTCCCCTTAGAATCCTAAGGTTTGGCAGCAACTATGCTCAACATGCAGAGAGTGCACAGCCACTTTCCTCTTGACCAGGATTTGAGAAACATGCCAATATCTGAGTTATCTGAGACTACTTTCCAAGCTATTCTCAAATGATTGCTTAAATTGGCTTGGATTCAGTCAGAATATGTTAGGGTGAACTTTTCAGCAGCAGCTTAACACTTGCAGCACTTGCCAGAAAAGTGAGAGACCTTGGTGACAAGGATCTCTCAGCTGCTGAGGGTGTGAAGCCACTGTTCCCACAAAAAAATTGCTAAGTTCAGCGTCCTTTTGCTCAGAGGAATCATTTTTGAGAAGTGCTTTGGCTCCTGAAGGAGGCAGGTCCAGGTACACCATTGCATGACGATGAGATTAAGCAACTTGTACTTACTGCCCTGTCCAAATACTAGTCACAGAATCATAGAATATCCTGAGCTGGGGGGGACCACAAGGATCATCGAGTCCCAACTCCTTGCTCTGCACAGGACAACCCCAACTGTCTGGTTTGGTGCTGTGACCAATTCTCGGGGGAGCCTGTTCCAGTGTCCAGCCACCCTCTGGGTGAAGAGCCCTTTCCTAATACCCAGTCTAAACTTTACCTGACACAACTTCATGCCATTCACTCGATCCTGTCACTGGTCACCGCAGAGAATAGACAAGTCCCTGTCCCTCCTCTTCTCTTTGAGAGGAATCTTCAAACCATGATAAGATCTTGCCTCAGTCTCCTCCAGGCTGAAAAGCCAAGTGGCCTCAGCCATATCTCATATGGCTTCCCATCCTGAGCGTTCACATTCCACATAGCCTTCCTTTGGACACTCTCCAGTGGCTTAATATGTTTCTTATATTGTGGCACCCAAAACTTCCCACAGGCCTTGAGGTAAGACCACCCCAGCCCAGATCAGATCAGGACAATCCTCTCCCTTGCCCAGCTGGTGGTTCTGTCTCTGATGCCCCCCAGGACACAGTCTCTTCTAAGCTGGAAATCATGTACTTTGATCAGCTTCATGCAATTCTCTGAAATCCTGGGTTGCTTGGTTTCTATGTTGTTTTACTGGCTGTTAAAAATCTGCCTGGATAAAGGAAGAAGGCCATGAAACCAGCTGCATCAACTCTATTCTCCAGAGCAATGATGAGCTGTGGGATGCTGTGAACTTGTAGATTCTAAACACATTATTACAGCTCTGGTTTATGCCAGACAGTGGTGATTATCATGTGTTTTCTGTCATTTCCTCCTTCCACTTCCCTTCTTTTTCTATTCAGATGTTTTTTTAAAGAATGTAGCTCTCAATTAGGATGAACATTTTGCAGAACATTTTGTAGTGACTCCCCCCACAGAGGTTCTGCACAAGAGCCCAAGGAGTTCTATAATTCAAATATTTGACTGCTGTTACCTATGACTGTTATTACAAATTTGCAAACAAGTGCTGAACGATTAGGGAAAGATGTGAGGGCAATTCCTTTCCCAGGCAGCCAGCAAGCTAATTTAGCCAGGATACAATCAGTGAGAAGCTTATTCAGGTGAAATCAAAACAGAGCAGGTGGGATAGAAGGAGGGGAAGAGAATATGAAAAGCTAAGAAGGATCACAGGGAGTTGACAGTCACGTTGCCGTTGTTTCTAACAGTTGTGTTTTGTTTCCCTTTGACTCCTTAAAGGAGAGACAAAAGCTGCAACCCTTGTTGAACAAGTAAAATTTCTCTCTGCAAAGCACTGAAGTAAAACCCATTTATTACCCAAATCCAATTCTAATAAATTGGTTGTCAATCCTCAAGTCAGGGAAGATCATCATTATTCCTATAAAACCTTTATCAACACAAACATCCACATGAAAAATAACTTATTTGTGTAAAAGTACTCTGCTATTCCTTTAACCTTCCTCTAAACCAGAATTTAGGTTAGAACTGAAAGGGTAAAAGCTGATTTGTTCAAGGCTAAGACTAAGACTTTGTTATCTTTACCTTTGAGCGTTTACATTTGAAACCTTTCCCACCCAAACTCTCCCAGTAATTCATCCAAAAGCATCACAGGACAAGACAGTGTCCCCACAAAAAGTGATAATGTTGCCTGATGAATGGCACAGAAAGGGAACTGAAAGGTAAGAACTGGATGAGGTGAGAGACACGATTATGTGTATAATCAATGCATTTTATGCTTTTGTTGCCAGTGGAAGTACTCCCATGGGAGACAATGGGGTTTTACTGTTGTTTTTACTTCCTATTTTTGCTTTGCCTAATACAGTTTCTGATAGAGGCTCATCCCACTGCAAGTGACAAAAAGTGCCGTGGTCTTTAGCACGAGCAATCCTTGAGTTTGTCATGTATGTTGTCCCAGATTCACCCTAATCAGGTTCCTTAAGCTCACCTCCCTCTGACTGCCTGTCTGCCTGTGGCTCCCAATGTGTGTCATGGTTCACAGAATGCTCCCTGTGTACAAACAGGTCCATCCCTACCCATGGCCTGCCTGTTCCAGCCTGACACTTGACATGCAGCACCTGTCAAGAGTCTGCTTAAACACATAATAACACCTCTGGCTGCAGGTTATTTGCATTCTGTTGGTGATGTTAGCATGACTGATTTTTGTTGCAGCATCCATAACTCTGTAGAAATGCTCAATTATTCAGTCTCAGCCAGTTAAGACACTGCCCATTAAATCAGCCAACACAATTGTAGGGCTGTGAAAAGTCACAGCTAATTTGAAATTTTATTAGCTCTCAGCTGATCTTATTTACTGCAGAAGCAGTGTCTGAAAATCAGCCCTTTGCTTCTGTATGAAGCTGTAATCCTTGACACCTTTTGGGTGCTGTGTGGCAGTGAGTGAGGAACTTGGAAGCTGACTGCACAGGACACAAAGGAGAAATGAGACTGCAGTGGGATTTGTGAGCACTTTGCAGCCAGCAAGTGCAGCAACAGCTCAAGGAGAGCCTGGATAGCAAGTAGCCCCATTGCTGCTGAGGAGTAATTATTTTGCAGGAATTTCAACATTTCTGGTTGGTTTGGGCAGATGTAATTTTTTGCATGCATCATAACAGACAAATGTCATAAAGATCATGATTTTCAGAAAGTGATGGGTCACGAGCAGTGTTTGAAAGCCAGATAATTTTAGCTCCTCTTAAATTTGGTATCCAGGTGACTATTTGTGGAAGGCAGTTATGATATGGAGTATCTTGTGAAATTCCTGAGTAAGGTCAGCATTTCCATCTGTTGTCATTATCTAGTGTAGCTGTTTTGGTAGTTATAGTGAGTGTTTAAAGTCAGTTAAAATCAGGCGTTCTGCAGCTGGTATTATGCAAATGTTACACTCATTAGGCCAAAGTCCTGCTCCAAGAAGACACAGATACCTTTGGAGTTCAGCCCCTTCCATGAAACAAGGCTCCCATGGAGAAAAAGCTGAACACACATTGTAGCTACAAAACTTTAATGAGAATTGTGGTTATTTCATTGGGTTGTGCTGACACTTCAGAGCCCTTTGGGACTGGAACAGATGTTTTGTGAACAGAAAATAAAAAGACAGTCTCTGCTCCCAGGGAGTTTACAGTCTAAAGCAGTGTTTTGAAGAGCTCACTACTGGGGTTTGGTGGATTTGCAAGCTTTCAGGGAGTCAGAGCATCATTCTAAAAAAAAAAATTGCAACTCCACCCACAAGATACAAGCTAGATGAGCCATTCCAAAATAAAACTCATTGTCTAGTGATAAACAGAGTGCAGATTACCTGATAAAAATGGTCTTGGTCCCCTAAAATACAAACCTGGCTGAAAAATTTTGAGCTGTTCTATCTTCATTGGCAGAAAAGGAAGGGTTTCTGCTTAGCCCAGTTCATTCTCATTCATGTCCCTCTCTGAAGGGAATGAGCCAGGGCTCACAAGATGACCTGCAGAGGTGCCATCCAGTCTGATTTATTCTATGATTGCATGAATCTTAGTGAAAGATGCAAACCACTGAATACATTATTTACCAGATGTGACAATGTCTTGCCAATGGCTCCCTTTTCACAAGAACAGTGGTTTGATTCATCCCATGGTAACTCTAAGTTTATAAAAAGGTGTTTATTTCATGGCTTTATGACATGAAAGTTTAAAGTTTATTTCATAGCTTCATGCAATGGAAGTGGGCAAAATAGTTTGGGTTTGGTTTTAGCAGGACTGTCAAAGGACATATATGTGTATATAGAATGCATAAGTGGTCTCAAAGATGTAAAAATTCCTATTGCATGGAAATAAGAAGGAACACAAGAGATGTCTTAAAATCTGGCTTAGTGACATGTCTCTGAATTAATTTGATAATTGGAAGGAATCCATGATTGAAGATGTTTCTCTAGGGATCCCTTGGAACTGGTTGTTGTATCCAGCCCTACTCAGCATTTTCATTATTGTCTCAGAATGTAGTTTACTTCTCTCCTGGTAAAATTTTCAGGTCACCTGAAACTTCAATATGGTGGTAAATAATGTACCCAGATCATTTTGACACAGAGTAGTCTGACTCACATCGCTGCAAGGTCACAATCAAACAAAATATATCATAATGCAGCAAAATGCAAAATAGCCCTGGGAACAAAGAAAGAATGTTCTACTGGAGAGCTGAGAGGTTCTTGAAATCAATGACTCAGAGCAGGATTTTGAGCTCACTTGGAGTTAGTTGTCTCAAATGAATTCTCAGTGAAAGGCTTTTGCACCCTCACCTCTGTGAACCTTAGAAGTATAGAATCCCCAAAACTCTTTGGAGAAAAGGAAGTGGTCTCATCTCTGTGCCCAATATTGCTGACATAGTGCTGTCTCCAGTGTTGGTGTCCACACATAACAAATGTGAAATTACTGGAAAGAGATCAAAGGATGTCACACACAAAAAAGTCTAGTGGATGGGAAATAAACCTTAAAATGGGAATTTTGTTCTACCTCATCTGTTCAGAGAAAAGATTTGGAATGGATTATTGTTTGTATGGAGGTACTTGCACATGGAAAAGAAGTCAGAGCATGCAGGGCAGAAGGAACTATTGGTAACTTCATGGACAAAAGCCAAACAAGACCAGTCGTGGGATACTGGAGTTAAACAAACCCATCCTTGAAATAAGACACAGTTCCCTAGCAGTAATTAAGCATTCAGAAGCTTACTGGAGGAAGTGGTTGACTCACTAATCAGCTCTCTTTGGTATATGAGATATTTTTCTAAAACACAGGCTTCAATCCAGTTCTGTGAGGGAAAAAAAATAAACAGCCTATGGTTATAAGAGGTCAGACAAGCTAATCATAGTAGCCTTAAAACATATGAATTGCAGTAATCCCCTATGCAAGGCTTTAAACTTTCATGGAGATAATTCAGCCACACATTTGTTCTCTGCTCTGAAATGTCATGGTCATATTACAGTTATATTTATAAGTAAGGGAGCTGTCACTTTTTAAAACCAAGAGCTGTATAAAGGTGTCCATTACTAAGAACTTACTGTGCAGCCTACTTGTGCTCTAGGGGCTACTGGAATTAGGAATACACATGCTCTGTAGCCATGCTGCTGCAAAACTTCGGGTGCAGAGGGCGTTGATCCCATGTTCATCTCCCTCTGTTACCTGTCTCTGAAAAATTTGCAGTGATTTCTAATAAAAATTCACCTTTATGCTTTATGCATTTCGAAGGTGTTTTGAGTTATAACTTCATATTCTTTTTGTTGGAGAATTAAACCCAGAGTTTTATTTTGCTCTGATTTTTTTTTTTTAAATTAATCCATGCAGCTCCCTGAACACCTTGCTCTTCATGGGTCAGGAGCTTCTTGCAAATGTCACTTTATCCTGGCTTTTCTGATGGATCCAGTGAGAGGTATCAGGGCATGGGAAGTCATAGCTTTGTATACTGTCATTATATCTCCTGGCAATTCACTGTAGGGCACCACTTGGATGACTTTTGGATCATACCATAAAAAAACCACCAAGAGAACAGTATGCACATGGAGACATCACTACTTATGATCTGGTTTGTAGGTTAACTCTTGCTGTTCTGCATGACTCAGACAAAAATAGCCATTACATTTCCTAAGCTAAAGAAATGCTTTGTCCTGAAACTGCTCTTGGTATTAGAGGGAGTTGAGTAGCTAAATGCCATTTCAGCCTCAAGTGCCTTCACGAATTTAAGACATTAGTGACAAATCTCTCTGGTGTAGTTATCCTCAATTTGTTCCATATATGTTTAAAACGCATTAGTTGAAAAGCTTATCTGCAGATGAGTCCTCATCATTCTCACCTGTTCAAAACATTGTCCTCTGCATTTATTCTTCAAACATTTTATCTACAGTTTCCTGCAAAGGCAACATTTTCTTGCTGTTTTGCAGCTTCAGGCCCCAAAACACATTTCTGATGCCTGGGAAAAAGACAGGTTAATGAAGAGGTATGGTACAGCTGGTTTACCATCCTTTCAGTTAAGTGTCTGTAGCCTTAGAAAACATTATTAATGTGTAGGAGAAAAGACAACATTTTATCTTGCTTGAAACTGTAGTCAATATAGTAACAAGGCTGGTTTCTTTTTTTTTTTTTTTTTTTTTCCAAGTAGGTAGCTGTGGCTAAGCCTGTTACATCTATGCAGGTCTGTATTCTGTGGATACTCTCTCAAACTCCATCTGAGATTTGACCTTCCAGAATCCTACTGATCTAATCATCCACAGCAAGTAATTCTTTTAATGGGCAAAGAAACTCTAATTAGTTCTTTTTCATTATCACTAGCAATCAAAAGAAAAGGTCAATGGGTAGGTCTAGTGTCCAAGACGAAAAATTTTTGTGGAAATTGTGTAAGGAGTTATAAAGTTGTAGAGATGTTAGGACAGACAGAGTAAGGGTAACAGATGGGATTCTCCAAAGCACTTTTGCTGGCCTAACAGTGCTCCCATTACCACGAATGGCAAGTGCAGAGCACTTGTGGAAGTGACCCAGTGTGTCTGTGTGTGTGTGTACGTGTCCACAGAGCAGGTACTCATTGTGTTTGACACTGTGCTTGGACACAGGAAGCTCTGGGAACCCCAACCAGGCTTGTTGTTCAGCTTTCTGTGTGTGAGTAACCACACGAAATTATGTCAGTGATGTTTTAAACACTAAACTATTCCAAGATTGGAACAGGTATAACTCAACAGAATCCAAGTCCATGGTATGTGAGCCATCTTAAATACAATAGAATATCAAGAACAATAAAAGATCAGATTTCATCTTATTTATATTGCAGTAAATACAAAGCAATGCCAGTAACATTGTGAAAGGACTTCTAATTCATACTGGTAAATCTGGGACAAAACTGATGCCTGCAAACAGTAATAATGGCAAAATGTCTTGTTTTAATTTACTGCTTCTTCGAGATAAAAAATCCATTATCCTAAAACTAAAGATTTCATCCCACTTCAGGAGGGCACTACCTCTCAGGACAGTGTTGCTTTCCAGGCACGTTCATTTCTTGCCTCTCTGCTGGAGTTGTTAGTAGGATGCTTGCTGTAAAGGTGATTTCTGTGATATATGGAGCTCCCAGCAGCTACACAGAGACCAACCACTCATTTCACATAGGTCTGTGAACAGCCATCACATGGTAGTAATTTTCATTCACTGTCAAACTGTCTTGCTTGAACTGATGAGTTGGAAGTGAAGGGCTCCATATCCCATTACCCCAGAACAAAAACATCCGGTTCCCTTATCTGATTTAAAGATCTGTCTCTACTACATGCTAACAACTTTTATTGCTGAATGTGATGCTTCATCAAACCTCTTTTGAGGTTATTTTGGTATTTCTTTTCCTGTCACCGCTTTTTACTGTGCTGTTTGCAATGAGCAGTGGCATCTCAGAATGAATGGGGGGGTGGGAGGGGAAATGGTACTGTCTGTGCCTCTGATGGCTTGACAGATATGCAAACCCTCATTTTACAGGAGTGCACTCAGCAAGTCTTTTCATGTGTGTCCACTGCTATTATTGTTGTTACTATTAATTTAATAGTGCTGGAAAGTGCAAGATTTATATCCTGAGAGTTTGAGGTCATCTGTTACTCTGTATTGGTATCGAATCAATGTGACCAAGGTCAAAAGAGATCAAACCTTCCCAGAAAAATCTCCTTTACTTTCTACTTTATTTTCCTAGGTTACGTGTATAGATCTCTCTGCATCCATGGTAGATATCACAGCTTTATTCACTATATAGTCCTACTGAAACCAAACCTGGTAGCTTTGGTGTGATGCAATGTGTCTGTGATTTGCACAAGGAACAGGAGTAGGGTACAGAAGTTGTGTATTTTGGCAAAAAAACCCACATGACAATCTTTGGGGGAAATGACCAAGTTGTGGAATGCCACATCCTAGGATTAATCTAAAACATGCTTTTTCTAGGGCCCAGTCCAAAAGATAAGTTTTCATATGTTACATACTACTGCATATTTATGTTATATATTAAAGTATATTTTAGGTTCCTTGTGCTTTTGTGGCTGAACATGCTTTATTCAGTGTAGATGAAAATCTGCATTTCTCGACTGTGTACACTGGAAGGAGTTCTTGCACCCTGAAGTCTGCAGCACTCCATGTTTCCATTGCTCTAAAATGTTCCTTACCCTTCTGCAGATGGGCTGGTGGATTGCATGGACCCAGACTGCTGCTTGCAGCCACTGTGCCACATCAATGCGCTGTGCCTGGGCTCCCCGGACCCTCTGGATATCATCCAGGAGACACAAGCCCCCATCTCCCAGCAGAGCCTGCATTCCTTCTATGATCGAATCAAGTTCCTGATCGGCAAGGACAGCACTCATGTCATCCCAGGGGACAATCCTTTTGAAGGCGGGTAAGTGAATTTGGGGGTTGATTTAAGCTGGTAAAGCATAAGCCACTTGGCCATTTTAAGACATAGAATGGCAGCAAGATGAAGAATAATGCAAATTGTTTAAGCAAACTAGATGCCTGAAGAATTCTGTGGCTGATGTAGTTCTGCTGACTGTCTTTTCACCTACAATTTCCTGCCAGCCAGTAAGGCAAGATGCTTCTCTCACAACACGAGCAGTTGCATGTTTCCTCACTTTCCTTATTTCAAGGAGTGGAAGGCATCCATTCAGCTCTTCTAGATGAAGTGACTGACATTGTGCATAAGTACCTCCTAAAGAGCAGTGGCAGATCTTCCTTTGACAGAGACAAAAGAGAAGGAAACTAGAATGCTATTTGAAATCAATAGTGTGAATGTTAGAGACCTCGAAAGAATTGAAAAAAATCGTACCATCTATGGAGGGCTGTTAGAGTAATTTGCAGTATAAGCCATCAGGTTGAATATAGATTGTTTTTTAAATCAGTTCTTTATTGCTGCAATCATCATCAAGAAACAGGAACTGGGGAACAAAACATAGCAGTTCACTTCTGTGACTACATCTCAGCAATTTGTTTTAAGTATATTCCTGTTTGTCAGGGCTGGTCATCCCTGAAAATCATTTCTTGTAGCAGGGTAACTGGGGTGTCAGATTCCTAGATCATTCAGGGTCTGCCCTGAATGTTGCCTTTCAGAAGTAGTGACCCTGATCCTGGAGGTGGCTCTCAACACTGAGGTTTGAACTCTGTTTAGCTTCACCCAGTCATGAACTGCTTACTTTCAGCTTTCCCACACACAGCAGTTAATAGGTTGGCACTGAAAATATACAACCCTCATTTTTGTGTGGGTATTTATTTCAGCACTTGAAATAAATCTCAGGCCTCTCTAAATTTGACATAATGCTTTTCATGAAGGGACACTGCCAGCATCTCTTGGGTGCCACCTCCCATGTATCGCCTTTTTGGGTAGTCTACAGATTGACATCATTGTCACAGCAGTATCAGGAGATTGGCCTGCTGTGATATTTTCCCTGATAACTTCTTGCTTCCAATGTCTTCAGGGTCCAAGAAAGCTGGCAACAGTGACTCAGATTATGACCAAACATTATGTTGCAAATTCTTGTCCTTCATTAGCATTCTGAAGATCACAGATACTGGATACTGAACAGTCTGGACTCTGGACTAGTCATTGTGATTTGTTGCTGTAAAATCAGGCTTCAGAATATGAAATAGATTATGCTCACAACTGCATTTTTCTGATGTATTTAGGGCAGCAATTCCTCAACATTTCTGCAGAGGACTCTGTTATCAGGTCCATATGTATCGTTTCCGACAGGCAGAGAGTTTTGGTACACACACATCTGTGTTTAGTGAACTTTCCATACAACTAATGAACTATAGGAATCTTCTTATTTGTACAATAAAAAATAAAATTTCAGCTTCTCTTTAAGGGCTACTTGCATTCAACAGCATACAGAGCTGAGGGAAAATAGTGGGATTTTCCAATATATATAGTGAATTTGTTTCTGAGAGTACCAGCAGAGGACCAAATAAGGAATGTGTCATTTAAGGTCACATAAATTTCTACAGGAATTACCTGTGTTTCATAGGTCTGATGATAGATCTGTATGTAGGAAGGATCTACTAACCATCTGTAGATGTTCTGCTAAGGAAAAATTCAGAATTCAAAAGGAGCACCTGCTAGCACAAATGTTTGTCTGGTATGTAGGTTACTGGAGTGAGGGAATGCAAAGATTCAGATCAATAGGAAGGGTTTTAATGACTGCTTTTGATGAAATGCAGTGGAAGTAATAAAACTTGTTCTATTTAAGTTAGGATGAAGAATTACACAGAGATAGCAATGATTTATGAGGTTTCCATTCTCGAATTATCAGCATAGGGTGTGTGCCACTAAATATGGTCTACAGATACATCACCTCAAGCTGTGACTATTGCATCTGTCAAGTCAAGTATCATGATTCACAAGACTGATTGCAAGTAACGTTGACAAGCTTCAACAGAAGGTATATTTTCACCTGGTCCAGGCTCATGAAAATGTTGAAAACATCACTACATTTTTGGGATTTTAAAAGACATCACATGTTTCTCTTAGTTCTTTAAGATCTTATAGATCTGAATAGACTCAACTAGTACAAGGGTTTTCTGCTTAATTGGCTTCTCTTTGTAGTTCAAATTTCCTGTTTCACTACGCAGAAAGCTGGACCTTTGAGCAGCTCCCCTGGTCACCTTGGAAATGACAGTGCTTCAGCAGTAGCCAGTGACTGATGTGTGGGGAAGCATGGTCTGGGACCATCTGGGATCCAGTTAGTCTGGACAGGCAGGACTACCTGTACTTGCATGTGTGGATATACCCTTTATTCGGATTTTGTCACTGAAACTCCACCAGTTGCTTTTACAACAGACAGGTGATAATATCCCTGCTGTCCATGGAGCTGCTCAGTGTCTATAAAAATCACAGCTGCTGCTGGGGGCAAGATGAACTGTTCTCATCACTCCTTGCAGTTGCTGGCTTAAGAGTTTGTCTGACAGGAGGCAATTATTCTTATGGAGGGCTCCTGCATCCTGCTTTAGGACAACCCTCTCCCATTGCTGCTGAGATGATTCATTAAGTCATCTCCTTCTTGGTGTAGATCAGGACTGTAGGCTGTTGATCATGGAACTTCCTATATCTTTCTGTCCCAGTGCCATCATCCTCATGGGATAGGGCTAGAGTTGGATCCATGTCATTTGCTGTGAGCAGTCCCCTGTGAGCAGGCAATACAGAGGTGACATGGATTTCTGTGTCCTATGTGTCTGCTATCCTGCCTGGGCACCAGTGGCACAGGCACACTCATCATTCAGGTCAGGAACTACAGCCTGCTTCTCCAGGCCTCACTAGGTCATAGCTGACTGATTTTCACTCTGGGGGAACCCAGGCACCTTTACATCCCTGTCTGGCCTGTGCAGAAGTGGCAGCAGTGTGAAGGAGGTGACTGACTATCTTTGCAATATATGTCCTGAGCTTCAAAACCACAGCTTAGCCACTCTTCAGAGAGAACAGCAGTGCAGATCACCTAATGGATACAAATAAATGAATGTCTTGTGACAGCTAGCCTTTGAGTGAATTTATTATTGAATTACATTCTGGCTTTTTAAGAACAAGCAGAGCTGACAAGCTCTCACCAGTGCAGAAGAAAAAGAAAGACAATGATAAATTACCCTGATAGATAAAGGCAAAGACCTTGTCTCTTCCCAAATACCAGCAATTATATATTATTCATGTTCGGGAAGAAAAAATAATCATTGCCCATATTGAAATGAGTGTTTATGATGATAAAGCAAGTAGCTAAATTAAATTCTGAATGTGCAGAATGTCTTTTCACATCATTTTGATGAACAGATAACAAGCACTCCTCTACTACTTGGTCGTTCTTGTATTGATTTTGAAACCACTTACTCTTACTGTTTGCTTTGTCGTTTTTAAGATGTTCTTAGTTGTCCATCAACATAAGGAGCAGCACAAGATGCAGTGGTGTCAATAAGTTGACTATAAAGTAGGACATCTGATATATTTGTTCTCTTTTGAGGGACAGTGCCAGAAAATGGCAAGAACAGGCTTTATTCTCCTCCTTTTTTGAGGCAGATTGTGTATATCTACTTGCTGCCAGTAGTATCAACCTGTTCTGATTACTTGGGCAGCTGGAAATAACCATCTGAGTTACATGAAACATCAGAGAGCAGCATCTGTTATTAGCTGCAAGAGTAGTCCCTGATTGCCCTCAGGTCGGTAATGTACATACAAAAAGTTAATTTTGATGATTTAAAATTGGATCAGAATTAACTTTGCACATTTTTTCCCACTACTGAGTGACAAGGTATATGTAAACATGTCACTCAACCTTCCTGTGTCCCCTCTGTGTGCCAGGTAGAACAATGTACCTTACTGATCCGGGTACAGGGCGGGGGTTACACAGCACGGTTAGAAACTCAGAGAGACAGATATGCTATAAATGCCTGTGTGCACTGTTTCACTGCAAAAAAATAAATAAATGAGGTCTATTCCCAGAGTTAAATTGCATTGATCCCAAGTCCCATCAAAACCAAAACTGTGAATATAGATCATGGCCAAAGAAAAGCTAAGAAAACGGCGGGGGGGGGGGGGGGGGGGGGGGGGGGGGAGGGGAAGGGGATCAAAATATTTTTTCAGAATGTTTTGGTAGTTTCTCTGACTGGTCAGTCCTAAATGATTTTGAGGAATATTGCTATGTTTTCTTGGTATCATCCTTGAGGAAGTTTGCCAAGAGAAACTGTGGCTGCCCTATCCCTGGAGTATTCAAGACCAGGCTGGATGAGGCTCTAAGCAACCTGGTCTAGTGGAAGGTGTCCCTTCCCATGGCAGAGGGTTGGAACTGGATGGTCTTTAATATCCCTTCCAACACAAACCATTCTCTGATTCTATGAATGTGTTCAAAACATCTTCTCTTTTCTGTTCACACATTTTGTTCCATTCATGGAGGACTGTGGGTTCACCCCAGCAGATCTTTGTGAGGTTTCTTCCCAAGAAAAACAAGGTGCTCTGTCTTTTGTGTATTTTTACATCAAGAAAAGTGTAACTTTGATGCAGCAACATAAGAAACACTTTTTTAATTGAAGACAAAGTTAGAGGTCAAAGAACCGAAACTTACCAGGTGTAGCTTTATTCTGATGATTTCTCCTGAGAAATCTGGCTAGTCCAGCCCTTGGCCCTCGCCCAACTCCAGGCAGAATTCCAGGCGGTTCCCGTCAGCAGAAGGAAATTCTCTGGGTCAGATGCACCCACTGAATGCAGACACCCAGAAGTGATGCAGGAGCTTAGGGAGCACAGCAGCTCCGTGGGTTAGGACAGCTTGGAATGCTGCATCTGTTTAAAACTGTCCTAGAGGTAACACAGCATCCAGTGTTCTGAGGGTGAGCACTCATGGCACAGCATGGTACCTACATTAATGGAAGCAAAGTCATATTTTTCCATATTTTAAACCAGGCTAACACAGCAAGTCTTCAAACCCTCTTCTTCCCAGCGTTATTGTCTTCCAAAGGCATCATTCTTCTTTTGATGCTTTCTACTTAAATGAACTCCTTATTAGGCATGTCATAGCTTTTTGAAATACAGAATAACAAGGAACTTCTACAAAACTTACTGGTTTTTATTTTGGTAATTATTCCCTTCAAGAGGGATTAAGAGCAAAGCATACTTTTAAAACTTATCTTTCCTGTATATAGGGCTTATTTTTTCCCAATGTTTGCCATCTGATTTTGAATTTAGCATAACATTATTCCCATTAGTAAATTAATGCAATATATGCAGCTACTTAGATCAACTTTGTGGAATTTGTAAATGCAGGACTTCATGAAAGCAAAGCTCCCATCCATATTTATGTTCTTTTCCATAAAATAGTGTAACCACAATGTTATTATAGTCTTCTTTTGTAACTGTCAGTAGAAGGAATGTGGGTGGACTCAATGATCCTCGAGGTCTTGTCCAACCTTAATGATTCTGTAATTCCATAAGTCTTGTGTACAGTCATTGGAGAGCCTGGGCTGCAGCTTTTTAAAAATATTTTTAAAACATTAGATATTTATGACCAAGCACAAAGTGAGGAGTAGGATCTTCCTAGTGTGATTTGGGCATGCTTCCAGGGCCCAGCGAGGCAGCTGACAGAAACGCTGCACCATCCTGCGCCTGGAATTAAAAGGTCTCTGGTGATGCCTGTGTCCCAAGGAGCTCTTGGAGTGTGCAGAAAATAGCTCATTAGGAGGTTTTTTTCATGCTCGCAAATTTTGAAGTCTTGAGATTTAAGTACCTCCCAGATTACAAGGTACTGATGTGTAGTTTTGGATTTAGGAGTCTAAACTATAGTGTAGATGTTGATGCATTCTCTTGGATCTGCACGTAGATATTTGATTAATATTTATTCAGTACTTAAGTTACTTCCCTCTGAAAAAGCTGCCTTATCTGGAAGAGACTGTTCCCTGAGTGTGATGTTTATTTGCTAAATAGGTTAAAACTTCCTATATACAAAAGCAGTTTTACAATCCCAAACATAAAATCTTCTACATTTTATTGGACATTTTTTCCTAATTCCTTTGATTGTTACAAATCTATCAGGCAGTTTATATGTAGTTAAAGAAGTTTCGCTATGATCATCAAAAGAGAGATCATTTTGTAGTTAACCTGGAAATAATGTATTTTTCCTCCTGTCTGCTCGATTTGGTTTTCATGGTGCCTCAGATTCAGTGAGAGTCTGTGCTTTTATTCCTGTTCTTCTGCAGAGCTGAATATGTGGCCAAAGCTTACAAAATAAATACCAGATGTAAAATACTGTAATAATGCAGAACTACTAAGTTCTGCAGACATTTTTAGTGAAGACTTGACATGAATACACTATTCATCTCCAAAAGTTATGGCAGCATAAAGTCTTTATCTCTCATAGAAATAATGGCTATAAAATGAGTTCTGAAAAATCATGAAATAAGCATAATTCAGTATTAGGTGGAAAAATTATTTTGCACCTTATATACTACTGGACACTTGATTTGAATTGTACAGACCTAAAAAAGTATGAGTGTGATTCTGTTTCTTTGATATCTTACGCAAAGCAAGAGAGCGTTTCTTTGGTTTTACTGGAGAAAAGGAATCATCAACTCCTAAAGCATTAGTCAATCACATTGTGAGTAAAAGGATTCTTCACTGAAACTGCAGTAAAGCACAGCCCTACTTTATTATGTGTTGCATTTCCTGTAAAACTGTGTTCTAAAATACTTCCATTTAAACAGTTGGAGCCAGTTTTACAATTTCACAGATGTCACCAGCATCTTTTCCTTTGCTGAGTAGCCTTCCCATATCCCTTACCCTCCCACCTTACCATTATAGCTCAGCTGAGAAATCTTGAGCTGTGAAAACAGTGAGTCAATGAGGCATAGAGACACAAGATGCTCTGGATGGCAGGAGTGGCATCTCTTTCCAAGAGTGGCCAGATTGCTTGGCAGGCCAGAGAGCAAGATTGTGCTGTCATAAAGAGAAAGGTTACACATCGAGAAGGTGAATAATGTTCAGTTCCAGGTAGAAGTTGTCAAAGCAAGAATTTTTATTCTTTTATTTATTTAACTTTTATTCCATGATCATGGAGTTTCTCAAAGTGGTAGGTGGTCCTCAGAGGACATTTTGTTACCAAGCTGTCCTGCAATAAAGATCCCTCCTTTTCATTTTGGAGGAGCTACAACCAGCAGCTCCTAGAGGCAGTAAGAATAAAATCTGCATCTAGAGATGTTACTATAAATATTGATTATAAGCACTTCTTTTTTGACTTCAAATACCAACTTCATTAGCCACATTTATAAAAGTGTCTGAGCATCATTTGGCTTTCCCCCTGTCCTTCTTCAGACAATTTAAGTAATGGGTTTTTACTAGAGCTTTTCATTCACTTGGCTTTGCTGTGTCTTTCATGGAATATCTAAATACTGTAGAAGGCTTCTTGCAAAAGGTTAACAGCTCAGGACCATGCCCACATAATTATCAGCATCTCCTGATCCTTCAGAGATGAGACCTTTTAAGTATCTTCACTGAGTAGGTTAAACAAACAGGGCAGGTTCAGTTTCTATCTGCAAACAACTTAGATTTGACTCTACTGATTCTGTTCAGAGCTCTTAAAAACTTTGCTCTTCATGACCCATTCTCCCTCTCCAGGGTCCCTCTTCAATCAGCAGCTCACAAAGTAGAATGGCAGGATCTGTTCCGAGCCATATCTGTCAGTGCCACTTGGCAGGTCCCCATTTGGGATATGGCCAAACATTAGTGCACTTAGTCCCTTTGTCGCATTGACACCAGCATTCTGATGCTTCCCTTAGTGTAAACTCCCCAGATAAGCCTCATCAGTTATTTAGAATCCTAGAATATTTTGGGGTGAAAGGGACCTTTAAAGGCCATCCAGCCCCTGCCATGAGTAAGGACATCTTCAGCCGTATCGAGTTGCTCAAAGCCCCATCTGACTTGGCCTTGAATGTTTCCTGGGATGGGGCAGCCACAACCTCTCCAGACAGCCTGTGCCAGTGTTTTTCCATCCTTATCATAAACTGCTTCTTCCTTACATCTAGTGTGAATCTCCCCTCTTTTAGTTTAGAACCATTATTCCATTCCCTATTACATGAACCCTGCTAAATCCAGCAGGACTGTATCCCAGCTGCCCAACATGTGCCAAACCCTTTTAGAAACTCGTTTCCAAAATTCACTCACTGTCCACAATAGCATAGGGGTCTTTCTGGATGACTGCTGTTCAATTTTTATTTCCTATATAAGTGTGCCTTTTTTTCTTTTTAACAAGGAGACCTTGAGAAGGATCATCTGCATTCTTTTTCCTTTCCTTAATTCCTTAATTCAGATGGCAGCTAAGAACAGTACATAGGTTTTGGCTTTAAGCTTTTCTTACAACAAAACTGAACTAAAAAAGCCAGACAGATTGACTCAGTTCAAGGAAAGACTGTCAGGAGATTTTTCTCCACAGTTAGGAGGCTAGTGGGCAGTGCTGTTTTTGCAGACAGCTTTTGAGGGAAATACTGCCACAAGCAATGAACTTGAACATCTCTATGTTCTGATCTTTTCTCTTTTTCTTTTGTCCTTCATCTGCCAGCTCAGGCATTTTCTCTGTGTCCGTGTGCTTGATCATGATGCCCTTAACTTTTACCTGGAATTCTACCAAGGGCTCTGTCTATCCTGGTACAAGACTGCCCTGAGGTTGTTTGACATTAGACAGGTGCATTCAACCCAAAATGGTTGAGGCACATTTTGCTTTATCCTCTCTTACTCTCAAGCAAAAAAGGCCACAGCTAAGGCTAAAGACAAGAGACTGTAGCACATCTGTACTTCTAGACATCTATCAGACTGAGCAGATGAGTGCCAGGAAAATGTAAAAATCCCTATGCAAGGGATTATGAGATTACTACATTTATTCTTCTAATGTCTCTTTAAGGAGGGGAATGTTATTTTGCAGGTGCAGAAAAGAGACATAAACAGACCAGCTGACGTGACTGGTGTCACACAGAAAGGCTGTAAAGATTATTTTTCATTAATAACATTCTTCCCAATGAACTATAGCTTGCTGGATTTTTGTTCTATGGAGCTCTGTTGGAGTTTTATCCTGAGCAGAAGGATAAATCCTATATATATGTGTATGTATATTTATATATACCAATAAAATATGAAAGTGGTAAGTTCAGAGAGATTTATAATGTTAAATTAAAATATTTATTATTAATAACTTGGCTGGGGATGGCTAAGCAGTCATGATAACCATTTTCACACACTGAAACCTTTAAACAGGAAGGTCCAGTGAGGTATGTTGGAATTATTATGAGAAACTGATTGGAGTGAGATTTCGCATGGCACCTGTCCTCAGTCAGGGAAATCAAGGCAATACATTTCTTGCAGAAAAAGTGGGATTTAGGATGTATGGAATTTTCTTCTTACAGTGAAAAATGCTTAGCAGAAACAGTGTTTTTCCTTTCTTTTCAAATGCCAATCACAGTGTCACCAGAAAACATCTGTGGGTAAAGCCTGTTGGAAGGACCAATGCCTAGGTTGTGAGACACCGGATCAGAGTTAGTATTAAAGACAAATCTTTAATGTGCTCCCATGAGGTGAAATGGCTTTTGTGGAATTTACTTTTCTAGCTTCTGTTCTAAGGCTGGTTTGGTTTGCTTGAATTTTGTTGACAGTCTGTCAAACTTTTTGTCTCTGAGCAATAGGAATGTAAAAGCATCAGTGTACCCCTGTCTGTCTTGCCACTGTGGCCCAGATTTTACCAGAAAGACTTAATTTAATTTTCTTGGGAATAAAGGATAACTTCACAAAGCAACAGTGTAAAATTGATACACCATCTGGCATTGTAAATAGCATTTTGAAATTATTTGGTCTTTCAAGCAAGTTTTTATGGATAAATAAAATATAAAAAAGGAAAAGTCTAATTAAAGAAGAGGAAAAATTGAGACTGCTTTTCCTTGTAAAACAAGCATGCATACAGGCTCATGTAACAGTGGTGAAGGAAACAAAACAAACAAAAACAAACCGAAAACCAGAGGCAATAGGTGGAATCTATTAATAATTTAATGAAAAGATGAGTCTCAGGCTACAAGAAATCAAATTTTGTTCAACTGCAGAAAACACTCTGAACTAGCAGGCCTGGACTGATGGAATAAATCTCTTCCATTAACATGAGAGATAATTTTATGTAAATGTATTTGGAGACCTTCTAGCAGAGCTGAGCATCTTAGCAGTACCACTTAACATCTTTGCGGGGTAATTGCATTTAGACCAAGGTCAACTGAAGGAAATAGCTGACTAAATTAGCATTAACCAGGTTCCTGGGGGGCTTGGGGCATTGTAGACACTCGATCTTGCCTCCAGAAAGGACATGTTGACACTGGAGAAGCCAGCTGCTTCCAATGCACTGTGTTTTATTCAAGTGGGGCAAATTTTGTCACCCAGGGAAGATTTGAGACTCATCAGGGACTGTATGGTCTTTCCTCCAGCTTCCATCTCTACTTTGTTTAAATTGATTCAGATTCATGCATCTTGCTCCAGCTTCTTTTTATCACTGTGGGTTGGGAATGATGTCCCCATACTGGTAACATCTTTTCTTAAAGCATGGAAATAAAGCAATGGTTATAGTCCTCAGGAGGGAGGGGGATGCAGCTGGGTTTGTTGACAACCTGCTTCTCTGAGAAGAGACAGCCTCCAAATCCATGAGCACACAGGTGTGCTAGCAGGGTTGGATGAGTGCTAGGAAGCATCAGGCAGAATGGGAATGAAGTCTCTTTCCAAAGGAGGGGTGTCAAATGCATTTTCTGCAGCTGCCAAGTGAGAGGAAGCTCTTTGTTTGTCCACCTTGTGCTGGTGCTTGTTGTAGAAATAGTTGTCAGGGATATGTAGCAGGGCAGATGCTTGTGGATATAAAGCACATCCCCAATTTACTGAGGCAAGGGTCTAGGCCAGTCTCTTTGCACTGTTACTTAGAACTTTAAAACTCCCTGGGCATGTGTTGTGTGTAGGGCAGCAGGAGAGACACCTGCAATATGTATTTTTTTTCCTTGCTTTGACCTCTTGGAAGAAAAAAAACAAAACAGGTGGAAATGTTCTTATTATGTTCACAGAAATGTATGATCTTGTTCTCATTGTTTTAAAACATTTGCAGTTGCAGTGTTTACTTGAATATGTGGTACAGAACACAAATTCCTTTGTACTCAGGTCGAAGTATTCATGAAACAGTTTGCAGTGATTCCTTGTCTTCCGCAAAATGTGCAGCCCATTTGATGAGAAGCTGAGAGGAGACAGCTTTAAACCCATCATGTGGTCTCTCTGAAGCATAGAAAAAAAGATAGAGCAGAGTGGAGCAGATCATGAAAAAATCTGAGAAGAGAAAGCCTAGGTTCTGCTCTTGGCTCAGAGATGTGCTCAGACACATTCGCTTTACACAAAAATTGCTCTGCAGATGGTGACCTGTTGACTTCATTGGGGTTATTCCAAGCATTGACATTTTTCCAGGCATATTCCATGGCATCATGATCCTTTTGAGTTATGCTCTACCTGTCTGTTAGAGAGTGATGTGCGTAATACTGTACTGGATTATTGTTTTGCAGTTGTTGTATGTGGAAAGCTGAGTTAGAGCCCTTAATGGGAGAAGAAATAGAAGTATTAAGGATATTATTCCCCTCATTAGCCCTTTTCCTGAAAACATTGAAGACCAAGTTAGATGGAGCTCTGAGTATACCAGTCTAGTGGAAGGCAGGCAGATTGGAACTAGATGATGTTTAATGTCTCTTCCAGCCCAAACCATTGTAGGATTGTAGGATTGTTAGCTCCAAATTTAGTCCAAGTCTTTTCCTACAGGACTCCTAAGAAGTCAGTAATGATACATGAGAAAAAACTCAGTGACATAAAAATCATTTCTAGTATCTAATTTTCCTGTGACCTATTCCAAAATTATATATGAATATAGTCACATCTTAAATTGCAGACACATTTTGGCATTGCTGTGGTAATTTTTGATAATACTGGAGCTCTCCATTTAGATCATCATGAATTTTGTTTAAGACTCCCTGGCAAATGGTCTGTTTGCTGTACTGTGGAATATAAAAATTGTGCAGCCTTTATTAAATAGAAATTATACTTTATTTCCTTGCATTATACAATCTCAGATTTTTAGGTACACTGTAAGAAAATAACTGTCTCTTTCCCTAATGATCTGTGTTTATGAAATCATCTTTACAAAATATTGCAGAAATCATCCTTTGCCTCAGTGAACCAGCAAAGCACCATTACTCCGTTGAAGTGCAGCTGGGATGATTTACTCTAGCTGAGATCTGGTTCTGCACCTGGAGAAACATTGGCTTTCAATCTCTACTCTCCAGCAGGACAGCAGTTAGGAAAATTATTCATTGGGTCACGTTAGCACACTGACACTACAATTTGCTGTTGCTGCTCAGAAAAATAGTTACCTTCAGCCAAAAATTGGGTTCAGACACTCTTGCAGGCATGTGATGTTTTGTCTTTATGGGAAGCTCCTAAGGTAGCAATGTAGTAATGACTTAGAAGTCTGGAAACAGACATTGGAATGAGAACCGAGAAAATTTGTCTTTAGCTTTACTGCAGGTTTTCTGACTGACCTTGGACAACTGAAAATCATTCCATGTTTTATTTCCTCCCTCTGTAAAATACCAGTCTGGCTGTATTAATCAATGTTTGTAAAGATCCTTGAAATCCTTAGATAAAAGAGCATATTACAGATCACACAGTAGTTGGAATAAATGTAGCCTATAAAATGGTGCAATCTAGCGAACTTGGGAAGAAAAAGAGGAGAATAAAAAGCCCATCCTATTAGTGTGCTCAGCTCCCCAGGCAGATTGTAAGGAAGCTCTCTGAACCTGGCAAATTGTCTGTCATGGTTTTCCCAAATGGGAAAGAAATGAGCTGCCAAGCCTTGGTCAGGATCTTGTGCGGCTTTCGTGCCTTAAATATGTCCGTGTACTGCATGGTAACTTTCTGTTCTGTTTGGTTTTAAAATGCACCTTGCTTTTAATTAGGGATATACTGTTAAGACACTACTGGCTGTTAGGAAAAGGTTCTTCACTCAGAGGGTGGTTGGTCACTGGAACAGGCTTCCAAGGGAGTGTCATGGCACCAAGCACACCAGAATTGCTGAAGTATTTGGACAACACTTTAAGAAATGTGGTATAATTTGAGGGCTGTTCTGTGCAGGGCCAGAAGCTGCACTAAGTGATCCTTGTGAGTCTTTTCCATCTAAGGAGATTATATGAATCTGTGGAATTCCAGTGTGATGATGTGAATCCTACAGAAGTTTAAACTTAATGAAGTATATGCTGCAGCAGTTGCTTTTATATAGTAGGGAAATTGTAAACCTTGCTTTGAGTATCAAAGGGTTTACACAACGCCTCAAAAAGCCTTCAAAGGCAACATCGCACCATCAAAACACACAGCATGACCCCCAGCTTTACAGGTTCTAAAGGTCCTGGCTTTCTAATCCATAGGAATCACAGCCATATCAACAGAGGAAAAAACTGCATTTGTCAAAAATACTTACTCTTTCTTACCATTTTTCTCCTTCTTGCAGACATGCATGTGTGATTCGAGGCCAGGTGATGACAGCAGATGGGACCCCTCTAGTTGGAGTGAACATCAGCTTTGTCAACAATCCTCTATTTGGATACACTATCAGCAGACAAGATGGCAGGTAGGATGTGTGTATGGGATTCACAGTGTTCAGTCAGCAGTAACAGCATTTTTGCCATCATCACTCCTTAAAGAGAAACTCCTCCCAAGAGCACATTTATTATTGACCGCTTTTGAAGATGTTGGTACATTACTGTTGGTTGTTTCAGGGCTACATTTGGCTGGTGACCAGTCCCCAGTGCTGTTCCTTGCTGTTCAGTTCCAGGGCTGGTCCTGTTCAGTGTATTTATCAACAGCCTGATGCAGGAGTTGAATGGACCATTAGCAAGATGCTGATGGTATCCAAGTGGGAGGTTCTCTTGATGCTCCTGAGGAGCAAGAGACCTTGCAGAGAGATCTAGATAGATTGAAGCATCGGGCTGTGATGAATGGGATGAATTTTAAAAAGTCAAAATGCAGATTTTCTGCACTGGGAACAGAGTAACACCAGGCACAAGTGTAAACTGGGAGAAGAGTGGCTGGAGAACAGCCCTGCAGAGAGGGATCTGGGGGTGCTGGGCAGCAGCAGCTGAATAGAAGCTGTTAGAGCAGTGTGTCTTGGCAGCCAAGAGGGCAAGCCCCATCCTGAGGTGTATCAAACGCAGCATGACCAGCCAGTCAAAAAGGTGGTTGTCCTGCTGTTTCTGGTGTTGGTGTGGCCTCACCCAGAACACTGTGTGCAGTTCTGGGCCCCACAATCTAAGAAAGGTGTTCAGATCCTTTAATGTGTCCAGAGGAGGGCAAGAAAGTGGTGACAGGACTGGAAGGAATATCCTGTGAGCAGTGTCTGAGGACTCTGAGTTTCTCCAGTTCAGGGAAAAGAAGACTTAAAGGATGCCTCATTCCTTCATATAGCTTCCTGAGGAGGGGGTGTGGAGAGGGAAGTGCTGAGCTCACCTTCTTGCTGTCCGCTGATAGGACTCATGGGAATGGAAAGATTTCTTAACTGAGAGGGTGCTTAAACACAGGCTTCCAGTTAAGAAAACTTCCATGTCCAGCCATCTAGGAGCCACACTCTCATCACCTGAGCTGGGGCTGAGGCCCCTTTGCAGCTGCTCCCCACATTCACAGTCACACCAGGGTTCCTTACCTGCTCGACCCCAGGTTTCCCATAGCAATGTCTCAGATATCGAGATCCCTGAAACAATTTAAGCTTGGTGCAGTAACTAAATAAAAAAATAACAGCCCAAGCTATTATCAACCTAAGCTCCCACAAAGGAGACCCTGGGCTTTTATCCTCTCACAGTCTAAGCATGGGAAAGTCTGGAGTCATGAGCTCCTGTCATGTCTCCATGTGGGCACTCAGCGGTTCCCTACCCCTTGCCTCAGTCTTTGGCTTGGCCTCCTGCCTCACAAGGAGCTCAACCTTCAGCTAACACTGCAGCTGCACACTGAGCTACCTGCACCAGTGTAACCTAGGCATTCCTAGAGACGTTCTATGCCCCAAGCCTGTCAGTGTTTAAGAGGCATTTGGACGACACCCTTATTAATATGGTTTGATTTGATCAGCCCTGAACTGATAAGGCAGTTGGGCTTAATGATCCTTGTACTTCCCTAAAAAATGAATAGCCTCGCCTCGCCTCTTCTCTTCTCTTCTCTTCTCTTCTCTTCTCTTCTCTTCTCTTCTCTTCTCTTCTCTTCTCTTCTCTTCTCTTCTCTTCTCTTCTCTTCTCTTCTCTTCTCTTCTCTTCTCTTCTCTTTTCCTCCTATTATTTATTATTATTAACTTTGTGATATCACCTAGAATCCTTAGCCATCAATTTGGTAATGCAGTGCCCATTCATATAAAAAAAAAAATGTCTCCTGCTCCCAGCAGCCCTATTCTTGCTAATTCATGTTGAAATGATTAGGAAGAAGTCATTAAGATTACGATTGTGTTCGAGGCAAAATCTGAGCAATCATGCTCAACCAAAACAAAAGCAGTGCAAATTTGGAATGTCTTTCATCTTATCTTTTGTTTGTCAGTGCTAATTGGCTCCCTTTCTTTTAAGAACAAAAACATAACAGAAGGAGTTCCAGCTGCATATGCTCTATGTATTGACTACTAACCACTACCACTTGGGAGGGGATTTATGGATTTTAGCACCTCTCCAGTCCACAACTTTCATTTGATTTGGCCAGAGAAACAGATAGAATTGTAATGAAAAAGATGAACATGTGCTAGCAATGTGTGCTTGATGCTGTCCTGTTCACACTCAGGGATGTTTGCACCTACTGTAACACTGATGGGGACTGGGAGGCTTTCCAAGAGATGCTCCAACTCTTTGATGTTATGACAATAAAATGCAGATGATAAAGCAGCATTCCAGGAAAAGAACACCTCTGGAGCTGGTGTCTCTTATTGCCAGTGGCTTAGGCATTACTGCAAAAAGGAGAAAATTTGAACATTTGTGCTTAAGGGTATCTCTGGCAACCTTACTGAACCTATTTTTTGGGAAAGTGGGATCCAAACCACACACTCATGATCAGCTTGCTGTGTATGGACCAGCACAAAGTCTGTGTCCAGCAGAACAGATAAATATGACTAAAAGATTCCTGGACAACAATGCCTGTCATAACCTTTTCTGTCTATTTCCTTGTATGTGTACAACACCCAACTACTGTCTGTAATCATTCATTTAGATTACAAGTACTGTGAGGACAGAAACCTCTCTTTGCTTTGCATTTGTGCAGTACCTAGCACAGAGAGGCTTCACTGTAAACTGGGCCTCTAGCCAGCAAACATGTAAGCTAAAGGGACAGAGCATGGAGGTGACTGCTGCTATCCAGGCTCCAGACCTTTGTAATATTCAAGCAACTACTTTCTCATTATTGGGTGGTTGAAAGATAACACCCCCTCCCCCCTCTATAAATTCCTGGCAGTTCAAGATAGGGATGCTCTTTCCATGCTATGTCCTTCCCAAGGTCCAGCTGAGCAGGAGCACAGGGCAGAAAGGAATTCAGACAGAGCATCAGCATGCTCCACTATGCTTCGGTGGACTCCTGGTTCCTTGGAGTAGCTGCAAGCCTCCAGAAGCTAAATTAGTTTCAAGGAGCTTAGGGCTGCAGTTTGCTGACTCAGACCTCAGCAGACACTCAGCTCTAAGTGATAAAAAATGACAGAGATCCGCTGTCTCAGGGCAAGGAATCTGTGACCAAGTGGGATTCACCCTAAAGCTGTGATTTCTGTAGGCAGCTGGTGGGGAGTCAGTGTAACCCCAGACTCTGTGGTGTCAGCTCTTCTGATTTCACTTTCTTCACCTTCCTCTCAAGTCAATCTGCTTCTACAGAAACCTGATGCACAAACATCAAAGTGTTCAATTGCAGTGCTGAGCCTCCAGAATAATGAACGTACCTTCCAACTTGGTTAAGGGATACATGCAGGTATTTTCTCAAATGGACAGGCACATCACTGCATCTATGTACTCTGTAGGTACTCTATGGACAAAAACCTCTTGTCCATAAATGGACAAGTTAAAGAACACCAAAATCCATAGAACCATGGAATAGTTTGGGTTGGAAGTGACCTTAAAGATCATCTAGTTTCAACTCTCTTGCTGTAAGCAGGGACCACTCCCACTAGACCAGGTTGTTCAAAGTCCCATGAAATCTGTTCTTGAGTCTAGTGACTTCTTCAGTGGTCTGTAAATTGTCTTGATTATTTAAGACCATTCAAGCTAAAATTTGTCAGGGCAGAAGATGTTGTCAGACATCCCTGATTTCTAATCCCAGCCTCACTGCTGATTAAATGCATCTCTTGACCTTCCCAGGCCAGTGAACCAGCCTGTGAAAGGGAGTTAATATTTACTTGCCTTCCTTACTGATTGTTATAGTATTTATTTATACTATTTGTAAAGCACTTTCAAAATAATGTGAAGAATTCATGCTATTCCAGTTTCTATTATCTTTTTTATGGGTTTCAGTATTTTTTTTAATAGAGCATGACAAGTCATCAGCTTTTTTACAGCAAAGTTTTCATGCAATTGAATCAACTTCCTTTTAAGAAATTGATACTCTCAGACAAAAAGCAGGTTCTCCTGACCTGCAGTAGCAGGCTGCATGCATTCCCAATCCAGAGAAGTGCACAATCATACAGGGTCATCTCTCCCATCTTCAGTGTCATTCTGGTTTGGAGAATAAATGGGAGCACACATGCAAGCAGTTACCTTGTTCTAGGGGTCATGAGATAACTGCATAAAACTCAGCAGGGTTATTATTTGGCATATTCACCATAGGAATATCTATTCTTGAAAATGTGCACTGAGTTGCCTTAAATTGATTTAGTAAATCAGTTTACTGATAGCAGGGAAATAACTGGGGTTTTAAAGTAAGGGAATTTAAAGATACAATTACATCAGTTTAGCTAGATTGGTTCCTAAGCTGATTTTGTTGCTTCAGGTTTGGGGGTTTTGGGGTTTCTTTTTGGCATGATAAACTTTCCAAATAAGTCTGTAAAATTTCAGCTTTAGAATTACAGTGAACTAAATTTTTCACCTCTATAAGGGGATTCACTTTATTCCAGGTCTCTCCTATTACATTGCTCAGACACAGCCTGAAATAGTGAAACCCTGGTCCTGTTTAAGTCGCATTCCTTAGACTGAGCAAAACTTTTATAACTTCAAGGCTTGCATGTGTTTTTAGCATAATTACTGCAACAGAGACTTTGTTTATGTAACAGGGCATGAATATAAAATGACAACTCTCAAACTACTCTGTTGTATGCATTTCTTTGTAAAGCAAAGTTAACAGACAGTTCAAAGTATCAGCACTGGATTATACACCATGTTTTTAAATAAAGCTTTAAATTTGGTTAAAGTGGTAGTTTAGAGAGGCTGCAAGTCTTCAGTATCCCTGGGTTGTAGGAATAGTGTTAATAAAACAGCAAGAAAGTCTCCAGATTTTTTCCACATTGTAGTCAGCAGCTTTGTCATGGCTTTCCCAGAAATACCAAAGCCATGAACTTTCAGAGAAAAGAGATGAGAAAGGGGTACACATTTGTGTGGCTTTTTTGGGGTTTGGTTTTTTTATTATTGTTGTTGGGGGGGTGGGGGTTGGTTTGTTTTGGCTTTTTGTTTTGTTTTGTTTTGGGTTGGGTTTTTTTTCTTTTTTTGAGCCTGCTTTGGATAAATAGATAATTTCATCCTTCAGCTGATCTCTCCAGAGTCTTTAAAGAAAAACAACCAAACGACTGTACCACAAGTATGATTTTTACAGAGTGATAAAAAATACATCAGATACGAGCAGCAAAAATGGAAGTAAAATTATCTCGTTCTTTCAGTCCCAGGACAGTTTTCCTTTTGTTAAACTTAATTTCACCAAGGGAAACTGAGAGATGTTTTCAGTTTGTTTTTTTCTGTTTGGTTTGGGTTTTACCTTTTGTTCAGTTCATCAAGGTAACTTGAAAACTGCACCCTGGGACTCTGGGAAAACCAGCTTGTGAGCAACACCACTTGCTAAAAAATAATGCATGGTTCTGTTTTCACAGCTGCTGGAGCCTGACATAGAGGTGGTGCTTGCCCTTCTGCATCCTGTTTTGGGGATGCAGGAGAGGCCAGGATGTTTACCCCCAGCAGATTCCTATCCCTGATCCAGGCTCAGTGAAGCCAAAGGGATGAAATGGAGGTGTTTGCAAATAAAGCCTCTTCCAACTTGCCTAAAAACTTATGGAGCATCATTTTTAATGTTTATTTCTTCCCTCTTGTTGGCCTGTTGGGTGCCTGGATCCATGCAGAGCAAGCATCTCCCTCTCAGCTGAAGGACTTGCCAAATGCTAATTGACTGTTAAAAACATTCACATCAGGGTACAAACGTTGTGCAGCTTTGCTGGCAGGGACCAGCAAGTTACTCCTCAGGCTGCTGCAAGCCAAGCTCCATAGGTCTGGGAACATGATGCCCCAACTTGAGTGGTAGAATAAACATGGCTTTGGCTTTTTGAAGTGCTTTCCACTTCCTCTCATGGACTCAATTCAACATTCTTAAATGAATAACCTTCTTTTCATAATTCTGTTTCCTAAATGGCACCTCAGTCCATCAGCCATGAAATAAAAAAAGGTTCCCCTCAAAAATTGCTTGACAAAGACTTTCTTAGAAATGGTTCATGCCCATTGTTGCTCCTCTGGTATTTTTGCACCCAATCTGAAAACCTCACAATTAATGTTAAAAAATAATTTTTAGATACTTTTTCACCTTCTTTCTTACTATGTATTTACAAAGTGCATCAAGTCTGGCTTTGGGCAACCAGAGTGTTTCAGATCCCATTTCTCATGCAGAGAAACACTTAAGCTGATCACTCTTTAAGCTCATGGGCAGCTCTGCTGAAACCAGTGAGCCTGATCACATGCATAAAGTCTCAGTGAGTGTGTCATACAGCAGTAACAAGCAAGAAAGTGAGAAGCAGGGATGAGAAAACTTTCCTTGCCTGAAGCACATGTTTGGCATTGCAACCGAAGAGACAGTGAGAAAAACACAAAGGAGCAAAAACAAGAGATGATCAATTTCTGTTGAAATCCTTCCCTTTCTTACTTAACACCACTTTTTTGGGTCCATGCATAGTAGATACATCCCTATGGTTCTTGATAAATTCTCCATCTGTGACAAGATGTGAAGTTTAAATACAAAACTTAGAAAACCACCAGAACCTTATCCCGACATCTTACATCCAGAGGATGAATATTTTCCTCATCAAGGTAACATTTTTTCACACAGCTCTGGAAGGCTATGTGGTATCCAACACTAACACAGGCAGAAAAGCTACTTGGCTGGAGGTAGTTTGGGGTGAAGTCAGAGACCACAGGCAGTGATTTCTCTGCCCTGCTTAAGAGTCAAAAAAGATGATGTGCTGAGTGCTGTGGCACACAGACACCCTGCACTGTATGTATTTCTAGTAGATTAGGCTCAGTCCATGACTGGGTTGTCCGTGTTCCCTAGGTTGCATTAGGTATTTATCAGGTTAGCAGAGATGCCAAGACAATTTATATGGAGATGTGTCAGAGAAACTGCTTTCCAAATAGCTTATTTCATCTTGTGAATTGATCCAATCTGTGCATTTGTTTGGATAATAACTACTTTAAAAAAAAAAAAAAGAAAATGAGTATGTATGGCCAAAATATGTTGGTACTAGAAAAGCACCAACAAACATAAACATGTTTCAAGAAATGGATTGGTATGATTTCAATATACATGAGGACAAGGTGCAAAGAAACTGAGCTTGGACTCCTGCCTCTGACACTTGCTGTAACTCAGGTAAAGCCTATTTGGGCTGCAGATTTTAGGTTTAAAAAATGAGAATGATGATATTTCTTGCAGTTATTTTTCTGGGGTCATTGCTAGGGAGTTGATACGAACAGATGGGATAGTGCTTGCACTAATTTTTTATTCCATCTCTTAAAACAGCTTTGATCTTGTTACCATTGGTGGAATCTCCATTATCCTGCACTTTGAGCGGGCTCCCTTCATCACCCAGGAGCACACGCTGTGGTTGCCGTGGGATCGCTTCTTTGTGATGGAAACCATAGTCATGAGGCACGAAGAGAATGAGATCCCAAGCTGTGACCTCAGTAACTTCGCCCGGCCCAACCCTGTGGTCTCTCCATCTCCACTCACTGCTTTTGCAACTTCCTGCTCAGAGAAAGGTCCTATTGTTCCTGAAATCCAGGTATGAACCATCTGAGCCGAGGGACAGTAACTCATAAAATCATAGAGTGGTTTGGGTTGGCAGGGACCTTAAAGATCATGCAGTTCCAAACCCCCTGCCATAGGCAGGGACACCTTCCATTAGACCAGGCTGATCACAGCCCCATCCAACCTGGCATTGAACTGGGATTGGGGCATCCACAACTTCTCTGGGCAACCTCTGCTAATGCCTCCTCATTCCCTTCTTCTTTCTGTGCTTCTTTTAACAGCTTTGAGCAACACAAATACAACTATTCTCCTGCTTTCCTAACAATAAGCATTTTTTGTTTAAGCTTGTTACCCCATTAGACATTAGACAGACATTAGACAGGAGCAGACACTCCCAGGCACTTGCTTCACCAGATAGATTTCTTTTCTATTATCCCCAAGAGATGGAGGCAAAGCACTTGTGACTGAGAGCATGTGAGCTGGGACCCTTGTGTGACTGACAAGCCCTTGGTCAGCCCTTTGGCATTTCAACATGCCCAGCACTAGGCTGATGCCCTTCCTCTGCTCTAATGCCCGTCTTCTGTTCAGGAGCCAATTCCACCCACTGGGCACTATGCACCTTGGTGGTGGAGTGTTGAAATGAACTTTCTCATCTTTGGAAGTTAGACCCTCCACTCTACACAGCTGCTGAGACATGTAGTCAGCCAGCAGATGGCTGAGAAGGGGCCAGCCTACAGAGCACCTCAGTTTTATTGCATTTCATGGCATTGGGAATAGATCAGCAGAGAGGGTTACCTTTAACTTCTCATCCCCATTTTCCTTTTTTTTGAGGAAGTGTGAGTAAGATAAAGAACCTTAACAATCTGCTGTGGCTTCAAAGTGTTTTGTCAAATGGAAAGTTGTGTTTTAAACTGAATAGTCAAAAAAACTAAATTATCAATTCTCCTTAAAAACACTAATTCTATTGAAACATTTGGATGTAGCAGCATTCAACCTTTACTATCTTGGACATGCTGTTCTCTGGATTTTATATGCCTGCGTTCAGCATGTCCTGAGTATTGCTTTTAGTGACAATAATCTGCCAAGGTGGAAATAATAACAAGTGTAGAGACAAATTGTGTGCTTCCGGTGTGACTCCACTGGGGCTGCAGTACCATTAACGAGGAAAGAAGTAGCTTTGTACCTTCTAATTTTAATAAAGCAGGTGCTAAACCCAGCAACAAATAAAGCTAGTGGTCTCTTTACCTTTCCCTCTGGACCAAGTCTTATGATCCTTTCTCGCACTAATTTCCAATTATGGTCACCATGTTTGTCCCTGCATAATTACTAATTAAGTCCTGTATCAAGTAACGTCCATCATGTTATAAATTCTTGGTTCGGAATCTTGGTTTCCACATGTTTTTATTACATAAACAAACACCATGAAAGGTAATAGTGCTGCCTGGGAAAAAACAAATATCTTGTGCAGTGCAGCTGTGATCATAACCTCAGTCATTATTTGGTACCACAAACACCTTCCAGTAGACCAGGCTGCTCAGAGCCTCATCCAGCCTGACCTTGAATGTTTCCAGGGATGGGGCATCTACCATCTCTCTGGGCAACCTGCGTCAGTGTTTTACCACGCTCATCAAAGTTATATAGTGCCATTTGAAATGTTCTGATGATATCCTGCTTGGCCTCCAACTGCCATTCCAGAATGATCCCCCTATCAGTGTCCTGCATTATATGTTCAGAATCCTTGTAACAGCAGATCACTTGGACATCCCAAATCCCACTAGAAACCTGCAGTTATGGAATCTAATACATAAGAAAGGTTATTTTGAGATTATAAGGAGTTTAGTTATCTGGATATGTGCCAAATATCTGAGCTCCCATTTAAGTGGACAGAAACCTAATCAGTACATCAGTGGAGCCTACACATCACTTAAGCTGACCACCCTGAACCTTTCTGGTTCTCAGCCATGGTATCAGTTAGATCTCACTGACTAAAATTGGTGTTTACATGCTACCTCACATGAGCATATTTATAAGTTGACATCTGGATTTAGATGCCTTAAACTGGAATTGAATCCCACTCTTAAGTTTACAAGGCAACACCAACTTTTTAAAGAGTCTGTCTGTATCTCCTGTTAGCTGTAGAGAAAATCTGAAAGAGTAGTTCAGAGGAGACAGCTAACTTAGGCTCCTAAGATGAATCCCATACATGATGAACACAATGCTTTTCCTGTGTGCCATATGTCTGAGCTAAAACCTGTAAATCAATATTCCACCTCAAATATTGACCAGTGAAGGTTAGTAGAGTTTGTGGTGCAGGAGTTTACAAGAGAATCTGATTTGTGGCACAGTCCTGACTGTACTGCAGCTCAGAAATGGACTGCTTTTCATTTCTATACCAAATGTACCTAGAATAAAAAATAACCTAGCTGTCCGTTCCTGCAGCTGCATTTTATAACACACAGTTCTCAGTAGGGAAATGTTAAATATAAAAGGTGTGAGCACATAGCTGGGAGGAGGTGACAAGCAGATAGTAGGGCTGGGAAAGAGATTTTGACAAGTGGGTAAGATAAGAACCTCATGAGCTCCAACAAATAAATGCAGAAATAAATGCAGTGCTCTCTACCTGGATGCATTCAAAAAACTTAGTAGTGCATTTTTAGTATTTGATTCAGGTGCCTATGGATAGATTTAGGACCATTCAGGATGCCCTGAAGTGTCCCTTCAGGCCTCCAGCTGTAGTTGAAGAAAGGTGGAGATGTCAGAAAGGTCCATGTCAGAGTTGCTATGCTCTTGCAGAAGTTGTGGATACCAAAGAACATTTCAAAAGCACTAGATGGCTATGTTAAGGCCCATGAATCAGACTCTAAGTGGATTTTTTTAAAATTCTCTCTGAGCGTCTTACAAAAAAAAGAAAAGACATTGACTGTTCCTTGCCTGTCTGCTGGCAGAGTGAAGAGTAGCTGTAGAAGACATGTGTAGCTCAGCACACAGAAACAAGATTTCCTACCTTGTCTTATGCAAAGAGTAGAAAAACTGCTACTAAGACAAGAACAGATCAACACCACAGAGTCAAAAGAACATGACAGTGAAAATTCGTACCGTGTGTAAATCCCCAGTAAACCTGAAGAGGCAGCTCTTCTGCCTACCACCCTCATGGCTGGACTCTTTAAAAAGAGCAAATGATATTGCTTAGTCTGGGATAAACTCTAAGTTTTTCACGAGGCTTACAGTCACAGCATATGAATGTGTCTGGGCCAAACAGCAATTATCAAATAGAAATAAGGGCACAATTTAGCTCTTCTTACTTCTATCAGATTCAGATTATTTCAAAGCTTGTTTACCCCCTTTTCTCCCACTGATATCCTACTGAATTATACACCCCCCTACCAGTGCTGTGTTTTGCTGCTAGTTTGTCACCACTTACAAACTACAAATGTATTTTGAATCACCTGAATTACTATTTGAGCCCTTTCTCCTAAAGGACACCTTTAAACAGAGCCCCTTGTGCTGCTCAGCGCCTTGGCAGCGTTGGGCTGACCTTTCCTTTGGAATGGTAGACAGCAGAGATAGATCACGACAGAGAGAAATAATTGCTTTTGACAAGGATCTGAAACAGACTTTCCAAATAATATCTCCATGACAATTATTTTTGCCTGTATTTATCCTAATGGGGTTACATATGAAGATGGATTTGATATAAGGGACCACCTTTACTGCAGCTTGGCTCAGCTCATCTCTGGTTGAGCCTGGTTCTCATCCAGCTTGTTGCTGATCTCATAAAATATATTTTTAAAATCTTGGGTTTTCCCAGTTCTGTCATATTTCAGCCTTCTAAGCACTGAGATATGTAAATTAAAAATACTGCATTAGAGAAGGCAAATATTTATAAGCACAGTGGAATGAGGCTTTAACTGCTAGATGTGTCCATCTTCATGTGCTGCAACACTCAGAGCCTTTTAGTTATCACTTGAAAAAGTGTTTGGCCTCAAATAACATCTCAGAAGAGGTGTTTTTGGGGAGCAGATTACAAGATTTGTCATTTTTGATAGCACTAATCAGAAAACTTGTAAGAGTTGAGCAACTCACTATGCCAGGGAAGTTTGCTGCTCCCTCATGGAAGGAGCTGGGTATAGGAGTGACATAATTTGGAAGTCACAAGTGTCATGGAATCCTAGAATCTCCTGAGTGGGAAGGGACCCACAAGGATCATTTAGTCCAGTTTCTGACCCTGCACAGGGCACCCCAAGAATCACACTGTGATAGATGTGATCCCCTCCTGATGGGTGGATCTCTTGACCCACCTGCCTTCAAGCTTCCCTGCTCTTAATATTCAGAAAGATGATTATTGCTAGGGGAGTATTTTCCAAGCTAATTTAGGGTACAGCAGACTGAAGAACTTCAGAAGTGGCACAGGAGAGAACTGTGCCAGCTGTGACATTTCAACACATCCCATTTTTCCAGCTTTCCAGCTCACTGATAAGCTTCTATCTTCATTTTTCAGTCTTTGCCAGAGGTTGCTGATTTGTTCCAAAAATGTCCAAGTTGGATGTTTACCCAAGAGTGAAGTTTTCTTAAAACTGACAGTTTTTTTCTCCTAAGATTTTTTTATCAGCATTTTGCATGGAAAGATCAGCACAGTGTCAGGGATATACTTGTGTCACTTTCCATAAATTTGCCAAGCATTTATCCATAAAAAAAAAAAGAAAAAGAAAAACTAAATTGGAAGCTCTGGTGATACTTAAGCAGGTAAATTAGCTGAAAATCCCATCCTTATTGAGACTTCTCTGTTCTCAAAGCAGAAAAAGCTTTCCCTGATGTTTCTTCAGTCTTTTCTAAAGTTTTGCACTGTGTTGGGTACCTGCTAGATAACTATCCCAGTCAGTCAGAAAGACCCACACTTAGAGCTGGAGCAAAAATGAAGCAACTCACTTAGAACACAGAGGAGTTTGGAAAAGAAAGAGAAGGAAGAATGCAAGGGAAGGGAAAGGAGTTGTAGGTGGTAGGTCAGGCCAACAGTTTTGTCACTTAAGTAGGAAGGAAAGGAATTTAAACAAGTACCAGAATAAGTAGGAACAAATGTGAGGTCAGAAAACAAGGGCGAGAACACAGATTAAAAAAAGGCTAGAGGTAGATGGTAGATCAGGTAGAGAGGGTCAGAGGGGAGGTAGGAGTTTCAAAGGAGAGATGGGTAAGTCAGAGAAAGAAAGGGTGGAGTCAGGATTCACTAATGTCTTGGAGAGAGTTGCATGTTATGATCAGGACCAGGAAACATCCTTAAGGCCAAGTAGGGTGTGATATTTTACTGAGAAGAGGAAGCCAGGAGACAAAAATTAGAGGCCTCTAAAACCTATGATGATAAAAGACAGAAAATGGAAGCTAAACTGATGGCCTGTAATTATCTGAGGTCCCAGGCTCTTTTCTCTGTGGGAGAGTGAGTCCCTTTGTAAACACTGACTTAATTTGACACTTTGTTCTCCTGTTCTCCCATGTAACAGAGACGGAGAAGGCAGGAGGCATTCCTTAGCTTCCAGAAATAAGTTACGTATATGATTTCATACTTGATGCCTACTAGGTGCCTTTTTAGACATGCCTGCCAGAGCTTTTATACAGGTGTGTTTGATAAATTACAGCTTCACTGCCTTTTCCTGTCTGCTCGCTGCTGATTTAACACCTTGTGGATTGCTTTTCCACAGGCTCTACAAGAGGAGATTAACGTTTCCGGCAGTAAAATAAAAGTGAGTTACCTGAGCAGCCGCACAGCTGGCTACAAATCCGTGCTGAGGATCAGCATGACCCACCCCACCATCCCCTTCAACCTCATGAAAGTCCACCTCATGGTGGCTGTCGAGGGACGCCTCTTCAGAAAGTGGTTTGCAGCAGCTCCAGACCTGTCCTACTATTTCATCTGGGACAAGACAGATGTCTACAGCCAGAAGGTGTATGGCCTCTCAGAAGCCTTCGGTAAGTGACCCCAGGGCTTGTGCCTCCTTTTAGAAGCAGCTAAGTGGCAGTGATAGACCTTGTCCTAGATCAGTATGGTCTGACTGCGGAAATATGAAAAGGTCCCTGCATATTCTCTACAGCACACATTCCCCAGCAGATGAAACACAGAATGGGCTGGGTTGAAAGGGATCTTAAACACCATGTAGTTCCAATGCCCCAGTCATGGGCAGGGATGCCACCGATTAGATTGGGTTGCCCACAGCCCCATCCAGCATGGCCTTGAACACTTTCAAGGACAGAGTACAGATACTTAATCTGTTCTCTGGCTCATGGCCCAGCATGCACATCCTGAGCTGCTCCCATCATATTCATACAGAAGGAATTAACTGGGACTCCAAGCGTTTGGCTGCCTCTTACCCATTGCCAGAAACTGTCAACACTGCTTTGAAAGGAATCCCTAGGATAGAGCCCTGATAGCTACTGCTCCTTGTGCCTGACCTTCAGGATTAGTCTAATCTTAGTTTCCCCTTCGTTACCCATTCAAGAATGCCATCCCATACTGGGTGTTTAGTGAGCAGAGGTAATGCAGTTCTGCAGTGATTGCTTCCCATCTGTCAACACCCAGTGGATTCAGTTACATGTCTTCAAATGAGTCTAGACTAGACTTTTCAGGCTGCCAGGAAATGATATCAGCAAAATAGGGAAGATCCCAAATTAGCAAACACAGCTCCTGTTGACAGAAGGATGGTTCACTGGTGCCTCATAGCTCAACTGAAGATAGGTCTTTTTAGAGGAGTTGCAGGATGCCTGGTTTTCCAGGAGTAAGAATTAGGTGCCTTCCTCCTCTCACTCAGGCTCAGCTGCCACGAGCAGGCTGAATGATACACCCTGCCAAGCCTTACCCAGTTCAGAGTCCACACTGAGAACTGTGTCCTGGTATATGCTGAAAGACTCTGCGTGCATGCTATTTAAGATACAAGATCATCAGTGGGTCCTGGAGTGCTCCATGAAGCAACTCTACAGCTCCAGAGTACCCAAGCAGGTCTGAGGACATCAGCATTCATGCTTTCAATGATTCCCACCTCCATAACAGTGGAAAATATTGACCTTTCATATCCTAACTTACATATTTTTCTGATACAATCTGCAAGACTGTGTTTGATGGTGCATCCTGAGTTCTCTCAGTGCTCAGCACTTTTCAAAGAGTCTGGTAAACTTGTATGATCAGACTTTTTTTCCTATCTAGTAAAAAAAAAAAAAAAGATCTACGTAACTGCTTTTCATTTGTGTGGAACTTGCAGTTCTGCTCTGCTTCAGCTGTAAAGATTAGAAGAAGAAAAGCAGACCAGTGAAAATGGTCCTGCTTCTTCTGAGAAAATCGTAAAGGAATCATTATTCTGTCAAAAACATGATTTTCCCTCTGCTGACACAATTTTAAGCAATTCCAGTGTGTTCAGTGGAGTTACTCCTGAAAGGCTCTGATTAGACATCATGGCAAGCTAAGTCTTGACATTAACAATGACCATAAGTCCACCTGACTGAGACTGCTGACTCTGAGGGACTCACTGCCCCATACATGAAGTCTTCACCTTCCGAGAAAGATTATGATCAAGATCAAGTTCCTGGCATGCACTCTTTGATCAAAGAAACTAGCTAGTAAAATTCTCTCATCTGAGAGTCCAGCAGTGGTTTACAGTCTCAAATCATAGAATATCCTGAGTTGGAAGGGACTCAACAGAGATCAAGTCACAATCCTAATATTCATTGTTTTGAAATATATTGTTAAAACAGTCTATTTTAAATTTTTGGCACATTCACTCAACACCTGCAATGGCATTGACCTTTTTAAATGCAAAATAGAGATTTAAGAGAAATAATAATATGTGCATTATGATTGTACATTATGTTGATGACATTTTCAATTAAATTAGCAATTTTCTGTAGAAATGCTCTTACCCTTGCTCAGTTGTGACTCTGTGTGTGCTGGCGCTGCATTTCTGGGTTACTACTCTGAGGAAACTTTTGTTTCTGTCTTGTTCACAGTTTCAGTAGGTTATGAGTATGAATCCTGTCCAGACTTAATCCTGTGGGAGAAGAGGACAGCTGTGCTTCAGGGTTATGAAATCGATGCTTCCAAACTTGGAGGATGGTCCCTGGACAAACACCATGCCCTCAACATACAAAGTGGTAGGTTGTCTATGACACATAACAGGAATAATACAGCATTGCAACACCCAGTTGCTCCTTATCACTAAGAATTCAAGAAAAGGAAAGGAAAAAACCTGACCAACACATGTGCTCTCTCATGTATTTTGCTAACAAGTTATTTCTAGTAACCTACATTTAGAAGCAATTTGGTGCAAAATGTAAAAGAAGCTGACCATCATGAAGTAGTTGAATGTCAGCCCAACTTCATAGTGTTGTAAAAGAACGGTATTAACAAGGAAAATATTCCTAAAATAACAAAGGGGAGCCTATTCAGATTGGAGCTGTCACTAAGCATGAATCCATCCAGAGGCATCTTCCAATGTGCCGAGTGTACTTGGAAAACAAGTGGCTTCGTGGGTCCTAAGGGAGAATGGAAGGTTCCAGAGTCCTTGAAGACTGCTGAGTACTGTAGTAGGGAGGCTCAAAAGCTGATCAGAACATGTTCAAAGGCAGAAGCACTGTGTCCCTTTGGATAATAGTGATATGGGAGCAAACATCTAATTCAGCCTACATCACTTCTGAGAGCACTACACTTAGAGGGAAAACAGGCAGAGCTCCTCTAAAAGTTTATAGATTAAACATTTCTGTAGAGAATATCCCATAGTATTCCCAGCCCTTAGTTTTCCATGAGCTATTTAATTTTTTTTTTTTTTTTTTTTTTTTTTTTTTTTTTTTTTTTTTTTTTTTTTTTTTTTTTTTTTGCCTGGTAGGCTGTGAATTACAGGGCAAGGAGGAACAGAGAGCACAGGTAAAAATTCATAAGATGCTGAAAAGAATATTTCCTTCAAGGGTAAAGACAGTCTTATTCTCCCTACACATTTCCCTTCTGCACCAAATGTAATGGGTCTAAAAAAATACTTAATTCAGAAAAGAGGCTCCTCATTTGAAACTATTGCAAAACAATACTATGAAAGATGATAAACTTTCTTGCTACTTAACAGATTCCCCAGCTGGCATGCAGCACTGCTAGTTTGTGCTCCCTTTGGTCTCAGTCTCCCTATTTCTTTAATTTCCATAATACTGTTTTCTGTCTCTCTAGGCATCTTGCATAAAGGAAATGGGGAAAACCAGTTTATATCCCAGCAGCCACCTGTGATTGGAAGCATTATGGGCAATGGCCGCAGACGAAGCATTTCTTGTCCAAGCTGCAATGGTCTGGCAGATGGAAACAAACTCCTGGCTCCTGTTGCCCTAACATGTGGGTCTGATGGAAGTCTTTATGTTGGAGATTTCAACTATATCCGAAGGATCTTTCCCTCTGGCAATGTCACCAACATACTGGAGCTGAGGTACTCTGTGCTGAATGTGGCCATTAGAGTAGTGCTCTTAAGTTCTGCAGAAATCCTATGTACCCAAAAGAAAAATGAGCAAAACTCTTAAAAAAAAAAAAAAAAAAAAAAAAAAAAAACAAAAAAAAAAAAAAAACCAGCACAGCAAAACAGAGAAAAAGCTGTCTGGATCTGCCTCTTCTGCAACTCTGCTGACTTTGATTTACACCAGAGAAACACAGGCCTAGCAAGTTCTTCCAGAGCTGAATCACAAGCCAAAAATATTGACACGTTTCTGTGCTGCTAAATCAGGCTGTGCTGATGTCTGCCTTTTCCTGTAGTCAGAAACCAGTGGGAATGCTGAAAATTAACAATCATCCTCTGAGATAACCTAAACCTGGAAGGACACAGCACTGATGATGATATGTAGAGGTGAATCAGGACTGATAATCACTCATAATTTAGACAAGATGATCACTCTGTGCAGTCATAGACTGGGATTTTGTAGTTGTTTTTTGAGGGGACAGCTGTAGCAGCCCCCTTCAGTTCCCAACTGAGCAGCAGTGTCAGGCTGAACATGCAGATGGGGAGCATCTGGAAGTAAGCGGAGTTTTCTTTTAATGCCAGGAAGCAAAGGAAAAAATATACCAGGAGAAATAACGACAAAGGGGCAGGAACATCCATTAAAAACAATGAAGCAGAGGGAAAAGTATGATTTGTCACAAGTTCTAAGAAAATGGAATAAATTGTGTCTGAACCAAATTTCAAATTGACCTCACTGGGGATATTTTTCCTGTCTAAAATTTCCACAACAAATACAAGCAACCCTTCAAAGCAATGGGGCCTGTTTCTGGGCTTTGCATGGCCAGACAAGCCTCACCCCAGGAAAGTCACATAGTGTTAAGGGAGTATTCCTGAATGAGTCTTCCATGCTTGACAGGCCTGAATTCAGGTCCTGAGAAGTCAATATAAGGCTAGCCTGGTAGGAAGGTTCAGTATTCCCATTTAGCTCTCAAGATCTGGCCTGAAACTGAGATTCTTCCCAAAAGTAAGACCCTCCCTCCTCAAATTTAATATCCCCTGCTGCTGAGGACAAACATAATACTGCATTTCTGCAAGGACTGCAGCCAAATTTATGCAAGATCCCCTTAGTCCCTCGTGCACAAACATGCCATAGTCATTAAACCGTGCCAAAAGTCTTACTTGGCACTCAGAATAATCCTTGTACATCATGATGTATGGAAAAAAAATCCAGACAGCCATCACAAGGCTGGCACTTTCAAAACAGCTGCCCTGGTATGTGCACCTCAGAGGGCTGGGGCACCTTTCAAGTAAGGAAGCAAGACCCTAATTTTTGCTATTCTGTTCCATGATACATGAGAACATAATATCTCTCATGTTTGTAAGGTGGGAAGCTGGGATAAACCTTCAGACCTGGTCCTCGTTAGAGTGCAATATCCTTCCAGTGCCAGAAAGTTATTTTAATGACCAAAGGTGAGATTTCCAGAAAAGCCCAGGTGAGCCCAAATCCCATTGCAATGGAGTAGGATTATTATCTCTTTCCCAGAAGTACAATTTTGAATACCCAATCCCTGTTTCATTGTCAGTGAAAATACCAGACCAAACAGAGGTTTTGCAAAGTATTTCCTCATTGGGGAAGAGAAAATTGGAAGCCTTGACAGAGTAGCCTTGCTGGCTGTTGTGTAGAGCCACAGAGTTAAATTTACTCCAGAGTTAAATCTGCTGCAACGATTGCTGCTTCATCTGTGCAAACACTCAGGTTACTGGGTCTAATGAATATTTCTTCACTCTGGTGTGCTATAAAGTAAGTGGGTTCAGATGTCAGTTGCCTAAAAGCTGTGGAGGAAAGCCATTGCTTTTGGACTAAATGGAGTTTGCTTGTGTCTTTTCAAATCAGCATCTCCTTTGAGATTAACACCCTCACTATTTGGCTCCAAGGTTTGTTTGCAGGGGTGGCTTTGGAGTGTCGTGTTCTGGAAAGCAAATGCATTGTGGGTCGCAGAGAGCTGCAGCTGGGTGTGTAACTTAAACTTATGAAAAACGTCCAGTCGGCAAAATTTCAGTCCTCTGGGCTGGAGTTAGCGAGGTTACAGCGATGAACTGCCACCTGTAACTGTGCCACTCCTAAGTTACCTTTGTAAATCAGAAGGTGTTGCTTTGACTGAGGGTGAAAAAAAACTGTAAAGATATCTGCATCTATCTACATCTGTTTAGCTCAGAGCTGCACTGAATGATAGATAAAGCCTGATGGTCCTATCTCTTGTGTGAGTGAATAACTCCAAGCAGGTGAGATCACACTTCCTTTGTGAAATGCAGCAGTACATAAGTGAGCTCACTGCCAAGTAATATCCAGTATAAAATACATCAGTGTCATTCCAGCTAAGTCTTTATTTATTATTGCATTGTATGATACAGTTACTGTCAAGTTTTCAATCTGCTAATAATGCATCGAACTGAGCTGCTAACACCTCATTCTTTCTTCTATTCCCTGCTTTCCTGTCTTCTGTCAGAAATAAAGATTTCAGACATAGGTAAGCCAACCAGTGGAGAATTCTTATGCTGCTCCCTGTCTTGTTGCATGTTGTTACACAGTGAGCCACAAGTGCCATTTCCAGATGATTCAATAGCAAATGAAGCTGGCGTGATTAAAACTGGCATAGGCAATCAGTCATCAGAACTGGAAGCCATTAATCACAATGTGAGCCATGCAAGCTTCTGCATGAGCTGTTATAGCTGGAGACAGGGGAAGTACAGGCAGGAGAAGCAGGATAACAGAAGGAGGAGGGGGGAGGAAAAATTAACCAAGAAAGTAGAATGGGAACAGCATCAGGCTGCAGATCACGGAAACAACTAGGATGGAAAAATAATTCTTGTACAGTGAAAAGCCTTCATTTGAGGTTTGGGGGTTTAACAGGCATAATGAAGATCCCTATGTGCCCCAGCATCACCCACCCAGGGAAGTTAGTAACATTTTTCAGTCTGAGCTTTCATAGAGAGCTTTGACACGTGAAAGTCTGTCAGGCTTAAATAGGAGGTAGAGCAACTCAGAGCATTTGCCAGGAAATGCAATAAAAGAGTAATGACAAGAAAACAAGATAAAAGAGAGACTCCTAAATTGGAGCTTTGTCACTAAGAATATTTGTCACTTGGGTTCACTGGAGTTTCAGTGGGTTTGATCCAATCAGTTGCATTCCAGAAGATGCCAACTTCCTGTCACTGCCTGTGTTTGCAAGGACTTCTCTGACTGACAAGTTTCCCATCCTTCTCCCTGGTTGCTTTTCTAAATCAGAAGCTTAGACTGTGTGGAGTTGGGATTTTTGTGTGTGTGTGTTTAGTTTTATTTTGCATTTGGGATTGGGGATTTTTCTTGCTACGTGCTTTTCATTTATTATTTCTTTGACTTTATAGAGGCTATGTCAAACCAGAAATGTTCTTTTTTCTGCATGCCTGGAAATGAAATGAAGTAGAAACTGATTTTTTATCCTATTGCCAGAACAATAACGAAGGGCTGAGCTTCACAGTATAATGGACTGGCCCAAAGCATCTGTTAGGAGGGCTAGGAGGTTGGTACCCAAGACATTTTCACTGATTGTCCTCATCAGGCTGAGTTCCATCCCCCCAGCTACTCTTTCACATCATTTGAAGGCTATAGAAAATTTCACTTCTCTTTGGAACAGCGAGGTTGTATCTCTAATGGCTAGGAAATACACGGCCACTAAAGTGCATGTGCTTTGACAGTGAAGGGCAGCAGTTGGATACCTGTTATGAGAAGAGGTTTTGTGTATGAAAGCAGTAAATGAAGGAAGATCTGTGGCTTGGCCACAAATGCTGCAGATTGGCAAGCAGAGTTGGCAGGGCTTCAACCTTTAGGCAGTTCCTAAAAACTAAGAAAGTAAGTGAAAGAAATCCAAGGCATGCCTGCTTCAGTGTAGCCCAAAGGGGATCAGGGAGGGAGGTGGCAGGTGAGGAGCTCCAGATCAGATACTCCCATCTGTGATTGCATCGAAGGAGTCATGCATCTGTTAGTGCCTGTTCTGTGACATTTGCTTTAATACTTCTAGCTAGGAAGTCTCTTTGCTCCTGACCCTCAGGGAAATGAGTGGGTGTAGTCTCAGCTAAAGCTCCAGTGCTTTGAACTACAGAAGGTCTTAAGCTTGACACCAGTGACCAGCAATGGTGCCAATGGTGAAATACACAGGGCTGACCCTTAGTGGTTTGGAAAAGCTGAAATCCATATGCTAAAGCTGCCTCAGTTCAGGGGAAAGGAAGTCCTCCCCAGTATGTAGGCTGTGGTGAGCTTGATCTTCAGAGGTTCTCGAGCTACCCACTAAGCAGCTTGGCTTTACATATCTGTGTGTGTAGCCAAGGACTAACTCTGCAAAGGCCAAAATGAGGGATGTTAGCTAAGCCAAAAAGCATCACCAAATCATGATGCCTTCTCTCAGGAATGTGGAGGGCAGTGGGGCATTTCTGTCTTGCAAATATACAAAAAGTGGGCACACTTAAATTTATTCTTCTTTTCTTGTTTCCATTCATACTGTAGAGAGAAGTCTACAGTTAGTGACAAACTAATTTTGTGAGTGCTAGTGCTGAGAGGTATCTGAGCAAACAGCCCTAGGATCAGATAAAAAGTCCCTTGCAGTCTCTGGCTTGGCTTATGGCATTGTTATAAAGTTTTATTGTCCAGTGTGTCACACTAGAAGAGCTTTGGGCATCACACACAGACTGCAAACACTAAAAGACCAAGTGTAAATTCAGCTCACTGCATTGTGTATTAATCCTCAGGTATTAATCTATGGAGTGTCACTCAGGGAAAAAAGACCAGTACCTCATACAAGCTACAATTAAATCTTCTGGTTCTGAGCTGCAGGGTGCTTAGCATGAAGCCATGGAAGCACAGCCCCACTGAACAAAAACCTCCTGGCTGCAGGAATTTGGTAGTTCTTTAGTCACCAGGAAATGTACATGGCCAGCAAGGCTCAGAGGGGAAATGGGGAGTTGGCACAGAAGGAGAGATGGTTTTGTGTCCTTAAACAGAGACATCAGATCCAAAGAAGTCCCAGGGGTTTATCCAGGTCAGTGGTTGTGGGTAGCTAATTTTGGTGGTGTGACTGCTCCTGTCTGTTGACCACAGTGGGAGCCAGAGCTGTACAGTTACCAGTAACACAAGCTGTCCTTCAAGGAGATGGTAGATGCCCTTGCATTTGAGAAATTAAGATACAGTTCATCTTCTAAGATAAATGTTTAAAATAATCAGAGAAGTCCTACCCCAAAAGCTGATATTTCTCTCCACTGCTTCTAAGGGAGATTAAGGCAGCCAGCTCTTATGTGAGCATCCACTTTGTAACCATCTAAAGCTTGGTGATATGAATCCCTTGGCATTTTACAGAAACCAATAAAAGGATGCAATTTGCTGTGCTGATGTTTTGTAGGGAACCTGCTGAAAAAAAGGGACCATCTCCCTTTTCTCATCTCTATTTCTTAGAGACTGGCTTCCCACTCTGGACCAGGAGGTTCCTTCCTAGGACTCCTACAAAACATGGGCTCTGGGCCCAAAGAGAGACTACCAGCCTTCTTTCAAAGCCTGTGCATATATCATAGTACAACTGAAGCAATCCACAATCCAAGCCTCATGCCTCTGCCATCTCACCCAACTTTGTATCCCGTTTCTTGCCTGTGCCTGTGTGTAAGGAATCATGTAAAGCACAAACACTTTAAAATGGAGTCTGAATCTCTTCGCATACCTGCAGAGCTCCCTAGATGGTACTATCCTGACCAAAAAATGGGAATGATTAAAGGATGAGGGCAGATGTATGGAAGAGACTATACACAATCCCAAACAAGTGGGATCACTGTGGACTTGGAAGATTTCCCTGTGCTCTCCCAGGACATCACTGTGTCACAAGTATACAGGGAAACATTATCACCTCCATTTCACATTGGCTTGCAGAACCATGAAGCTGTTCTCATTCCCAGTGACTACACCATCATGCCCACTAATACCCATCAAAGTGCCAGTTCTTGGCTAGGGACCTGCCCATCCCATCATGGCAACTTCAGTGTTATTACCTCGGAGGGTTTAAAATATCAATGCATTGCTCAGGTGTTCTTCTAAAAAACTGTAATAGCTCAAGGAACACTCTCAGTGGGAAATAAGCTCTTCCCCCACAGTCATTTTCTAGTGGCAGTGCCAGTATCGGAGATAAATATTTTAAGTCTACAAATACAAAGCCGATCAAGTCTTTTGAATAGCAAAAAGTCTTGTCTTTTGTTTTGGACTGTTACCTAGCTGAGAAATAAGAGAAGATGAAAGGGGAAAAAAGTCTTCTCTGCTTCACCCCAGGCATATTTATTTCAGTTGCTATTCAGCCCAGTCTAATTTACCACTTGGATTTGCCTGATTGTAGCTTTAAATAAAAAGTGAATCCCCAATGTTCCTGGCTCCACTGCTCATGCACCATCACAGATAAAGGGAAGCAGTTTGGGAGATTTTACGTGACCAACATACGTTTATTTAAGCATTTTTCACCCTGAAGGATCTCAAAGTGACAAAAAAAACACTTCCAGTACATAACACTGTGAAATCCATGCCAGGGCAGAGCGTGATAGATAGTACCTCTCTACAGTGCTGAAAGCAGTTGGCAGAGTCCAGGGGGGTAAATTCCAGCCTCACCATTTCAGCATCTATTCTGTACAAGAGCTAGGAATAGAAAAAATTATAAGAGCTCTCTTTTTTTACAGAAGATTGTAATCAATAATAAAATCCACCAGAGTGAGGCTGTGCAATCCAAAAATAAATCACAACAATAGTGCTGGGAGAGGGGAGCAGGAATTTCTCTGTGTCCCTATTTTTCTCCATCTCTGGGTAAGTCATTTGCGTTTGCCCATCTGCACACAGCCTGCTCTAAAACTCAGGAAAAGTTATTTGTGCTTGCCAGTCAAAGATGGTAAAGGATTGCAAAGTGCCATTAAAACTGTCCTACTCTTGTCCACCTCCCATGCAAAACAGAGATTATGAACAGCTCAAAAGCTTACTGACATTCAGCAGGGCTTTGTTAGGACAGTCAGCAGAAAATGCAAGGCCCTGATCAAAATGGATGATGGATTCCCACAGGGAACTTCTTCCACCAGGGTTGAAGCCACTTGCTTAGTGTGAGTGACATGCAGGTAAATGAAATAATACCCTCCCAGCCTGCTGTCATTGGAAAGGAATACAGATGGAGACTGAACTGTCAGGCTGGAGCTGTCTTGAAGGTCATAGCATTTTATTTAGCAAGAATCAGTGTCATTTTTGGAGATGAAATCTGTTCAGACTTTAATAGGATAAATCACAAGGGATATTCCAGAATAAATCAGAAAGGTGCTTTTCCCCCATCCCCACAGTATTAAATAATTTGAATGAAGAACCAGTTTACTGCTTTTTAAAGAGAAGAATAACTCAGTAATTTTTTCGTGTCTGAAGAGGGGGTAATTTTCCTAACATAAAGGTTGAGAGGAATTTTCTGTATGCAGAATAGAGTCAACTGAGATCGACACTCAAGTTTCTAGTCAAATTCTCCTGAAACAATTCCATTAAGTGCGAAATTGTGATCTGTGGCCTAGATTTTCATTGTGAATTCTTTGGACTTGATGAGTTTGGACAGCTTGACAGTGTTCTGGAGAAAAGTAGATGCTTTTCATACTTCTCATAATTACTACTTAAGCTTTCTTAGAAGGAAAATAAGTCTATGCAGGACAGATGTTAAAAGTCTAACCTGTTGGTCTCAGGCTTAGAGGAGATGCAGCTCAATACACAATAGTAGTCAACAATTTAATAAAAGATTTTAATAACTTTAATATCTATGTTAGAATACAAGTAAAGTCCTTGCAAGACAATTGATGAAATTTTGTCTAAACCCATCTGGTTGGAGTTTTTTTCTGGCCAATCCTATTGGGTGCTTTCCATAACATGGATTCTATTTTATTGATTTCTTCAGTCTTGGGCTTATTTAATGCTGCAGTCATGGAGCTAAAAATATTATCATTTTGTCTGCTCATCCCATTTTCTCAGCCACCCTTTCCTGTGTCTAAGGAAACAGTGAGCAGAGGGTGTTCAACAGGAGACTGATGTTCAGGTTCCTCAGCCAAATACCAGTTCATGGTTTTCTTGAGGCAAAATGTGCTGCTTAGGGAATTTTTTTTTCCCTCTCATCATTGAGGTCCAGCTGAATTCAGTGTCAGGATTCCCATAATCTCCCTGAGGGCAGGACAGAACTTTAGAGTCTTTGCTGGAATCAGCAAGAGCACCAGCTGAACCTTGATGCAGTGATCTTGCATGCGCCTCAGCATCTTCAAGTGCTTTATACAGGGAGTCTCCTTTTGGAGTTTATATTAGTCTTTGTTGGGAAGGAAGATTTTTTTTTTTTCATTATTTGTACTATTTCCCTACTGTCCTGTGTTTTCCCTTCACTTCCTGGCACTGCACGAACACCAGTTTCAGTACTATGTCTGTAACATAAATTAAGCAAACACATGCACTGGGACTCAACCTGTAGTAGTTCCTGGCATGGGTTTTGCTCACACCAGAGAGCCCTTTCCTTTGGTTGCTTCCCTCCATGCCAGAGAGCACCCTAGGCACAGTGATTGCTAATGGATTCAGCTTGGGATCCTGTGCTGTAACACCCTGTACTAACCTTGTCCAAAACAGCACTCCTTCACTTTCCCAGTCTTTCTGCCTTGTGCGTTTTTATTCTCTGAAGTGTTTGCATTGCCTGTTGACTTAAGGAAACACATCATCCAAAAAAATTAATAATGTCATACCCTTGTTTTTCAGCCACAGCCCAGCTCATAAGTATTACTTGACCACAGATCCGATCACCGGCTCCATCTACCTCTCGGACACCAACAGCCGACGTATCTATAAAATCAAGTCTACCACATCAGTGAAGGACATTGTGAAGAACTCGGAGGTCTTGGCTGGAACTGGGGATCAGTGCCTCCCATTTGATGATACCCGCTGTGGAGATGGAGGCAAAGGCACTGATGCCACCCTTACAAATCCCAGGGGTGAGACTGCTTCTTCTCCACTGGCTTTCTTAAAGGGGGCTTTTTGAAGGCAGCTTGTTTAGTCACACTGGAGATTGCTCTCCTCTCCAATTCTGAAACACATCCTAAGGGCTTGCTCTTGGAAATAAGTGAGTATGTCTCACCCTCGGCTAGTCGTGTCATGGTTCTTCAAATTCACATGGCTGAGAGGAATGCCAGACCAGAAGGGTTCAGTGATGTGTGTTCAGTGTGTCCAGAGGGCAATGGAATAAATCCACCCATCACCTCTATACCTACCGAGCCACTACTCCTCCTTACCAGCACTGCTTGGGCCCTCCCAGCCTGGGCAGGATTCACTAACATTCTTTCAGGCTTTCTTGGCTTTCAAAAAAAAGCCCTATAAGCATTGATATATATATATATATATATAAGGGCAGCAAAACTGGCCTACAGCTCAAAGATATGCAAATGGTGATTTAGACATTGACATTATATATCATAGCATCCAGTTTAAATCCTGTAGAGAGTGGATACTAACTTTGATATCAGAGTGGTCTAATTCAGCTTAATTTCACCTGGTTCCAACATACTGAAATGTGATAAAAGCACAGTCAAATCAGAATAAAAGGATCACACAGCCTTCATAGCTGTGAACTAAATTGTTCAAAACCGGTTTAGCCAAACATATGCAGTCCTGTATGTAGCCAAGACTTCAGTCTGACAATCTCAAGGTAACAAGCTTTGCAGATGGAGGATGTCACTCCTCCCAGCTGTCCACAGCTCCTCACAAAAAAATAAGGTCACATGGGGGGACAGAGATAACGTGAGGGTGATAGAGATGATGTGGAAGGCACTGTTTGTTCACAGATTTTTGATCGTGTTTGTGAAGAGGACTGAGGATACCCATGTAGGAATGTTTTTTGAGATCTGGCATTTTTGCCTGTTACGTGTCATATTCTGCACAGCTTTTCAGAGTGCAAGGAGTTATTTATAGGTTCTTGGCACATCAGTGTACTGCAGGTTTTCTTTTTCATTGCATCCAGGAGTGATAGCTCACTCCTTCCTTACCACAACAATGGCCAAGCCTATCCCAACCTCTTTGTAAAGCAACCCCTCAGCAAAACCTGGGGATCCTTTAACAAGTGCTCCTGTCTGTGGCAGTGGGTTTGGACTAGATGACTTTCAAAGGCCTCTTCCAACCCAAGCCATTCTGTCATTTTATGGAAAGTTATTTCACTAAGAACAGATAAGATTCCCAAAGAAGTTGCAGCTCTTCCATCCCTGGAAGTGTTCAAGGACACATTTGATGGGGCTTTGATCCACCTGGTCTAGTGGAAGGAGTCCCAGCCCATGGCAAGGGTTTGGAACTAAATGATCTTTAACGTCCCCTCCAACCCAAACCCTTCAATGATTCTGTGATTCTCAGGAAGTTATTTTTCATGACATAGAGAAGACGTTGTTACTGAAACCCAAGAAAACAAAACAGATTTAATGAGCTTTTGTGTCAGGTCTGGCATCATACGTGATGATTTTTTTTTTAATATGTCATCTAGTTGTTTCCTGCAAGGATGCAGAAAAATATACTTTGAAGGGCCTTTTTTTTTTTTTTTTTTTTTTTTTTTTGCCAAAAAGCATCAAAACCCAGACTTTTACTATTGTAATATTCAAAGAGTCCAGCATGTTTTCCAGAATCCCATGAGTTAACCATTATATTGGGCTAAAGTATTGCCAGAGGCACAGGTAAAGGAACAGGTACTGGTGGTCAGTTCACAGTGTAGAATTTGTCTCACTGAAATGAAAAGGCCAACTGAAAAAATGAAGTGACTTGGGCAGAGAGATTCAGGCAGTCCAGCAGATGAATCACAAGATCAGGGAATCCAGAAATCTGTAATCCAATTTTTTGCACCTCTTTGAAGTTCAATCAGTGCAAAAAATTGCCCTACCACTTTTGTTGGTCCTCTGTTCTCCTTTGTACAAGATAAGAGGGATATTACTCATTTCCATCCATGGCTGAATGGTACATGGTTTAGATGACTTATGTTTCTGCTTTACTATACCAAACAGCTCTGGAGTTCAAAGTTTTCAGCACTGAAATCCTTCTTGTTGGCAACTGAAGCTCTCAGGAGGCCATTCTTTCACCTCAATCATATAACAGCAAAATTCATGCATTCATTCCTCGCAGCTCCAAAATTTCACAAAACAGAAGTAAATTGAGGGTGAAAGAGGAAATGACATGAAGCAAAATGACAAGAAGGAAATAATAATGCAGAAAGCCCGCACTGCCAATAGAAAGTTCCTAAACAGTATTCCCTGATCTGATTCTAACCTGACTTTGTAAATTCTGTTGAGGCAACAGCTATGGCAGGTGTGACTCATTCCTCAGTCCCCTCAGTAAGTGATGAACAGTGAATACTCATGTTGACAATGTAATGTCACTGTTGTTTATACCTTCACAGTGCTTGATCCTAGCAGAAAAATCCAGCAAATGCTCTTCCCTCATGTATTTCATAATAGTTCAAAATAAAATTGATTTATTGTAAAAGTAACCATTAGATCTCACGTGACCCTCTGCTTCTGTGTCTTGGCAGGCAAATAAACACTCATAAGTGAATAGTCAGAGGAAATTAGAAAACTATTCTGTAGCTATAGAGATATCAGCTGGCCAAGGAAGACTTGGACAGTCAGTTTTTTAAGAGTCATTGCTCTTCACACGACTCTACTTTTTAGGTTTTAAGCTTTTTTTTTTTTGCCTTCTTTTTTTCTTTTTTTTTTTTTTTCTTTTTTTTTTCTCTGAACATAATTGCTTCGTGCCAAGTAGGATTTCTGTATTTTAAGGACATCTTTTCACTTTTTCAAAAATCCTAAGGAATAAATATCTTGCCTTTCATGATGTTTTAATTAGCTGATATTTGCAGCTTGATGGAAAATACTGAGGGATATCTTCCTGCCAGATGAAAACCAGCAATTCATTAAGACTAGAGAAATAGTCATGAGCTATCAACATACGCCTTTGCATATACCTTTAGACTCTTGGACCAGTCAAGCATCTAGTCTAAGTAGGTTTTTTGGGGGTCTCTTCTCAGTGGAAAGAAACTAGTACCCTGAAGGCGGTTCATTCTGTGACAATGCACATGATCAAGGTGGGATGAACCACGTTCTTGGGGTGCTGGTCTTCGCTGGATCTGATAGTCTAAAGAATGAACTCCCCACTGCAGCAAACACTGGTCAGAATGGTTCTGCACATTCTGAGCAGCAGAATTTTCCCCATTGTTTTGATCACTTCCTCCAGTTCTCACCTCAGTTCCCTTGAGTTCAGAGGGGATAATTTCATGGAATTATAGAATGCTTTGGTTTGGAAAGGACCTTCAAAGGACCTCCAAAAGACCATCCAGTTCCAGCCCCACTGCTATGGGCAGGGGCACCATTCACTAAATCAGGTTGCTCAGAGCCCCATCCAGCCTGGTCTTGAACACTTCCAGGGATGGGCAGCCACAGCTTTGCTGGGCAGCCTGTGCCAGTAGCTCACCACCCACACTGGACAGGATTTCTTTCTAATATATCATCTAAATCCATCCTGTTTCAGATCAGAACCATTATCTGTTGTCCTGTCAATACATTTCTCTGAAGTACTTTCTGGATAGAGGTTCTTGTCTCACTCCAGTGAAGGAAGAACTCCGTTTAGACTATCAGCTTAGAAAAGACATTAGGAGGGGTAAAACCCTCCAGGAATTTCACACATTATCCATCATTGGCTTGTTTAATAAAGGTAGACTACAGAAATCCAGGACAGATAGATCCACAGATGAAATAGGGGTGGCAGTGGTTTGGTCAGGGTATTTATCATAGCTATTAGGAACCAGTCTGATCCGTGCATTTCATTTGCCACAGAGCACAGCAAAGCTTTCAGATGTTAATGAATTTCAATATATCCTTGCAAATTAAAGTGTTACCACTTCCTAATTATCATCTGCTAATAATGATCCTCTTCTACAAGCAATCTAAAGAAAAATTAAAACTCCAGCTTGTCAGAGCATTTATTTTCATCTGAGTACTCACCATTGGTTCTTCTCGGGAAAATGTTGTGGCAGAGAAATTACCAAGGAGCCTGCAATTAAGAGAGATTGCAGTGACAAGTCTGACACAAATAGGAAAAAGGTTTCAGAAGGCACATGGGGAGGGAGGGGGCATCTCATTCATTTAGCACCGTAACACCAATGCAAAATGAAGTAATTAATTTGGGGAAAGATTTGTTCTTTCACTCTGCCCTGCTGAATGTGTAAACAAAATCTCAGTTGTTCGCTAGGTGTTCAAGACTTTGAGAGAATTAATTGAGGAAAAACCAACCCTCCACAATCTGTTAACATTTCTATGGTCAGATGATAATAGGACCATTTCGGGGAAGAGCAGAGGCTGACTGAACAAAATTTCTTGTCCCTTACACTGACCAGAAAAGACACTTAGGGACAGGAACAGTGTGATCTTCCTGTGCTAGCACTCCAGATGCTAGTCGGCAGCATTTAGGGGACTTTCCAAAGAGGTTGCACCAGACTTGTGCTTATATACCAGCATCAATTTGCTTAGAAACCTTCCTGAGCACTTAGTTGTGTTCTTCCAGGCACCCTGTGCTAATAATTTCCACAATTTCTTTAGTCAGGTCATGGAAAATAATGGTCCTTTTGAGGCCAAACCACTGTTTTCTTTTCTTTTTTCTGTGTCTTTGCTAATTCTTTGCTGTCTTGGAGAACCCTTCTTGACCACTGCATAGCACAAAACTTATCTTAGCAGAAAACTTTCCACAGGAATTCTAGAATGTTTTTCCTGTGTGCTTGTTTTCAGATTCTCAGTGTAAGTGAGTAGTTAGGCTTTCTCCTTCACCTGTGAATTCCTCTGTACATATTAACCCTGATTTTTATCTGCCATTTTATTACTCAGTCATTCAGCATCCGGTCAGAAAAGAAAGGTCCAAATCAGGATTTCTTTTAAATACCTTGTTTTTCACTTAGAAGGGGTTTTCCCCTTTTTCTTTTCCTAACTAGAGCTATGTGCACCATGCAATCACTTTTAGTGGTTTGTCTTCTAGAAGAAACTCACCATGATCCAGTAGCTATTTGCAGCATAACCTGCTGTCATCTCTTCATGCTACAAGGTCCTGACATTTCAAGCAAATGTCATCACGTCACAACTTCCTATCAGCACAGCTCAGTGGTGTGATGCACATGGTGCTACAAGCCCTTGTTTTGTAAGAGATCTCTGCTTATGCAAGAAGAGCCAGCATGATTTCATAGCGTATGTATTTCATATCTCAGAACTTAAGGTTTGGATCTGCAACACTACCTGGGTAGTGGCAGCAGCTGTTTCCTCTCAGTAACTGTGAGGGTGAACTTCAAGCTATATGCTGAAAGGCTCTAATTCCCTTATGTTCCCATGGAAACATGAGAGGAGCCTTCCGCCAAAGCAAGCCAAGGCCTTGGGCTTAACACGCATAACATGTGAATTACCCATTTCTTTGCCTATTTGCAGGAGCCAGCTCCCAGCACTGGAACTGTGCCTGTATCAGAAATGAAACAGAAAGGTCCAACCTAACCTCTACAATCTGCTGCAAAGCATCCATGAGATGCTTCTTTCCCTTTTCACAGAAGTAATCCATCCAATGACACTTCTCTGTGGGATAGCAGGGCTCTTCTCCATAATTAGTTTTGATTCCAGGACAATTAGCAAAATCAGGAAGGGATTGGAGCAGTTGCCACTTAAGGAATGTGTGCAAGTGGGAATTTGGGGCTTCAACAGACTGCAAACTCTGCTGCCCCACAGAACATCTCAGGAAATGTGAGGCAATTGAGATTGCTTAGCCTCCATGAAAGAGGGATAAGCAGAGAAGTGCTCAGTGATAAGAATACATACACATACCATTGCCCTGGAGCAGGGTGATAAGTGGTAGCTTTGCTATCCCACTTCAACTTACTCGGGCGTGTGAGCTCTTTGTCTAAGATGGAATGCAAAATTAAGTTGTGCTATCAGCTGATCAGTGCTGGCTTGAGGGCTGAAGTGCATCCAGGTTATTATTACTGTAACTGGGTAATCAGACCAGCCATCAAACCCCAGTACTGCACACAGCAAGCCACTGCCAGGAGACGCTGCAGATAAGTCCAATCCAATACATATGGAACTAGCTAAGGGATAAAATTCTGCCTCATTGAAAATCACATTATCCAGCCTGCCACCCTTCACTGGCTTTTGGCTTGTCACACAGACTAATGGACAGACAACACACTTGTTGAGAACCAAGGAATGGTAAGAGACTCTTGTGTTTGACAAAAGCCAATTAAGATCAACTAAACCTTCTATCATGCCTCTTCCAAAAAAAGCACATCTACCATATTGCTTAAAGTGCTCAGTTGTGTTCCTCATTTTTAAGCAAATGCCAGCAAACATAAAAGAACTTGACACTCAGTAGGCAAAATAATTAGGAGGAGCAGAGACCTTCAACAGCAGATGCCAGTGACAGGTGACATGTGCCAGTATCCTGGATGACTCATTGAAAAGGGCATAGTGCTGCAAGTCTCATGGCAGATAGCTTCCTGAAAGCCATGGATGCCAGTGAGATATTGATGCTTATTCCGTCAGATCCTTCTGCAAGCATTTAACAAAGTGCTAAAATAAAAATTATGTGTTTATATTGTATAGTGAGAATAAATGGCCACTACTGTGGCTTTTCCCATAACATTCATCAAATCATAGAATGGTTTGAATTTGCAGGGACCATAAAGACTATCTAGTTCCTACCCACCCTGAGGGGATACCTTCCACTAGACCAAGTTGCTCAAAGCCCATCCAACCTATCCTTGAACACTTCCAAGAAAGGGGCAGCCATAGTTTCTTTGGGAAACCTTTGCCAGTGCCTCACCACCCTCAGTAAATTCAGATGTTCAACAGTTACCTTGTGCTCCTCTTGAAGGCTCTTGTGTCATGGTCCTGCAAAGATGAGTCCGTGGCATGAATTGAACACAAGTATTAAAGTCTAGGACTAGAAGCAATCTTTTAGGTCATTCAGTTATGTCATCCATTATCTCAGCAATCCTGCTATATAATCCCCTCCAAAATTAATGAACTTCATCTTGAAAGCAGCAAGTAATTTTTTTCCTCACTGCAGTAGAGGCTGTTCTGAAACCACACAGCTCTGATGGTCAAATATCCAATCTAGGTCAAAGTGATGCCCTTCAAACAGGATGATGCTGTGAAGAAGTAACGAAAATGCTGGTTTTGCCTCCTGGCAATAACACACAGCTCCCATTCAGCTCAGTGATCTGAAACACCAGTTTTCTGACTCCTAATTAACTTTGAATCAACAGGTTGCCACCATGTCTGAATCCCTTCCTTTACCTCAGCTCGATGGAGAAGTTTGTTCTTTCTCTCAAACAATGACTTAGTCCTGATGTTTTTTCTGCCAAGCTGGATTATCTTCTGTGGATTTCCTTATAATCAAATCTGCTATGTTTTTCCACATATCACCTACCTCTGTGGCTTCCAGTCCATGCAATACTTACAGTGCTGGCTGAAGGCCATTATTTTAGTTGCCAAAGCAATCAGAGGATTAGTCCCTGCTCTATGAAAATCTAGAATTTTTGATCTGTGAACTGCTGCATCTGCACTTGACAGCAGAGCTCACAGTGGATGCAGACTGAGGGTAAGTGTTTCAAATAAGGGGATCTGGCTGCAAAACAGTATTTTTGGAGGAACACAAGATGTGATCACTCCTCGAACATCCTCAAAGCTTTCTGTCTGAAACAGAATTTCCATCATTTCTATCACCAAGATGACAGCCAAAGAGACAGTCTAGTGAGGATTCAGCTCACTAATTTAATCTTCTTACAGTATAAATGTTTTCTTTAGAGATATTTGCTGTAGCCTCCTTTTATAGTCAAATGGGAGGAAAAGGTATTTCTAGCAGGATTTGTATAATCTCTTGGGGATATGGGCTTTAGGGTGATACAAATTGCACTCTCAAAGTAGATTTCTCTCTCCACTGGTTGGAATAGCTTCAGATACTTGTTTAGATGTGCAGATGTCTGCTTTTTTGCCAAATGATTGTTAACCTTGCAAGCAAAAGAAACCAAAAGATCCTAATATTCATATATTTCAAGCAGAATTTTCATAGAAAATTTTCATAGAAAAATATATTACAGGCCTCTACATTCTTTTTCTGTTTCTTTACAAGCTTTTAGGGTCTTTAACACACTCAAATATTATGCTGAGTGACATTCTGCCTCTGTAGGGTAGATGAGGTGAATGACTTTATTAGTATCTGTGGAGTTACTTTAATTTATACTTGCACAAAGGAGAGGTGAGTAGAGCCCCTAACTTCTTATTCCTGCCTCAGTCATGACCTTTCTCTGTGACCTTGTGAGAATTGCATTATCTGTTAATTTTCTGATATGTAAAATTAGAATGATCACACTCATAGACTGTTATGAGGTCTAATTAGAAAGTGCAAAGCACTATGAAATTCTCTGATGGAAGATGCAGAGGGTAGCTAGCCTAGGATAAAGAGGATTAAAGGAGGTTGTGCTAACATAACAAATACTTGAGAAATTATACTTAGGGGGAGGTGAAATGGCACATATCTTCAGGGTAAGAAATGAGATCAGCAGCCTGTAACTGCTGTCAGCAGACCTCAAATCCACTGACAGGAGTATGTCTACAAAGGAGGTTTGGACAATCAAATTGATCACTAGCAGGGTTCAGAATCAGGTGAAACACTGTATATTAGTAGGATTGTCCTAGGGGAAACCCTTTCTCATTTATCTACCTGGAATTTGATTGACCTGATGGACCTTTCACAGCCTTTTTTCACAGCCATTTGTGAAAGATTCATCGGTGTAACGCTTGTACGTGCATAGCTTACCATTCACACCATGAGCAATAAAACCAGATTTCTGAACATGCAAGACACGCAGTTATTAGAAAACCTTTTCATTTCAGCAGTTCACCGAATGCCATGCCCTTTTCCAGGAGTGAGCAGGGATTTCTGAATTGCATTTTGTGCCACTTGAAAGTGCCTTCCATGGAATGGTGCCAGTTCAAAGCTCTTGATAACCAGGATTCCCACATGCCCAACTCTCCTCTCATCTCTTTGGAATACCATAAAATATATTGCTCCTCATGTCAGGCTGCCATCACTTTCTGACTCTCTTTCTTTGTTCCTCCCCAGGCATCACCGTGGATAAGTTTGGGCTGATTTACTTTGTGGATGGCACCATGATCAGGCGGATTGATCAGAACGGGATCATCTCAACTGTGTTGGGTTCCAATGACCTGACATCTGCTCGGCCTCTCAGCTGTGACTCTGTTATGGACATTTCTCAGGTAAGACAGTGGTTTGGTTTTGTTTTTACAGAATGCAGGCCTACACCTTCACCCTTATCTGCATGTCTGTATGCTTTCCCAGCAGGTCTGACAAAGAGGTAAGGGCTCCAGGAGAGTTGCATTTCTACATAGTTTATGGTATAAAATTGACCCGGTCATAAAAGAATTACCCTATAAAGACAGAAGGAAATACTTGCCTGCCCTAACTCACAGATTTCTGGGGGTGAGATTTTCAAAGATGTCCCAGCCACAGAACTGACTTCTTTCAGAGTTCCCAGTCAGTAGGAAGGCACAGATTCCTGGGAAGGCAGGTTTTGTTATGCTCATGTCTCACTATGGCATGGACTATATGCCGTGCTCCATTACAACATCTTAGCTAATCACAGGGTTTTTTCTTTTCTTCCCCTCATTCTAATTTGACCCAGCACAATTTTAGACCTGAATCAAATTAACATAGGAAATACTGATTGGAGGATGTGGTGCCAAAATTAGCAGCAGCAGGAAAACAAGAATCTTGAATTGCATCAAATTGCAAATTGGTTGCAGCTACCATCATGCTGGGCTTTTAAGTCCTGCTGCTTCAAGGTGGAGAGAAAAAGAAATCTCATGTTGATGATTGGTTTACTGCTGGATGGTGGAGAACAGAAATCTGTTACAGCCCAGCACTCAGTTTTGTGTGACACTGGCCAACTTATCAAATTGTGCCAGTTTAGGACAGTGTCCTTTGAAACCTTTGTGCCATTTGTTGTTTGCCTGATTGCAGGAATGTTGTCCTCTCATATGAAAATATAGATCATAGCTGGAGGGCTAAGTACTGTTATTCAGGCACAAAAGATGTCAATGGGGTTTCCTTTTTGTAACTACCTAGATAATTTCCATGCTCCCATATGGAATCTGTTCTTGTTTTTTTCCCTCTAATTTGAAAAGATTATTCTTGCTTCCTTGCAACTGGCTCCCACTGTCTGTAATTTATGAACAAGCTGAAATTATGACTTTAAAAGTTTTTCTGCCTTCTACAGAGGCAAAATGTTGAGGATTACAGGCCACCTTGTAATATGTTTCTCATCTTACAGACATAGTTTCTTCTTTATGTGACTTTCAGGGTCAGTTAGCACAAGACCATTGTGTAATCATGCTTTAAAAATTATTTACTTCCAGGTTATGTAGCTCCTATGTAAACCAATGTCATGTTCAAACACTTCTGAAATGAACATGTATCAGCTGAAGACTCTTTTTTTCCTTTCATAAAATGACATGAACCATTTTTAGATTAACCTGTACTGTCATTGGCAGATTAACTCCTGTTCAAGAGAAACATACTGAATACAAGCTTAATTAAAAAATAAAATCCAGCTTGGGAAACAGCTTTTCATCATTTACAGCAGATAGAAGGGTCTTTTCTACCAGGTCCCTGAGGCTCCCTGGGACATGAAGACATGAAATATTTAGCTGCCACTGTTGACAAGGAATGGTTTTTAAGAAATTGAAAATTCCCTTGTCAGTTCAGAATAAACTCAGCTCTTGATGCTAACTGAAGACTGCAGAGCTTAAAGACTACTTGGAGGGGATGGAGGCATGAATTATTAAAGAGAAAACCACAGGCTATAATGTTTTACTACAAGAAGGGTTAAAATAGGCCAGGAGCTGAGAAAAGGAAGGAGATTTTGCAAGCAGAGAACCAGAGTAGACAGAGCTCAGCAAACTGCTTAGCCATGAAAATAAGCCTCACACACTCAGAGCATTAGAAGATGCAATGAACTAAATACCTTGTATCTGATCTCTTTAAAAAACGCTGAAAAGGCATATAGAAGCATCAAAATAAAGCATGGCTGTAGCAAAGATGTTTAACTACAGGCCTTAAAACTAGGAATTTCCTGTGTTTCTACAGATCCTACCTGGTTTCTTTCTACTCAGTTTTAAATAAAATCACAGTGGACAATGGTTTCCTGGACCTGAATCTGCTGGCATCCTCTCCTCCTCCTTCCAATAAGATTACAGAATACTCCTCTAAACTTAGTCACATCAGACAAATGAGAAGAAGCAGCAACTGAGATCGATGGTGGGAAAATAAGATTCAAAACAAAGAAACTGTCCTGGAACTGATAGATTCCCATCAACACAAGACTGATTTTTTTTTCCTGTATAAACCTGAAATGAAACAAAATAATCAAAAAAATGCTCAACTTCGAGTTCTTTAAAAAAATATAAAATGTTCTGAATTCTGTAGGTAAACATTTTTTAGGTTTGGCAACTAAAAGAGAAGGTTCACTTGAAAAGACTGTATTGCAGAAGCAGATCTAGAAATGAAGTCTTCTAGTGCTCACTCCCTTGTGATGTTGCCAGTCACTGTTTTAGTGGATTATCAGTGTAGAACTGGGATGTGTCACTCCTGAACTCATTTTTCCATTATGCTAAAACAAAATGTGAAAATCACCATGAAGGGACAGGTATTCTACTCCATGAGCTGAAATTGCCTGAATTTCCTGTGAATTACTATTCTGCGTTTTTGCAGCATAAAGCAGAAAACCATAGGTTATAACTTAGATATTCACACATGCTGGCACAGCTGCCAGTTTTGTGTCTATTCCTCCTTGTCATTTACCAAGAGAAGTTCAGCCACTTGTGTGAAAAATCCTTTAGTAAAAGAATCACTGTTTTTTGTGTCTGATTTCATAGCACTTCACGCAACAAAACTTACAGTGCCAGGTCTCTGCCATGAGGTCCAACTTCCATCAATTCAAAAAGCACAGGAGAGGGAAAATCATAGAATGGTTTGCCTCTGTCCATCATCCTGTTCCCACCAGTGTTCCAGTGCAGAGTGTGGGTGTCCTTATGTAACTGCTTCACACAACCAGGGCATCACAGGAAGTTATATCCTCTATGGCCACCTATCAAGTAATTAGTTTGGGGATTTTTCACTCATTCCCTCTTTAATCCATGTTGATTCCATCCTCATTGTGACTGATTTCTAGCAATCATGCAGTAGAAAAATTGCTCTAAAAATTCCCTTGTGTCTTTTTTACCATGAAGGTTCGTCTGGAATGGCCCACAGATCTGGCGGTGAATCCCATGGATAATTCGCTCTACGTCCTCGACAATAACGTCGTGCTGCAGATCTCTGAGAACCACCAGGTGCGCATCGTGGCGGGGAGGCCCATGCACTGCCAGGTGCCGGGCATGGATCACTTTCTCCTCAGCAAGGTGGCAATCCACGCCACGCTGGAGTCTGCCACCGCCCTGGCCGTGTCCCATAACGGGGTGCTGTACATCGCTGAGACTGACGAGAAGAAGATCAACCGCATCAGGCAGGTGACCACCAACGGGGAGATCTCGCTGGTGGCCGGCGCCCCGAGCAGCTGCGACTGCAAGAACGACGCCAACTGCGACTGCTTCTCGGGGGACGACGGCTACGCCAAGGACGCCAAGCTGAACGCGCCGTCCTCCCTCGCTGTGTGCGCAGATGGGGAGCTGTACGTGGCCGATCTGGGGAACATCCGGATCCGCTTCATTCGGAAAAACAAACCGTTCCTCAACACACAAAATCTGTACGAGTTATCCTCGCCCATAGACCAGGAGCTCTACTTGTTTGACACCAGTGGGAAGCACCTTTATACTCAGAGCCTTACCACTGGAGATTATCTTTACAATTTTACTTATTCTGGAGATGGAGATATAACCCTGATCACTGACAATAACGGCAACTTAGTCAATATCCGAAGAGATTCCACAGGGATGCCCCTCTGGCTGGTGGTGCCTGATGGCCAAGTCTACTGGGTGACAATTGGTACCAACAGTGCACTCAAGAGTGTAACAACACAGGGGCATGAAGTAGCCATGATGACTTACCACGGCAACTCTGGTCTCCTTGCCACTAAAAGCAATGAAAATGGTTGGACAACATTTTATGAGTAAGTACTTTATAAATATTGGGGCTGCTGACTTCATGCTGTGTTCTCTGAACCGTGCAAGGTTGGTAGAATTTAATTCCCTGATCAGAATTATTGTCCAAATAAAATGGCCAGAACAGAGAGTATTAGATTTCCCTCAAACACTAGATACTGGCAGTAAGTGCATTAGACCTTGAATAAGCTCCCTCTACCAAGTCAAGAGTCAGACAGAATTTCTGCTGAGTTTTTCCAAGTAATTTGGACACCTGGTTCTCCTTAACTGTAGTCAAGACTGGAGATTTAGGTTGCGTGTCAGAGAATTTTTCTTGGCTTTGAAAACCAAGTTGGAAGTATGAAAGTTCCATCAGAGCCTCTTTTTTCACAGCTTTTCACCTACTTCCTGTGCTGCAGTGTCTTTTTTGTGCCTGTTTGAAATGTCTGATGTAGAATGACAATTGGCAATGACTAATGAGAGCTTGCTCTGGAAACAATTCTGTAATTAATGGACTGCTCAATTCCTGCTGTTGCAATTTGCCTCACTAAGCTTTGTAAGTCTTGGAACTGTTCAAGACTATCCCCAAAGAGTTTTTAAGCAGAGAGAAGACAGGGTGCATTGAAAAACCCAGATATGGCAGTATCTTGAATATTTGTGCTTCTTTTCTATACTACTGTTAGCAATCCCTGCTTAAAAATATTGTGAAGACAACACATTTCTGATATAAAAAATCATGAAGATAGATAACTGAGTGAAGAGCACCTAGAAGGACTCATCCTGCTGTTGAGAGCCCTTTCCCCTCCCTATTCCTTAGTTTAATTTTTATTTACTGGTGTAACCTCTTTGAAGTGCTCCTTTAAGTGTATCATTTCCCACATGCTTTAAATGGTTACATGGAAGTTTTCAGCTGCCATAATAATAGACCCATTTTAAGAATCAAATTTGGCTAAAATAGACATTTCCCAAGATGACAAACAAAAAAGTTGTTTAAAAAAAAAAGGATTCAGGAAAGGAAAGCTGGCTAAACCCACATACCTGCGTGTTGATATGTGGTTGCTTTGGTTCTCTCCTTAAAATGTTCCAGGCCCAGTTTCAAATTTCTTTGCTTAATGCTCACTGCTCCTGCTCTTACCTTGAAAAGAACTGATGGAAACTTTGTGATGAATCTTTCGAAATGTTATTAACATTTCATCAATGTTCTGCTTGCAATTACTGTAGCAATATTCCTCAGTGAATCCAAGTTAATACTCTCCATCTCTTACATTGAATTTGTTTGAGAAAGGCCTTAGGGAGGAAAAAGAGAGTGTTTTTCTCCACAGGAGTGAAAGCCAGCTATATTGTCAGGACCGTTGTGCTAAATCAAGGAGGTGTTTTCTTTTTGCAAAGAACCCTTTAGTTCCTGTGCTTGAAAATAGATGCAGCCACAGATAGTGAAGCAAACTAAACATTACAGCTAATAATGGTCAGATTTATACCTCAAACATAATCTTTTCTTTTAAAGTGCAACTGAAAATATAAAGGAGATAAAACAAGACAGAAACTCAAAATCAACTTGCACTGTGGATATGTTTATAACAGTGATCCATTATTTCTTGCTGTCCAAGAAAATAGAGCATTTGTGAAAATCATTATTCTGATCCTTTTATGCACTTCAGAAGAGTCATAAGAAAGCCTTTTAGAGCTAAATGGAAGACAGTATTCCCCAGTGGCTGGACTATGGAAATCTTACTAGAGCAAGCCAGCACTATGATAGCGCAGCATCGCTGTATTGTGACTGTGCCTTCAGAGATACCTCATCCAAACCTGTGATCATTTATCTCTGTTTAACTGTTCCTGACAGCTTCTGATGCAACTATATAAAACTACAGGGTAAAAGTCTATATCTGAATTAGTTACTTCAGCCTCCCTTTACAGGCAGGTGGAGAGAAACAGGCCCATTCAAGGTGTTTCCTTTAGGATGAGAAGAGTTATGTTCTGAAAGTTTATCTCTGCAAAGGTAGTAGAGAATGATGAGTTCAGATACAGATGTTTACATTGCAGATGTCTACAGTTTGGTCAAATGGATCCTATTGTGGTCATCTTGAGTTATTTATAAATATTGTTAGTGATAACAATGGGTTTACCTATATTATTGTTACTGTTATAAAGCTTTTTTTTAATACTCAGCCTATATCTTCCATGCTTGAATTGGAGACTATTCATTTTCATGCCATACTCTCCTCTCCTCTCCACTCCAGTAGGGACTTGGAAGGCAGATCCATGAATTACAGGGATCAATTCTGGTTTTGCATGTGTAAACAGGGAAAGAATATAAAATCAGACTGATAAAATTAGAATAGGAAATAAGGGTAAAATATTTCAATTGCTTGGTAAAGTAGGTTTCATTTAAACAAAATATGTTCTTGTACAATCTGATGCCAGGGTGCACATGTAAGTTGAGCCTTGACTCTTGGAGTTGTAGCAAGTCTTCAGTGTGATCCTGATATGATTCCATAGCAAATCTGTCTAACTTGTTACTTGGATGGACAAACCAAATTAATACATTTACTCATCCCACTCTACTTGTAGTGGCTAGTAGGAAGCTGATTTTTTCCCTGTGCAGCACTGATGTGACTAATATTGTCAGTTCCAGTGCTGTTTATGAGGAACAGTGGAAATGGAAGGCTGGGCAGAAAAACTCTACAAAAATGCATTCATTGGGAGAGCAAGAAATACTTGATCTATTTATCTCAACATGAATGAGACTGGGAAATGTCCAGATCACATGTCAGCTAAAGCTCTAAGCTAGAAAGGGACTCTCAGTCTAGCAAAGAAAGGCTTGAGAAGAGTATAGGGATGGAAAGCAAAGCTAGAGAAATTCAAGTTGACAAGAAGGTGTGATTATTTTAAGGCTGATGTGACCTAACTGGTAGCGTGACCAACCATGAAAGCACTGTATTCTTCATTTCTTGGTATCTTAGATCAGGACTCTGATGCCTTTCTTAAAATGTAATCTCGCCAGACAGAGGACTTGCATGACTCAAAAACAAGCAGGAATGGGTGCAGGTATGGCAGAATGAAGTCAAAATTCCTTGTTATCGAAGATGCTGAAGATGATGTAAACCAAATAAAATCAATGTTCACTACCTTCATGTTATTGGTTTCTCTATCAGAACATCAGGAAATGTACATTGGAAAGGTTTAAGTGATTTAGGGAATTCCTGTGAACATGAATGGCTGGAAGGTGCTCTAAAGTAGTTTTCAGTCCTGACTGAGGGGGAGGGTGAAGTTCATACTTCTATTTTGCTCATGGCCAAAGAAATAAAGGCATCAAATCTGACTCTGAGGAAAACTTTCATGTTTCTCACAGCACACAATAGTTGTTTGTGGGCCAGGGCAAGCTGGACACTGCTGCCTAAAAAGTTAAGGGTAAAGTAAATCCAGCTGGCAAGTTTGCACTGCAGCAGTGGCCCTATGAAGAACATCGTCAAAAGGTTTGCCTTCAGCTGACTGTCCACAAAGGACCATAAATCAGAAACCCAACATGACAGAGCAGTGGTGTTGCGGGAGTGGCATCACTACACATGTTCATCACAGAGATGGCTTGGGTTGGAAGGGACCTTAAAGAACATATAGTTGCAGCCAACATAGCCAGCATCTCTGGTTCTCCTCCAGGTGCTGTTCTTACCAGGGCATTTCTTAGCCTTTACCATGAGGCTGCAAAAAGCTCTGACATATGGGCACAGTGGTGTGACTCTGGAAACGAGGGGAGGCAGGATACACTGATGCAGTACTGGAGGTCTGTCTCTAGGGCACACCAGGGAAGACGGGTCCTCCAAGGCTTCATGCTGGACTGCCACTTTTTCCAATTGTTTCTGTGGGGAAAGAGACTGGTGCTGGCTTCAGGCAGTGGCAGACTTACTCACAGCACTTACAGCTCTTCCTTTCACACATCCTACACCCAAGCCTGCTCTAACAATCCTGTTTTATCAGGTTTAGCTCTGAGTAAGATTCAGTGTATAATGGTGTGCCGTTTCCCTTTTTGAGAGTGAAACTTAGCTCCCTACAGTAATTAGCCTGTCCCCAAAGACCTGTCTATGACTACTTCGAGGGGTTTAGCATTATATAGACCTTTTCTGCCCCTGCAGTGGGCTTGACATTATCTGTCAGTTAATGCAATGCAGCTCAGCTTGTCCAGTAACTGGATTAAAGACTTTTCTTCCCATTGAACTGGTGACGGTGACAGTGATAATCAGCAGCAAAGGAAGTTGATCTGGAAACTCAGTCAGGGAAACGACTTCTTGTTTAACTCCTCCAGTAAAAGACAAAGGATGCTATGTGACTGCTTGCTGCTTTGTTGTTGCCGCTTTTCAACTTGACCTGAAAAAAATTGCTACCAGCCTTTACAAAGTTTCTTAGCAGTTGCTGTTTGTCTGCTTCAAAATCCGGAAATTCTTATTAATGGATTTGTTTAAATCAAGAATACGGCAATTATCTTGATTAGTTCACTGAGATGTTATCACTGTACATTAATTCAATTTCCCTCTGAGCCAAAGTCAAACCTTCTATGCATTATTTAGCCCAGATGAGGCTCTTTTACTTAGGTCCTTTGTGTGTCCAATTAGTTTTGAAGGTCACCTCCTCCCATACAGACTCAAATGCTTACACATTGCTCCAGCCAAGCCCAGAAATTCAAAACCTTTTCACAGACTCCCCAAGAAGTGGCTCACAGCTGCCTGGAGGGCAAAGGGTCTCATGGAACCAGACCTTCAGATGAATGGTAAGGGGAGCTTTGACCCGTAACACTGGAGGCTGTTTTACAGAGAACCAAACTCTGCCAAACCTCACACACTGTAATGGATGGAAGGTAGGAGCCAGCTGGACTGAGCATGCAGGAGGACCTTGAATGGCTTCCCAGTGACCCCCAGGGCTCAGCAGAGGTCCCACCCCAGCACCAGCAGCTTTTGGTGCCAAAGTCAGTGCCCCGGTCTGTATGATTGTGATTTATCAGGTCATACACAGAATTTTACAGATCTGATTTAGTGTAGTTCAAGTGAGGGTCTTGTTCTACTTCTGCAGCCGACTGGAGTATGAGAAACACCTTTGGCTTTTGTCCTCCGTCCTCTTTTAGCAAGATTTCTTGGTTCTACTTGTTCCACAATTTCTACATTATAAAATTATGAGATTCTCATTATTATTCATGTGACAAAGTTGCAGTCAAACTCCACTAAGTACCATGATAAAATAGCAGTTCTCCAGTACCCTCACAAAGTTGTGAGGTCACATTTTTAGCCACTGCCCTGCCCTGAAATGAATGCCTGATAGCAAAGTTTAGTTGAGAACCAAGGGAATTACGAGTATCATAAAAGTTAGAAAGAGATCTTCCTCTTCTTTTTTGGGCAGTTGGAAACTGCAGACTGTGACCACAACCTGGCCTTTGGTCATATAGGGAGAGGACTTGCCTTCATGCATTTTTGAGTATTATCGGTTTGTCTGTTATAGATTTTATTTTTAATGTTGTGTTTAATGTTGTTTGAAAAATTGGGATGAAGAGAGCTTGTTAAGAGGCACTGGGTGCACGTTGTTATAATCACATGCAAAATATAGTTTGCAAGGTCCATTTAGATACTTTGGCACTAAATGCAATATTATCATAGTGAATTTTTTCTGATCTGTTTGACTTGTGTTTTAAAAGGCTGATGAAATGCGAAGCTAAAATGAGGAAATGCAGAAACTCAAGCAAGAAATTGATTTCTGAATAGATGGTACTTAAGATGCTCTTTAATTCCCAAGGTCCAGGTCTCTACACAATGGTAATGTGATAAATGAAAGCTCTGAATGTTTACAAGCCAACAATTAGACCTCATAAGCACCAAATACCATTTTAATTCTGTGCATTGAACCTTAGCTAAATATGTTTCCAATTGGGAATGGATGGCAACGGCTTCCTTTGCTGGCCTAATAATTGCCACTGTAATTGTAAGTGCTGAGGCTTTGCAGCAGGTTTGAATGGGAGGCAGCAGCTGTGTTAGCAGGTGATGGATTCATTGCTCCAAGTGGCTGCTCTGTGCACTCCCATGCTTCAGTATTTCTTTAATTCTGGGGCTTTCAGAGCATTTGGAGAAGACAGAAATCTTAGACTGTGATGAAAACTGGTCCAGCCCTAAATCCCTATGCTGTGGAAACAGACTAGGCAGCTTAGCTGCAAAATGAGGTGACTAGGAGAGATTTATGTTACTGCAAATACCAGGGCACACCTGCAGCTGTATAAGAGCAAGTCACTTGGCCTTCCTCTCCAAGCTGAGGTGTGCCTTTAAGGGCCTTTTTAGGGCTGTAGGCAGAGGTGGAAGGAACTGGCACATTTAACTTGTTAAGCATATTATCTCTTTGAGATGTGCAAGTCTTCACATCCCTGGGAGACTGTGGGTATGTGATAGATGATATCAGGTATGTGTTGTGTGAGCTAAATTGGGGAAAAAGAGAAAAATGCTCCAGTTCTGAGTAAAGACAGAAAAGAGAAAAAGAACTGCTTGCCAAGAAGAAAACACTGTGTGTGTTCGTGCTAATGGGCTTCCCACACCTCCGTTTGCATTGCCACCACAGTGCTAAAAGGAGCTTTAGTCTGTACGTGAGCATTTTACACTTCATCTGTCACCAGTTAAAAATAACAATAAAAATGGGAACGGTCTAATTGTCTTACCTCCTCATTTTTCTGTCTTTGTAAGGCAGGACCTCCTTGCAGCTGCAAATCAGTGAGCTGTTCCCTGCCAAAGCCAGTCCTTGGCAGATCCCTGTCTGGCTGCTGGGCAGAGAGAGGTGCAGCAGCTCCTCCACATGCAAAAAACACAGATGGTCCTAGTTCCTTCTGAAGGAGGTTAATGGGGTGACTAAGGATGTGCCAAAAGTCTAATGTACTACTGCAGACATCTTAAACCAATCCCAGCAGATCATTTCAGACTGTTCTGGCCCAAAAGGAGCCTTGCTTCTCAGGATCCGAAGTCCCAAATGAAAGTCCTTGCTCTTGATGAAGTACTGTGAGTTTTGTACAGCTGTAAACATGTAACCATGTAAATTAAGTGTATTGTACTTAGTCATTTTGACTTTACAAGAAAAATGTGTACACAGAGGTCTAGGCACCATCACACTTTAATTCTTTTTTTTTCTTGTCATTTTAACCTATCTTGCACAAGCAGAGGTTACTGGCAGATTTCTCCAGTTGCATACTTGCAAATATTATTTATTTGCCCAAGAGAGGTGGAGAACCATTTGTGAGCGTGCTAGAAGCTTGAGGTCCAGGAATATTATAAAAATATTGTTTTTAAGGCACTACATGAATACTATATAAAAGAATATTTATTTTACAGTACATAATATTATATAAAAAGGCACTATTTGCCTTTTAATTAGAGCCTGCTGCATTCAGACAAGGGGAAATGGCTTTAAACTGAATGAGGCTAGGTTTCAGAGTAGATAATAGGAAGAAATTCTTTACTGTGAGTGTGGTGAGGCACTGTGGCACAGGTTGCTCAGAGGAGATCTGGCTGCCCCGTGGCTGGATGTGTTCAAGGCCAAGTTGCATGGGGCTCAGAGCAGTGTGATCTTGTGGAAGGTGTCCTGGCCCATGGTGAGGTGGGTGAAACAAGATGATCTGTAAGGTCCCTTTCACCCCAAACCAATTTGTATTTCTGTGATTTGGTGAATATAAGGAGTTGACTGTATGCTGCTGCTGGGCTTTGTTAAACTGAGTATCCATAGGGGTTTGAGGCTTTCTTTGAAGCACATAAGTAGGACTTGCGTAGAATAGAGGTTTTGTGCTGACTCTCGGCATTTTTATGAGTGCCATTCAATTAGGATAAAAAGCCATGACTCACAGGACATTGACTCAGCACTTATCACATGAATAAGTTCTTTGCCCACATCCTGGCTTTTGCACTCCTTATTTCCCTAACCTGCAATCCTGCTTCCTTTTATACTCCTGTTACACCAAACTCACCCATTAGATTTCAGTGCACACACATCTAGATTTGTGACATTCTTTTTAGGAGGCAAATCAGGCTTACTTTTAGGAGCAGCTAATTTTTAAAATCTAAATGAAGCAATAGAAATAAATCACACCTACTAATCCACCAAGTCAGAGGTGCCAAATTCAGATTCATCTTACTGAAATTTCAGAACATCTGCAAGCTTGATTCTACCCTTACCAGTACAGACTGGTTTATATATATAGGACTGTTAATGTTGTGGTAGAAGGAATTGGGGGTGTTACACCACACACCTTCAATGATAACAATGTTTTCTTTCCTCAGGGGAGAGACTAAATCATATCCCTTGTGTCTTGGCTCAGCAGATGGGATAAAGAAACTGCCTGTGATGTTTTCTGTTTAAGATTCACATGCTGGTTTAGGAGGAGATGTACAGGTGACTGGAGACCGTACAAGCAAAATACATTTGTCTCAGTGCAAACAGGGCAGCCACAAATCTGGAGTAAATTGTTTGGTACTGGGAGCACTTTAGTTCTGGCTCTTGCATGGAGGTGTAGCTCAGATCCAGGCTGTGTGCTGCCAGCTGCTTGGAAAAGCTTCAACTGATCTCTGCCAAACTCCTGCAATGCAGTTCTGTTTTCAACTTTTTCTTGCCTTTGTTTTTGTTTTCTTCTTTCTTTTCCATTTTACAAGTGGCTGATTGATTGCCAGGGTATCAGAGGGAAAGAGAAGACTTGGATAATCCATGAGTGATAGGCTGACTGTGGAGGGCAAATGCTTTCTTCTATCTTACTACCTCCCCTTCTGCTCAGTGAGCAAGAAAAGCCTCACATGATGATGTCTCCAAACCTGAGACTGAGGAGATTTGCAATAAAGTCACCAACTTAGTCACTATAACCTAAATATTAAACTTGGGCAAAAATCATCTTTTCAACCAGCCCTTCCTCACATTAAATCACTGCCACCATATTTCAGAACTGAAGTACCAGCACTGTGTTCAAATCTGGAAAAAATTAGAGTTGAAGAGGAGACATTTTCTTCTGTATAGTGCAGAGCCAGTCCAGTGATTGCTTATGGATCTCTCATTGGTTCAGGAGTACTTTGTGTTTGCCTTGCCTTGCCTTGCCCTCCCTGCCCTACCCACCCACTCCCACCACCCACCGCCTTCCTTCCCCTTCTCTCCCCTTTTCTCCTTGGGTTTTTGTTGGTGTTTGGGTTTTGTTACTAGATGGGGTGTATTTTCTTATTCGCCAGCTCAGAGTAGTCCCAAAGAAAAGCATCAAGAGCTCCTCAACCGTTTACTTTCTCCAAGGTCTGATCATCTCTATCCAGATCCTCTCTAAGACATTTCTCTAACTTATTCTTAAAAGAGTTGGGCAGTGGGGTTTCTAGTGTTCCATCTGTTCCTCTGCTTGGAGCAACCATAGGCCTTGAAAGTGTTCTGTAGCTTCTAATCTGAAATTTAATTGTTTCCATTTACTTTCTGTCACATCCTCAGTAGACATGATAAGCAATTTATTATAACCCTCTTCAGAACACCTGTTGTTGGGGTGACATCTCACTTCCTTGTTTTCTCTTTTCTGAATGAACTCTTTTATTTTGGCTTTGCCTCTTACATCAGGTTTTCTAAGCTTGTTATCCTTAATGTATCATTTACATTACTTTGTCATTCTGAGGGATGATGCTCTTCACTGGACACTGCATTCCTTCAAAGGCTAGCCACTGGGTAGCACAAGAGAACAAGACCTCTCTGCTCACCCACCATATACTTTGCATCCCCAAGTGATACATTTTCATAATACAATCCACTTAGTTTCATATAAATCATCCTTAAAATAGTTGTGGGCAAGACTTGAAAAAAGTCAAGCATTTATCCCTGACTGATTTTCTGGCATTTTTCTGTTTCTCCCTAACTATTTAAATACCCCTTCCCTGAAGGTCCATCTCATCAGAAGGTCCATCAGGTCTCCAGAGATTAGCCAGCAGAGCACCCTATTGCTCTCCATTTCAACTACAATAACCTCTCTGCAAAGGTCCCTTGCCAGCCTTCTGGGTCTATGAACCTTTTTGTAATGCCACAGATGGGAGGTATAATGGTGTTCTTGCTCTTTTAACTCAGGAGGGCTCTAGGCACAAGTGTCTGTTTCTCTTTTTATCAAAAAACAACTCCCCCAGCTTGTTAACTGCTGTGGGGCCTGTGTGTATGAAGCTTATTTTACCTGGTCCCTGGTACGTAAGTGTCCACATCACAGAAACCTTCCCAGATGGTGCTTATGTTGATTCCTCATTGGAAAAGCCAAGGACACAGTAGGGGTGAAAACTGTTCTGCTTTTTTACACTTTTAAATCAATCCTTCCATACGGTCCTAGGAACAGTAAAAGGTAGACACAGGGGTTCAGCTGTGCTCAGGACTCTACACCATGTTCACAAAGAACAGTTCTCTACCTGATGTGGCCAATCTGGTCCTTGCTGCTACCTTAATATCTAGCTCTTTAAAATTAGATAGGGAAAAAATTTAAATTGCTGAGCTCAGGACACAACCAGACAAATCAGTTGATGGCCTTCAGAAATTCCTAGCTCTTCTAGACAGGAAGCCCAAGCCAGTGCTTTTCTGTAAGGCACAGCATAGTAGATGGGAAATAAAGTTACTCTTGTAGACAAGAAACATAGTGCAGGTGAGGAGTGTTGGAAAAATATTGTTAAAGTACAAGCTAATTTTCTATTCTTTGCTTCATTTTCTCCAGCTAAAAGCTGTGATTTTCTTCTCATGAGACCCAAAAAGTCAAGACTGTCTGAAAGAGTGATAGCGCATTTTTCTCTGTGAAAAATCTGGATGATGACTTGAAGAATTGGTCTCTGCTTTATAGGATGATCTGTCCTCTGTTGATGCTGTTGACTTCATTACATTTTCTCTTTCAGATACGACAGCTTTGGCCGCCTGACCAACGTGACCTTCCCTACTGGCCAAGTGAGCAGCTTCCGCAGCGATACGGACAGCTCCGTGCATGTCCAGGTGGAAACCTCCAGCAAGGATGATGTTACAATAACAACCAATTTGTCAGCATCAGGAGCCTTCTACACCCTGCTCCAAGGTGAGTTGGGCCACCATCCCTCTCCTAACCAAGTTGCACACAATGGATTATCCATCAGGAAACAGGCATTGTCTTGATAATCCCAGCACCAAAAATCACCTGCATTCTTAGTGCCCCAGGGCTCCCCACATGCTGGTACAGACACACACTCACACCTACTTAACCTCATTCCCTAGCACAGTGGATGCTCTGCAGCTGTTTTTCTGTTCCATTCCCAGCCAGTCGCCTTGCCGTGCAGACTTGTGCAGTACAATCCTTCATCATCGTTTCCATTATTGTTGTAACTAAAAGGGTTGCATAAATCATGCTGCACTTCCAGCCAACCCCTTTGCTTCAGTCTCTTGATGGCTTCTGACTTAACAGTTGCTCTCCTACTGGAGCAGCCTTCCAGCTGGTTGCTGGAGATCTGATTCTTTGTTCAGTAGTATTTCAAATACTCACAAGGAAGCATCTAGAAAACTGACCATCCCCAAAAGGTCTGTGTTTGAGTTATGAGGTAGTGTGGAAAGGCACAAAGGAGAAGTGGACAGGTGGGGTAGGACTGGCAGGACCAGTTTCTAGCTGTGGGAAATGAGCACAGTTGTGCCTGTGATAGGAATGTAGGAAGCAGAGGACTGATTAGGTGGGGGAAAAAGGAAATGAAGTGGGAGATTAAAGAGGAATAAATAGCAGGGGAGCACTGTGCTGACATGCTGGTAAGTGGCACAACCTGTACTGTACAGACAGTGCCAGCCTGGATCTCTGGATTCTGAAAGCTGAAGCCTCCTTAGGATCAGGATGAGCTATCACATCTGTTCCCTGGGGCTTGGGGAAAGGGAAGGAACTCTCAGACTCTGCTTTCTTTACTCCCCAGTTCTCATTCACTCTGTCTGTGACTGATTACAATGGGGTGTGAAACATCTTTTCTCCTTGTGAGGAACAAATTGCTCCAAGTGGGGCAAGCGTGTTCCAGAGTGCCATTTATTCCCACATCTCCGGGATACAATTTCCTTCTACTTCCCTGTAACAAGATCAACCTTTCCTAAAAGAAAATGCCTGCTATGCCTGAAACACTGCTTTTGCCCTTTTGATGAGGGCAGCTGAGAGGGTTCAAGGTGTCCCCATATTCCTGTAGGGAAACACTTTCCTATTCTTTACTTGAGCCTGTAAGACAGATGGAATCTACACCAGCCCATCTCACTCACTCACTCACTCACTCACTCACTCACTCACTCACTCACTCACATTAAGATGTGTGGCAACTGTACAGACATGAGGTTGGCTTCACCTCAAGAGCCTAATTCAGCAACAGAGCCCACTGTTAGGGGGCCCTTTAGTGACAAAATTGACTGTGGTGTGTTTTATATACTCAGTGCTGAAAGCAGTTACATAATGGTACCACAGCCAATTCTGTCAGTGTCCTGCCCTCTGGCACAGGGACATTCTGGCCATTAGAATATGCAGAATTACAAACAGCTTAACTATCCTCAGAAGTATAAAATTATGAAACTGTTTGCATCTGAAAAAACTTACTTAAAACAAAGATCTGGATAATGTTGCAGAAGAGGTGGCTTGGTGAACCAAATTCCTGGTGAGCCCTTCAGGAAACCTGGATCACACTGTGAACAGGTGAGATCTGAGAAGGCTTTTTCAGAAGATTGCAAATTCCTGTTGGATGGATTTAGGAGCTTCTACAACAGGCACATCAACACTCCAGTGGGATTTTGTCTTCTGGACTAGTGACAAAGTGAGCGTATGTTCAATGCCAAAGTAGGGCAGAAGTACCCTAGAGCCAAAGCAGCCTAAAATACAGCATCCAACAGCCCATGGATTTCATATAGCCCTTGAGAAATGCCTTCCAGAGGCAGGGAAGAGTCTTCTCTTGGGAAAATGTTGAAAATAGAAGATTTACATTCTCCACACTGTACCATAGCACTGGTGACCATAACACTTCTGTGGAGCTTATGTAACACGAAGGGAACATCATGTGTCTGATTAATTTAATGTAAACCTTCAAGCCTTCCTCTGTTTCCTGGTGAAGGAAAAAAAAAAAGGAGAAATATATTCACTATTCAGGGATATTTCACTGATTTGATTTAAAGCACATCTCCTAATACTTTAGCACTAAACTAAGCATCTACGAAAGGTGTGGCAGCCAACGGGCTGGCCTTTCTCTCAATTTGCAGACTCAAGCGTAGAGGGGGCTGGATCTGGCTGGAGTCTGTGTCAAACACCATCAACCTACAGTACTCAGTGGTAGAGCTAAAAGACTTGGATCTGCATTGTGGATCACTGCTGTATGTTTCTGGCAAAATCCTGTGCCCCAGCAGTTTCGCTGTCACTGCCGTGTAAAGTTGAGAGGTGATTCTGCTGAGGTGTCTGTGGCAGAACTACAGCTGGCTACCACAGGAGCAGGATGAGACCCACATAAAAAAGGACCAGCTGGTGTCACATTTCCTTCCCTAACTACACCAAGCTGTGCTCTTTGCTGGTCTATTTCTTGAGGACAAGAAATGGTAATTTCACTGTGATCTTGTTTCCTGCTGAGCTATACCGGAGCAGCTAGTGAACAAAACCCAGCTTGCCTCAAAAAGGAAAGACAATTAATGGCAATTTTCAATGGGTGTTTTTATTCACCATCAAGAGTTTATGGCAGGCTGGGAGACAGAAATGGTAATATTTTCCAGTTTTGAGGAGCTTCAGATAAGGCAATGTTTATATAATATGTTTTTAAAGCCATTCTGCACTGAATAAGTCTCATGCTTTCTTACCCTTCTTGAGCTACTCTCTGTGGAGATAAATGCCAGCTGGAGATTCAAAGGATGGGCTTTCAGCCTGCCTGATTCCTGAGGGAAGCAGAGGAGAGATTTCTCTTCTGTTCAACTCCTCCTGAATTCCCAAATACTGGCCTCAAAATCTGATCTTTCAAGAGCTAGTGGAGGCCAGATGCATAGAGACATGTGGGAGCTTAATGCCTCTGCTTTCTCTCCAAACATAAGAACTTCAGTTGCCTCCTGAAAGCTTTCTCAAGGGAAAGGATTTGGCTGTTGTTTGGGGAACTGGTTAGCATTAACTTGCTGTGCAATTTCCTGTCACTTGTGAGACAGTGAATGAGCTGAGGAAAGTAGGTGGCCCCACTTTCTCATATACTGTTGTGAAATTAGGATCTTTAGGATATAAAAGCATGGAAAGTTTTCAGTCAGACTGATTTAAAACAAATATCTCACCACACAGTGTTTTAGCCTAGAGGAAGAGGTTTGAACCTGCATCCTTTGGTAAGGTATTACACAGGTTTTTTCACTTTTTTAACCTGTGCAAGATTTTCTGCAAGAATATGAGGTGCTGAACCTCATCAAAATGAAAAAGCAATTGTCCATGTTTACTGTCCCTGATGAAACCAATGTTTTGCTCCTGTTGAGTGGGACAGGTGAGTGACAGAGTGCATTTGGTTACAACCATCTAAAATGCTGATGCAGCATAGGTGAGGGAGCAAATGAAGAGCTGGAGCTGTATCGTCAAAGATGAGCAAAGAACTCTTTTCTGTCTTCAGACCAAGTCCGAAACAGCTACTACATTGGTGCTGATGGCTCCCTCAGACTGATGCTCGCCAATGGCATGGAGGTGGCCCTGCAGACGGAGCCACATCTGCTGGCTGGCACTGTCAACCCCACGGTGGGGAAGAGGAATGTCACCCTGCCCATCGACAATGGCCTCAACCTCGTGGAGTGGAGGCAGAGGAAGGAGCAAGCGAGAGGGCAGGTCACTGTCTTTGGACGTCGGCTGAGGGTAAGTGAGAACCACGAGCACTTTTGGCCTCCACTTCCCATCTCATCAAGTCCCCAGTCTCATGGCAGAAAGGGATGGGTACAATTTGTATTGTCTGCAATAAGGATGGAGCTGCAGGACAGAGAACTGGCTGTTCACCCTCAGTGACATAACCTTTATGACTGGAGTGTATCATTATGTCTCCTTATGTGCTGATGTTCCCTTAGCCATCAAAGATGGTACTGCTGATCTCCCTACCAGTCCTCTGCATCACTGGGAATGTGTGACCTCCCATCAGATGCCACAGGTTTAGCCATCATCTCAGGCTGTTTAAGAAAGCCGGGGACAGTCATAACTATAAAATACTACACCAGTTAGTGTGTTAGTGCAGGTGTTTTCCACCTGTGCTGCTAGAAGTGCTAGAGCAGAGCACTGAAAGCCTTCTGTGCGTATCAGGACAGGCTGAGAGAGCTGGGGTAGTTTAGCCTGAAGAAAAAAAGGCTCCAGGGAGATCTTAAAGCACCTTCCATTACCTAAAGCAGCTCCAAGAGGAGCTAAAGAGCTGGAGAGAGACTTAGGACAAGGGTATAGAGTTACAGGGCAAGGGGGAATGAATTCAAACTAAAAAAGAGAGAGTTTGGATTAAATATTAGGAAGAAATTCTTTACTGTGAGAATTGTGAGACACTGGCACGGGCTTCCCAGAGAAGCTGTGGCTGCCCCATCCCTCGAAGTGTTCAAGGTCAGCTTGGATGGGGCTCTGAGCAACCTGGTCTAGTGGAAGGTGTCCCTGCCCATGGGGGATTGGAACTACAAGATCTTTAAGGCCTCCCTCCTACCCAAACTATTCATTGATTCTATGAATACTGTTCATTGGGAAACCTCAGAAAAAACTCTAGATTCCTGAAATTGCTAGTCTGTTGAACCTGTTGAAGAACTGGGCTTGCAAAGCATTGCACCATAATTGCTGTTGTTCCCTGAAGTGTTACAGGCAGCTCCAGCCTGACAGTACTCTTCCTCCAGGAGGGCCCAGACCTTTCTGTGCTTGAGACTGATGTGTTTTGAAAACATTGTTCCGCACAATGCACCTCATACTTGTCAGGGCTGTTTAAAGATCTTGCCCAATAAGCTGTAATTCATCTGCTAACTGCTGGCAAAGCTGGGAACTTGTAATAGCAATTCCTGTGCACTCACCCTGTACCTTGCTAGTCTCAGAGTCACAGGCTGATGAACGGTTCCTGGGAAGCTGCTCAGCACCTGGCAAATTCAGACCCTCTGAGAAAAATGCTTAGTGCTGTGTAATGCCACCACAGCAAAAGGATTGCAGCTATTTATTCACACTTAAGCTTGGCAGTAAATATCAATGCTCTGGTTTCAGGATATGTGTTTCCCAGTCCTTGCTCTTCACCTCTCCCTATTCCCTGCTGCATGACCCCTGCCACTTTGGTGTGATTTCTCCCATCTCTCCTCGCTCACACTTGTCAAGTATTTCTCTTCAATCTCTCCACCCCAGCCTCTGTTCTTTTCCCCATGGGTCGATAGCCTCATATTTTGTTACCAGGAGAAAAAAATGCAAACAGTAATGAAAGCTGAAGCTGCTCTTTCAGTGTGAACTGCTGTGTATCTGCAGATCAGCTGTCATCACACTTTTTTGTTGGGTTTGTCTTGGGGGGCTTCTTTTATTTTATCTTATTTCATTTCATTTTATTTTAATAACTGATGAAATTTGCAGAAAGGTCTTTTTTCTGAAAAGAGAGGGTGTTCTGAAATTTGCAGTTGGGTCAAGCTATTTGGTGTTCAAAATAGTTTCCACTCTTTTAGCCACAGCTCAGTTGCCTGTATCAGTTTTATCTCCCAATATTTTTGTAGTAGATTCAAACACAGAATGTGTCTGTGTTTTATATTGTACTACAGTTGGAAAAACACTGGCAAAATAAATTTCCAGGCTAGTTGCTGGTATCCCTATAAATCTGACAGCATTTATTCACATTCTGAGCCTATCAGGGCCCTTCTAGTGAAACAGAAGTGCATCTTACATGGTCGAAGGATTCAGATAGGGCTGTGTTCAGATGTTCAAAGCAGTTGAGGGTGTGCGAGATGTTTTAAACGGTGTGCCTGTGTGTGCATGGCAGCATCTGCACCCCTTTTACAAAAACCTGCAAGGTGCTAATTGCCTCCCTGGGGATTGCACAACATTTAACATACTCTCTGTGTGATGTTCCCCTCTTCCCTCACACCAATAATTGCTGCTTTCCCTGGCAGGAGAGAAACTTAGGAAACTTAAGAAAGTTAAATTCAATATGGTTTGGTTCATTTTGGGAAACATTACCATTTTCTGCTGTATTTGACTAAGTTGCTACTTTCCCTCTCCCCTCACCCCACTGCTCACGTTAGGCAGCAGCAAAGACATGGTGCTCGATGGGGAAGGAACATCCCACAGAGGCTCCAGCATCATTCCGTGAAGCCTTTGAAGTGAGGACAACACGATCTGGACACAAGGATCCACTTTTTATGAGTTGTGCCTCTTCCTCCCACGGTGTGCTTGGGGACTGGCAACCTGTTGCCATGACCTCGATGAGCTCCCAGCATGATGGGGCCACTTTCACAGCTGCCTCCCTGACCCTCTCTAGAAAATAATACAATACAGAGTTCCTTATTGCATGGATAAGGCACACAGCAGGGACTTCTGCCCGCATGAGGAGAAAGAGGACAGCCCTGATACTTTTTTCCTGTTCCACAAGTGCTGACCTGGCTCTGTACTTGACCAGGCAGCTGTAAAGCAGCACAAATGTGTTAAAGCAGCCCCTTTCACTTTTGCTGTCCCACACACCCCATGAAAAGTTGTGATGCTTTATCTGCCCACCTGGCAGTGAGGTATCTTTGCTGATTGGCTGCATATGAATTCCACCCATCCCTGGCCATCAGCAGCAACAGACTCCATTTGCAGAGAGAGCATTAGGTAAATGCTGCTTCAAGGAGCAGGACTCCTCCCTCCCTTTTTATTTATTAAACAAACTTGAGTTTTTCAATAAAGAATGATGTAAAATAATCTCTGACAGTAGAGCAAACAGGACAGCAAAAAGAGACAGAGCTGCGGGCTCAGTCCTTCTGTTTATTTAACCATGGTAATTCCTGTCATAAGTCACTTTTTTTCCCCAAGACCTTGGCAGCAGGTTAATGGTGGCATCAAGACCTAATATCCCAGAAATTCCCAGAGCCATCATGACCAGAGAGGAATATGGTGCTAGCCATTCCTGGTGTGCTGACTAATAAAGATGGTCCAGGATCATCTCCATAATTTCTGCAAGACATTGAGGTCTGGCAATGGCCAGTTTCAGCAGTTTGTTGGGGAAGTTCCTTTGTAGGCAGCCGTTCATCACATGGATGTTGTTGGCTCCTGGAGTTCTCATTGCAGGAGTATTTTTTGCCCTCCTCTGCTAAAGGTTGCTGGGCTGTTTTCAGGAGATTCCTCTCCCTTTTTGTGCTCTTGTGTTCCCAGGGAGATCAATGTATGTTGTTTAGTCATCATTTAAGCTAAAGGACTGCCAAAGGAAGCTTTGGAGAAATCAGAGATGGTGGTGTGCTTATGCTCTTTTTGGTTTTTTTGGTTTTTTTTTTTGTTTTGTTTTGTTTTGTTTTTTTCTCCAGAGGAAGCTAAGAGATTGAATAAAGTACTGTGAAACGTGAGTTTGGAGTTAAATTTAGTCTCTCACACAATTTAAAAGGGATGCCAAATCCACTGTGAACTGTGGATTTAAATTTACCCTGTCTTGATCCTGTGCTGATCACAAGCCTTGTCAAACACTCTGAGGGGCAAAGTCTTTTTGCAGGAGGTTTTCAGACTTCATTCCAGGGTAGAGTCTGGGATGGAGGATGGCACTTTATTTAGCTGCTCACCATAAAACACAGTTATTGGACTGCAGCCTGCAGCCCTGTCAGTTCTTCTGCAGAAAATTCACTTCAGTACAAGGCATGCCCTTGAACAAGTATGAAAAAGATTTAGACCTTCTTCAGAGGCTACTGGCAGGGTAGAGTTCACTTTGCTATCACCTTGAGAGGTTACTGTTAGCACTGCAGCACTTCTCAGATAAAAGAGACAGTACACCAAGAGAGCAGAAGAAAACAAATCATTAAAAAATAAAATACAGGAAAAGAGAGATTGGTTCCAGCTACTTGTGCAGACATTGCTTGCCAGAGCATAGGGAGGGTAAAACAATTTATGGCACCAGTCAGAGGATACAGACATTTGGACTGAGCTTAAAGAGCTATCCAGGGACCTGCTGTTTGGTCCTTCCAGCCCAGTGAATGGCACTGTTGCTAACATACTTCTCAGGAAGACCTCATTCAGCCTGGATTACTGTTCCAGCCCTAGAAGAGCTCTTTCCAGCTTTCTTGGCAAAGACCTGGAACAGGGGAAGCTGCAGCTCCAGGATGGAGCTGCTCTGTGAATATATGGGAGGCAGAGATGCTTTTACTTCCTGCTTTGCTTTCTTTTTTTTGCAAGGAATTTTCACTCATGTTTCTATCTCTATAGCAGCAAGCACCTAGGAGATACCAAATTCCTCTTAGTTACACATGTGCGTCTGTACTTAAAGAGTTTTGATACCTTTTAAATTATTTTCCAGCTTCCCTGTTACAATGGCTGATTTCTTCTCTCTCATTGCACACTTACACTCTATTTCACACATATTTAATTAGAGCATTGTCTACCTTTCTACTAAGTTTCTTCCCTCAAGTTATACCCACCTTTTACCCTTGTTACTCATAAATTGAAAATTGTTGTTGCACTTGCCTCTTCTCTTACCTCATCCTCAAACTTATATCATGGCAACAATTCCTTCTCTCCCCACATCCTGGGATACCTTCTTTTGAATTCTGGCTCTCTGGTGTCCTCATTCTCTAAGCTTCAGCATAGATGTCAGCCCATGCAAGACAAAGGCACTGCAGTGATTCAGCCTTTCCTTCTCATGTTCTTCCAGATCTGAGGAACCTCTCCACTGTTGATTCAACCCCATCCTTTCTCTTGCTGTTTAGTGCTCAGATACTCCCACATCCCTAAAAATACAGCAGGAATTCAATCATATATCCTTGGCCACTGCGCAGTGGCCAAGCTCAAAGCTGGAAGGAGCAGAGAACAGTGCTCAGGTCACAGAATTATAGAATCAGATGTTGTTCAAGTTTAAAAAGACCTCTAAGATCATCAAGTCCGTGCAAAGCTGTACAAGTCAAACAAAAATAAAGACCATCACCATATTCACCACTAAACCATGTCCTTAAGTGCCATATCTGCATGTGTTTGAACACTTCTAGTCAGTGTTTGGGAGTGTCAGTGTTACCCAGTGCAGGATAGGGCAGTGTTTTTAAATTGCTCTAAAAACTTCATAGCAAGCAGCAAACTCTGGTTTACCGACTGTAGCTGAAGGGCTGCAAAAGGGAACAGAAAACCAAGTCAGCTCTTCGGAGTTTGAGATTCATCCAAGGAGAATCTACACCCTTCCAGATGAAAGATGTTCACTAGCTGAAAGAGATTTGGAAGTAGTGGGATGGAGAAAGAGCTATCTTTACTGGCAAGCTCATATGAGGATACTGGGTTTCCTTCTTGCTTTCAAACCAGTACTTTGCTGCTGTGGTGATATGGCTTTGTAAGTCTCCTCGCACACGTGGCTAAACATGAGTTGTATTATCAGCTCGTTTTTGTATTGCTGTGCACTGCAATCCCTGATTTGAAATGTATTCCTGCTCTTGCCTTTGAAGTAAATACCTTTGCTTACCTTCAGTGCCTCTGCATTTCTGACGATCAGAGTATAATTATGCCACTCTGAATAACCCCAGGACAATGAAGTTAAAGCACCAGATCTTACAGGAAAGTTCCTACTCTGTGTAGCATCTACAGTGGTTAAAGCCTCCGTATTTCATCTCAGGGAAATGCTCAACCTCCAATGCCTGCATTATATTCAGTAAAGTCAGAGAAAAGTACTGATTTCTGCTATGTTGGCACAGCATCCATCTCTTTCCTACAAGTGTTTTTTGATATGCATTAGAACAAAAGACTCAATATTCTAGGTTTGCTAAGTAGAATATCTTGGAAATATTCCTTGCAACAAATTGTCATTCTCTGTTCTGTAGGTTACATCTGCTGTAGCAGTCCTAAACCTAGATTTGGGATATGAGCAATATTCCTTCACTGTCATGTTTCAAAAGTACCATACTTTTGCCTCTGTCCTCACTGAAGTCAGTAAAAGCAGTGTTAAGACAACTCTTTGCTTTAAAAATTGTGTCATGTCCAGCAGCTGGATACTCTGCAGTGTGGTGTAAAGAGATATTTGGTGAAACAAGGCTAGTCTTTCTAACTTAAACTGTTTCCAACTTCCTAATTCTCCCTCTTTTTCCTGTAGGTTCACAACAGGAACCTGCTGTCCCTTGACTTTGATCGTGTGACAAGGACTGAGAAAATCTATGATGACCACCGCAAGTTCACACTCCGCATCCTCTACGACCAGGCAGGGAGGCCCAGTCTCTGGTCACCCAGCAGCAGACTGAATGGGGTCAATGTCACCTACTCCCCAGGAGGACACATCGCAGGGATTCAGAGGGGCACAATGTCACAAAGGATGGAGTACGATCAGTCTGGCAGAATTACATCCAGAATCTTTGCTGATGGTAAATCATGGAGCTACACCTACTTGGAGAAGGTGAGAATGCTCTTACTGCTCAGAGATGGTGCATTTGAGGCACATGGGCTTTGCTTTTTGAGATCAGTACAGCTGCACACCTTCACCTCAGGTAATTGCTTGTCCTTATGGTCCAGTCCTCCTCTTCTGGCCCACTAAGGTCATAGTGCTTTGGTGCCAGACCACCACAGAGCAGTTGAAAGTTGTCTGAGATGACTTTTTCCCAGTCATGCTGAGATCATGTGAACTGTGAAGCTTTGGCATGTGATTTTTAAGCACAATCTTGCTTTATTGAGTCGACTGCAATATAAAATATGCTCAGATAAAGTCAGCAGAGTGAACAGTAGGGTTTTCCAGTAGGATTTTTTTTAGTGAAAATGACTTATACAGTCTGATATCCTACCTTCTTCAAGTGGAGTGTTTCGACTTACAAAAATACATGTAATTAATAAGTGAGGCATTAATTCAGCCACTGTTGTAGCACACTTTGCAATGTTTCCTGGGGCCTGCACTCCATAGGTTAGCATAGAACTTATATTTTCTCAGTATTACCCTTCACCATTACACTGCCCAGTGACCCACAGATCCATAAACGATATACCTGGGACTGGAAATTTTTATTCCTGGTTTTTGAATAACGCCTATCTCTAAAACAGTTTAAGGAAACTATAGTTGTGCCATATCTTTTTAAAAGGAAGAAGTATTGACTTACTCCTTGTATTGTACAATCTATGTGGATTGTTCGTTATATGCAAAAAAAAAAAAAAACCAAAAAAAAAAACAACTAAATCCCAGAACAAATAAGCATGCACGCAGAAGTTTGGAGGAAGAGGATAATAGAAGATGGGTTGACAGAATCAATTAAGTCAGCACTGCAAGGTGTTGGGAGACACTTTTTCAAGCATTCTTTAAGTAGCTCTACCAATTTTATTTAGTTAGTTTTCAAAGGCTATTGGCACAAGGAATTTGGAAAGACAGCTATAGAGTAGTGATTTGAAAAACTGAGCATTCTGAACTTGGACCTTCCTCACTGCATTAACTGCTTCTTCCACTGACCCACTCCTATTTGTGGATACTTGATGTGCCATGTGCAGCTCCTTACCTCTCGCTGTTGAATTCTGTGGGTGTAGAGATTTGTCCTACTTGCCCTGCTCTTTGGACTGAGGAGTCTTACCTGTTTTGTGAGGGTATAATTTTTCTCAAAAAACAGGGATATAATCTATACTTTTCTTCTTCCCATCCAGTCCATGGTGCTGCTCCTTCATAGCCAGAGACAGTACATCTTTGAGTTTGACAAGAATGACCGGTTGTCCTCAGTGACCATGCCCAACGTTGCCCGTCAGACTTTGGAAACCATCCGTTCCATTGGTTACTACAGGAACATCTACCGACCTCCAGAAGGCAATGCCTCCGTAATTCAGGACTTCACAGAGGATGAGCAGCTCCTCCACACTTTGTACTTGGGCACAGGGAGACGTGTCATCTACAAGTATGGGAAGCTGTCCAAGTTAGCCGAGATGCTCTACGATACCACAAAGATCAGTTTCACATACGACGAAACTGCAGGCATGCTGAAGACCATAAATTTGCAGAATGAAGGGTTCACCTGCACAATCAGGTACAGACAGATAGGACCCCTCATTGACCGACAGATTTTCCGCTTCACTGAGGAGGGCATGGTGAATGCACGCTTTGACTATAACTATGACAACAGCTTCCGGGTGACCAGCATGCAAGCGGTCATCAACGAGACGCCTTTGCCTATTGATCTCTATAGGTACGATGATGTGTCAGGCAAAACTGAGCAATTTGGTAAATTTGGGGTTATTTACTACGATATCAACCAGATTATCACCACTGCTGTCATGACCCACACTAAACATTTTGATGCCTATGGCAGGATGAAGGAGGTCCAGTATGAGATATTCCGGTCTCTCATGTACTGGATGACTGTGCAGTACGACAACATGGGGAGAGTGGTTAAGAAAGAGCTGAAGGTTGGCCCTTACGCAAACACAACTCGTTACTCATATGAATATGATGCTGATGGCCAGTTGCAGACTGTGTCTATCAATGACAAACCTCTCTGGCGTTACAGCTATGATCTAAATGGAAACCTCCATCTCTTGAGTCCAGGGAATAGTGCCCGCCTTACACCACTCAGGTATGACCTCAGGGACAGGATTACTAGACTGGGGGATGTGCAGTACAAAATGGATGAAGATGGCTTCCTGAAGCAAAGGGGCAATGATATTTTTGAGTACAATTCGGCTGGCCTGCTCATCAAAGCCTACAATAAAGCAAGTGGATGGAGTGTGAAGTACCGCTATGATGGCCTAGGAAGGAGAGTCTCCAGCAAAACCAGCCATGGCCATCACTTGCAGTTCTTCTACGCAGATCTGACCAACCCAACCAAGGTTACCCATTTGTACAACCACTCAAGCTCTGAGATCACCTCGCTGTACTATGACCTCCAAGGCCACCTTTTTGCGATGGAGCTCAGCAGCGGCGATGAATTCTACATAGCATGCGATAACATTGGCACTCCTTTAGCTGTCTTCAGTGGGACTGGCTTAATGATCAAGCAGATACTGTACACAGCATATGGGGAGATCTATATGGACACTAATCCCAACTTCCAGATCATCATTGGCTATCATGGAGGACTGTACGACCCCCTCACGAAGCTTATCCACATGGGGCGGAGAGACTACGATGTGCTAGCGGGTCGCTGGACAAGTCCAGACCATGATATGTGGAAGCATCTGAGTAGCAATAACATAATGCCTTTCAACCTGTATATGTTCAAAAACAACAACCCCATTAGCAATTCTCAGGATATCAAATGTTACATGACAGGTAAGACATTTAAATTACTAAACATTTTCACAAGCTTACCATCAGCAAATAGGTGTCATGGTCTAATGCCAGGTGGAACTAAGCCCCACACCACAGCTGCTCAATCACTCCTCCCAGGTGGGATGGGAAGCTGAAAAGGTGAGAAAACCCACAGACAGAGATTGAGATAAAGGCCGTTTAATAGGAAAAGCAAAAGCTACTTGTGTAAGAAAAACAAACCCAGAAATTCATTCTCTAATTCCCATCAGCAGGCATCCATCCCCAGGACAGCAGGGCTCCATCCCACAAAACAGTAGCTTGGGAAGACAAACACCATCACTCCAAACATCTTCTCCTTCCTTCTTCCTCCCCAGCTTTACATGACACCCTATGGTCTGGGATATCCTTCGTGTCAGTCAGGAGCAGCTGTCTACCTGTGTCCCTTCCCAACTCCGTGTGCACTCCCAGCCCCCTTGCTGGTGGTATGGGGTGAGAAGCAGAAAAGACTTTGGCTCTGTGTGAGCACTGCTCAGCAGTAGCAAAACCATCCCTGTTTACCATCTGTTACCAGCAGTTTCCAGAACAAATCCAACCCACAGCCCTGTACCACCTACTGTAAATTAATTTATCCTCACCAAAACCAGTACAATAGGTAATTCCTCTCTCAGTGTCCTGATAACCATGAGGTTTTCCATTCTTCAATTAATGGACATAAGTTTTAGTTTGCTAGTTGGACCCCCATGTACAGGACATGTTTAATTCATTAGCATAGGTGGAGATTGTAATCCCCAAATCTGTTTCCTTTTCTCTTCATAGGCATTTGTTCCTGTTATTTTGCTTACAGTTTTTTGTCCCATCAAATATATGAAGTTTAGCTACCAATTAACGTCCTGATAACCATTCTCTTTTAGAGGGGTAGCTCAGTTTACACAGTTTTGCCTAGAGATTTATTTGCAACTAAACAAATGGCATACAGATTTGTTTTAGCAGAATCACAAAGCAGTTTAAACCTTTCATTACAGTCAGCCATTTCAGAGCATTCAGAGCATCTACATGACTACTACACTACTAGCTATGTAGTTCAAAGTTAATCTGCCCCACAGAATTAACTGTCTACAAAAAGTCAAGAAAAGAAAATGCATTAGACATAAAGGACAGATTATGGGGCACACCTACCCCAAAGCTTGACACCATCTCTGAACTACTTCCCCTGAAACTTTTTAAAATCACTGTAATATGAGCTCTGGGATGTTTTTACAGAACAATCTTTTGATGTTAAATGTCCTTCCTATATTCATAGAAATATAGAATCATTTAGTTTGGAAAAGACCTTTAAGATGATAAAGTCCAACTATTAAGCCAGCACTACCACATCCACCACTAAACAATGCTCCTAAGTGCCTCAACTACACGGCTTTTAAGTCCCTTCTGGGATAGTGTCTCCACCACTGCCCTGGGCAGCCTCTTCCAGTGCTTGACAAGCCATTTTGTGAAGAAATTTTTCCTAAAATCCCATCTAAACCCTCCCTGGTGCAACTTGAGGTTGTTTCCTCTTGTCCTATTGGTTGTTATCTGGGACAAGAAACCAACCCTCATCATACTGCAATCTTCTTTAGGCAGTTATAGAGAGCAATAACGTCCCCCCTGAGCCTCCTTTTCTCCAGGCTGAACACCCCCAGCTTCCCCAGTCACTCCTCATCAGACTTGTGCTCCAGGCCCTTCCCCAGCTCCACTGCACTTCTCTGGACATGCACCAGCACCTCAGTGTCTTTCTTGTAGTGAGGAGCCCAAAACTGAACAGGATTTGAGGTGTGGCCTCACCATTGCTGAGTGCAGGGGGCCATTCACTGCCTGGGTCTTGCTGGCCACACTATTGCTGATACAGGCCAGGATGGCACTGGGCTTCTTGGCCATCTCATCATATTTGCATGTGTGCCATCCCCTGCCTGTGCTGAGGTAGCAGCGTGAGGGACCTCACTAGCAAACTCTTCCTCTACCACTGGTGTGCTGCCCCCAGGTTTATCTCCAGCCAGCTTTGTTTTATCCCTTTCTCCCTTCAAACCTGATTTCATACTGTGTGCAACAATGGTAGCAAGGAGAAGGGTTTGAGAAGTCTGAGAAGACATTTGGTGAGACTATTTTCTAGATACTTCACATTAAAAAGCAAAGTGCCACAATCACACATCAAGTGTACATACTTCTTAAGGAAATTGAGTTAGTTTTTAAATGGTCCTGCTGCATCTATCACAACCTCTCATATTCAACAATAATTGCATTCCCCTGAGTCCCGAGATTTGCTTAATAGTAAATGAAAGCTACAAAGTAAAAATCTTGGGGTTTCTCTCCTGCTTGTTTTTCTAGCCATTAGGATTTGTGCTTTCAGGTTCTTCTGCAGTAATCAAAAGGATTAGATCATGGGGATTTTTCACAAAAAGTTGTTTTCTCCAGAGCTGAGAAGATGATGCTACAAGGGAAGTAAAATATGTCAAAAGATGCAAACTAAGATCCTGTATGTTGCTCTCACTCTGGTAATTAAAGCTGGGAGGAAATACCTCAAGATAACTTTTCCTATCAGAAAACGTTTATTTGTCAAAACTGAATTTGTTTATGGGGGAGGGTTGAGCTTGAGAGATTTCTCAGCAGAAACATAAACAGCTCTCAAAATTGTCTAAATGGCAAATTCCAAAATGTCCTTAAAGAAAAATCCATTTTGGATTTTCAACCCTTTCAAGTTAAGTCTAAACTATTGATTGAAAACTGGAAAAGAAAAATCAGGAGTCAAAACCAAAATGGAGTTTAATTCAGAAGTTAATTGGAAATTTTTGGGTTGAACTGATCTAGTTTTTGAACTGTTGCTTTGTGACATATTAGCAGATTCTTGTTTTCCTGCTCAAATTAAGACAGGGCAAAATATTTCTTCTAGCCCTGTGTTTGAACAGGTGCACAGCTTCCCACACAGCTCTGACAATAAAATCAAGATGTCAAAACCTGATACACTAATATTTTATATGCACCAACTAATTTTTTTTTCCATAGTCTTGTAAGTTCTATTTTTAGTTTTTCAAGATTACAGACCCCAAATAAGTTTCAAGTTTCTCCTTCCCCAGTGCATGGAAGAAGCAGGCCATGCTATGGGATGAGTGCTGTGACACGAGGCTGCTGTCCCAGCACTTCTTTCTGCTCAGGCTTTCAGGCATCTCATGGGCATGACAAGATTGTCCTTGTCATCATCACAACCAAATCTGCCCAGATCTGGACACAGGGAACTGCTTTCTGTCCCTCCATTCCCACACTGGGGCCTGCTTGTCATTAGGGGAGCTCAGTGCCCTGAACACAGGTGGCCAACACGTGCTGTGGTCCACAATGATGAGGTCTCTGAGATTATGGAGATTGAAGGTGTGTGGAGGGGAGAGCAGGAGAAGCAAGTATTTATGTTTTGAGAGGCCCATTGTTATACATGAATATTTTAGTGATTGTACACTTCATGGCACAGAGCTTTGCTGCCAGCTTCAGCAGTCCTGATGGATTGAACTGACATTTCCATTACATGTGTCTGCATTAAGCACTCTTTTTCTTTGCCCTCAAATGAATTTACTGTGAAATGTGTTGGCAGGGTTACTGTAGCTGAAAAAAACCTCTGTGATGTGAAATGTACTTTTCTGTCAAAAAAGTTGTCACTGCCTCCTGGCAAATTAGTATTTTCCCCTCTGTTTTCTCAGCTCCACACCTTCCTCCCATGGTTTCAGGTTGTTCGTTTTGGTGGGTTTTTTTGTTCTGGGTATTCCAACACCTCTTCCCAAAAAGAACAAACTCCTGTTTGCAAATGTTTTGGAAGTCAGTTTTATGAGAAGTATAAGAAACCCCCTCTGTATTGGATATTTCCGGACATGTTATTTATTTTTCGGCAGTTCAGTATCCATGCTCTGTATCCTTTTTTAGCATTTTTGAAGTCCTTGGGAAATTATTCTGACCTTCACTGTTTTACTTTATTCTCCTGACCACCTGGTCCACAATATGTACATCAAAGTTCTTCATTTGAGATAAGAAGGATTTGGAAGCAGGCTGGCTTAGCACTAGGCAACAAAATAATCAAATGAGTCTTTTCATTTCTTTGATACCCCCCCAACCTCTCTGTTTCAAAGACACTCCAAAAACAGTCTGTACATTGAGTGAACAGAAGTGTTTTTATTACAGAAATCCTCCCTCTTCCACATGGATTGTCGCAAGGGCTTTTTGGACATCTGCCCAATCGCAACATTTTGGCCTGTAGGAAAACAAGCAACAGATAGTGTGTTTGTTTGGCTCCTTATTCTCCAGTCATCTGGAACGGCGTTATTTGCCGCTTGCATCCATAATTTCTTTTCCAACCAGTTCTTCAAAACATTAATTTAGGCTCATGGGAATAGAGAAAAAAAATTCAAAGATGCATATTTGATTATTTAAAGCTTTTCCGTCTTCAGATTGTTTCAACAGCGCTTATTGAGTATAGCAAAAAGAAAATCAAGCCTTTGCACTTCCAGCTCGAAGCAGAGCAATCGCCAACAGAATTCCAGATACATCCAAACACTTAAGACTCCTGGGAGCTAATATTAGTTAAACTTTACCTTCATAACTTTCTTTATCATGCAATTGCTATTGTGTACCAAATGCACACCATATTGCTCAGGGACTGTAGCAGGTGTGTCCTCTGGAGCAAAGTGAAGGCAAACAAGGTGTGCTCATCAAAAGTTCTGAAGTTAAGGGGGGAAATGATGCTTTTCCCATGCAGATCTGGGAGTTACTCAACTTCATAATTTTTTCCTTCAGCAGATTAACTTTCGGCTGCTATTCCTAATAGCTGTGAAACCAAAAATCAAGGAAGACTTTGTAATCTACTGGCAAGTAAATGCAGGAATGATGTCCCAAATGGCTGGTTTTCCATCATGTTCCTTTTAGTGCCAGTGGTCCCTCTTTTGACAGAGAATAATTTGTCACTAGTAGCCAGCAGTTTTCTCACCATCCATGGTCTTTTTTTAAGGTGTTTGTAAAAAGTACCCAAGCAAAATATCTGTCTCGTGCCCCGACACTTATTTTCACTCTAATGTACCTTGCATGTAGTGTGAAGGCTGACTATAAATACAAATATAAAAGATGATGTGACTTTACTCTGCTTTTATACTCGAACTACAGATTTTTATGAAAGATGCCAGGAAACTCTGGGCTAAGGTGGAAATCCATGGGAAAAGCAGTGGATATGTTCAGAGCCTCTTCCATGCGCACCTGCTAAATGCCTGAGCTGTCCATCCTGGATGTGCTGGTATTCTGGCACATAGCTCTAAATTTAGTCTTCAGCCTGAGAGTCCTCACGGAGAGAAATATTGGGGCTGAGATGTTCTGAGCTGACTGTAGGACTGGATAATACTTCCCAATTGGCTGGAGCACCTCAGCCTCCAGGTGTGCTGCTGTTGCTCCACTTCTGCACACCTTCAAACAGTGCTTGGTTTCTGCTGATGAAGGGCAGACATGAAGTTTGCTTTGATTTTGGCCATTTGCTCACTGCCAACATTTCTGTTTCAGAGCTGGGAAAGTACAGGATTTGGCTCTGGCTGGAGGTGGAAAGGCCAGAGTTTGGCACACGGCCCTTTCTAGGACCATTAAAATTTCTGCTCTTCACACCAAGTGGACACTCATCATTTTGTGCAGACTGCTACAGTGCCAGCCACTGTGGGGTCCTCCTCTGGGCCTTCTCCTGGGCAATCTTGCTTGAGAGATCAGATAATCTTATTTATATTTCTCTTCCCTTTCAGACGTCAACAGTTGGCTGCTCACCTTTGGGTTCCAGCTGCACAATGTCATCCCCGGCTACCCCAAGCCAGACATGGATGCGATGGAGCCGTCCTATGAGCTAATCCACACACAGATGAAAACCCAAGAATGGGACAATAGCAAGGTGATCCATGTAACTCCATACTGTATCTCATGCCCTTATCAGCAAACTATCCATTTGCAATTTTGGTTGAAAAAGCTGTACCAGCATATTGTGAGATGAAGAGTGAGTCAGATCCCATTCCAGTATTGAAAGCTGACCAAATAATCATGTATTAAGATCCCTACTGCCATGGTGCTTTTTCTTGTGATATTTTCTGGTGGTTGCTCAGTGAAGTGGTGTGGTACTGTATCTTTCACTCAAAAAAAGCCCCATTATCACATATTGCAGACTAAATTCAAGGCCTTTGCAATCAAGATTTTTAGAAATTAAAAAAGCGAATCTTGATACAGAATACATTTATAAAGGGTGAGGAGGGGGATTGTTCTAGAAACTTATTCGTTCTGGTTTAAAATGTCTTGAACAACAGGACACACTACTTCCATAGGAAATTGTTTTGCATGGCAGAGAATCTCTCCAGAAAGAATTTTTTGATGATACTAAATTTTCATTTTACCTGACCAGATTTAATCCCATGTAACTGTGTCCTGCTTTTAAAAACAGGCTTGTTTGCCGAGCCATTTCAGTAGATGTTGGTGCAAAATTCAGTGGTAAAATTGGCAAGAAAAAAGCTTTTGCAGCCCAATCATTTCCCCATTTTCCTGTTGGGATTTACTCAGCTGAAAAATGGAGGCAGCACTGTTAAAGGTTAGAGCACAGGGTCAGGATTTGAGAGCCCTAGGTTAACTCCCAGCCCTACTGCTTATCAGTGTATGACCTTGAAAAAGTCATTTACCTCTCAGGATTCTCTTTCATTTCATAGCTTGATTGTATTCTGGGGTGGCTTTCATTTGGTTAGTCTGAATCCTCTTTAGTCTGAACTCCCACTTGCTGTTGCTCTGTGTTCAAACATTGCAGGAGCAGTGATGCACCAACCTGGGGAGATCAGGACATGCTCTCCACATTTCTGCTAATCAAATAGTAACAGTAGGCAATGGAATTAATTCTATCTGCCCTCTTAGCCTCTCTATCTGTGGGCTCTCTAAAATCTTGATGTCCTGCAGCAGATTCTTGAGGTACATATTTTAAACCATGAGGTCACATTTCCTGAACCACGAAAGGTATCACTCAAAGGTACAAATTCCTGTAGATTGATAGTAGTCATGTGTCAGTCCATCATTGGTGCTCAGCCTCATAGCCACACTGAAGACAAGTTAAAATGTACCAGCTTCAACTTCAACAAGAAATTAATATGAAGTATCACTTAATAATATAGGGGGAACTAAAAAAGCTCTGCCTTTTGCTACCATGACTGGGTTGATGCTTGAAAACTGTAACACTGCAGTGTAACTCAGTTGTGGTTTGGAGCTCAGAGACTCTCTTTTGGGTTTTTATGTCCTCAGATTAAACAATGAAATGCTAATAGAAGTTATTTCTCTAATTAGAAAGAGCCTCAGGATTTTTCCTCCTCTCTGCTCGGACACAGTTTCCTTGGGCAAAGGTGTATAGGAGTAGGCAAACAGGAAAAGCTCACCCAGAGACTGCACAGCAGACCATCTCTGTAGATAATAACTCTCACAGAACAACCATAGAAATTATTATTATTATTGGTAGTGTTATTGTATTATTTTATCATTAGTTCATTATGTGAATTGTAGTGTGTATATATATATATATATATATACACACACAAAATACATAACTTTGTAAAAAAAATTTATATATATATATATATATATGCACATACTTTTTAATGTGTTTTATAGTATCATTTGACTTACTGAATAGCCAAGCAACTTGAGTGGCAGCTTGAGGTGAAGACTGACCCTTGCTCATACAGAAAATCAAGGAGAGCCCTCTCTTCCATCCACCCATTTAGGTGAATCTGCCTGAATGAGCAATAAGAAGAAAAGAAAATCTCCATGTCTCTAACAGGTTTTTAAAGCCAGAAGCTGCGATGAGGGCTGTGCAGGGACGTGCTTGTTAAAAGAGGGCTTTATACTGTCATGAAGGGACAATATACTTATACTGAGGGAAGCTGTCATGCTTCCAGATGAGTCCCTTTGCACTCAGATGTTGAAAGTGGAATTTAACCATTGCAGGCTGTTTCATATGCTTCCCCTGTGTTATGACAGCAACAAAACATGAGCATTTTTATTGCAGTCTACAGTTGCAGAATCATGCTGTGATAGCAAGTGGCTCTTAAATGCTATAGAGCAGGATTCCCTTGCTTTCTGTCACACCCAGCATATTGTAGGCATGTATTTACATATACTAAATTCAGTCACATATGAGACCTAAACACATGATCCATTTTCTCCTGTGCCTATCCGTGCATCCAACACTGATGTTTCACATAAAGTTCTGTTCACTGCCAACCCTTCCAGGCATCAGTACATGCTTCCAGACACAGTCCAGTCCTCCTTCCCACTGGTTGTCTCTGTATTTATTGTTGAAGCATGCAGAAGAAAACAGAAACTTTTGAAAATTTCACATAGGAAGTGACAAAGTTAAACCAAGGTAAATGGAAGCACAGGAAACATTTTCAGTTAATAAGACTGATCAAACTGTAAAATGGTGTGGCAGAGCATACAGAGTAAGCTCTATATCTTTTGTCATTTAAAAGTAGCCTGGACAAGGCATTGATCACTGAATGATATACCACAATTTCTCATCTCCGTGTCTTCTGATCCCTAGTTTCTCTGGGTCACAGGCCTCCTTGTGATAGACAAAAGTCTATTTGAGCTATTCCACTGGCTTTGCTGATCAAAGCTGTGGCCCAGCAGATTGAGTCTGTTCTTTTATCAGAGTGGAACAACTAACAGGAGCACAACAGCAAAGCAAGTAACATACATAAATGGCTGCTTCATCTCTCTTCAGAGTGCATAACCAGAGGGTCTTAGCATCTCCTTCCAAAACATTTTTGGTACTTGCCTTGCAGGTCTGGAAGGCAGGAGAGATAATTCTGACTTTCAGCATTCACCACCTCGAAAATAGCCAGCATGTCATAAACCTTGCACTAACCCCCTAAAGCTCTGAAGTGACATTTAAAATCCAATACTCCATTGTGCAGCACTTCCTCCCTCCCCTCCCCACCACTGTGAGGCTGTCACTAAATTGTTTGTTGAACAAGTTCAGTGTTATTGGCCACTGGGGGACTCTGGGTAACCTCTGGCATATTGTGGAACTGCGGCACCTGAATCCAATTTCTCTTCTGGTTTTTTGTTGGGTTTTTTTTCTTCCCTTCTTTTTGTCTTGTTGAGCTGTCAGGTAATTGCTGGAGCTAGAACAACTCTATTTCCAGGGAGGGTTTTTTTGGAGTTAGCACTTGTATCATTATCTACATCCTGTTATAACTACCCTTTTCTCCATCCCATGAGTACTGTCTCCGGGAAGGGTCCTGTTTTCTGCAGTGCCTGTTACAGGCTTTGCTGGAGAAATAGTTTTTGGCATCCCTTCTGGAGCAGCATTTTTGAGGCAAGGGCTGCTCTGGGATGCTCAGCCAGGAAGTGAGCTATAGGGCTGTGCTTTCTGGCAGAGCTTCTTCCAAGGACGATCTGTTTGAGGGACTGACTCTGCCAGTGTTCATCATTCAGGGATGGCATCCTGACATTGCAGGTGCTTTGCCTGGGCTTTGACTGTCATGCTGTCTGCACATCTGTCCATCATCCCCCAGTTATGTTTTACAAATGTAGTGGTCAGTTTTCAAAGGATCTAATGCTGGGAAAGGAGTTGAAGTCTCAAAGACATTAAGCTCTTGAGGCTTTATGAAAATAGATGAGAAATCTGAAAAATGATGAGCAAGAGGAGGAGGCAAATCCTCTTACTTCTTCACACTTGAAATCTGCTTAATGAACTCAGCCACCTTGTCCCCCTATAGTCGTGTACAGTGGCAGGGTGGAGGAGAGACCTGTCCTCTAAGCCTGTGAGTTAGTGCTCCTGTTTGGCTCATTCCCAGCCAGGCAGCATCCAGAGCACTGGCCTTGCTGGCTCGTGGCTCACCTCTGCTGCCCCACATATCATCTCTCAACAACCCACCTGCAGTGCAGCCATGCTGGTGGGCACATCCAAACAGAGACGTGTCTCCAGGTGATGGCATGTGGAATACAGGGAGGAGGCTGATGGCTGAACAAATGGCTTTGTTAACAGAGAGCTACAGCATAAATAAAAAGGAGGCTTATAAGAACGAGGGAGAGCAACTTTTTACACTGGCAAATAGGGATAGGTCATTTTTTAAATTAAAAATAGAGGTATAGATTAGATGTTAGGAAGAAATTCTATACCGAAAGAGCAGTGAGGCACTGGCACAGGTTGCCCAGACAAGATGTGGATACCCCATGCCTGGGATTGTTCAAGGCCAGGTTGGATGGGGCTTTGGGCAGCCTGGTCTAGTGAGGGGCACCCCTGGCCTTGGTGGGAGGGTTAAAAGAAGATCATCTTTTAGGTCCCTTACAGACCAAGCCTTTCTGTGATAAATAGGAAGGAGTTAAAAAATGAATCATGTATCAGAGAAATTGTAACTTCCAAACCTTTTGGAAAAAGTAGCTTTCTGCGTTGTAAGCCATATGGTGGTAAGAGAAACACCTATCTGTCTATAATGGCACAAGGATAGAAAGAAACTTGGAAACATGTTCACATATTTCACATCTTGGATCCTTGATAGGAAATTAAAGCTTTCAGTCTCACACTGGAAGGCGGTATTTAAAAACAACAGATGATAGGATCTGGCGATGGTATTTCAAATCCTCAAGAGGTGCCGGCAAAACGCGAGAGGCTATTCAGAGATCCCGGTAATGTGCCGCTCTCCTGAGCTTTGTGCGGCAGAGAACAAATGATGAAGGTCGTTCTCTTCTCTCCAAAGGGTTGTTACTAGATAAAGTGAAATGTCACCTAAGGACATCTGATTAAAAAAGACTGTGAGGAAAAACAAACCCAGCATATTTGTCACTCACATCGAGCAACAAATATTGAAATAAAATAGCAATGAATTCCCTTCTTTCTTCTGTAAAACTGGTTTATAGATGCTTTGGTTTACAGTTGCTAAAAGCAGCAGCAATTTTTAGAGAATAGCACATGCCACTGCAGCTTGGGATGGAAATTTTCTGTTTCTTTTCCTTCCCATTTCATTGAAATGAGTTCTAAGATGAAACATAAATGGTAATTTCAAAGTCAGGGATACACTGCCTCTTTGAACTATGTATAATCTGTTTGCTTCCACCCTCTTTATATTCAGAGCACAGCATACACACTGGCTGTGCTCTGGTTTGCTTGAATTTGTTCATTGGGGTATTTTTTCTGTTGGATGTGTTTGCTTTTCCTTTTAACAGAATGCTGTTTCCAAATACACGTTTTTAACAAAGAAATGCACTCAAAAAGTCATTTCAAAGTCATCCTGGGCTTGTTTTCAAGGTAACAGAGATGCATTTTGTTATAGAAATAGTTGATAGCTAATAGTAAAGTTTGAGCAACCTGATGTAGTGGAAGATGTCCCTGCCTGTGTCAGAAGGTTTGGAACTAGATGATCTTTAAGGTTCTTCCAGCCCAAACCAGTCTGTGATTCTAAGTGATGGTGAATGTTCAGCATTACAGCTTTGCACATCTTCTTTCCTACTTCCCTATGTGAAAAAAGGTAGGGAGAGCCCAGAAGTAATCAGTCCTCAACAGAAAACCCTTTGGTTGTGCTTTTGTTCTTGATTAAGACACCTGAAGGTAGGTCTCTGCCTGTGAATTTTGGTATATGATGGTGTACAGATCCCTGCTTTGTTGTGGCAACCTAATTTGGAGTCACTCATGGAGATTATTAGGTAAAGATCCTAATTAGGATCTTTACCTAATAATCTGCTCATAATTGAAAACATACTAGAGTTCCTGCAGCTCATCAAGAATAAGGTGATGAAGACAAAATTGAAGGGGAACAGGGGCAATTTCTGATAGGTGTTATTCATCTGTGCCCAGTACTGCCTGACCTCCCTGAGCTCCCTTCCCCAAGGTGATAATCAGTAGATGGTGCAATTAATTCCAGGGACTCTATCACTCACTTGCTGGTAAACAAGGTGATGTATATATAGATGGTGATACATAAGTGATCACAGGACATAGCAATGTAGCACAGAAGACCTGATTTACATCCTTGAGTGAGCAGTGATTTGGTATGAGTGCTGAGAGAGGCCTTTTCCCATCACTGGTAAATGTTACTGAGGCAAGCTGGAAGGGCAGCATGACATACAAAGTGGTGAAGGGACCACCTAGAGTCAACCCCTATGAGATACACCTCAGAAGAACTCTCCATTTAAACTTCTTTGAAGAGGAAATTGCTAGTTACCGAGGCTGTGCAGTGTGCACTTGTTTAGAACAGTTAAGTGTTTCATGGAGCCTAGAAGCCTAATTGTTCCATGTCCATCATCACTGACATCTACATTAATTACGTCCATTTTTTGCATAATTGGAGCACTTGTGCAATTGGCAGAGAAGTTGGGCTCAGCTCCCTATCAGTCTGTTAATTATATTGCTCTCTAGGGGGTGTGTGAGATGCCCCACAGGCAGGATGGAGAAAACCAGAAAGAGCTCCTTTTTCATAGGAAACTGGTTCCTGCTCCACCTGCTATGCTGTCAATCAGAAGGGGAAAATGAGAAGGTACACCAGCCTGCTCAGCACTTTGAACAAAAGTAATTTCTGGGAATTTTAATTCTACAACCTAAAATGTGCTCTTGAAATTGTGTTCCTCTATTCCCTTATAGTTTTCTCCTTCATCAGTCAAAACTGTGCATAACTTCTGAGCAAGTTGCAATGCTCAATCCTTTTTTTTTTTTTTTTTTTTTTAGTACTTTGACTCTTCCCTGAAAATTTGAGTTTATTTCACTTTTCTTATCGTGTTACAAGTCTTGTGTGAGGGGTTCACACTGAAATGCCCTCATCATCTGAATTGTCTTCTTGCACCCAGGATGTTAATCTCTAGTTCATGGGCAGTTTAAGGCAATATCCTTCATGGGTGTTAAATTTCCTCTAAATAATTGGAATGGAGCAAACTTTGTAGCCTATTTTTAATCCTGGGTGTCATTACATTATTGAACTGAGTCGTTGGCAGTGCCAGGAGAGTTTTGTCATAGAATCCTCTTGCTTTTGTGAAATTTGAGCAAATAATTGTTTGTGAACAGGAGTCTGTAAGAAGCCAGCACCGCCATGAATTGATGGGAGCATTTCCAGAGCGTTTTGCGGTAATGACGAGCTGCTGACTCCCTGTGTGCTTGCTCCATTATACACTAACAGCAAAAGAGACTTTGTATTGCACCAGACTGCAAATGGTCTGGGTTGCTGTCTCTCAGCAGTTTTGCTTCAATATAAGCCAAAACGTGAACATCAGGTGTGGTTTGCCTTAACTTAGGGAGCCTGGCAAATTGTAGAGGGTTTGCACGAAATAAGTTTTGGATTTAATGCCTTCCTTGAGTTTTGAACAACCTGCTTTGGCCAGGCTGAAATGGAATATGGAGAGGTTATGGCCACTTTGAGGGTCATACAGGTCATGCGGGGCCTTTGAAGGCAGCACAAGGAGTTACAAAGTGGACTTAAAATAGAAGAAACTTTTACAAATACTTCCACACTTCACAAAAAATCTGAAAGCATTTGGTTAAGTATCATGGCCAAGACAAATTGTTTCTTTTATGCAGAAGAACACTGAAACACAACCTAATTTTGTGTCCAAACTCAACCTCCACACAGCTGAGGCAAAAAAATCCTTTTCTATCTCAACATCCTTCAATATATGAGATTAAATACAGTTCAGCTTACAGAAAAAAATGAGCATTAGGAGGGGACAACATATCTCTTCCATGAAAAGGAATTAAAATTTTGAAAAAATGTGATAAGAGAAAAAAAAATGAAGCTACTCATTACATGTTTCCAGTAGGTTCTCCTGCTCTCCAGCATCCTAATAACGCCTTTGAGTCATCAAGTTTCTCTTTCTAATATGTTGTTCTCTTCTTTCTCTCCCTGCTCAGTCCATTTTGGGGGTCCAGTGTGAAGTGCAGAAGCAGCTGAAGGCCTTTGTCACCCTGGAGCGGTTTGAACAAATCTACGGCTCCAGCATCGCTGGGTGCCAGCACATCAAGAAGAACAAGAACTTTGCTTCTGGAGGCTCCATCTTTGGCAAGGGCGTCAAGTTCGCCATGAAGGATGGGCGTGTGGCTACTGACATCATCAGCGTGGCCAACGAGGATGGGCGGAGGATCGCGGCCATCCTGAACAACGCCCACTACCTGGAGAACCTGCACTTCACCATCGACGGGGTGGACACGCACTATTTCATTAAGCAGGGGCCGTCGGAGGGCGACCTCTCCATCCTGGGCCTCAGCGGCGGGCGGAGGACCCTGGAGAACGGCGTGAACGTGACAGTGTCCCAGATCAACACAGTGCTGAGTGGGAGGACTAGACGCTACACGGACATCCAGCTCCAGTACGGTGCACTGTGTCTAAACACGCGCTATGGGACCACCTTGGACGAGGAGAAGGCACGCGTCCTGGAACTGGCCCGACAGCGCGCCGTCACCCAAGCTTGGTCCCGGGAACAGCAGAGACTGCGGGATGGGGAGGAGGGTATTCGCTCGTGGACAGAAGGGGAGAAGCAACAAGTGCTAAACACGGGCCGGGTACAGGGCTACGATGGCTATTTTGTGATCTCAGTGGAGCAGTATCCCGAACTCTCAGACAGCGCCAACAACATCCACTTCATGAGACAGAGCGAAATGGGCAGAAGGTGACAGAGAGGGTCAATGCGGTGACTTCTTGCCAAAGACAGCTACTCTTTTGTGGCCACTTACCTGACTGTGTTGTACTCAATCCTTTTTCTAAACTGAACAAGGTGGGGGGGAGGAAATAGAAAGAGAAGGAATAATACGGTTGCACTGTAACTCATGCAACATACTTTTTTCCCGCTTTAATTTGGCCTTCACGCGTTTTTTGCAATGAACAGAAGATATATTTTGCTGTAGTGTGATCACAGTGAAATTTACTGTCTTTTGTCCTTTTGTTTGTTTGTTTGTTTTGGGGTTTTTTTTGTTTGTTTGTTTCTTTTGCCCCCTCTTGGTGAGGAATTTGAAGTGGGGAGTCGTCAACGTAAGTCCTTAGGTGTAAGTGCGAAATGGGTGTCTGTGCTAACTTGTGTCATCCTAACCCTTTCTGATATGGGGCAGGGACATAGCCTTCCACCTGGAACAGGGGGAGCCCGTGGTGTGCCAGAGAGCTCTTCCCAGAAAGAAAGGAGATGGACGACAACGCTGATTCTGATACTCTGAAAGTGACCGTCTGAATCATGTGCCTCAAAAGAGACCTTACAAGTAGTTTTCACGTTTCACTTGGGACATAAAGTGTTTCTTGGGGGCTCCTGCTGAGCAGAAGTAGATTATAGAGGCAAGGGAGCTGATTATATTACCTTGCAAGATGATTTTATTCCTTCCTGAACTGGAATAAAAAAAAAGAAAAAAATCAGTCTTTTTTCATTACGAGAGTAGATACTTTTGGGGGTTTTTGTGTGTGCACAAATCCTGGTTTTAGTTAAATAACCTAGTAAAAGCCAAGAAAAGGGACTCCTGCTCTATTGAGAAAAGCTAAAATAAATCCTCTCTCATACGTAGAGCTGTTCTATAGGTGGATTTAATGCACCCATGTTGTACATTTGCTAATGGCATAACTTCATTAAATGTATAGTGTTTCAGTACATGAGGCTACGTGTTTAACAGTCCACTGTGCTGTATCTGATAAAACCAGTTAATTTTTAGGAAGCTGATTTGAATTTAAAAGTAGTTATAGTATCCCAGTGACATACCACTGAAAATTAGAGCCAAACCCTGCTTTTCCTGATTCTGGAGCTTGTATTTATTGGCTGGGAAATGCAGTTTGGAGTTGCATGCTGGCAAGTCATTTATGACTATGGCAGATAAATGTCTCCTGGGGACTTTGGCAGCAGGGATTTTAAAATGTTTAATAAGTACCAACAGCTTGTGCGTGGTGGGACAAGAAGGAGAATACTGAAATCAACCCTCTCGCTGTTTTGTACATGGGCTCAAATTTAATGGAGAGCCCAGTTGACTGTTAGCAGTGACAAGGGGGAAGTTGAATGGGAATGCCCACTACAGAGAGGACCAAGTGCTTTAATAAGAAACTGCTGACAAAGTTGCTCGGCATGCTAATGTAATTTTTATTCACATAACCTCTGTGCTCTGGTATTTGCAAGAGTCCTTGAAATTCAAGGGAGCAAGAAGATGAGCTCAGCATCCTCTTCCCTGCCTGAAACAGTCCTGTGGTGTTCCTGCAGGCAGAAGTGTTACCACACCTCTCAGTGGAGCTCTGGCTGGAGGTGGCCAACCTGGTCCCAGATAGGTGCCTCTGTCACACTGATACCTGCACATGTCCTAAGAGCTCTCTTGTGTCTCTCAGGGAACAGCTCAGTCCTGATTTTTTTTCCCCCCATCCACTTTGGCTTTTCCCAGTTCTGCAGAGAGATAACCTGAGATGTGCAAGTCCATGCCAAGGCTGTTTCCTTACTTGGAGTCTTACAATGCACCTGTGTACTCAGAGGCAGCTCTTCTGCACTCATGCCACCACCACTGCCGTCCTCCAGCACAGACTGACACTCCTCTGCAGGATCTCACTCCCAGATACAGTGGGGGCGTGTGTTGGCCATGCAGTCCTTGAGCTGTGAAACACTGGCAGCCCGGGTGCTCTCACGGTTTCTCCGTAGATGCCGGCTGCCAGCTCCGTCTGCCTTGCCTGTCTGTTCCCGGGTGCTTGCCAGGAGGAAGGTGATGGGATGGAAATTCCCCTAACAGACTGTTCCTCCTCCAGTTCCAAATCCCTAATACCTCGGGCTATGTGGCCATGACCAGTGGTAAGGGTTCGATTTTCTGGTCGTCTCTCCTGCTTGCAGCAAGGGTGATGGTGCTGGTGCTGTGTCCCAGCGCTGTGCTCTGAGCCACCCCTTGCAGCACGCAACCTTTATTACTTTGGCAGGGGTAAATCACAGGCAGCTGGAAAGGGTATCCAGTTCTGGCAGAGCCAGGTGGGAGAAGATATGCTGGCCAGACCCGCTTCAGGCTTTGGCAAGGGAGCAGTTTCTCTGCCTGCCAGGGATGGTTAAAAGGCCATGGCATTGCAACCTGTATGGCTGGTAAGAAGCACTTGGTAAGCCTGGGTTGCCCTGAGGATGCTCAGGTGGGGCTCAGGAGCAGTGTTAGCCAAACCAGCAGTAACCACCTACTCGAAGGAAGCAGCGCTTTCTTGCCAGTGCTGTCCAGCTCCCTGGTTCCCCTGCCCCAAGTCACACCAGGGACAAATCCCTCTTAAAACCTCACACTTGTGATGGCTGTGAGTGACTCAAACAGCTTGAATGGAACAAAAAAGAGACCTGCAGGAAACTGGGTCAAAAGGTATGAACCTCTGGTAAGGACCTGCAGGGCAGAGAGCTCGATGTGCCTCCCATTCACACTGCCCCACAGGAAGCACCTCTGAAAAGAAATGGTGCTTCTGTATCCACCCCTGTCCATGTGTTACAATGTTAAGAGGAACAGTATAAGAGTAAAGGGGCCATGTTTCCACAGAGCCAAGGAAAGGGATTTGAGTGTAAAATATTCCTACTGGAACCCTGCCAGCCTGAGATGGCACCTCTACAGCCTTACACAGACTCTTCAGGTTATTACATGAGCTAATGACTTTGAGGAGTTCACCCGTTTTTCAAGAGTCTCCCAGTCCCACTATGCTTGTCCAGCATGTCCAGAGCCAGGAGCCCAGAGCTCTGTGCCATGGCCAAGGCAAGACCCTCAGGTTGCATTTCTCTGCATCCTCAAGCAACATTGGGATGTGACTGCACCTCTCTGCCTGCCAGGTCCATGACGGTCTTCTCCTGGGCCTGCCCCTGGTGTGGGAACTATGGACATTGTGTCAAAAAGGGGAAAAAATACATATGTAAAAGTATATATATGTATATGTTGCTCCTTTCTATCAAAACAAAAACTTAAAAGGGATGTGCTGTCTAATACTGGGGACAAACCTGTCCAAAGATGGCTACTACATTTCTGAATCCTCAGCCTCTGTGAAAGCTTTCCACTTCACCTAGATGGCAAAATAGCATTTTCAGTCCTGATGCCCTAAATTTACCCCTTCATTAGTGAACAATGCACTTTCTACAGGATCTCAAGTGCATTTCCATGGAATGGGCTGTGAACACAGAGAGTTGTGCCTTCATCAAGGATCTGCACTCCACTATCCACAAGCATTTCCACTCTACTGATGGCCCCATAGCCCCTTCCCAGCCTTTTTTGTTGTCCCTTTTGCCTCCTCATGGGACCATTCTGGCTACTTGACCCTTTTTGCTCTGCTTGTGTGCAGGACTGTAGTAATTCATTGCTTCCATAAGACTGGAAGGTCCTGGGTGCAAATCCCACAGCACTAAGGATCAGAGGCTCATTTGGGTTGGAAAGGACCTTAGAGATCATCCAGTTGCAACCCCCTGCCATGGGCAGGGAAACCTTTTCTCTAGACCATTCTGCTCAAAGCCCCATCCAACCTCACCTTGAACACTTCCAAGGATGGAATGTGCACAGCTTCTCTGGGCAACCTGTGCCAGTGCCTCACCACCTTTGCAGGAAAGAATTTCTTCCTAATACTTAATCTGCTCTCTCTATTGGAAGCCATTTCCCCTTGTCCTGTCACTCCATGCCCTTGTCCAAAGTCCCTTTCCAGCTCTCTTGGAGGCCCTCAGGCACCGGAAGGGTCTCTAAGTGCTTCCCAGAGTCTTATCCAGGCTGAACACTCCCAGCTCTCTCAGCCTGTCTCTAGCCCTCTGTGGCCTCCTCTGGACTTGCTCCAACAGCTCAACACCTTTCTTGTCTTGGGGGCCTCAGAGCTGAATGCAGCACTCCAGGTGGGATCTGGTTAGGGCAGAGCAGGGGGACAGAATCTCCTCCCTCACCCTGCTGCCCACACTGCTGGTGATGGAGCCCAGGACACATTTGGCTTTCTGAGCTGTGAATGCACACTGATGGATGCTGTTGAGATTCTCACCCAACAACATCCCCAAGTTTTTCTCCGTAGGGTTGCGCTCTGTCCATTCTCTGCCCAGCCTGCATTTCTGCTTGGGATTGCCCCAGCTGAACTTCATGGGGTTCACACAGGCCCACTGCTCAGGTTTGTCAAGGTCCCTTTGGATGGCATTTCTTCCCTCCAGCATGTCAACAATTGCTCTAGATGATGCTTCAAAGGCCCATTCAAAGACAGGGCAGACCACCTCTTCGGGGAAATTTCACTGTGCTTTAAGTGTCACGTGCTTTAAGGTTTGATTTTGCGAAGTAATTTTTTTCTTGACTCCCAAAAAGAAGACTCAGCCCTCACCAAAAGGAGTTCCTCACCAAAATACAAAGCTGTTACTTCTCTTATTTTCAACTCTGGTCTTGTCTCCAGTGCAAAAGGTGGTGAGAAGGACCCTGACCAAATCTCACACCTCAGAGGAGAAAATCCAGTGCTCTGGAGCAGGAGCTGCATCTCTCAGTGAGAGCAGTAAGGAGCTCAAGTATTCAGTAGCTTGAGCTGTTACTAAAGCATGCTCCATTTGAAGGGACAAACAGTGGTGGCACCTACTTGGTGTGGTATCCAAGCATGAGCAGTGCGATGAGGACTCTGCAGCTGATAAACATCCTGTGTACTCAGACCAGGGGGAGAGGAGCAAGACTAATTAGACATCATGAGAAATGCCTTGTTTGTTTCCTCTGAGATCTTTATTTTATTTTTTTTTTTTCCCTTTCAACTGAAGATTGGCACTTGGAAAAATCATTAAGCAGTGGTGACCGGAGGGAATCATGCAGCTCATCATATCTTTGTCATCACAGCTATTGATCAGAGCCACAGTGAAAATGGGCCAACAATGCTAAACAACACCAGGAAAGAGCTGATGGAGGCCATTAAGAGCCAGGTCATTAGGAGCTTGATTCAGGTTTAGAAGACACAGATGACTGGGAGCAGTCCCTGAGACACCATTTGGCCGTAACTTAGGAACAGTGAGGGATTTCTGTAATATATCTGTAGTTGCTTTATTGAGCGTAGGGACCGGCCTGAAATTCTGCTCAGTCTATTATACAGACAGTGTAACCAGAATAAATCAAAATTGTTCAAAAAAAACGAAAAACACCCTAATAAAGTACTTTTTCAGCTGTGACTTGTAAGTGTCACCATGATGGATGGCAGCGCAATCCATTATGCAAAGACAAGGCTCTTAACATGAAATTTTAGAATTCAATTTTACGATTTACAGAGAGGGCCCCCCTCGTATTTACGGCACAGCAGTCTGTTTTGATTCAATCTCGGCGTAATTGAAACCAGGGCCAGGGATCATAGTTAGTCCTATGGCTGCTTTTTAAAAGGGGAGGAGAAATGACTGCCTATAACATTAATAATGGAGCTCGCTTTGCTTGTTAAGTCTTACTCACTTTATCTCCTCGCCCTGGTGGCACTGCCAGACCCAGTGAATATGAACACTGTGCCTCCATACCAGGGATGCATTTGATGGGATAAAATCTGGCTGCCATGTGGCCAGCAGCATCCTCCATCCCACAGTGAGCATGACCTGGGGCATTTTTGCTCCTGTTGCTACAGTCCTCGACAGGACAAGCTAGTTTCTCAGTACCTCTTTTTATTATAATCACTCATTTTATTATGATCACTAAATAGTCCCCCGTTACACCAAAGAATTTTCATGAGTTTTGTAAAAATAGAAGAAAAACCCACAGCTTTTTTGTGTTTGCTTTTTCAATTTTTGTTTGTTTGTTTTGGGTTGTTTTGGGGTTTTTTCATCTCTTGAATATATTTAAATAAAATTAACTTGTGACTGTAGAGCAAAGTTCAAACAGACACCATGGGGCAGGGAGGGTCCTGTCCAGGATCCCTCATCTCGCTCCTGGATGAAGGGCCATTGCATGTCCTGGGGGCCATTTCCTGTGGCAGTTTTCCATCCTCTACCATCCCAACCAAAAACAACCCAGCCCACCCAAGGGAAACCTGTTGTGTTTCTTTCCTCCTCTCCTTTAATTACCGTAAAACTTTGTGTTCCTGAGCAAGTGTTACATAGCTCAGCTGTTAACTCCCATTCCAGAGGTCAGTGCTTTCTGGGGAGCATAGAAAACCACAAATGAAAATTAACTAAACATATATATATATATATACATATATATATATATATATATAATTCCTTTTCCTTAGAGATGGAAACTGTTCAAGCAAACAATAAAAGTTTCAAAAGAGAAAAAGTGTTTGGACAATTCACAGATGTTATTGAAATAACCAATCAAAGAATCACACTTTTCTATTAAAAAGAAAAATGTTTATTTTGTGAGAGGACTTCTAATGCAGCTCCAGCCAAGAAGAGGACTTTGTATCAAAGCTGCATCTGTAAGCCCAGCACTGAAGACTCTTGTCATTACCCTGTGTAATAATTTTCCTGAAGTCTGGAACTAATTTTTTGAGAAATTTTTTTTCTCGATACTTTGTGTTTCTAATACTGTATTCTTGACTGTGTAAATACAACCAGGCTGTAAATAAGTGCAGATGTAGATACCTTCTAGAAAAAAAAAAAAAAAAGCAAACAGACAGAAATGACCATGTGTAGCCTTCAGTGACAAATAAAAGAATATTTTGTGTTTAAATAGTGTTTTCTTTTTTTTCTGTGAAAATGTTGAATTTCTTTACCCCAGCTGTTTGGTCCTTACATGGGAGATGGACCTGGCAGAAAAGTTGACAAAATGGCCCGCCACTCCTCAAATATGCACCTAAAGGTGCATTTCCCACCTGTACATAGGGTAGGAGATTGCAAGTGCCCCAAGGCTTTGCCAGTCCAGGAGGTGATACTTGGGATTCAGAGCCTCTCTGAGACACTGTGGGAACCCCCATTCCAGTAGAAAGGTAAGCTAACCGAGAAACTACACTCTGAACTCCAAAATCTGTTTAACAAATCAAGATAGCATTAGATTTAATATGTCCAGCAGAAACCTGAGTCTGATCCTCAGTCATGCAGAGAGAGAAGCTGCTGCAGCACATTCACAGTGACCCAGGGAAATCTTCATGTGATACGTCCTGGTCCAGCCCCACTGGCAGCTTGTTCCAATGCTTCAGGAAAAAATCCAGAATAAGTTCAGAATAAAACCAGAAAATGGGCCAAAAACATGTATGTTCAGAAAATGGGTGTTGTGGGAAGTATTCTTGTGTGGTCCTTGAGGACAACCTAATGGAAAGGTGAAGCACAGGACTGGGTAGTGATCACTGGAGGAGGAGCAGGGAGTTGCTATCCAGCTTTACTGCCTGAGTATTGTTCTGCTCTCCAAAACCAGGTGAAATTGAGTCTTTCAGAATGAAGTGCAATTCTGTGTGGAATCCCTGTTCTCTGGAGGTAGATGGCTGTGACAGGAGAAATAAATAGCATCTCTCTTTCTCACCAGGCAGTGTCACAGGAACCAGCTGAGGCCTCTCTGCATGCATGTCTTGAGCAAGGTGAGAGGAGCCCGGCTGCTGGTGGATATTGATGCCTGCAAAGTTTCCCTAAGGTTTCTACCCTTATTTGGCCATTCCTTGTGGGGTGGTGTCTTCTCCACCAATGTGTGTTTTCTTTCAGAGCTGTGTTCCACAGCCTTCATTTTCCAGCCACCAGATCTGGTGCAGTTCCTTGAGCATCCTGCAAAGCAAACGTCCCCTTGACACCAACCAAGTCCCCTCTTTGCTCTCCTTGTGCTACATTGAGCAGGATGGACTCCTGCAGCCTCATGGCACAAAGTCCACTTTCCAGCTGCTGGATAGGTTTCATTTCCCCATCCTCTGGTGTGCTCGGCCACCTTACCTTCAGCAGGGCAGTTTTACTTACCTTGTGCACAAGGCAGGGTCTCGCTCCCATGCTCATCAGAGGTTTTTATCTCCAAGGAAGGTGTCGGCCCCTTCTTTGTTGCCCTAAAAAGTGGCTACTGAGATAATTGCCCAGCAACCCTGATGTCCTCCCCTGAGCATCTGGTTTCCCAGGGGTCTGGTCTGGTCTCTTTTCTCCAAATCAGATGCCTTAGTTTGCATCAGGCAAAATGTGCCTTTTCCTGAGCTGTGCTTAGCCAGGGAATTCAGATCCCCTGGTGACAGTGACCTGCCACCCCTGGTACTTGCCGTCACTCACTTCCTATGCCACCTGCAGTTTATCTTCAAAGAAGACCCTGCCTTAAATCATTGATAATTGTATTGAAATGCACTGGACCAAGGACTAATCCCCAAGGGTAGCCAAGGAAACAGCAACATTTCAAGCTGTCAGCGAGCCAGGTTTGTCTCTGCCTCATGTGGCTGATCCAGATAAGACCAATATTTTAATCAAAATATTGTGGGTAGTAAATCAAGTGCTTTCGGGGCAGCCACCCTGCCATGCCAGTCCGATAGGCCAGGGCAGACTTATCACATCATGCCTTTAACAGGGGCCGTAGCCTGAGGACTCTGGCTTATCTTTCAGAACACTACAAGGAGACTCTCCTTGCTTTTAAGGTGGGAGCACAGAAAAATATCGTCCTGCATTTCCACAGGAAAGCAACTAAGGCCTCAACCATGGACCACATCTCATATACAGTTGAAAAGTATTAAAACCAAAGAATGGCAATTATATTTGCCTGGGAGAAATGAACAGGTGGAACACAAGCAATGTGCCTTCAGGTGGGTCATTCCTCCAGGAGTAAGTGCTCCAGCCTCATGACCCTTCTCAGGGCCAAAATTATGCTGCTGCCTGGCTGGCACAGCACATCAGACATCACATCACACAGCTCACCTGAGTATGGGTCCCTCCAGGACTGCTGAGCTCTGCAGGTGTGTGTTGTGAGATGGTGCAGGTGCCCATGCAGTGATGAGACAGCGTGGACAGGTAAATCCTGGCTGCAGAACCCTCCCTTCTCTACCCTGCACAGCGTGGGCAGGGCACTGCTGCAGCCCCAGCCTGGGCAAAGTCTGGGGCTGCAATCCAGTGCTCCCAATGCCTTTGGCCCACCTCCACAAAGGTGTAGGTTCAAGATACAGAAAAGTTGAGCTGCTGCTGAGAGCAGGGAAAGAGACTCTTGTGCAAAATGTGACTTGGTTTAAAAAAAAATTATCTGGTCATTAATGCATCCCTTTGAAACAACTGAGCTCAGGCTTTGTCAAGTCATGGCAGTTCTGGTTTGAAACAGTCATTTTTAGGTGGTGTTCCTTTGTAGAGAATTCTCCAAGGTAAAGGAGGTCCTTTGAATGCAGCCTGCTGAAACAATGACAATTCCAGGCAAGGGAACCTCATTAATTATTGTGAGCTGTATGCTTTTAAAGCATTTCTTGGGTTCTCTCTAAAAAACTGCTCCAACCACCAACCCACTACATAAGCCACAAACTTCAACACCTCCTTCTCTTCCAGCATAGTGTTTGCAAAACCACAAGCCTTCCTAAGCCCAGCCAGAACATCCTTGTCAGGATTTATTCAGAGAAGGATGGGAAGGAATGTAGAAACAGGGTAAGTGCCACATCCATACTGTTAACAGCACAGCATGCTTGGGCTTAAAACCAGCTCATCTCCCACTCTCTGAATTAAATGAAATAGTACCACAGGCAAAACACAGGACTTCAACCTGCTGCATTACTCAGTCTGCTTGAGCATCTCCAAATCTCTCTCAAGAAACAGGGGAGGTTTTTAACCCAAAGCTCAGAAAACACTTTTTTTTTTACCCCAGGGTTTCTCAGGCAGGAGTCAGTGGGCAGATAATTACAGCGAGTTTGTTCAGCAGAGCCACACCACCGGTGAGGTGCTGCAAACCAGCAAGAACACAAGATGGCTTTCATTTCTGCCTCCAAGAGCAGGAGATGAGAGGGATCTGTTAACTCATTGCTATGCTGCTATTTTCCATCCAGAAGGCACTCATGTCCTCCAGGAATTTTATGCAACCAGACCTCATCACAGAATCTTTTAGGCTGGAAAGGCCCTCTAAGACCATTGAGTCCAACCATTGACTGCCAAGTCCACCACTCAACTGTGTCCCCAAGTGCCACACCTTTACATCTTTTGAATCTTTTCAGGGAAGGTGACATTTCCCTGGGCAGCTGGTTCCATTGCCTGACGAACCTTTGATGAAGAATTTTTGGTGAACTGCCTTGCAGCAGTGACAGTTTTGGGCCATTTCAGGAGTGTTGTTCATACTCTCTTCAGGCTCTGGTGGTGGCTCAGGAAAGGGAGCCATCAGCCAGCCAGCAGCAGCAAGGAGGTAAGTTCCAGAAACAAGGTGGATATAGAGGAGCATGAAGAAAAATCCAGTGTTGCACTGGACACGTGTGGAATGTTACCTGGAGGATCTTAGCATGCCTAGTCCAGGAGCCTGAAATGGCAGATGTAAGAGGTTAAGAGTGTTCTGTCTGACATTTTGGACAGGTGCTGCACTTAATCTAGGGCCCTCTTCTGTACATTCTTGCTTGGGTCAGCTCTGCATTGGGGCAAATAGTTGGGACAAGAGGATTCCGGGGATGACATTGCCCTGCCTCTCCTCCAGACCCTCCCCAATGCTCACTTGCCTCTAGATGTCACACCAGAAAAACCCACCTCCAGGATTTGACACTGCAGCACCAAGGGAGGTGTCCTGCATGCCCATGGCCTTGGGAAGCTCGGGGTTTCACACCTATACAGCACCCAGGCACACCAAGATGTGCTGCTCACCGCCCGCAGCTGGAATGGAGCTGTATGTTCACACAGAAATACCTGTGAGAATAGAAATAAGTGTGGCTTTTTCAGAGGAGCAGCCTCAAGATGGGTTTTCATGTATTTCTATGCATTTAGCAGGCTCTCCATCCCTTCCTGTGCTCCCCCCCACTGTCACAAAGACACACTCCCATCCCTGCTCTCCTCCCTGCAGGTGCACTTTGAGCAAGCAAAGCACCGTGTGATTGCTCCGTGCCCTACATCCCCAGGTCTTGTCATCTGGCAGCTTTTCTAAACACGGCTTTCTTCCTCTCAGCAATTCTGTGGGGACCTTGAGAAATGACTGCAGCAAACATGCCCTGGCACTTCAAAGTTGGAGGGCTGACGACTCTTGAAATGCACTTTTCTACTTGTCTCTCTTTTTTTTTTTTTTTTTTTCCCTATATTCCCCTCGCATGTCTAACAACACCATCTGTGCTGGCACAAGCTCTGGCTCTGGCCTTGAACCTGTGCAAGAGAGTGATCTGGGTCCAAGGATGTTTTCAATATTTTCTATGATCGAGCAGGGAAAGGCAGAGACCTCTATGAAAACCCTTGGGAAAACGTAAAAATCAGTCCTGGTTTTACATTTTGCAACATAAAGCTACTTAGAGATGGTCAAATTCTTCCTCCTAAATTTAGTTTCCTAGCTCAAATATCTAGAAGAACCCACTGCCACAGACTCCTGTACAACCAACAAAGAAAAAGTGATTGACATCTTAGGTGGTCTGGTGACTGGTTGTGTCTTCTGGCCATCTCCCTGTCCACGGGACCAGCATCCTCAGGAAAGTGGATGAACTGGCTCCATGGTAAAATAAAGTCAGCTGAACTTGATGGAGACAGCCCAATCAAACCTTTTGAACTCAGGCTTTTTCCTCTTAATCTTTTATTTTCCACTCCTGGAATAAGAAATAAAATGTTTCCTACCAGGAAACATGCTGTGAGGAACTCAGCTCCTAAGCCAGTTAACAGGACGAAATTGCAAAGCCAAAAAATGTCTTTCATAAAGGTCCTCATTCAGGAATGGGCTGAAATACCCATTTCAGCTGCAATGAGCCTCAGAGCCTCACTTGTACTTGCTCAGACACTCGTATCTCACTTCTTCCTTTATGTTTCCTCCAGCTCTGCCTGCTGTCTACTTCTTTCCTCTCATCCCAGTGTCTGTGACTTCCTAGTGCCCCATTAACCCTCATTTTACACCTGTCTGTGGATTTCTCAAAGACAGAAGCCAACAAAACAGCACGCTAACCCCATATTTGAAATTACTTGTTTCTTTTCTTTCCTTTCCTTACAAGACCTCCTTCCTTGTGTGTTCAGACCTCATTCCTGCTTATTTTCCTTCTTTCCTCAGTCTGCAGTGGATTTACACCTCTCTGGGCACACAGAGGACTGGAGGCCAGCTGTGACATTAGCAGGCTGGTCAGCCTACATGGCCTCACAGTCACAACCAGCGCTTGACTTAACCACAGCAGCTGCACCTAAAACACCCTCAGAAAGGCTGGCTAGCAGCACAGCCTGGGTTGCTTTTAGACAGCTCCTCTGCCAGCTGCCATCCAAATCCCTGGACTGATGAAATGTTAATGGTTAGTAATTTCCAAGGCTTACAGCAGAAGAAAGAGGCAGGATGAGGCGACCTCCTGTGTCGCCTCTGATGAGCTGAATTTTAGTCTCCTGCTTTCAATCCTTTCCTGGTGCAGTTGCTGCCCTGCTGAAAAAAGTGGAGAAGAAAAGATGCCAGGTAGAACTGGAAGGGAGAGTTTGAAGGTTTTGGCTGAACAATGGTAAAAAGCTCACTCAAAACCTTGAGGTCGGCACAGAATGATTTGGGTATGCTTTAAAAATTTTTATTCTTTTACCACAAGCCAATCTTTGAAACAAAAAGGCTGTTATACAATGAGGATTTCTTTGAATATCACTTAAATATGTAAAAACACTCACTTTCATTAGTCCATAAAGAAAAAAAGTCATGTTTTGATATTCCTAGAGTTTTCCTGGAAATTCTTACTGAATCTATTCAAATGTAACTCAGACTCACAAAGCATTTTTGTTGTCCTACGCATCACTTTGACAAACATGTTCGTGCTCCAAACACCGCGGTTGTTACCTGTCAGCTTGTGTAAAAGGGGGATAAAATAAGAGGCTTAGAGCAATCATTTCCCCTTTAACATCTTCTTCTCTTTAAAGAAAATCTTGAGGTGTTTGACAAGCCTAACTTTTAATATTTGCTCTGCCAATGGATCAAACTGCCCTGATAATAAAAAAAGAAATAAAATCAAAATATATGACAGCTATGCATAAATCTCCTTTTCTGAAAATAATTTAAATACAAAAAAATAACATGGCTGAAGCCCTCAGAAAATATCCAGTACTCCAATTATTTGAGATATATTCTACATAGCCTGTATAATTTTTTTTTTTAATATGAGTTTATTTTGACATGATCTATGCATTTTCAGCTGCTGGAAAGGAGAAGAAAAAATCATTCCCAAGGCCATTCAAGATAAGCTATACTTTCCTATCTCTTTTGACTGAAAATACCAATGAAACTTCTTCCAGTTATTCCCCATCTTCCTCTGGCCTCTTCTTATTAGTCTTATCATTTTAGTGCCTCCTTTGATATATAATCCCTTTATGTTGTGCAATGATAAATCAAAATAAAGTGTACCACTGAGTGATTTTATTGTTATTAAAAGGTCAGCAGTAAGAGGGTTGCATCCTATCACATATCCTAGAGAATTAATGGGAGGTGCATAAAAAAAAAGGAGGCACCGTGCTTCTTGAATATGTTTAAAAGCTACAGCATCCCAACAGCAGGGCTTTGTGATGGATCTCACAACACAGCATGGCCCAGGCTGCAAAGGCTGCAAGAAACACGTCCTTGTCCTTTGCAGGGGGCTGCAAATGTCATCCCAGGCTAATGGGAGCACTGAATTGGTAACGAGGTCTGCTCCTGTAGAAGGTAATGTTTCCCCACCACCTTCCAAGTGATCAGGGCCCATCATGCACAACCAGACTCTGCGTTACCCCCACCACAGCCCTCTGCTGCCCTGCCCTGCTGCCTTGGCAGCCAGGGGATGCTGGGGGTGCCTCAGGAAGGGTTATTTGGGGACATTAAAACCCTCTTCAGAAGGCTTATCACCCCCTCTCTCACATGGTAATTGTTATAAATTATAAAAAGCCAAGTCAAAATAACAGAATTTATTTAGCAAATTAAAAAAAAAATTAAAAAGCCACAATAAAATTGGACAACATCGATCAAATGCTGGTTGGGAAGAGTGACAGTAACAACGGTACCATCCAACCTCAGCCACACACCACTGGGTCTCAGCGTACAGTTTTTGTAGTGTATTCGCCCTGAGGCTAAGTCCATTGAAAGTCCAAATATTCATGTATCTCTTTACTTCCAAATGAGGTCTTGAAAGGGGTTCCCGTAAGTATGAAAACACGTTGATAGTCTTCCCAGATCTCGTTTTTGGGGTGCTGATTTGGTCATCCTCCAGATCCCCTATCAAGCTGATATCAGATGTTGAGGAGCTGTGAACTGGAGGCCCATCATTGATGAATGGGCCATCTCCAGTCTCTGGCTATGTCATTTCTGTTGCAAATGTTGTGGTTTCGCAGCTTGCACCACAGGTCTTGGAATCTCAGAGATGCCCTGGAGTAGCTTTTTAATAGACCAAATCTTTGATACACGAATTTATCCATTACATTTACCACAGTAATGATGTCTGGAAGATGCATTTATTTAGCATTTATTAAGGACCTGTCAATAAGCTCTTCCCAAAACTGTATTTAAAATACATCACTGTGCCTTTTCCCATTACTTGCATAAATGCAACAGTCTGATCCTGCAAGAGCTTAGCATGATGCCCAGGAGAACATCCCCCGGAGTATCAGATTTTATTCCTCTCTCTATTTCAGGAGCAGCAATCTGAGCACTGCCAGCTCAGGGCAGAAAATGTCCAGCAGCAGCTGAAGACAAAAAAAGGGAAAGTAAGAAAATGCACAAGAGCCAACACTGAAGAGAATATGGAAAATGTGTGGTTCATGACTACCTAAGAAACAAAGTTGATGAAAAATAAAAGGGGGGTTGGATTTCCCCCTCTGCATTTGCAACTTGCTTGTTTTGGAAAAAAAATTTTAAAATAGCAAAGAAAAATTAACTTGCTCATGATTGTACATTTTCAGTTTTTCATCTGGCTCATTAAAATAAAGCAAATAAATTCTTCTTGTTTGGATGGAAGAACTTACCAGAAATCAATAACCAGACACAACTGCTGACAGAATTAACTGCTAAAGCCCAGGCAGCAACAGGCAAGTCAAAACCCACAAATCCCTGAGTGCACTGGGGAGCGTGGCACAGTCTCACACCTCCTGTCCTACCAATCTGGGCAGCAAGAGGTCATCCACCACTCTTGCCTCTCCCCTTGCTCTGCCTGATTTCTGGAGCAAACCAGCTGCCAGATGTGCACACATCCAGCAGATCTCCTGCCTAGGACCACCCTCCAGAAACTGCCCAATTTTCAGTGACTTTGCCTCGTTCTCCTGTCCTCTGCCACCAGACGTGGTGCACAGAGCTTCAGGGGCTCATTTTTGTGCAGAGAGGTCCACGCTGGCCTCCGAAGGGCGGGAATGTCATGTACGAGCAAAGCAAGCAGAGGAAGAAGGAGTTATCAGGGAGGAGGTGGCAGATGCCTTGTCCCCACAGGTCATGTATTAGCAAAGCACACGGGCTGTTTGCACAACACAAACACATCACATGGTGTTTGCTCAAAAATGGCTTGGGTGAGCTATTAACACTTCATTAATACGTGATGAAAGGCAAATTTAGAGAGCTCCCCAAAGTGACTGAGAACTCCGAGGGGCCCGTAAATGAAATGATAATGTAATGTAAATAAGGCTGAGGCATACAAAGATTGGGAATTAGCGTGTGATCTGACAAAAGCAGCTAGATATTACCAGAAATTCATTCCCCATCTTCCCTCCACCTTCCCCAGTTTCCTGAAAAGGTGACACTGCAAGATTATAAATTGCAAGAACAAAATTTTCCATCTCAAGAGAAAAAAAAAAAAAAAAAACTGAAATAGAAAAAAAAAATGCAGGTTTATACAGATACATCAAATTCTCCCGTATTTGCCTTTAGTGGAGTTTTTCTTTTCCCCTCCTCACCCCCCTCCACTCTGCCCTGTTACCTGGTTATTTCTGTAAAAAGAGCAGGGACAGAAAACACAGCAGTAGGCAGAGGACATAGTCCTAGCATTTCAAAAATTGGATTTGATGTGTTTCTTTGGACTATTTTGAAACTGCATCAGTCCTTATCTCACTAAATATTTTACAGCTGTGCCACCTGAAATCCCTAGAGGAGTGCCTGTGTTGCTCATTAAGTCACTCAGACAGAATTAGCTTGGGTGATATTGTCTGACTTTGGCCAATGACACCAAACACATTTTAGGCAGAGAGTGGATAGCAAGGAGAGAAGTCCATTAACATTAATGTCTTTCTAACCATTAAAGAGGCCATTAGTGTTTGTGCTTATTTTTAGTATATTCAAAAGGGATTGAGTGAATCCACTCTCAGCCCCCTAAATAGTCTCTGCCCATTTTTAGGAATTCATTTTGCGTCAGGATTGTGTTCCCGCCTTGAGGTCACTGTGCCACCAGCCATCCAGGAGAACAGATAGATTTTCATGCACACTTGAAGCCAAAGCTGCCAGTGATCCTTTTCAGACCTGTCACACATAGTAGAAGCAGCTTCTCCTCCAACACAAGTGATCAAAGGAGGTGTCCATCCTGTCCACCATTAGGCTCCAAAGTGTTGCCATTCATCCCACTAATTGTGATACTCTCCCATTGCAGCCAGTCCAGACCAATAGGGCTGTGATCCATCTCATCCCAAGACAGATGGCTACATTAGGGCAGATGCTTCACACTCCAGAATTCACTGTTTCTCTTCGCTGACTATGAAGGAGGTGAAGCTGAGCTCAGATGGTGGTTGCCTTTGGCTGCCGTGAGTCTCTCCCTCACCCACACCTCCTTGGCCACGGGCACTTATCCCACCCAAGGGAACAGACTGGGAACGTGGCCTTGGAAGATGCCTGCATGGAAAGGAAAAGCTTGAAAGATTCTTCAGCTGTAAATCTATTCCCTAAAAACAGTTTTTTAGCAAGTAGCTGGGAGAGATTTTCTTGGAGGCTCTGTGAAGAGTCAAGGAAGCGTGGAAAGTTACGTGTCTTTGGGGGGAAAAGAAATTCCTGGCTTTCCAAGGGGATATTAATGACTACCAGATGGTTATGAGACTTGGGAAAACAGATAGTTCAAGGATGCCATAAAATAGAAGGACTCCTACATCAGGCTACCCATTGCATTAAAATATGAGGTATTCCTCCTTTTGTGAATGGAATCCACCAGCACTGATCTGTTCAGGCCAAGACAAGCAGGTTTATATCCCTGCTCCAGCCAAGCCCCTGGCTGCTACTCATGTGAGCCTTCACTGATCAGGTCAGTGGGCCCATTTCTCCCACCACCACGCTCCTGGAAGCAATTTTTCACAGAAATGCAATGTGAAGTATGTTTTTCATCACTTCTGGCCCTTTACACTCTGATTCCACATCCCTCTGTGGGTTGGCTAATGTGAGAACGGTAGATATTGCCTGTTTCCAAACCTGGGATGAAAGTCTGGGGATTTTTTCATCTTTCCAAGAGGCAGTTTGGTTGGCCTTATTATTGCTATTGGCACATGTACCAACAGTCATCAATAGCCAAATGCATAGCATTTGCCACAGCTTCTCTGGGTGGCAGGTCCTAACAACAACAGCCTGCTACTTATTAAGTCAAATACATCCAATTTTATATCAATTGACAGATGTCTGGTTATTTGGCACAGAAACAGGAATTGAATTCCCACGGATGTACAATTATTTTGAAATACATGTTATTCAAAAATTTATTTACCCTCACAAAAAATGCAAACGTCCACTTCTTCCATGATGAACAGCAGCTCTTCACATCTTCAGCTGAATTAAAGTAATTTATTTCCTTGTCTCTGAGGGAAGCAGAGAAAAAGAGAAGATCCAGAATCACGTCCAAGCTCAGCAAGGCCAACTGCTGACTGGCAAACATCTGTCCTGTACCCATGCAAACCCCATCAGGGAAGAGCAGTCTTCCCAAGTTTTGGAAAGGAGGACGGCAGCACTGCTGGATTCCCAGCTGGAAGCGATCCATGCTGTACACATGGCTTGGACACAGAGAGCTGCAGGAATGCCACTGCAGCATAACACCAACCAGTGGCACATGTGTTTACCCATTTTCTCTGCACACACTGCAGGGTTTATAAATCTCCACTTTGTATCCAGAATATTCCTGGGAAACAGATTGCTCGTGACAAGTATTTCTTTTTTATTATTTTTTTTTTTTTAAGTATAGAAGGGGGGGGGGAGTTTTAATACAATGTGCTTCCATTGTGTTATATATTGCAGAAGACAAATTTCCCAGCTGGTAATTTCCAATCATTTATAACACTGTCGTGAGACTCCGTATTTTTACATCACACCATATATCTGAGATACATTGGAAAATATAAAATTATATGAAACTGATAATAAATACATCTCAACAGACTGACACACACATGAGAAAAATCTCTGATTTTCTTCTCTGCCATATTATGTCTTTATGTATTCCCCATGTATCACTCTCCAAGGCTTTTGCTGGGAGTTTACCACTAGGAAACCAGCAGAAGTGAACAGCCTGTGCTGAACAGCATCCATTTAATTGCAGAAGCTGTTCCCTCTTGGGCTCAGAAAATCTCAGGCTTTCTTCATGTAACGAGTCATTAAAAAAAACCCCTCTATGTCCATTACTTGACACAATCCATGGCAGAGGAATAGACCCAACCACCCCTGGCTAGAGGGGCAGCAGGTGGGAGAATTCAAGCACCAGCCAGCACTGGTAGCTGGGGTGAATTAACAATGCCTTCACAGATGGTATTTGTGACCCACTGGTGAGCCTGTAGTCAATGTTATGTGCCTTCTGATGGCTATCTTGGTCTGGAAAGTTGGCATCATTAGAAGCCTGTATTCACCAGCTCTTAGAAAGCAGAACTGGCTACGCAGAAGGCTCCCCAGTGAGGAACAGAGAAGAAAGGGAGAGGCATCTTGCTGAGAGCTGTCTATAGTACACATAGGTGCCAAGTCATGTAGCATCCATCCCTCTTGTGATCCCCTAGAGCCTCCCTGACAATAAGGAATACAACCTCAAGGTAAGGGAAGTTTTAATATTCTCATGGGAAACTGAAAGACTGAGACCTCAAATAACTGGCCAAGATCATAGGAAATATGTGTCAGTGCATGTCAACTGAAAAGCAAATTCCTTCAGTTTCACACTATAAAGGCTATAAAGCCTTCAGTTTCAGGCTATAAAGCCTTCCTTCCCTTAAGAGGGTCAGATGAGAGATTAGGACCCCTCCTGGTTTCCCTGGGAGAAGCAGCACAGTCCCAGAATATGTCACTGCATCTTCACTTCAAAGGAGCACGTGCCTGTAGGTTTGGATATAGAATCCTGATGGTTTGCATATAGAAGCAGGTGACTGCGTGTACCAGACCCCCAAAGCAATCCTCACCATTGCTTCGGGATCTTCTTTACTTTGTGAAATGGTCACAGTCAGGTATTGCCAACAAAAGAGCATCACAGAATTTTGCCCCAGCAATTGCACTCAACAGTAACTATGAACCTGGGGGATCCTCCCACCACCAGTCGGGACTCTGCCACCCAGGTGGGAATCAGGGGGTTCCACAGACCAAGGTTTGCTCTTATCCATGTTGTTCCCATTGGAAATAGTGCCAGGACAGCTGGAAACAAGCCTTGTGTGACCCATCACAGAGTCAAGCAGCTGCCCAGGACCACTGGCACTGCATTCACAACAGCATACCTTGGTGTCACCAAGGGATATCAGCTGCTGATCAACACCCAGCCCTTGTTTCTTCCATTCTTCCACCTGCTGCCCCCACACCCCTGAAAATGTCCTAGCTGAGTTTCTGAATTTTCTCTCACCTTTTTTTTTTTTTTTTTTTTTTTTTTTTTTTTTTTTTTTTTTTTTGGGAGGGGGTGAGGAAGGGGGTGTGGGTGGGGATGCTGCAAAGCATTCACAGAAGGCATCACCAGTCTCTGCTTGGAGTGGGAAATATTTCCAGATGCTCTTGGAAGCACCTTTGATTCACAGCATGCTTTTTGCTACAGTTAAACAGGGAGAAAAACATCTCCCTTCCATGGGTGTTTTTGTGGGATGGAAAAACTATTCAGAATCCAGGGCAGGGAGAAAAAATCTAGCAGATTTTACTGTTTCCTTGGATTTTACCCTGTTCCAGATGCTCAAATTCCTCTTCCATCAGTTGTCACTGCCTATTCTTCTCCTGTTACTCTATGGACAAAAAAATAACATTTAGGTATGAAGCCCCAAAGAGACACTGTTGTGTGTGGCTTGTTTTAGATCCTCCCTGAAAGACCCAAACCAGAAGGTGGGAGGTTTTATAATCATGTATGATGCATTTAATAACAAGCTCTATTTACAAAGGGAAAAAGGCAGCAAGACCTTCCTGTCACTGGAAAGTTATTTGGGGTCCTCATGTGAGCAACCTGACATGTGTCAGTGGGACCACAGCACATATTTTAGATGCCAGAGGACCACACCAAATCAGGTGTCCAAAAGAAGAAATTTTGCAAACAACTTCAGAAAATCATGGCTACCCTTCTGGTGCTTTGTTTGACTTGACTGTGAAGAGGCCCTCAAACTGTGTGAGTAAGCCTTTCATGTCAAGAAGGTGAGATTCTAGGGACGCAAAAGCCATTTCAGGTGGCTTTTCTAAAGCTGCCAAATTTTGTTCCCATTTCATGGAACAGGCTTTGGGCTTAAGGAGGGTTTCCAGCAGCCACTGACTCTGGGCAAGTGCAGGGGCAGGAAGTGCCTTTAGACCCCACAGCACGCGTGGGACACAACACTATATCAGCAGCTTGTGGTCACACTAAGGAATACAGAGTCAGGTCTTCCCTCTAACTGGCTTTCTAATTTACAGGTCAAACTCTTCTGCACAGCAATCCAATCTAATTTAGGAAAGGTTACTTAGGTGGTTTGCCCTCCTTTTTTTTGGTACAGCAAATACCACACGGGTCAGGACCTGCACGGGAAGGTGCCATTCCCACCACTAGGATTAACCATGGTAGCCTGGATTTGCTGAGCTCCTTGTAGCATCAGTGTGCCAGTGGCACAGGCACAGGTGGCATGAACTTGTTTAAAGAGCAGCAGCCTAGGACTGGTGAGGTTCAGAGGAGACAGCATGCTTGCAAGGCTCTTAATCCCCAGTCAGTGATGTGCCAGGATTTTCCTCAGCTCCTACCTCTACAGTCACACTGCCAAGCGGCCATGATAACTTGATGTTTGGACAAAAGTAATAGTTTCCTAATCATGGAGCAGAGTTAAACACAACATAAAGATGTCAGCAAAAGGTTTCAAACTACTTCCACATAAAAGCCAATACTGTTTGTGAATCCCAAGCAAGCCTACATGGCTGGAGATGGCAGGGTCACAGCTGCTTCCATGAAAAGCCAGGGCTGTAGCTGCTCATTTCCCGAAAAAGCCTCTACATATTCTTTCTACAACAGTGCATTAACCCACGAAGTTCACCCACAGTGTGTCCCTGAACAGGCATATCTTGGGCACCCACAGGAACTTGGAGGTTGGCTCATCATAACTTCCCATACTGCTTAGACTCCAGCCACTTGGGATTTTCCAAGAAATGCCATCATGAATCATGTGCTTTTACTGTAATGCAGTTAAGAATGAAAGTATGTTCCTATAAGACATTATTGTTTGCAACTAAAGCACACGTTATGGTTGTAATTAGCACACAGAGAAAAAATCTGGTCTATGACAAGTGCAGGTGATCATGGTAATAATACCTGCACAGATGCAGTCCCTGGACCAGAGCCCAGTCTCAACTCTATTGGTAATAAACCAAGGCAACTTAATGAATTTGATTGAATTTGTTCTATGTAACAGGAAAAAAAAATGCCCCCACTGGATATTTTTAAACATATGTGCATGTATATGTGCATTTTAGATGGCTTGATAAATCCACAGCTATCTGGATTTGGAAGTAATCTTACCCGATCTGTAGCCAACATGCTGGAAAAATTACTTTATGGGAAGCAAGAATAATTCTTCTTAGCCATAAATCAAAGCTTTTCAGGAGGGAAAGATGCATCATGGAATTTTTTCGATTCCTCTTCCCAGAAGGTCTTACAAGCAAGGCCACATTAAAAGACATTTTCAAATGAAAACTGAAAATAGTTTCAGAAAATAAGACAGCAGAAAGCACATGGGGTTTGGTTTGATGCTAAGGCAATATAGGCTGAAGGAGAATATTACCAGCTGTGATTCATCTGATGCAAGAGACTTTCCTTTCAAAACTAAAGCTGCATGGCGGAAGGGTCAAATTTTTACCTGGGATTTAGGATTATGTTATCTGCAGTTCCGCAACATGGTGGCAGAGAGAAAAGTCTCTCTGATAGTTCTGATAGTGGGAATTGGAGACTGAGGATTAAGCAGTGGCACAGATAGCAACCAGCTTTCTTCTGTTAGCCTTTCATACTTTGCAAAAAAATTGGGAAAGGATGCCTGCCCACGTGAGGCAGACATAAGCTCTACACCCTGTTGATGAGGTGCTGGGCAGCAAACAGATAACTACCGAAAAAAAGTTGTATTATTGTTTAAACCAGGGCTGAAGGAATGTCTCAGAGCTTCTAAGAGGGCTGTGGTTTGGAGGAAAATTTCCAAAACCCAGGAAACACAGATGTGAAGAGGAAGGTTAAGCCCTGCCTCAACCCTCTCAAACCAAGGGCATGCTTCAGTGGCTCCTGTTGCAAGCTAAGGCTTGCTGGAGATGTGGTTACTGTGAACAGACTTGTGCTATTGGTATTCCCTCTTCCAGCTGCTCACTCCTGCACCCATTCTGGGACAGTGGAGCTGTTCAGCATCCGAGTGTTCAGCCAAGGGCTGCTGATAACCCAGAGTTTCGTGGCAAAGCCAAATGGGTGGCATCTGCTCCAGTTTAGGAACAGGCCCTCATGTCATTCGAACATTTCCGTGCATGCAGTGCAATCTCCCTTATGCACTAGAGCCCTCAGATATAAACAAAGGATCCCTCTGGGGATGCACAGGCTTGAAATCTGCTGTGAATCAGTCTGTTTTCCAGGCATTTGTCCATGGAGCAGAGGGTGTGCAGAGGAAAGGCTCCACTCCATGTTTTGGCACCATTCAGCCCCAACAGCTCTTTCAAACTCAGAAGATATGCAGACCAAACAAACAATGGAAGGAATTTTGCACAGAAACAGTATTAAAAAATTCAAAATTCACTTAACCTTGCACAACCAGTAAAGAAAGTGCTGGAAGCCAGCAATACAAGAAGCATTACCCTGTTTTGAATATGAGAGGTTGGACAGGTGACCGCCAGAAGTCCCTTCCAATCTCAACTACTCCATGAATGAGGGTCAGAACAATGCTTTGAATTTTCTCAGGCTCCTTTCACCAATAAACCAGCCTCGCAATTCTTTCCAAGAGCTAAACTGCACTACACCCCATCAAGACCCTTTTTGTGCACTTTGGAACTGTGGAAGAGCTTAAGGCGCTGCTGAGTTGAAAAAAACAGATCCAAATCTCACAAATGAGTGACACAGGCCCAGCAGAAGACCCCAGATCTTGCAAGATCCGAACTAATGCCATAACCTTGCTTATTAAGGGCTGCTCCCTTCCCAGCTGCAATCCCAGGCACAACTGTGCTCTGTGGGCGCATGGGCTTCTCACTCGCTGAGATTTGCTCTTCCCACAGCCAGACAAAAATCCCAGCCAGACCCCGTGATGGGAGACAGATGCAGAGCCACTCCCAGCATCCTGCTCTGCCTCACGCACTGTCTACCACATCACCACCTAAATTGAATCCAGCATCATCCTCGCTGCTGATGAGGTGCAAAGCAGACGAAAGGCAGCCAGATCTCGCTGTGCCAGCTGGAAGAGGTGAGCTCTGGTGTACAGCAACAGACTCGACTCAAATGGGCGCCATCAGTCAGATCTAGTGCCAGGAGTTCAAAATGCCTCTTTACAACACAGGAATCACTTGGGCCTTGAATTTATCCTCGTGCTGCATAACATTACCTACTAACGTTACAGAAGTAGATAGGAATGTCCAGGTTGAGCAAGAAATTGCTTGAACAGGTGCCAACATATCCCAGACTAACTGGGTAAGAAAGCCGACATCCATCCACCATTTGCTGCATTCCAGGTCTAAAATCATCCCCCATTTATTTGCTCTGCTGCACCAGGGCCGACATGAAGGTGTGTTCTGGCCATCAGAGCCAAAAATATTATTAGATTGGGTTATGCATTCAAAAAGCCAGGTGGAAGGAAGAAGGCTGGGGGACTCTTCTAAGGAATGGCAACAGGAGGTACATTGTTACTGGTGTGAGCTGGAGCACAGGGCTGGCACTGGCTCCTGGATTAGTGGTGGGATTGCACAGAGGCAGCCTATAAAGTTCTGCTCTCAGGGAAGAACATCACATGAGGAGAGTGGATAGGAAAGAGGGATGGGAGACAGCAGGGAACCTGATAGGCAGATTTTGGCTGCTTGCAACAGGACTGCAGTGCACAAGAGAAGCTGGGCTTGGGCCAGAGCTTCTCAGCAACCTTTGGTCCCTGAGGTAAATGTGGTTGACAACCTCCCTGCTTAAGCTGTGCAACAGGATACTGTTAGATTAATGGTTGGACTCGATGAGCTTATGGATTTTTTCCAACTTTAATGATGCTGTGATTCTGTCACTGAATTTTCTGATTCTTCTGGCACTGAGCTGCAACAAGATGAAGCTGAGCTGCAGGAAAACACCATGGGCCTGCACATGCTCAGAGCCAGCAGGAGTCAGTGCAGTGGTGAACTCTGCAGGGCCAGCCCTGGGCGTAGGACCTTATGGGAGAGCATCTCTCACATTGAGATCAGCCAACAGGAATGTGCAGGCAGAAAGTGCAGCAGCTGCACTGGACTGGACAACTGGATGAAGGTGAATGAGGTTTTCCAAAAGATGGTAGAGCAGAGCAGAGCTCCTAGGACATGATTCCAGTGCTTTTTGTAAGGAGTTGGCCACTTGTGCAGAGGCTGGATTTCTGTTCCTGTCCTGTCCCATGCTGTCATGTGTCTTCTCCAAACTATTCACTGTACATCATCTGCTCGAGCATCAGCTTCTTCAGCTGCTGCCCCACTGGATCCAGCTGTGCTGGGTGAAAGCGTACAAGCCTTCCAAAACGGGGCTTGGCTGACCAAGGTTGTGCAGAGGCAGAAAGGAATTTACAAACACTGAAGTGCACATGTCAGTTCTGGTGTGCTCAGAAATGGGACAACAGTGTGAGTGGCTTTTGAGAACTGCACTGAGCCAGCACTGGACTCTTTCTCCTGTGCCATCGTCATGGCAGCCACCCAGAGCTTCACCAAAAACCATAAAATTTTACCTCTGGCTTAGCTGGATGCCAGTGCAGAACAAAACAAATGCCCACGTGCCTACTTATTTATTGTGTTCTCTGATTTCCTGAATGCTTTCCCTCCTTCTCCCAAGCAATCATGGAAGGCACAAATTATCTACCATCCCCTGACAGCTATTGATTCATGATGCTATCAACAAACCAGAATGACACATATGTCTTATTCAATGAGCAAACATTCACCCATGATAGTATTGGCAGCAAGAAGACACAGATAAATTTTGTGAATAACAAAAATTCATGGGTATTAGAGAATTAATAAGAGTTCTAAAGTACATAGAGTACACAAAGTACTAAAGAAGACATCCAGATTCTTTCTATATGTCCTTAAACTGAATTACTGAGGAACAAGGTATTTTCTCTGTAAATTACTTGCTATTCTAAGTCATGAATAAAGGAAAAAAGAGATCCACTGTTTGAGAGCAATAATGGAGCAGTTCTTTTCTCTGACAGGTCCCCAGATGAAGTCCTCCAGGGCATCAGCAGATCAGTTCTGCTGCTAAACAGCAGGCAGATGCTCAGACAGCTGATGATTTTACCAAACAGATGAGTGCCAAAGATAAAGCATGGGCAAAAGCAACAGTAGATTTCTTCTCCCCACTTTTTTTCCCACACCCAGCAACTTCGTTCAGATTTGGCAGTCAGCAGGTGGTTGTTTCTGGTTTTCATCCACATCTCCTGACAAATGGAAACCAAAGTAAATCCAATGTATTCAGAGTGGTACCACTGACACAGCAGACCTAAAGAGAGTTTCTTTACTTGTCAGGAATGAGATGTGCCATTGCACACCAAGGTCCAAAATTAGAGGGCAGCCTTGGACAGCTTCCTCAGTATGCTCCAAGGAAGCATCTCAGTTTTCATGTTGGGTTAGATTTCCCTTCCCTTGCCAGGTGATTTTCCCTACACTCAGATAGTCTCATGTGCGAAGGCAGAATGAACTGAGGTGAGACAGCAACAAAATGAGTTGGCAGAGACTGTGCATCCCCACGTGCCCTGTGTGCTCCTGTGCAGCCAGCTCTCAAGCCAAGGAAGAAGGCTTTAATCCAGGACATAAAGCATGGCCATGATCTGTACAAGTCCACATATACGAGCTGCATGACCGAATTTTCTTACAGCAGCTTTAATCCAGGGCTTTTCCTCTCCATAGTGCACAAGTGCAACTTTGTGGACTGTGGTACAAAATCAATATTCACCTGGAGCTGTATCACAGAAAACTCACACTCCATGAATATAAAATACCTGTGAGGAGTTTAAAACATTTCTAGAGTATAAAATCAGGTATAGGGCTAAGTATCCAGAGCTTCCTTCAGTACTTTTGGAAAACAGGATCTTTTCAGATTCTTTTTGGAAGTGAAGGTGCAAGCTAGGAGATATCTTCTGGTGTAATTCAGAAGAAAGCCCACTCTCTAGGAAACCAGTTCCAAGAAATGGGTAATCTAGAGGCTTAAACTGAATTTGATTCCTTCATGACAGTTCAAGCCATATCTCCCCACTTCCTCTGCTGCTTGGCTTGAACAATCTTTGCAATGCAAAAGAACTCCATTTTTCTGAGGTCAGCAAGTGTTTTCTAACAACTTTAGACTCCACCTGAAACACAAAAGCTGGCTTTTCTCTGCTTTCTTCAAGTTAGACAAGTATCCTTTTGCCTGATGGCTTAAACAAATGCCCAGGTACACTGTAAAATAAATGCTACACAGGATCCTTCATTATCTTGTTCCCCAAAGAGTTTGGCACTATATTAGTAGAATCCTCCTAATTGTGGAAAAATGGTACAGATACATTACTGTCAGACAGAATGATCATGAGAGAAAGGGTGGGGACCTTCTAAGAGCCTCAACCAGAATTTCTATTGAAATAGCAAACCAGGCAATGTTATTGCATGCTGGTTTTCAGTGTTATGCTATACCCAACACAAGGCTGGTTCAGTGACTGTCATCACTTGAGGAGAAGGAAATACTTGACAGATTTTTGGTCACCTTAATTTGTATGAGGTGAAAGTTCATTATCATATATAGAAAGAAACATCAACAACATTTTGTCCTGACCTTAGACCTCCTGCACTCAACAAGGAAAGAGAAAACTGTACATTTACTATCCACCTCTAAACAATTAAGGAGCACAATGTAACCATCTGACCTGACAACGCAACCACCAACCAAAGCACCTTCTGACCCATGGCAGAAATTGTCCCCTAATCATAGGGCTCATCACATTCCCAACTTTGCATCCTCTTCTTTTGCTAAAGAAAGACGTGCCAGTTCTTGAGAATGAAGGCATGGGGGTAATGCTCCCACCTCAAACTGTGATAACTCACATAAAAAGCCTGAAGAAACAGTTAATGAAATTTTGGCACAGCTGAAGTCACAGCCGATAGTGAGAAGATTTCAGTTTTGTCATTTAAAGAATCTGACAGGAAGGTCACTAGGTCTTCTGAGTGACTCAAGTTTCAGATCTCAAACAACTCAAATCTCTATCGAGCTTCCTGCCTGACAGTACAGGTCTGGGAAAAGTGCCACTTGCTGGTGAAATTTCTCTTTGTTCAAAGTTATTGGCATAAATGAACAGCAATCCATAGGGTTACTCAGACACACTGTTGATATCTTTGCTTTCAGCAGCAATTTTTTCTTTCTCTGAAAAAAACACTGTACTTGATCCCCTCAGCTCATGGCTTCTGGCTAGGAACAGTTCCTCCACAGTACATGGGATATTTTCTTCCTATTAAGTCTCTGTTTCATCTAACCCAAAATATTACTGAGATTTTGTAACTGGGATTTGCAAAACTTCCTCGTGAACCTGCCCTGGATTCTCTCCTCCTGTTTAACTGATTAGCTCCTACAGTCTGTGTTTTTTATTTTCCTGGAGGTAAGTTTGATGTAATCTCTACCAAGCTTCCACAGCTTTTCAGAAAGCAGCACTGAACGCCTTGAAACTGCCAGAATCTCCCTTGTAAGCCCATACCATTGCAGAGTCCATCTCTCAAAGGTAAGTGGGACATGTTGAAATTTAATTATGCAAGATCTTGCTGTCCTGAGATGAAATTTTGTCTGGATGAGGGACTTGATGCGATACAAAAAATGGTCAGTCAGCCTAGAAAAATGCCCCTCTCTTTCTGAATCTGCAATTTCCCATCCTTACCAATCCCACCACTGCCTTGCCCCATGAGGTGTATGCAGAGGACCAGAGGGTGTTTGGCAATCACATCTCCTGCTGGACCACTGGGAAACAGAAAGACAGAAAAAGAGCAAACTAAAGGATCCAGATACTCATGTTCTTCTTGTGGCATCGAAAGCTGTTCATTTCCCAGGGCAGGAAACCCTCCCCATCTGCAGCTCTGCAGAAAAGAAAGCAGCTGAGAAGGTGCCAAGCTGCAGTGTGGAAAGCAGGGGCAAGAAGAGGTTTTGCTTTGCAACGGAACTGCTACATCTCAGCCAGAGACGTGTGTATGTGATCCATGACCTTGCCTCAGATACTCTGCAGTACTCTGCAGAGGAACAAAGCTTTGGAGAAGTCACAAAATATTCAGAAATTCCTGGGTATTAGTATGAGGGAAAGTAAAGGAAATGAGAGTTTATTTTCACTGCAAGAGGCAGGGGGGAGGCAATGATCTAATTGCCAACTTTGGAAATTATGGAAAGCCTTGAAATTCCTCCTAACAAACCGCTGCACATTAGGAAAACGTGGCAGTGTAGAAGTGTGCAATGTGAATGCTGGCATCGCTTTCCCTGGAAGGAGAATAAACATATGGACCATATTACCAGGGAGATCTAAGGATAGGGAAGAAAAAAAAAAAGGTATTAATGAGATCAAGAGGGAATAGGTGAAAAAAACCCAATCATGGTGGAACATGAGCAGTTCTCTTTCTCTCTTCTCCAGGGATAGGTTACACAGCCATACATAAGTGTTTTGCTCAGCCTTTTAAAAGCATTTCAAAGCTTTTCTGCCCAGCTTGAATTTTAAGCATGATTTGCAACAGTACTTCCCCCACGCCCATCTAAGGAAAGAAAATATCTTGCCATTGGAGTTTTGTGCCTAGTGCCAGATGAAAAGAGCAGCTCTTTGCACGCTGAGGCTGGAGCTGTCCAGAAGAAGATCAGAAGACCAGGTTAGACCCTGCTGACTCTGACTTAGCATCGAAAATTTGGCTCAAGAGATGAAAGGGCAACCAAATCTTTAGATGTTTGCTTCACAGAGGACAGCACCATCCAACACAATATGCAGGGTTACAGTCAGCTCTCTGGGGAACTAAGCAATCAAGAAAAGCTTATTCTGGATCAAGACACTCAGGAATTTGGAGAGCAGGGAAGAGATGAAATGTAGCTGGAGTAGAAACATTTTTCTGAGGAGCCTGGGTCGACAGCAGAGTCTCCATGGAAGTTCTGGACCATCAACTACAAAACTTCATTCAAGAGGGATCCCCTGAGAGAAGAGCTGGGGCCAGTGTCATGGGATGGATGCAAAATGCATCTCTCCAGCAGCAGCAGTGCTTGCGGGGGAACTGAGCCCGTGCTGCTGCAGGTTGGCTCTTCTCCAGAAACTGGCTGGCCAACTCAGAGCCTGCTAACAGCCTGCTGACATGGGAATAAGAAACTAATGAGGCCTTAACTCCTGTATGACTGCAGGCCAGGGCTTTGCTCGGAGCATAGCTTGGAGCCTGGCCAGGCTTCGCGGGAAATCACCGCCCACATTTGGAGGGCGAGGAGGGTGGCAGTGACCATGTGCCATGGTGACACTGCTCTGAGGCTCTGGGGTGGTGACACTGCTCTGCTTAACAAGGGCCCATCTCCAGCTCCAGGCATGGGGCACCAGTGCCACCCCCTTGAGCACCTTTTCACTCTGCCTGTGTTAAAGCTGCAAGCACAGTAGTGACATTTCCTGTGTTTGCTCTTTGTTTCTTTCTGGTTTTCCCAATTTACAGCATAGCAATGAAATATGAAAGAGACAAAGGAAAAGCAGCTACCACAGAGAGACCAGAAAAGTCCAACTTTTGCACAGAAAGCAAAGCAAAAGGTATGATTTTGCTCATGAAGCAGCTCTTGGGTTTTTCTGCTGAGTGCAAAGAAAGAGCTGGTGCAGTGTGACTGTTACGTGCTGTATCTTTACCATCAATCACATTTTAATGAGAGTAAATTGAAATTCCAGGCACACATTAATAATGAATGGATGAATTAACTCTGAGGAAAAACCTGATGATGCTTTCACCAGGCTGTGATGTCTATAGGCTAACATCACATTAGGTTACTTTCTGTACATTTATAAGGAAAACTTTGAACTAAAACATTTGCTCCAAGGCCCAAATCTGCAAAGGGACTTTCATGCCTTCATTTCAATTTAACTGGAACTTTGGAAGTCACAAAATATGGTAACTCACACAAGCCACACATAGTCACCCAGGCACTTCAGCACTGGAAAAAGCTGCCCAGGGCAGTGGTGGAGTCACCATCCCTGGAAGTATTCAAAGGGCATGTAAATGTGGTGCTTAGGGACATGGTCCTGGCATTTCTGGGTTAATGGTTGGACTCGATCATCATGGAGTCTTTTCCAGCCTAAACAATTCTATGATGCTATGATTGCCATAAATGTTCCTTCAGTGCCTCAATTTTCACCAGCAATTCTCTCTAGACACCTTGACCCTTAGGTCACACTGCTCAGGTTGTGGCTACTGGGCTTGAAATAGCATCCCAAAACTTTTGCCTGAAATCTCAGAAAGGCTTGTTTTGGCCCAGGTGAGGAGGGAAGTTCCAGCCCAAATCCCAGAACAGATGCTGTGTCATCTTTGCAAGACAGAAGACTTTAGTGTTCACTTGGGTAGCAGAAGAGTGATTTTCAAAGAAAGCAGCTCAGGGGATCTCATGTCTCCTTCCTGTTGTGAATGATGCCAGGCTCCAGTAAGTCAGAGCTGACATCAAGGGTTTGTTGTCAGAATAAGCATCAGAAATCCCCTAAAACCCATCAGCTGCATTCTCTGGAAGTGCAACCCACCATTAACATCACTTAAAATTCCAGTTTATCAAACCTTGGCTTCTCACTCTGGAGATTCCCAGCTCATTTCCCACCATGGCAGCCAAAAAAGTGGCTACTATAGCTGGTAAAATCAGTTTGGCTGGATCTCCAAGTACCACAGCATAGGATGTTTACTCCATTTGGCCAGGGGATACTTGTTCATTTGAGTATTTTAGAAACATCTTCCTTTGCAAAGCTCAGGACACATTTCCTGTTTAAGCACTGGGATTTTCCAGTGCAGAGTTATTAAAGAGGTCTTTGCACAGAAAATAAAAGATTACATAAAATCTTGGAGATGGATGGCTTTGGTGGACTTGGGTCATATTTTAGCTCCTAAAGAGCTTCTTGGCCAAGGCAACCAAAAGTCATCTGCTACACCCAAGTAGTTTACTTGAATTCACCACTCGTTTTTCCCCTATCTGTTGTTGACATGAGAAATTAACGTTATTGCGGGCTGAGGCAGGAGTAGGTCCTGATCTTTCTCACAGCAGTGTTGGATCTCCATGTCTCCACCAGCCACAGGTATCACTGCAGTGCATCTCCTCTCTCTCCTCTCACTCCATCATGACATGACCTCTTCATGCTTCATGGCAGAGGAGTTTTACAGAGGGGTCTCTGCACTTTGCACTGCTCCTTGACAAAGGCTCTGCAGAGTTGAGGTCCTTCCCCTGTACCCTCACCTTTTCCCCTCTCAGCAAGACTCTGTCTGGACACATCCCCCCTCCAGATGTATTTCTGATCAACACAAGCCTCCAAACCCACACATCCACCCTTTAGAGCAGCTACAAAAAACCAGAGCAGCTACAAAACGTAACACTCAATTTCTTACACTGTGCTGCCGAATCTCTTCAACACTCTCCAGTTTTATGGGCAAAACCTTCTTTTTGCTGAACAGATCAATCACTGCTGGTTCAGACATGCGGGTGAGAAACAGATTTTTCCTCTAACTCACAGCACAGCTGGAAGAAGAGTCCAGACTTCTTCTCCATCTTATTTTCCCTTTATCATAAGCTTATCTTCTGGGTCCTTTCACCTCCATCCTAATATCTGCAATCCCTTCCTCAGCACCATGTTGGGTTTTTTTCCTAGGAGCCTGTCAACATACCTCTTGAACTTATTTATAGCATGGCTTCAGCCACCTCACATGTTAACCTATTCCATATGTTTATTCTCCTTTGTGTGAAAAGGGGCTCTGCCAGCTCTCCTTTATCACTGTGGCCTTTCATTTTCAGGTGGTGGCCCCAGCTGCTCAGCCCCTCACATGAGACTTGGTTTTTTGCTCCAGTGAACAAAAGAGCAGCTCAGGAAGGGTCTGGGGTGATGACAGACATGCCAGCTCTGTCTAACAAAGACAGATACCCAGCAGAAGGCTGGCACACCCTCCACTAGCTGCATAGCCAGTTTTACATCCCAGTGGGATGGAAGTGGATTAGGTCACCTGTATCCAGAAGGATAGAGACTGGGTAGAAGCTCTCACCAAGGATTTATCCTTAGATTTTGCCTCACTGAATTCCCAGCACTGTCTGCAAACTCGATTCTTAACTTTTCTCATCTTCTGTTGGCATATCCCTGTGGCTTCTGTGATCCAAACTGCTTTGAAGACACTGCTTATTTCTGGTGTCCCACAGCTGGCCAGTGCCTCCAGCACATTTTCTCCCACCCCAAATCTGAGGGGTCAGCTTACCAAAACCAGCCAGGTTTGGGTGGCACTTCCTGCAGCTGCAGTTCCAAGAGCCTGAACCTTCATATCCATCCAAAGTGAAACATGAGCAACACTCAGGTACCAGCACTCAAATGACTAGAAGCACATTATGCAACGTGTTGAGCCATTATTTTAAGGGAAAAATTTTCTATTATGTGGCTGATAAAACATTTGCATAGGCGGCTAAGAGATGTGGTGGGTGCCCCATCCTTGGAAGTGTTCAACACTAGGCTGGACAGGGCTTTGAGCAACCTGATCTACTGGAAGCTGTCCCTGCACATTGCAGAGCAGTTGGGCTACTTGACCTTTAAATGTCTTTTCCAACTCAAAGCCAATTCTAGGATTTGCCCCATTTCACTTAGCTTGCTAACAAAAATCATTGCTAAACTTCTTACATTTATTCCTCAGAGCTGGAGTGGCTGTGTGGCAGGTGTAATTTGCACACAGGGCCCCATAAAAAAGCCACTGTAGTGGCACATCTGCCCTTCTCACCTTGTCTGCAAGCCCAGCTGCAGCCAGCCAGAGCTCTGCTCTGCAGAGCAGCCCCCAACGTGTCATAAATGTGTGGAATAATGGCTTTCCTGGGGGACCATCAGAGATTGCAGCCGGTGGTGAGAGCCCGAGGGGCAACATCAGAGACACAACAGGCCCATGTTCAGCATCAGGGCAGTTTTAGAGCTGCTAAAAGCAAGCTGAAACAACAATGAATCTCTCCTTACTGACTCACTTTCTTTCCTAGCAGCTTTTTCCAGCCCTCTGCATGGGGCACTCCAGTTTTCCTCTTCCTGACTTCAAGGAACATGTTGCTGGAACTCCTTGGCCTTTGCATTCCTCGTGCCCTAAAGCCAGCCTGTTGTAAACCCCACACCTCACGGCCAGATTCTCCTCCCCTGACTGCTCCAGCAGCTGCTCTCTCTTTTTTACTGTGACAGCTTTTGATCCTTTCAATGGACAACAGTGAAACACCCCATGTTTTTTCAGCCTCATTGCATCCCTTCCCCATCGATTGCAGAGACCTTGAGAGCACACAGTGACCAATACCCTATTCTTCTCATTTTCCTGAGAGAAATGTTTTCAGTAGTGAACGCCCCAACCCTGGTGTTTCTTATCTAAAATGAATCAACAAAAAACTCCCCCCATAAAAAAAAACCTAAACCAAAACAAAAACAAACAAACAAAAAAATCGAATTTAAAGTAATATTTGTCCATGAGAATGCATCAAGACAGGCATATGTTCCCCCTGCTTTCTTCTTTGCTCCTTTTTTCAGGTCAGCTTTAGACAGAAAAAACCTCAGGGTGACAGTGATATCTCCAAGGCAATTCAAGGGTCTCCCCTAGGAAGCAGCAGGAGTCTCATTATTTTATATTCTCCTGGACAGAATACTAAATTTGGGGGAAAGCCTGCCCCAGCCATAGCAATAAGAAAAGAAACTTTCCAAATTGCTCTCCAGAGCCCCCAGATTCCTGTTTCATTACCTCGGCATGAGCAGTCCCAGGTGTCTTTCTTTAATCCCTGTTGATCAACAGGGGCAAGGCTCGGCACGTCTCTGGCCAAAGGCTCATTCAATATTATGAGCAAGCTTTAATATGAGCATGGGGAAGGGAAAAACATGCACTCTGCAAATTCACTTCACCTTTTTTGTTGTAAAACATGCTGGATTTTAATGATTTCTATGTACCAGAACCCTCGGATTAGCTTTAAAGCTTTTAGTTGTAATTTTGTTTATTTTTTTTTTTCCACTGTGCAATGAAAAACCAAACCAACAAACAAAAAACCCGCCAGCCAAATAAAAAACCCAAGCAAACAAACAAAAAACCCAAAAATAAAAACAAAACCCCACAACTCTGCTTAAGCCTGAACATAGGCAAGACTACAAAGTCTCATTTTTCTGGAAAACTGCCGTGCCAGCGAGGATAGAAAGAGATCGTTCAGATACAAAGAGGTGGTGGTGGGGAATCAGACCCAAATACATCTGCAGATAAATATTTTATGGCCTTTCCGAGTAGCTGGGTGGGATCAGACGAGCACACGAGAGCCCTGCGCTGTGCGAGGCTGCCACCTCCTGGAGCGGGCAGCCCTGACGCCAGGGCATCCACCAGAGATTGTGCTGGATTTGGTATTTTAACCCAGAAATTATCACCTCACAGGGAACGTGAAGCGATGTCACCATCTTTTACGGAGAATGGGGAGGTTTTCTAAGAAGTTGGTTTGGTGTTTAAACATGCAGGTGTGGAGCGGAGAGGGTGGGTGTGCCTGAGAGTGCCTGAAAAATGGTACAGAGAAGTGGGGAAGGCAGCCTTTCATCGGGAAATCCACATGTTTCCTCATTTATTGCAGCTTCTGCTCTTTTATTGCAACGATGTTTCCTCCCATTCTGGCTCCACCAGCTCACAGTCAGCGACTTCTGCTCTGTCCCTTCTCCTGGAGCCACCCAATGGCACCGCGGAGGTGGATACAGAGAGTCGGACAGATTTTGCTGTGTGGGCAGTGGTCTGTGAGAGGGGACACATGAGAGACCTGCCCCACCACCTGCTGTGAGTACGCAGAGCATCCCCTGGGTGCTCTGACTCTGTCTACATGGATCAGAACAGCTCTGTGAGGGATTAGGGATTGATTGTAGCCATTATTTATGGGGGTGGGACTGGACTGGGTGCTCCTGCCACGGTCTTATGCGATGGACAAGTTTTGGGTCTGGGCATGGTGGTGTTATCCTTGGCAGAGGCCAGGCTGGATGATGATGTATTTTTGGAGATTAAAGGTATCAGTTTAGTGCAGGAAAAAAGTCCCCTGCTTTGCACATGAACAAATATTAAGGGGAAGCAACCCAAGCTCAAGACCAGAAGAGAAAAGTTTTGCCAAGTAGACTCCCTGTCGTTTGTCACAGGCTTGTTGCCTTAACACACACTGGGCACAATAGTGGCAAAAGTCTATGTCAGCACATAAAAGCAACCAGATCCCTTAATGCTAAAGACAGAAAAGCTCACAGGCCCCAAGTGTCCTAATAAAGTAAGGGAAAACCTGAGTTGCTCACCTGTAGGTTGCTAGCTGCTCCCAGGCTCTCTTCACAGAGAGAACTTCAGTGGGATGCTGCAGCGGGTCAACCTAAAAGGGATAGCATTAAATGCCCCCTACATCCTGCAAAGTTTGTACCTTCTTCCAAGGAGTTTTACTTACCAGGAGCAAACCCCCATAATCACTCTGAAACTGATAGCAGCTCTCTGGTTTTCAGAGAGAAGAATTAAAAACAAATTAGAGGTAATGGTCTCTTAAATTGCTTCTGAATCTACTCTGCTGCTGAGAGTTTTGGTAGATTTGGACAATCAAGTCAAGCAGGGCCCAGGGCATGCAGAAGGGTGATACGGAGCTTGGGAATATTTTCAAGCTTCCCATTAAATGTGATGCAACTGCCCCTTCTTATTGAAAACAGTGGTGAAATGCCCAGTGAAAGCCAAAGCCAAGAACCTGACTCGTCCTGGAGAAAGGTTGTTTCTCCCATGTGAACTGTGTCAGTGGAGCATTAATTTACTTCTGTTGTTAGTTACTTCTTCTGTTCCTCTGAAATAGCTACATATAGTTCTTCTCTTTTTAGTTACTCCAGACATAAATAGGTGCAGATGCTCTGCAGATAGAGAGACAGGGCAATGGGAACTATGGATCTCTTCAGTACTCTCCATATTTTTCTGCACTGTAATGCCATGTTGGTTGTCAAGGCTCACAAGAGTGAGTACTTACAGGACCTAGAACTGATTTTCAGAAGATGTAAGTGTGCTGAACACTCTCACAGCATGGACAGGGCTGTGTTTGGCCATTCACATGAATGTCAGCATGGACACCCTGCACCAAAACACCACGAGTTCAGTTCTCAATGTCAAAGACAAGGTGGTGGGGCACATCTTGCTGTTAACAGATGGCTGAAGCTTATCTGTATAAATTCATTTACTAATCAAAAATCAACGTTTTATGTGTTTTGGAAGGTGAAAGCAGCAGAAGTCAGTATTTAGAAGCAGGACAGGATGAACCCTAAGCCACTTAGCACAAACTTGTTTGCAATGTCCTACTAATCCCCTCCCATCCTGTCTTCATTACCCTGGTGTACACCGCACCTGTCCAACTGATAACACAGTGGTGTTTGGAAAGCAGATTTCAGACAGATCCCCTTCCCCACCAAGGGACCCCATCCAGCACTGTTTTAAAGCAGGTTTTCTATCTCACTGGAAGTGGTTTTGGTTTGTTGTTTTTTTTTTTTCTCCAAGCTTTTAGGGGAATAAAACAAGCCAACCCCCAGGGAAATGTGGTCTTTGCCAACATCTCCAGTGGTCACCTCTGCTCGGAGCCTGGAATGTCCTGCTCCCAGCCAAACACTGTCCTCATGCACAGAAGTCATTAGCTTTTCCAGGTCATCCCTGATGGCAGCTCTTATAGATACTTCTGTGAGTGGATTTACTCTCCTGAAAATCATACCATAAGCAGAGAAGCTAGGACAGGGCGGGGATGCTTTGGGCATTAAGGTTTCCTACAAATATTCCCCAAAGCACGGGAATGTCCCCCTCAGTGTTTAAGAGGCCTTTGAACTATGCCCTTAGTAACATGCTTTGACTTGGTCAGCCTCAAGGAGTCAGACAGATGGACTTAGAGGATTCCTGTAGGTCCCTTACAACTGAAATACTCTATTTTATTCTGTGTCACGGTGCAGCAGCCAGGGACGCATGGAGAATACAGCTCAGGGTTGTACCCATAAATGCCTTGTGAAGCCCATGGCCACCTTGAACGTAATCTTGCCACACACCTGTTATATTCAGACATACATTTCTGTGCAGGGTCAGTCCTGTGGATGAGCCCCAGGGCTAGTAAAGGGGAACAATGATCCTGCATTGCTCCTTACTTTGCTGGTCCCGTTTGCCCAGCCAAGGTGGGAGCAAAGATTCTTAACAGTTTCTTATGTGAAAGGGAGGGCTGCAGCATCCTGTTACAATCTCAGCAGTCTCCTTTTCTTCACTAACAAAAACTCTGATTTTAAGGCTTGCCTTTAACAGAGAATCGGGAATAGACATAAAATCATGTTTCTTCCTTTTGCATGGCAATTAACCTGGGAAAAACACCACTTGACTTAAGCCCCTCCACCCTGCCTTGTTAAGCATTCAGTCCTGATTTAAAATATCTTGTTTCAACAAAGAAGAGCAATACGATTTGCTTATCAGACTACTTGTCTCCCAGGCACATTTTGAGACATTGTTGGGCTAAATGCTGCACCAGGCCTTGCTCCAGACAGGTGGGACTCAATTCCTGCTGCAACCTACAAGGTTTAGGTTGCCATCTCAAGAAATTGCACATAAGAATGCCGTGTAAGCAATGCCAGAGTAAGGAAAAGAAGATTACCTCCAGCAGTTAATCTGCCTATTTTCCTCTATGAAAAATAATCTTTCCACTCAATGGAACTGGGGCATGAGGCCTCTATGCTTCCCACAGTCTGCACAAAGGTTTTATGCATCCCATCCTCTGGCAGGAGCGTGGCACTTTCCCTGGGCAGGCCAGGATTAATATAAAGTGGTTAACTTAACTAGCAACATATGTCTGCCTCTTTTTTCCCACTGCCATTTAATCTCTCTTATCCACTGACCATGCAAGCCTCCTGTAATCACTGTAGAGTAATTATGTGATTATTCCAGCCCTCTAAATTACAGCTGCAGCTTGGACCCCAGCAATTGTGGGTGATGCAGTAAGGCTGACTTTCTCAACTGTTAGTTAATTAAAATTAGACAGAAGTGAAAAAAAAAAAACCCAAACCAAAATGAATCACACAATAATAAAACAAACCACACAATAATAAAAAATAACCCACACAATAATAATAATAAAGCAACCTGCCAGAAAATGCAACTTTTGCTGTGACTTTTCACCCCAATCTTTCTCATCACAAGGAAGATTAGAGTGGGAGCCATTAATAAGATGGCAATTTATGCTAATTTATCAGCACCTAAGCCCATGAGCCTTAATAAAACTAGCTAAAAGGAACTTTATGATAAACAAAGGCAATTATGTTGTTGCTGTTATTACAGTGGCATTTCAAATCCCTTTATGCTGGTGTTTATTGTCAAACTGGTTTGAGCAAGTTCTGATCTCTTGGAAGGTGTCCCTGCTTGTGGTAGGGGCTGGAACGAGATGGTCTTTAAGGTCCATTCCAATCCAAAGTGGTTTATGATCCTTTTAAATGAGGCCTTTACAAAAGAAGAGATGAACTGTAAAAAGATCAAGCTGCAGTCGCTCTTCTTGCCTTTATGACCCTTTCCTGAGTTTGACTTTCCTCCAGTGTCAAGGTCTTTTCAGTGGCATTAAACGGGCTGAGATTTTTCTTCAGGGTGGGGATGGGAACATAGATCTCAAGGCAACTGGAGGTACAGAGGGAGGAGAACTCCCCCAAAAGTTGCAGAAGGTTTTTTTTGGTTCTGTTTTTGTTTTTTGTTTTTTGTTTTTTGTTTTTTGTTTTTTGTTTTTGTTTTTTTTTTCTTCTTTTTTTTGGTTTTTGGTTTTTTGGTGTTGGTTTTTTTTTTTTTTGGGGGGGGGGGGGGGGTGTGTATTATTTGAAATTTCTGATGAGACTTCCCAAAGTGTAAGTGTCTTTCCAACTGATTAAAAAATAGTAAAATTTAAGAAATCTGAAGAGAAATATCCATGAGTGTTCTTTCTGAATCTGGCAAGTTTCAGTCACATTCAGCTGAAGCGTCCCAAGCTGTCCTTCTCGCACACTGACATTCCCAGGCTGGGGAAAAGGAGTTCGGTAGAAAGCAAGGAAGAGCATGAGTGAAAAGAGAAGGGGAAGGAAGATACCTTCCCTAAAGAGCACATTAAGAGTCTACAGATGAGCTCTATCAGAAGCATAAAAGATGAAGTTTTGAATCCATGATGTTCTAAACCCCACTGAAATGAGTGGAGAAACACTCCAGGGACACAGATGATGTCTTGACTCTGATGCATGGTTCTGATGATGACTACTGCACCTGGGTTGAGCTGTGTCCACAGTGGATATAAATCCTCTGGGGGTGTAAATCCTCATCACCTGCAGGATTTGATCCAGCATTTCTGTCTGGACTTTGCTTTCCTCTTTTCCATTCAAGCTCATCCCTCTGTGCTGCAATATAACTTGAATGCAGGTCTTCCATCACAGTTAAGTTTATCTACCAGGGAACATCACGCTGTCCAGCTACTCCTGGGTTTATTCAGGGCTGTCAAAGGGGCAATGAACTGGAAATGTGACCCAATCTGTAATTGATGCCACTGGCAAATTCAAAGCCATGCTGGGGACTGAATTACTGTAAGAGTCCATTTTAAGAAATAAATCATTTGGGGTCAAATGCCTCATGGTGGTAATGAGCAGAGCCCTGAAGAATGGCAAACAAGTTTATGTGTGCAAATACCCAAGGGCCACTGAGATTTTCCCCACAGTGCCTTGAAAAGACAACATTATTTTTTTGCAATGTGACATCACAAGGTGATAAAAATAAAAGGAAGAGCAAAAATTCTCAAAACTGGGGATAAATTGCAAAATAAACTGGTTTTTCAGCAAACCGATAGAAGGAGAATATCCTCCATCTCCAGAGGGAAGATGGAGAATGGCAAAGATGCTCTTTACAACCCATTCTGCTGGTAGAGACCAGGGGTCTGCTGACATTAATTTTACACATTTTCTTCTCTTCCCTCAAAAGAAAATCGAGCAAACCACTATGATTTAAGAAATGATAGCCCAGCAGACTTGCACTGCAGGCAACCTTCATCAAACATTAGCCTCTTGGCTGCACTGCAGAGCAGTCAGTTTTCAGTCTGGTTTAGAAGATTCTTATTTTATCACTTGGTGTTTATGATCAGAATATTTCATCTATTTTCACAAAAATCTTCTGTAAAACTCCCTATTCAACTGAAAATAGCAGGAGTTTCCCAGTCACATTTGTAAAATATTCATTAAAGCTCAGAAGGATTTTGCTACTGGCATCATTTTTTAAAAGATATTAGAATTGATTTTGCTAAACCGCACTTCAAAAAAATAAGAGGAAAGGCTTCAGCAATTCTTCTAATCTGGCTTTGTTTGCTCTGTACTAATTTGTGAAGTGTTAGTGTCTGAATTCATGTGAAGGAGAAGCAACAACAGCAGTTAATAATTTCATGTATATACCAAATTTGGGCTACAGAGTTCAAAGACCTGAGGAAATGCAGGAACATCAATGAACCAGCCAGCCAAAGACAACATGAATCACTGGTACAAATGGTAATGAAAAGCAAATCTTCTGGTTTGCCAAGACTCCTGTGAGCCATTGGCAGTGGCTCCACTGGAGGTTACAGCCAAAGGAAAGTCTTATATATTCATGAGATGAGCAAGCGGTTCAAAAATGCTCCTGGCCTTATAACAAGATGAGAAGGGAGTAAAAAGACACCAAACACCTTTAATGGATTACCTACACCAGGGAGTTAAGCATTCTCAGGACCACTGCCAAGCCCTGCTTGCATTTACAGTCAGGGCTGCTGCTGTGTCCCTCTCACAGCTGTGACACAGCTGTGGTAGTATTCATCCAAGCTGTGGGCAACCCAGCTTCTGCCCTGCCTCAGTCCAAATTTGGGCACCCCCATGGCTATTCCAGACACCTGTGTTTTGGATGTGTAGCTGGGGATAATCTCATTTCTCCTGATTTTACCTGGTGGAAAAAATGACTGCAACAGCTGAAACACGGAAGCCAGAAGTTATGAAGAATCCAGAAGCATCTCAAGAGAGATGACCTGGTTGGGGTCTCGGCTGTAAAGACCAAGATGCAAAAGAGAAATGTTTGCTGAAGCAGAGCCCAGAGCTCTGAGCTCCTTCTCTCATTAGGAACTCCCTCAGTGCAGGACTACAGAATAAACAACATTTTTGCTCCAGCCATATGATACAATGCCCCTCATCAAACAAGCTCAGAGGGACACCTGGGACAATGGATGATGACAGCCATGAATCTAAATGCCAAACCTGCTGCAAGAGGAATCAAGTGACACTCTCTCCTCCTGGAGAGATGCTCCAAGCACCACACAGTGGAGGTAGGGACCCTCTACTCCTTCAGCCCTGTGTGGAACACAGATATACAAGGTCCAGCACAAGCCAGAACCACATCAAGGTCCATATATCACTCAGCCTCAGCTCACACTCATTACCCATAGTACTGGAGACTTTTAGGCCAGGGACAGATTTGGGATGTTAGGGAAAGTCAAGTGGCAAAACATAAGTCTGTGAAGAACACAGCTACCTGCAGAAAGATAAGCAGCCAAGCAGGACAGAAAGGGGAATCTCTGTTTTGGATCCAACACCTGCAGGACAGTGAATACAGCCTGTGGTATTTTAGGCACCTCCAGAGAGTACTACCTCCACATAAATGACTTTTTAATCAGGCCCAAGCACTGCTACCCTTGTCCTAAGGGCAAGGCCAAGAATGCTGTTGGGAGCTCCATTATCTTTTTGTGCTCAGCTCACACTGTTCTGTTTAAAAGATTAATGAGACACATATTCTCAATCAAGAAGCTATTTCAGAAGCTCTTACTTCCAATTGTCTGTACTGTCCAGCTAGGAGCATCATCTGCCCTTCTTTTGGTTGGAAATTTCAGGAAAATGTTCTATGGATATTTATTTCCCAGAGTAAGATTTGTACATTGATAGATTGAATATTGATGGTGCTGAAGCCAGGTAACCAACACAGATCTAACGATCTAACAGAGTGTGCTGAACTGCCCAACAGTAATTTGGGGTAGGAAGGTGCCGAGATGAGGATACTCAGGCTTTTTCCTTGAATGATGTGATGTGTTTTTCATTTGAAGAACACATTGTCCAGGGGTGAATAGCAAGGAGGTGAATAACACCTGGCTCTTGATAAGTGAAGATCCACAGATGGTGGATCTCAGACAGGCTGAGCTCCCTCAAGTGACTGTAACAGGACTTTTCCCACTAAACAGGTGTTTCCCTATTTCAGGAATTCATAATTTGTGACTTGTGGGCCTCACCTTTTCCATATCATTCTGCTATGTTATGTTTGCCTCCAACATGAATTTCTGGGAAGGTTTCCAGTCCCTATGTAGCTAAGCATCAAGCCATGCAGAAAGGTGGAAGGAGAGACCAGGGCAGCAGCCTATTATTAGTCCTCTGATTATTTTAAAGGTAAAACCACTGGCAACACTTCAACTTCAGACACTCAAAGTTGGGTTACATGACTTGCAAACAGAAGACAGGAAGCCAGAGGCCGTGACCTGCTCTGTCACCAGCCTGGGATGCTCAAAGGGAAAGGTTTTGGCCATAGTTTTCATGGAGGAAAAATCAAGGTACTGGCTCAGGCTCCCATCAGATGGCAGCCTGAGCTGAACAAGCAGTAGAAAAGTCAAGTTATAGTAATGATATTTAACTGACTCCAGAAGCCTGCCGGTTCCTTTCTGGGCATCTCTGGTCAGTATCACCTTGTTTCTTGTGCTGGAAATCAATATCCTCATAACACAACTCCCTGTTTTTCAGCCGTAAATTAGCTCACATTGCAATTTGTATTACGGCACTTAGAAAAAAAATACACATTCAGCTCCACTTTAACTGTTTTAACAGCACTCAGTCGGTCTCTCAGGAGCTCCCAGAAGCACTGTGTGTGCTGGCTGGTCTTCTAAGAGGCCCATCCATCTCTGTCCCTCTGGTCATTCTTTTACAGCTCTGCAATGTTCTTATTTCTTCCTTTACTTTTAGGGGTATTTTGACAGGTTTCATAACCCTATTCCTCTTACTCAGAATAACTTGCAAGTGCACTCCAATTCTTCCACAAATCTTCCTCCAGAGTTTGTATCTCCCTGATCCTCTGTAGTAACAATGTGCACACCAGCCGCAGGGTCTTGAACCCCTGGGTCCTCCTCACCAGATTTTGGAGTCCACTGTGCAGACATCTACCTTTGTTGATTTCCTCCACCACGTTTTCTTGTATGTCTTGAGGCAGGGAGAAACTCCAACTCATGAACAACTACGAATCATTTGAAGTCTTGTCTATTGAACTAGAGGGTTATTTTTGCTTCTAATTATTCCTGGAATCTTACATCTGGCAAATATCAGACTAACATGACTGATGATCTATTTGGTGCTAGTTTTTCCGCTAAAGCAATTAGTGTTAGGATGAGTATGCTAAAGCTGAGAAATAGTCATTCATGTGTCATGTACATGTGGTCCACAGCTTCAAGTCCTGATTTATTAGCGCAAGTTTTTGCTTCATTGCCATTTTCAGCACATTTCACACATTTCAAGTTCTTGTCTGTGCCTACTTCGCTTTTTTTGGTATGAATAGTTGTTTTTTATACCCTTCTTTAGGCTCTTCAAGGTACATCCACTTACACTTCTTATATTTTTTCTGAAGCATTTCAAATCATACAGCTCCTCTGGAGCCAATGGTGCTCTCTTCAGACACCTTGCCATGAATTGCTACTTCAACACTTCAGGTGGAACTGGAAGTACTGGTTACACATGTGACTCCCTGGCTGGTGAACAATCATGATCATGGTGGCTTCCACTGGCATGTCACACACAGCTGCAGCTTCTGTAAATATATTCCATGTTAGTTTTGAAACTGGATAATTCTTTTTAGTCAAACATGCTCATATTATATTGTTCCCTGTATCATTTTCCAGTACAGCCTCACGAAATAATCTCAGGAGTGTATCTGCTATCCATAGTGGTTTTCTTGGTTTATTCTCTACTTCAAATCCCACAACTGACATTGGAATTGCATCCTCTATTGCAGGAGTGACACTCCCTTTAGTGCTGTGGATATACAGTGACCAGAGTCAGGCTTTTGCCACAAGCTTTGAATCAATACATAAAATTTCTCATCAAAAATCCTGGTACCAGACACTCCTGCACAGCTAAATTCAGGTTCCTTAAGTCCAAATACATAAGAACTTTTCACCAAATTTCAAGTTCACATAAGAAATGCCTTGTCAAGGCAGACTAAAGGTCTAGCTGGGCCATACCCTTTTTAACTCTTACTTCTTGCATCAGCAATATTCTGTGGCAAGCACTTCAGCACTTCACCTCCTTGCTGTGGAAAGAAATACATCTTGGGAACATGGCTCCTTTTAAATTCATTTTAAGCAGTAAAATGCTCCCATCATTCCAATGTAATGATTACTGCATTGAAAACCACAATTAGTTGTTCCCCATTAAGTTTTCCTGGTCACTCATGATTTTACAGATTCTTGTCTCCCCAGCTGTATGTACAGAAACCAAGCATATCTTTCATTATCCTTACTATCCTTCTTTCTGCCATTCTCACTTCTAGTAGATAGGTTTTGAGACAGGGGAAGCAGAACTGCACAAGATCTCTTTGAGGGTTTTGTACAACAGCTCCATGATATCTTGTGGTTTGCTCTGTATTGGTTTCCTAACAGTTCCTAAGCTGCAATTTGGAGATTTTTTGACAGTTCTTGTGCATCGAGGTGCTGCTTTCTTTAGAAATTTTTATTACCATCTCAGCTGTGAGAGGTGGCAGTCAGCTCAGAGCCTCTCTGTATGGGTACAAGTAGGACTGGGTTTTTTCTGAGTGTATCACTTTATAATCCTACACTCTTACAACAACTTTGTACCACACAAGCCAGAGAGACCTCAAGACACACAAGACAGTGTACAAGAGGAGCTGCAAAAACTCCTCTGCTCTGCAGCCATGAGATATGAGTGACATTCTGCAACATGAAACCCCTTTCCTGGTAATACTGATGCTCAGGTGAATCTGCCACCACTGGAATCTGGAGGAAAAGGCTGACATTTCACAGCAACCCCATGTTTTCGCTTTGAGAAAACTTGTTGGATGAGATTAGGCCCTGAAAGATAGTCTCAGCAGCTGCAAAGAGAGATCTATCCATGGGCATCACCAAATGTCTCCTGTTGTTTGTGTCTTCTGCACCTCCTCTGTTTCTTTTGCAGCCCAGTGCAGTTTGTATTTTAGTCCTTTCTCAAAAGACCCTTTTTCTCTTACCTATAACCCATACTTACCTCCTGGTGCTCTCCATCACCTTGTGGCAAATCACTGCTCAGCTTTTTAGCTTTGCAGCAGGAAATTTGATTTCAATAAGGTAAGTAACATCACAGATCTATTTATCTGAAACTTCAATGGAATGTTTAAGTAATAAATTAATGGATATCTGGAATTTAAAATCTTTTTCAATCTTTTTGAATATCTAATAAACAATATATTCTTTGTCATTATATGCTGCATAAACATTTTGGTGGTGCTATTAAATTCTTTACTTCCCAATAGTGACAACTACACTCCACTTATACAATAGTGCTGCATACAAAAGTGCCTGCATATTTTATCTTTATAAATACTGATAAAAGAGGTAGGGAAATTACAGACTTGAAAATAAAAAGCATCAATATTGTTGACTTGCAAAAACAAGAGAAAGGTTACATCCTCTTATATTGTCTTGCAGACAGAGAAGAAAATCTTCAGCATTCAGGAGGAAAGATTGGGGGAAAAGGTATTGTGTTATATATATATTCACGAAAATTCAGTATAACAAAGCACTGTGAAGTACAAGTAGTAAAGTCTAAAAACTGTGGAAATCATTATTGTTAATATTATACAAATTGATATATATCGATACCATTGAGAATATTTATTAGTAAAAAGGTAGAAGTGCAGTAGCAATAATATAATACTTGCTCTAAAAATGTCCATGTTTTATTCTGAATGCTATATTTCACCTAAAGTGCATTTTCTGCATTTCCCCAAATTTTTAGGTTTTCTACATTAGACCTCAGAAGGGAAGGAAAAAAAAAAAAAAAAGGGAGAAAAAAAAAAAAGAAAAAAGCAGGCAGAGGAGAAACTCAAAAAGTCAGTGGGGTTTTTTTTTATTTTACAGGGGTTTAACACCTCTCCTGGAAACACGGAACAGAGTTGGGACATCAAGCCAAGTTCTTGGTCTTGTTGAGTCTTGGCTTTCCAAGGGCAAACTGACTCATATCAGTTTTGCTTGTTTTATCTGTAGAATGCCAGTTTGGCATTGCCCACCTTGAGTTTGCCATCAGTCAAGCTTGGTCATAAGTATTCTGATGAGGGCATCTCATGCAGCTTCCACCAGCATGGCAGAGAGTTGTCCTTTGAGCACAGAAACAAATCCAGAAGAGCCAAGGTGAGCGGCATTTCAAGACAGGCAAGGCAATGCTTTGCAACATCACCTGCAATTTGTCATAGGTTTCACAGAGCCCAGCACTGTGAAAGCAGAGAGCTGTGCTGTCACACAGACAGAAAAGACTTGCTGACCCAAAATGGTGACCAACAGATGAGGCCCTCCCTAATACTGCACAAAAATCCCCACTTGTCTCCATGTAATAAAAATATAAAAATATATTTAAAGCAGTTTTACTTTTACAGCGCAGTTAATTCATCATCTTGAGCCAACTGTGCAAAGTTTCATGGCAAGTCAGCAAATTTAACCATATTTGAAGCAATTCCTCAGAATAATTTACCAAGTTGGCTCATTTTTGATTGCGTATCCTTTATGCCTCCATTATTTTTTTATTAACACATCTTAAGTTAAATATATAATTAATTACAGATAAAACGATGGCTCTTTGTAACTGGTTTATTGCAAATCAAACTTAAATATCAATTATCCTTAGATTGTTTCAAAAAAGAACTTGAAAAGCTTTTAATTAACTTTATGCCTTCTTAAAACTCATTTAACAAGTATTCCCTTCACAGTCCAATGTGTAGCATCATTTCTTGATTTTTCTCCTACCAAGATTAACTTTCTTTCAGGAAAACGTGCTGTGGTGAACTCCAGGGTTTGGGCTCACAAGAGAAGCAATGGGGTGGAATTCACCAGTCTGTTATACAGCTGGTCACATCTAATGATCCTTTTGGCCTTCAAATCTACAAAGGTAAAATTAGTCCTTCTCTTTCCCCTCCCTTCTCCAAACCAGTAGTTAAAAGATGGCAATCCACATGAGTTAAGTCTTGTACTTTAATTACTAGTTTTGTGTTTACATAGGAACCCTATAGTTCAAAGTTGAATGTGCAGCAATTAAAGTATTTCCAGATGTGTTCGGTGATCCTACCCTGTTTTTACAGCCTCCAGCTGTCATATATTTTCCTTCAGTGGCCCTATTAGACACGAAAGTGAACAATTTTACTTTAAACTGTGTTTTTGAACAAGAAATATTCCCGGATGTCAGAGATGGTGTGACTAGTATCTTGATAATGAAATGTCTGATCCAGCAAAACACTTCAAGATGATCCTAACCTTCAGTATTTGACTCACTCCCTATCGACTGAAATCTCTGAAAACACAACAGAGCAAAGAATTACAGACATAATGTGAACCATATTGTGGAATTACAAATGGGTGGAAAAAACCTTTTCCACTAAAATCTGCTGAAGAAAATGTTCTAATTTTAAGATAGTGCTGGTTTCCCCTTTTTTCCCTGGTAGGCTATATAATATGATTATTTATCATGCTTATATTTTACATTGCTAAGTGAATACTTGAGTTCCAAACTTACTTTGCAGATGAAACAGAAATAATGGCATTATCAACACACAAGGAAAATGTTTTTAGCACCAGGAAAAAGAAATTCCAAAGTGCAAAATGAAAATCTAATCTCTACCTTGGCAATGCCTGAGTGCTCTTGCCCATCCCAGCAGGAAAATTACCAATGGAGCTAGCGGCAAAGATGATAGAAGAGGTTTCTCATGCAGAGAGATGTGCTGTAAGCAAGGGAGCAGAGCTGTAAAATTGTTAGGATGAATAAATTTGTGTACAAGGCAAAAAAACTCCATCCTACAAACTCTAAAAAGCTTAGCGGCTGCTAAGAACTTGACAAACCTTCTTCTTCTCCTGATTGGTTTTGATAGGTCCTAATTAAAATGCTATCTGGCAACTTTTCGTGAAATCAGAAAAGCTTAAAAGAGTCATCTCTCATGTTTTCAGGCTCTGAGCTGTTCCACTCCACACAAATCTACCCCACCCACTCAGGAGATTAAATATAACAGTTCAGACAAGATGAAATGCAGTGCTCCCACAGTTTTATTTGATTTATTAAAAGGAGAGAAGTAACCAAGTGGGAGGATATGCTGGTTTTGGCTGGGGTAGAGTTAATTTCCTTCATAGTAGCTGGCACGGGGCTGTGTTTTGGATTTGTGCCGGGAACAGTGTCGATAACACAGGGGTGGTTTCACTATTGCTGAGCAGTCCTCACACAGTGCCAAGACCTTTGCTGCTCCTCACTGACCCACCAGCGAGGGGGCTGGAGGTGTATAATGAGTTGGGCGGGGACACCGGCAGGACAGCTGACCCCAAAGGACCCAAGGAATATCCCAGATATGTCCTGCTGGGGAAAGGAGGAAGTGGGGAACATTCATAGTGATGGATTGGTCTTCCCTGGTCACCATTACATGGGATGTAAGCCTGCTTTCCTGGGGATTCCTGAAGACTTGCCTGCCCATGGGAAGTGGTGAATGATTCCTTGTTTTGCTTTGTTTGCATGCATGGTTTTTGCTTTTCCTATGAATCTGTCTTTATCTCAACACATGAGTTTTCTCACTTTTACCCTTCTGATTTTCTCCCTCATCCTGCCTGGGGGGAATGAACAAGAAGCTGAGTTCTTGGCCGGGTTAAACCATGACAGAAGACAATAGGTCAAACATTCCAGATCCTTATGAGAAGCCAAAAGCATCACTCTCCATTTTCAACATTACTTTGAAATTGCTGCTATGTGTTTTCAAACACACATTACAGTACCAGGAGGGGGTGGAGTGAGGAAGGAACCCTGCGTCATCTAAGGATGCTGATGAGCAGAGGAAAAAGCAAAAAAGATGACTTTTCAATTGCCAAGTAAGCATCCCACAACCCAAAGACACAGCAATGGTACCACACTCTTGGGCAAGAGATGGGACAGGACATGAGGCATTTCATCAGCCATGTCCACATCTATGAGCCAGAACTCTGGCCACCTCAGGCTTGTACATGAAGTTGTGTAAAATATTTTTCCATGAGGAACATATTCTCTCAGGTATTAAAAGGGAAGTAGGGAATGATAAATAAGAAAAAACTATCTCACCTCTAATCTGCCTCACTGGTTTCTGGGAGTCTTAGCCCCACCTATCTGACTAATCACCATATCCTCTAATTCTGCTTTTTGGCACAAAAATGTCCAGCTGTATCATAACCCTCTTTTCTGTCTTTGCTTCAATGCCCTTATTGGTCTTACTGCTCCACCTCTTATGGCATGCAGGTCCTCAAAGGAGTACATCCTTTCTATACCAAATAAAATTGAAATTTTATTGCTATTATCAGTGCTTGGATGTCCTGTAGGTAATGTTCTCCTCCAGCCGACTACTAGTGGAAAATAGGTGGGGATCACGAACACAGTAAATGTGTAAGCAGATACTTTGTATAACCTGCATAAGCAGATTGTCCCTGGTGGACACTACAAAAGCAAGCAGTTTGTTCATACCAAATCAGCCAATTAGTCACCAGTGACATCACAAGTGGCTCTGTAAGACAGCAGTGGTTCTGCCCTGTCACCTAATCAGTCACCTGTCACCCAGCCATCCAGCCACTTTTTTAGCCAGTGAAGAATATACCCGTCCAAGCTCTGCACTGGGTCCATCACTGACCACTTCCTATTCCAAATAAAGACTAGTGAAGCTTTTTCACCGGTGCTGCTGTGGGTCAGGTCCAATTACACACAAAGTGTCCTTGTCTCTCTCCTCCATAGGCAAAGGACACAATTTCAAATGCTCTGGACGGCAAGTACTGTCCCGAGCCCTCGTGGTTTCATGCACACAAAGGCCAGAGTCACCAAACCATAGCAGGTGAATCCATTCATCCTCATCCAGTCACGAGTACTGAACACTTATGGACTGGCTACAGCTAATGACTGCATTGTCTCCCAAGTGCTATTGCAATTACTCCCAGAATAAACTTCTCCAGGCACAGAAGAGAGACTGTTATCATCATGCTCTTCCCTCTTGAAAACAGGTCACCTTCCCATGGCCTGGGGCCTCCCCCAGCTTCCCACAAAACAGTTCAGGCAGGCACTGTTCATGTTAATGGTCACGTGAATCAAGTAGGTAAAGAGAACATGAAACTTGGGCTCTTTAATGCACATGTACACTTTACCCCTGGCTTTGTTTGGCTACTAGTCTGTCACCTCTCTCCTCAGCAATGACCGCCCAGATGCCTTTTCCATGAGTCAGGGAGAGCCATGGCTCCTTGCCTTGAAAAGAGGACGGAGAAGCAACCCGAGTGCAGAGAATCCAAGCAATTCCCTCACTGTCAGCACCAAGAAAGAGCACTTGTAGGGGCTCTTCTTGGCTCGTGATGATCCTGCTGTATGTGGTGTGTGGGTGACTTCAGGAGGGTCACCAGAAGTAGACATAAAAATTAAATCCTGCAAAAAAATGTTAGTAGGTTCCCTCACATCTTTTTTGTTCTGGATTCCAGACAGTCCTCCTGGCTGTGGGTCCCTGGTCAGATAATTTAGCACAGCTCTTTCATCTCAGTCTTCCTTCCAGGCATAACACCCTCCATTCAGACTCTACACCTTCTCCCTGGCTGCCACCTCACTAAGACTATCTGCTCTCAGTTTCACTCTTTAGAGGACACAATGATCAGCAGGTGAGAGAAAAACCACAAACATTTGGCATGGAAATTTTTTAATTGTGTCATGTCACTTTTAGAAAGAACAAGAGGTCTAAGTCTTCATTAACTGAAGGCTTTCAAGGATGGTGTGCCCCTGGGCCAGACCTTCTTGGCATTTTAAATGTCAACCAGCACCTCTGTCTTCAGAACAGCTTACTTGCATGTAACAAAGGATAAACTTATCTTCTGAGCCCTAAATCTCCTCACAGCTAGTCAGAGGTTCATTTTCTCCATGTTCTTCTCAAGAAGCACATTCCTTTCTCCCATGTTGAGTAGAGGAGCAAAATGTCCTCAAATTTATGATGGTGATCCTACATTCAACAGCATAAGAAAAATCACTTAGGCTGCATTAGCTCTTGTGAGGCAGTGCTTTTGTGAAAGCAAAATCCTGTGATGCGAACAAACTCAGTACTGCCTGTCACATTACCAAACAACAAAACTGAACCTCCTTTGAAATACAGCAGGTTAAACTGATTTCTCAAAATAATTAGGTTCTTCGCCATATGAAAAACATTTTAATTGAAGAAAATTGAATTCAGCTCTTTCAGCAAGTGTATTCCTGTGTTTGTTTAACTGGACTCACAAGCATGTGGGCACACCTCTCCTATAAATCTCATTTTGATCCATCCTTATACGTGCCTACAAAGAGATCCCAGTCAGAATTACGTTAATTCATGAGGACATTATGCAGAGATCGTCTTCACTTTCTCGGAAAAAGTACCAAATGAAACCTTTGTCCTTTGTAATTTGGTACATGAACATAAAGCAAACAATGAATTAGAAGGGCTAAACACGTAGACCCACCCAGCTGCAAAGAGTAATAGTTCCTTATGGCACTCACAGGCCAAGGACAATAATTTTCTGCCATATCACTCAGCTGGTGAAAGGAACATGCATGGTTTTATCCACAGTGTCTCAGTGATGATCTCTCAGAGATGTGGTGGATTCTTTCTTTGATCAGGGCACTGGCCTGCTGACATTATTGCAATCTTGCAGTGAATGGGGGGTAAGTATAAAATCAACAGACAGCGCAAAATGGACACTCTACTCCCAAGCTGAATTTATAACCAGAAAATACAATGCTCTGCCTAAGTTAGCATAGAAAATAGGGTTCATAACTTGGAATACATACTTTCAGATTGGTCACATAAATGTTTTTCTAAGAAAGGTGCTACAAATTCAAAACTATGAACTCAACACAGACATTCATGGCTGATGTGCTTTGAGCTTTGTTATGCCAGGAGGCGGGACTACAAAATCATAATGGTGTCTTTAAATCTATAAATACAGAGCTTGCCTTGTGATTAAATCATCACACACCTCCACGAGGAAAGAGAGTTATTGTCTCCCCTTTACGGAGTGGGAAATTAGGCACAGCTTTACACCAGTCATAATTATCTTCTCCACCTATGGGTTCATAATGGCTCACTGTGTGGAAAAACTCTGCTGTGCAAGTCATTCGTGAAAAAGACCATGACTCATTTTTAACCTATCCCCATGACAAAATAGCCCAGAATGTGTAGTTGTACACATGCCCTTTCTGATGTCAGCAGGAAGGCTCCAGAGATGGGGATGGCAGGACAAATGCAGCCCCAGTGTGTTTCTAGGGGGCTGGAGAAAGCAAGAGGCTGGTTCTGTCTGTGGACCCACCACTGTGCTCTGAAGGATGTGTGATATGTGCTCTCCTCTGATCTGAGATGACCCTAGGAAGGGCAGGTAGCTCCTGGGCTACAAGCCTTGCAGGCCCTCAGCCCAAGGCATGCTGAGAGGAGAGGTCTGAACGTAAGGAGCTGCCTCTCATCATGAGTGTGAATTGCAAAGGGATTTTGTGCTTCACACAGTCACTTCTAAAGAGGGGAATGCTAGCTATATAATTTGTATTTCATATGCCAGGCCTCTGCAGAGGCTTTGGATTCTCATCAGAAATGCCTCATAGAAAGAAAGCCTGCAGGGAAGGGCTATTTTACTTGCTTTTGAATTTTAATAGCAGACTATTTTGTACTGTTACCAGGCGCCTTGAAAGCATCTGGATTCTCTAGAGAAAAAGATCCCCAGGAGACATGTTCCATTTGTTTTTTTGTGCAATGCTCTGTGGGGGGATGGTGGTCTATAAACTTCAACATATTCTAATCCAGGACTGACCAAAAGCCATTTTAACTGGGTTTCGCTTTACCCACATCAAATGACATTGAGGATTGTAGTCCATTTATTGTGGGACAGGCACAATGAACAGTGTGCCATGGCAAGAAAGAGCAAAGAGTTGGTATGGGACAAGAGGTCAGGGATATTTGGGTAGAGGCCTTGAGTTTCTGAATAAGATTTATGATGGAATTTCAGGCAGGAAGAGATCTAAGGAATTACAGTACAAAGGGCTCTGGGCATGAGATATCAGGCATTCCTTAACTCTTCTGATCTGGAAAGTTTCAAATGAAAACCCATCTCGGGGCAAGAACAAACTCCCTCCCCGCTCTTACCTCCTTTCACTATAGGAGGTATGGTCATCCTCCAGAGTGGATCCCTCCTTTCTGCTGTGGAAGATCTTAGCATTCCTGCTGCAGGATCTGATTTAGGAGGAACACAGAGATTGGTTTAATCCCTACGTGTTGGTGTCTACGTGCAGTGTTTACATGAGCCACACGTGAGCTTCTGTTGAAGTATTTGAGGAGCTCATCAGGGCACTTGTGGAGTTGGGAGAGCAACTGAGCCATGCAGGTGTAGGTGTCTGCTTCCCTACAGGCTGAACCATTCTCTGTTATCCATGGGGTGTATTGACTTGCAGTTCTATTTGCTTGCCCACACATATCTGGTCAGTGCATTTGAATGTGGTGTTCTGCCCATCATCCAGGACTGTATAGGTGTCTCATAGATTTTGTGTTGGACTTATCAGCCTTATCTCAGATGTCCCAGGACACTCATAGCCTCTGTACTGCACCGAGTGCTGCCACCTGGGCAATGCAATGGGCCCTAGACCTCCACTGACTGAATGTAAATCATGTTGTAGTGTACATCTAGTCTAAGCCAGCCCCTGGGCCTCCATCATCCTCGTAGGCAGTGGCAACATGTTCACCCTGTCACTCAGCCACACCAATTTCTGCACTGCATCTTCTGCACCACAGCCACCACAGCATCCTCTCCCCTACAGCCCATGGTGGCCTCTACCCAGCCTTCAAGCAGCCTGTCCACCCTTGTCACCCATCAGACTCAAATGAGTGACCTGTCCCAGGGATTTCTCCCTCAGTGTGTGCCGTGGAATGACAGCTCTTGTGCTGGAACGTGGCCTCAGGGAGTGAGAACAGCTGCTGAGCTTGTGAAGTTACCGTTTCCTTTTTCCACCAACGCCTGCAAAGCAGCAAAAGGCATCAGTTCTTGTATGATCAGGAGTACAGACAAGGAATATTAAGAGTAACGTTGCAGACAAATTCTGCACTACAATACTGACACCAGAAACTCTAACAAGCTGGCTTAGCAAAGAATAAACCTGAATCTTTAACATTTGCAAAGCTTTTTCATCTCCATTAAACAGCCTTATCTAATTAATCCTCATCTTCCCCATGGAAGATGGGGGAAAAAATATGGACCCAGAAATAGAAACAAAAAAGCTTAAGTATAATGTCTCCATCCACCTGGAAAATTATAATCAAATTCAGGACTAGACCTCTGGACCCCTTGCCTCCAGGACAGTTCGTAATCCAACCTCAGCTGCAAGCTGTTTGTCTGGTGGTGCAGGAAAAACTGCACTGCTTCTGGGCTTTTGCTGCTAGCTAGAGGACTGCAGCCTCCAGAGCTGTCTAAGCAAGCACCTTTTGCCAAAACTGAATGTAGTGTGGCTTTTGCAGTTTTGCTTGATTTACTTGTTCCTTTGATGTGCAGGGATTTAGTGACATGCTTAGCAATACGGTAGCATGAGACTCGTTGCATAAAATCAAATCACTGCTAGGGCAGATGTTTCCAGATTTAAAAGCTTGATTGGTACCACACACACGTAGCTGACTAACTGCAGGCTGTTTCTCCTGAGGCTCAGCCTGTGGGGGCTTTTCAGGACCCCTTTTAGTCCCAAAACTGCAGTAATAAGGCTTAGAAGTTGTCCTTTGAACCTCAAGGTGAATGTTTTAGGTCAGCAGTAGCTGATCTATAGCATTCAGTCTGTACCAGTGTCTCTAAAGGGCTGCTTTCAGCTCTGATTCATCAGTAAGTGCCACCCTTCTCCCCTCCCTTCTCCACCCTGCCAGCTGTGGACATGGCCAGGATGACCTAGATACTTGTCACCTCTAGGCTGGATTTTACCTTGATTCACAGCTTTTAAAACAGGACATGAAACAGATGGACAGATCCTAGCTGGTTCACATAGGAACTGCTTCATGCTCTAGGACATGTCAAGTGATGTTCAAGGTCCTCTGCTGGTGATGGGCATGCTCCCAAACATAGTTAGACTCTCCTGCTGACCCATCAGCCACCACCTGAGCCTGGGGACAGGGCAGCTCCCAACTCTGTGGATGAAGCATATGATATCAGTAATGTCAGTGAAAATGAGGTATTTGCATGGGTGTTTATGAATATTCCACCTACAGCTGCAGAAGCTTAAATATCTTTCTCAGACTGCCCATGCCATCCCTCTCCCCACTGTCTCCCTCATCTCCTCCCCCTCCCAGTTACAACGGACTAGGAAGCATCATTCCCTAAAAAGCTCCATCTACTAGGAACAATTAGAGCATGACACAAAAGAAACAATATCCTCTTCTGTCCTTCACCCAGCTGTGGGATGGAGACCGAGTGATCAGAAATGAAAGTGCTGGCTGTGGTAGTTTTTCCATCATGATGCACCACAACAGCTCCTTAGGGCTGTGATCCTGCATGGTTCAAGCCAAGAGGAGCAGAGGCCCAGGACTGCTTATGAAGGACTCCCAGTATCTGCAGGTTATCACTGCCTTTGAGACTATAAATTACACTGCGGGTAAAACAAAGGCAGCAACCACAACCTCTGTAAGAAACAATGTGTAAGCTTCTAGTCACTGACAAAAAGCTTGAGATACATTTTCTAGTTTTGCAATATCTGAAAGATTCAAATGGTCTCGGTATCTCCTCTGCTCTCGTTTTGACAAGAACAAAATCCTGGACCATGCCCAAGAGCTGCAGGCACTGAAGATTGCTGTTGGGGATGTAGGCTTGAGAATTTTGTAATGAAAATCCTCCTTGTGAAATATTGTGGCGGAATCTCCTATGAAACTATGAATAAATCAAGCAGAATGTCTCCTAAAGTGTCCTGGCCTTTCCTAGGAACATAGATCATACCTTCCCCACAGAATACCTTTGTACAGATCAGAGACCTGGTTCAGTTAATCATCAGACAAGGCCCATGTGCTCATGCAGAGCTCTCTGCTAGACCACAGCCTGAATCAGCCTCCTTCACAGCACCCCAGGTACAGAAATCACCCATTTGGTTGACTTATGTGTTAAAAATCCATACCTTTTCTTTCTTCTTATCTGGTAAGGGTATTCCTGATAACAGAATAATTTATAATTAAGCAACTTTTTAAAAATCACCTATTTCACCCTTTAGCTAACTATGTCAGTTATCTGACCCATATTCCACCAAGTAATTACTGTGCATTCTAAAACATCCATCCATCCATGCATTTATCCATCCTGTCTAAAGTATTCATGCTTACACTTAGGTGTTAATTTCCAGTTATAACAGAAATCTTCCTTCCAGGAACCACCTATCTTCTGGGAGCTCTGCTCTATGTCTGACAGTGTTGTACAGAAGCAAGTTGCTGGAGTGCGCTCCAGTTGCTAATATCTGTGAGGGTTCCTGTTGGATTGAATACGATGGATTTGGAGAGTACAAGCCAAGTGTAAAACAAAAGACATCAAGTAAATATGAGAGAAAAAGTCTTAAAAATAGGATGGGGATGATGGAGGTGATGAAGCAGGAAAATACACTCAAGTAGCTCCACACAAAAAGCCGAAGATTTGACTTAAATACAGAATTTGTACATAATCTGCCAGATAAATAAGTAGGTAAAGAGTTATTAAAAGTCATTACAATGCCTTGGGGCACCCAGCCGTGAACTGCCTGGTACAGAAGTGGTGCCTGCCCTGGATTCAGAGCAATCCTTGATGTGTGTCCTCTGCTGTCATCTAGTGACAAAAGGGAAGAAGTAACTGAAAAAGAAAGAAAATCGAAGTGAAAGAGATGCCAGTTCAAGTTGTGCCTTGGAAGGAAAAATCTGGGCATTATCAGCAGTGAGGACTCACCTGTACATGCAAAGCCACTAGAGATATTTTTAAGATCTCTCTCTCCCATTCCAGGGTGGATTTAACTCCTCAAGGATTGCCTGCAGCCAACAAAGCTCTAATGGGTACATCCAACCATGGAGGCTTCACAATCCATGAGTGCCATCACAGCCACTCCTGTGGGCATGCACCTAGCCTACCTTACATGTCTAGTTCAGGATGGGGCATCTTGGTCCCTAGAGGAGCTTATCTATCTCCAATAGCTATGAAGGAAGTGGGAACATCTCCGATGCAGACACCTGCATGCTAGCACTCTAGAGTTAGGCAAGATGACTGCTGTCCCCTAACTGGAAGGTGACTCTTACCTGGAGAATAGGTCAGAACTTCTCCTGAAACCTTGTTGTTTCTATCCTCATTATTGTTGATTTTGCATGGGAAAAAATTCCAACTAGCCAGCCCACAGAGCAACTGACTTTGAGAAGAGACCATGACCTGGTCCCTTCCTTCACATATAGCAATGAGTTCCTCCAGCCTTTGGGAAGAATGTCCTGAATGGGAACGTGTCCCCTGTAGGGACATGCTGGAGGCAGCAAAGAGCAGCAGCAGCAGCTGGGAGAGGTTGAAGGAAGAAGAAGCTATCTGGACTGCAATGAGGCATGAGAAAAACAAGAGCTAATGGTGCATACACAGAAGGAGACATCAGAAGGTCAGAGTTCAAATCCCATGTGTGACCTTGACCTTTTGTGGGATTTAGGACAAGTTGTTTCACCAGTGCAGCCCAGTAAAGCAACAGGATACTGGTTTCCTGTGGGAGCACTCCAAAGACATTGAAGTTTGCTGGTACAGAACACCACAATGATGCTGGGTACAATAGCCTGCAGACACTCCAATCTGAAAAAAAAAAAAAAATGTTTCATCAACAAAGAGCTTATTTTCTCTTTCTGCTTTTTAAATATTATGGATGCACAGTGGTTAGAAAACCCTAGGTTTTCTTTTGTCAGCAGGCTTGAAGCAACTTGAATTTTGCCTTTGCTTGCCTTTCCCTCACAGTATTTTCCAGCTGTGTTGCAAAAGTGTGGAGGAAACACAACCAACACTGTCCCGCTCTGCTGGTAACAAGGCCTCTGTTCCTTCTGTATCTCTGTGAATCACTCCATTAGGTTCACAGACCTGCCAAAGGATATTTCAGAGACTTCTTTTCAAATCTTGAAAATAAAATATTAGGTACAATCAATCATTCCTCATGACAGCTTTTTTGTCCATGAACTATTTCCATTTATTAGAAACCATTTATTTAAAGGCCACAGTGCATGGGAGAAGATAGGATATTAAAAAAAAAAAAAAAAAAAAAAAAAAAAAAAAAAAAAAAAAAAAAAAAAAAAAAAGAAACAAACCACTTCTTGATCCTAACACGAAAACATTGTGCATTTTTCTTTGTTTTTCTGTTAGAGTCACATATTTGAGCCATGGCCATGCCTTGAACAAGGCAGAAGCATTATTGATGCTCAACAAGGTCCCAGCATTTAGGGCACCACGCTAAGGGCAAAGACCTGGCTCTCACAGTGGGCAATTTTTCATTCACACAATCAGCAAGCAAAGCTTGACAAGAAGCCTTGAAATGATTGAGAAATGCCCTTCTGTGCCAGATGTGGTCCCAATGTGAGCTCTGAAAGGATGAGCTCATCCTGGGAGCTTAAACCTCAGGGGGTTTAAGAGCGTGAAGCTCCTGGAGACCAGGCAACACTGGAGACCATACTGGGCATCAGAAGGGACACAGGTTCATGCACCCAAACTAATTCCTCCTGCTACTTCAAAAAGTAGAAGAAAAACAGCTGCCCTTTCTGTCTTTTTGGCAAGTGGGATATTTCTGAGCAGGATTAAGGGCTTTTACGCTGTCCCACTGGTAGAAGCAAGATGAGGGTGAGGGCAGGGCCAAGGTCCCACCTTGCTCTATTCTTTACCCTTCCTCCACAGCACGGAGCCACATCTCTCCACTGAGACGGGGTTTTCTTACCATCAAAGGGATGCTGAAAAGAGTTGGCAATGCACATCACCTTGGAAGGTGCTGGGGGCCCTCCTGCCCCAAGTGGTAAGTGTCTGCATGAAGAAGACATAGTACACAGCAGCAAAAACAAAGGCAACATTTCACAGCAGCATATGGTAAAAGCAGCTCAACTCAGGTAAATATGCTGTGGATGAGTAATAAAATGCACCCCGTTTTCTTGAAGCAGAGGCTGTTATGGAAACCTTGGTAGTGAGTGGCATCCTTGAGGGGATTCAGTTAGAAATCACAGAGGAAAAGTCTAAGTTTCTTGGGAAGCATCAGAATTCAGAGATTAAACACACCTAGCAGGTCTGAAGTCTGAGCTCAGGAACTCCTCAGCAGGTTGTGCCCATCCAGCCAGGATGTACTGCTATCTTCCAGTGCCTTTCCTGCAAACTGGAGTGGATTTCCTCCATTAGACTTGTTGAAAGGGTGTAAGCCCTGCAGGACAAGAAACACCTCTGTGTGTAAGTACTTAGGCTACCATGGGAGAGACTCTTTTTAACCATGAAAAAGTGGTTGTTGTGAATATCCACCATGAGGTTTGGCAGCAGAAGCTGAAGAAAAAGAGGTAGAAGGGCTCTGTGTGCCCTCCCTCCAAAATGAGATCAAGAAGGCAAATGGCCAGTGATGCAATCTCTTCGGACCAGCATCCTTCAGTGTTGAGGGCTCAGGGAAACTCCATGCCTTCCATTTGATCTGAATTAACAAGGATCAACTTTTTCCAAAGCTGGATTTATCCTTTCCTCATTGAAAGATCACAAATCAGGATGTTCATTTTACTCAGCTGGCCCACAGATACGCAAGCACCTTCCTCCTGGCACTCATTGATGAGGTTTCTCTCTTAATTGGCATCTCCCAAACCACTCCAGCGTGAGGACAGACAACCTGATAAATGAAAGGAAATGCCCTTCTTTCAGTGCCTTTTCCAACATGCTTCCCTTTCCAGACAGCCTGAGCTGTTTTATCACTTTCTCCAAAGGAAAGCGTTGCCGAGTCCCCAAACCTCACAGCAGCAGGGCTCTGTAGATAAGGCAGGGAAAATATTTCACTCGCAAGGAAACTGTGTTCATCTTGCACTAACGTCCCTGTCCTCTGGAATCCAAGGCAATAATTACAGCAATTTGTAGATAATTATTTGTTAATTAAAAACAGGCTTGCTGGGTACAGTTACCAATTTCCTCTGCTGGCTGCATAGGGCTGCACAAGGAGACACTGGGGGATTGTCAGTCTCATAAAATCGTTCGCTTGTTCTGTTGAGAAAAAAGTCCCCCGTGGGTCATCTCCCCCCTCTCCCCATATCCTGGCAGGTCTGATTCATTCTCCTAAGACATCCCCAATACAGATTTGTGCCTCAGCTTTCCCTTGGTGATTTCCAAGGAAGGTGACTGCTGCATTCCCACTGCAGGCTGTTTTCTCAGCTCATTTAACGACCCTTTGCTCACACATTCATTTCCAAGCAGTTTTAAGTGAGTAGCTCCTAAAGGAATCGTGACTCCAAGCTGAGGTTGTGAACCTGAAAGAAGCTCACCTCCATCCCACGTTTATTTGAGTAGTAATATGTAAACACTGAGGAGATAGAGTTACAGCTGAGAACAAACTGAAGCTGCTGGATTAAATACTGCTGTTGGGGCAATTATTCTGCACATGATTGGGCTATCTGGGGTTCATGGTATCTTCCCAGGCATTGTTTTCAGGCCAGCTATGAGAAGAAGCAATGACAGGATTTCAGATGTCCCCCACTAAATACTGTATCCACAAGAGCACATCTTGGGACGATGGTCCTCATGCCTTGGGATGATGGCCCTCATGAGTATGAGGATTTTCCATCTTCTCTGTCCTCTGTCTCTGTTTCTGCTGTGGAGCACACGGTCTCCTGGCTCCACCACATCCACCAGCCTGCTCCAGGGTCTCCCACAGCTCCAGAGTCAGGAGAACTATTTAGCCCTGGAAGCAGGAATGTAACATTGCTGCTGATCTACTTCTGGATTGAGCCAGGCATTCATTTCAGATGCCCCATCTTCTGTAGCACTGAGGAAACAGCTCATGGAGATCTGAGAGTTGGCTCTGTGGGTTCTACACAAAAATAGTACCAGTAGCATCAGTGTAAACCCTCATGGAAAGGGAAGCCCACAGGGTAGTATCATGAGAGGTGAAAGTCAGCAGTGTCCTCCTCCCGGTTGCAGCAGAGCAGCTTGGAGCCATAGAGGCAAGGATGGGACAAAGGAATAACAAGGATATTTTCTCATTATGTGCCCAGAAGCAGTTTCCATCTCCCTTAGCAAAACAACGGCATCAATGAGAACAAACCAGTAATAATGGGGAGGGGTAACAAATTAGGCTGTCAATATCCTCTTCATGGAAAAACCTCAAGGTTGTTAGTCACAGAGGGCTGCTTCGCCCCTCTAATTTTCTCCTGTACGTGGGCTTTCGTGTTCCTCTCATCACCTTAGCAGCTCAGTGCCTGCACCATGCACAGAGGAATCACAATTAAGCAAAGTAGCTGGATGTCATAATATATGGGACTACATCTCTGCTTCAGCAGCACAGAAAGCTAACGAAGAGCTGAGATTAAACACTGGGTTAATTAGTACGTTTAATTAGTTCACAGTTATTAAATCCTTTCAGACCCTTAGATAAATCATTCAAAGTACAAAACATTCCTTGGAAATGCTCTGTGTACTCCCCCCTTCTCTCTCTCTCTGCAGGTAGGTGCAGGGCTGGAAAGCTGCAGCCTTCCTCTTGCTGCTTAATGCAGGAGCAGAGTCTCCATCCAAGCCTCAGTGGCCCAGCAGCAGTCCCTGAGACTACCCTTGAATCTGCAAGGCTGCCAGTTTGCAAATTCACAGTTCTTCTGAGGGGGGATGGGGCAGTGCCCTGCTAACATGGATGACAATTAGTAGGAAAGGAATAAGGTTGGGAAAAAAGCAAGGAGAAACTGTTTCTTTTAACTCCGAGAGATAGACACAGATTCAGAGGTTTGCCCTAGACTTAGTCACCCAGCAGTGAGTCCCTTTCCATGTCAACTTCCTCTGTGGCTGCAGTAGACAAGCAGGACAGCCCTGCAGGAAGAAAGAGCAGGAATGGGCAAAGGAATTTCTCACACAGGCTTTGGAGCACTGCCAGTCACTGTGCAAGTTAGGCTGAGGGATAGGAAAGGCTCCTTCAGGCTCGTGTTAGCAGTCTCCTGTTAGCAGTCTCCCATATTCACAGCACTGAATGATTACCCTGTGATTTCCATGTTCATCCCAACAATCCATGCTACTCCACAGCAGAGAGGTCCATGGGGTCAGCTGACCTTCAGAGAGCCCATGGCTGCCAGAGGCTGTTCTCATAAAGGATTTATTTATGGCAGAGGAATCCAGTTTCTGAGATCACCTTGGAGACTTACACAAAACATTTATCACTTGGATAATGCAGGGCTCCAAACAACACAGGTGCAATGAGCTCAGGCTCTGGGCAGGCTGGAAAACTGATACCTATGGAGTGAAATCTGTATGCTGTTTTCATCATACTTCTCTAGGAAACTGATGTTTGGGTCAAACCAAGGAGGTTATGACATTTTTAGCACCAAGCCTTTTTTCCTCAGTTATTAACAGCTGTGGTGGTGGGCAGGGAATTCAGGTTCTCCTGATGCTGGAGACCTAAATCCATAGGCTGAGAATTAATAGGGGCAAAGGGCTACATTAGATGTGGCTTGCTTAAGGGAGTTTGCTAAGGAAAAAACTAACATTACAGGATTAAGCTGAGGGATACTCCTTATTGCACCAGGAAAGATATCCCTGAACAATGACTTACCCAGTATTTGTTTGTGATTCTAGTAATTATAAATTATTAGAAAGCAGAAAGCAAAGGCCGGGATAACGTACTGTTACTCAGCAAAGCTACATTTTGAGAACAAGAATACAATTTTTTGGGAGATAATATCTCTTTTTTTTCTGTACAGTTGCAAAAGAAAGGTATTTAATCCTTCTAAAAATAAGTATTAATGTATAAGCTTCTAGAGTCTACGAAATATGTCTGCATTAAAGCAATGTGGAGACATTTGGGAATGAAGTAGCTAATTTGATACTCATAAGAAACCATAGCCTAGGACTTAGTTTCAGAGGACTGGGCTGACCTTTTAGCAACTGATGATAGCTCTGAAATGAGTTCTCATTAGTGAAAGCCCAATCTAGCATCAGTTAAAATAAATTAAAAGCTATCACTGGCTTCTGCAGATATTGGATTAGATGATATAAAACCCACTTGAATCCTGGGAACCCAAGGAAATTATCATGGTAAATCTGAATTCTAGTGAAGTCTTACAGGCTTTAAAATATTTCTATGCAGCCTCATTAAGAATGGCTTTCTACTTAGCTAATGAATAATTCACTTTTTTTTTTCCTCTGGTAGTACCACCACAAACTAAGCCAGCACAAAGCCCAACACTCCAGCCTCCTTTTTGTCCACAGCAGATCCAGAGCATATTTCTGTTGAAAGAGCAGTGCAGAGAGTAAAGACCTGAGCATAGACATTGCTTCCCCTAAAAATATCTCTTCTGACTTCCTGCTACCCCCATAGAGCTAAAAATGGCTCTTCCCAACAACTTTTCATCTCCTCATTTCCAGTCGCTTACCCGGTGCCATGGTGTAATGTGACTTCCAATATGTATCTGGGAAGATTAACTTTCCTTTAGGAGGTGGTCCTCATACACAGCTTTTTCCATCTCCTCCTGCTCAATTTTGAAGCACTTTATCTTCATTTCAGAAGGATAAAACCTTGCTGTAGAACAAACCAGCTAGCTGGGATAGCCTCACAGCCATTTCCATGGAAGAAATCTTTTCTGTTTAACTAAAAAAGAGAGAGATGAAGAGTACTGGTCAGTTCTCCTCAGGAATCACTCCTAGCAACAGCAGGAATGGATATCATACAGATTACTCCTTCGACCCATTTGTCATTGCATCCTTTTTTCCAAATGCACTGTCTTTAACATGACCTCACGTGACCTCACATCTCCCAGCCACATTCACCTTCAATCCTCTCTTTCTTCCCTCAATGAAGGACCATCTTAGAAGACAAATTCTGCTTCTACCAGAAACATCTACTGGCAGCATTTCTCGTCTCCTAAACCCATACATAAGTACAGAAGAACCATTTTTTCTCGTCATCCTTTTAAACCTCCCTCCCTGCAGGCACCCTGGCAACTGGAATCCTGCCTCCCAGCCCAGACTGACATTACTGCTCTGATCCACAAAGAGCACCAGTGCTCTCTGGAAAGCTTTTAGACAGGCTCTGCTCTGCATGGCAAGAAAATAAATCTACATTTATACACAGCCATGAGTTGGCCAACACCTGAAACATTTCCAAAACACCCAGTCTATGTACCAGAGAGGAACAGTGCTGTGAGTTACCTTCAGCACTGCATTGACCCATGTGGACCTACTCAAAGAACCTGAGATCTGGGATCACACCTGGGGCTATGGTTTGTGGTTCTGATGCACCAAACTGCTGGCCAGGGAGGACAGCATCCAGCAGTGAAAAGAAGATGGGCAGCTACAGGAACTGAGGCCTACAACCCTGAGGTTACGCTGTGAGATGTGTGGCTAAGGGATTCCTGAGGGCATGAAGACTGAGGGGGATATTTTATCAGGTGAAGGCCAGGTGACCCTTGCCATTGCAAGAGGTGGAAGAGGGAGTTGACGCTCAGGTGTCATGGTTCTGTTCCACCCTTGCACAAGATCCACAGCCTTTGTGATACCTCTCTTTGTTACTCTTGATATCCCTCATTCACAGAAAAAGGAGCTGCCCCACCACTGATGACAGCAGGAACTGAAGATTTGACTATGGGCTCACCTCCACTTCCCCTAAAAGTATAATGATACCATTTGGTCTTTATAGAGAAGGATATTCAGCTGGATGGGAAAAGTTCAAGTCCAGTCCAAAAACATGTGAGGCCAGATTTTACTGTGTTATGTCCTTTATGCCCTTGTCTTAAATTACCCAAATGTGGTCCTAGAGCAGATGAGTCTGAGGGGGAGGACTTTACCCCTTTCCTGGTGTGTTTAGACATTTTCACTGGTGCCACCCTCTAATAGTTCCTTAAATTAATTGTTTATTTGGCCTGAAGAGGGGTTTATGAGTCAAATAACTCTGGAAAAAATATTCTGGGCAGTGTGGTAGAACAGGAGAAAAAAACCTATAGCTGAGAGCAGTAATAAATGCACCATCTGTGATCAGACACAGAGAACATGTAACATGCGCTGAGCACTCATTACATACACATCTAATTCTCACATTAAGCCATGAGTTCCCTGAACGACAGAGCCCTAATTTCCTACCTATTTTCATCCTGTATCTCTGCCCGACACTGCAGCAGTACCAGCTCCTTCCTGCACTGCGATCCTCTAAGAAACAACATCACAGCAGTGTACCAACATAAGGCAAAGCTCAATGCTGGCCCTTACAGGAAGGGATGGTGATTTGCATTAAAATAAAACTAATTTTGCCCACTCAGGAGTACAAAGACATGCATGTCCCTGTGTTTCAATCCAGCACTGAGGCAGTAACCCGTGTGTGTCCAGGCAGTCTGCATGATTCCGTGCTGTGGCACAGAGGACAGACACTGGAAAAGCTGCCCTTGATACCTGAGGATGGGCTTCTTTCCCTCCCTCTACCTACCCTCCCTATACCCCACCCCTGAGGTCTCCTGTCCTACCTCCAGGTGCCTTTCTCATCCACCTGGTTATGTCTGTGCCCCTGCCCTGCAGCTCTAATTCCTCAGGATGGCAGGTCAGAGCTCCGGTCAACACTGAGCTGGGGGTGGGGACATCGGCTGAGTTGGAGCAAAAGCAGAGGTCAAGAAGACCCTGGCAAGCAGCTTTGGACTTTGAGGACAAGAAACTTTTCATGCACAGATAAAAAGAATCACACGGGAAAGTTGAAACCAGTCATCTACAAAGCTTTCCTCTCTCCCTCCCATGAGCTTGTTTCTTCTAAATGCAGTCTCTGGCCAGCAATTCCTTTCTTACCTTTACAGCAGGGTAGGGATTTGTCTCCTTACAGGCAGTGTCACTACCAAAGCTGCCTCCCAGCACTTCCTGGCCCTGGAGCATCCTGCTGCTGCTCTCTTGTGTCACCCACAGCGTCCCAATGATCAAAGCACAGCAATGAGGCAACCTCTGACCACAGGCACAGAAGGCATGTTCAGCTGCTGCCTTCCTGCAGTGATGCTGCAGAAAAGGGACAGGCACAAATCAGGCAAGTAGAGCAGCAAAGACTGGGCTGCACGGGGAAGCAGCACTGACTTTACATATTTCATAGAATCACAGAATGTTTGGGGTTGGAAGGGACATCTGAGTATCATCTAATTTCAACATTCCTGCCATGGGCAGGGGACCCTTCCATTAGACCAAGTTGATCCAAGCCCCATTCGACTTGGGTTTGAATACTTCTAAGGTTGAGGCAGCCACAGCTTCTCTGGGCAACCTCTTCCAGAGCCTCACCACCCTCACAGTAGAGAATTTCTTCCTTATGTGCAATCTAAATCCACATGCTTTTATTTTAAAACCACTGTCCCTCATCTTTGCATTAAAGGTTTCTCTGTCTTTCTTATAAGCCCTCATTAATTTTGGAGGGCTGCAGTAAGGAAGAAACCTTCTTTTCTTCGTGCTGAGCAGACCCAACTGTCTCAGCCCATCTCCACAGCAAAGGTGCTCCAGCTCTCTGATCATCTTTGTGGTCTCCTTTGTATTCAGTCAAATAGGTCCAAATGTTTCCAGTGGTGGTGTCCCCAGAGCTGGATGCTCCAGGTGTGGTCTCACAAGAACAGGGGGCAGAATCCCCTCCCTCACGCTGCTGACCCCACTGCTTTGGATGCAGCCCAGGGTACAATTGGTTTTCTGGGTTGCAAACACACATTGCTGGGTCATGTCCAATTTTAAGCCCACCTCTATGGCCAAGTCATTCCCTGCAGGGCTGGAGACCCTGATGGCTGCTCCTCACCATGCACCCAGAGGAGCTGGAAGGAAAGAGGGGCACAAGCGTCAGAAGTAAACAGGAGAAAAGGTTTATTTGTCAGCAAGGCTTGCAGAGCAGACCCAAGTCTTGCGCCTGTTATCAGGAAAAGCGGGGAATGTCGAAGGGCTATGGTCCCTGAGAGAAGCCTAGAGGAACAAGGGAGTTGCTGAAGGTCCGCAAGAACCACAGCACGCCATCCCCAGACCGCGCTGCCGCGGAGGCGGTCCCAGAGATCAGTAGGATCCCCCACTCCCGCCACGAGGACCCCTTGTGTCCCAACACGAGATCTCTCTCGCGGCCACGGAACAACCTTTCCCCACTCGCGGGGATCCCATCCCTACGTGTCCCCTTAGGAGCCGACACCCCACAGGAGGAACTACATTTCCCAGGGCCGCTTGCGCGCGGGCGGCGGAAGAGGTGGGCAGAGTGGCGCATTCTGCTCCGATTGGCTGGCGGGGGCACCCCGAGCGGCCATTGGCTGGGCGGGCGATCAGGTGGGGCGGCGGGAGGCAGGCCGACTCACGTGGGCCCGTGCGGCAGCGGGCCGGGAGCCGAGCGGGAACCAGGAACCGGGAACGGGCGGCCGGGCTCGGGCCGAGGGTCTGGGGGTGCGGGCCCGGCAGGCCTCGCCATGCTGGGCGCTCGGGGCGGCTGGCAGGCCCTCCGCCGCTGCGCCTCCCTGCCGCGGGCCGTGCGGCTGCGGGTGCGCCAGGCGCTGGGGGCGCGGGAGCCGGCGGACGCGGTCAGAGTGCAGGTGTGTGCCCGGCAAGGGCCCGGCCCGCAGCCTGGGCGGGCGGCCCACGCCCGTGCCTCAGGCAGGGAAACGTGGGAGCCCTGCAGAACGTTTTGCTCAACTCTCAGATGTCCTCTGAGGTCGTGCAGAGCCTCTCCGTGTGCGGGCTCCGTTCGCTGTTGTCGCAGCCGGCGAGGCTTTGGAGTCACTGTGAGGGGTTGTACTGGATGTGCTCTCCACCGCGTTGGCTTTATCACCTGTTCTGTTCCGGACAGCGAGCCTGTGTGCTGTTGTTTTTACAGCTTTTTCATAGGTCTTGTACCACGTACATCCAGATTTAGAGCACTGTCAGTAGAACCATCGGTAACACTTCCAGTGACGTTTGTATTTGGCTCCTCTTGTGAACCAAGATAGCTTGGAATTAACGAGCATTTTAGCTATGGAACACTTTTCCTTGGCATAGGATTGTGTGTTCCCGTTTTCTGGTGTTTCTGGCTGTGGTTGCACACACACAGTACCTGTTTCAATGCAGAGCTGTTCAGTTTTCAGTGTTTCTGAACAAATGTGGAAAGGACTGTGGTGTACTTGGTGACAATTTTCAACAAAACTGGAAGAGGATAGATTTAGATTTATAATAAGGAAATTTCTCACTGTGTGGATGGTGAGGCACTGGCACAGGTTGCCTAGAGAAGATGTAGCCGCCCCATCCCTGGAGGTGTCCAAGGCCAGGATGGGACTTGGAGAAACCTGGTGTAGTGGAAGGTGTCCCTGCCCATGGCAGTGGGGTTAGAACTGCATAACCTTTAGGGTCTCTTCCAGTTCAGAACTTTCTGTAATTCTGCTGACCCAAAAATCGGTTTGTAGCATGCTAGTATTCCTGCTCGCACATAGGTGAAGCCTGATAGGGTAAGAAACTCATTCAGTGCAGGTTCTTTTCAGATGTAGTTTAATGAATAATGCAAGCTAGAATAAACTGATGTTAAAATTTGCAGTACTGCCATTCCTCCCCCTTTCCTGTCCTCCAGACCCATGCTGCTTTGCTGTTGCTCTGTTCTGGCAAAATGTAAGGGTTTTGTATTAAAATGGGCTAAGAATCTGGTCTGGCTCAAATCCAACCTTATCATGGCCAGGTTGTTGGAATGTGTAGTCATCTCGTTACAGTCAGGATTTTCATTTTTATTGTGTATTTATTCTGGTAAGGTGGTCAAAACACTGCTGCTGCTGCAGCCTCTGCTGCTCCAATACAAATCTGTGGGTATCCTCTTACTTCCTTTTGCATGATGCAAGACTCCTGCTCTTATTTAATAGATCCCAGAACAGCTTGATGAGGTGTGAAAAAAAAAAAGCTCTCAAGAGTGGGTTTTTTTTTTTTTTGGTGGTTTTTTTTGGTTTGGTTTGGGTTTTTTTTTTTGGTGGTTTTTTTTTTTTTTTTTTTGGTGTGGTTTTTTTGGGGTTTTTTTGTGTATTTTGTTAAGGACCGTTTGGGGAAGGAAGCTGAGATAAACATCTGCCATTATACATTAAATGTGCGTCCAGTGTAACATACATGGTGTGTGCTGGGGGTTTGCTGGAATACAGAGGATAAGTGCAACAGGTTCAGGCATGTTAGTGCATGAAATACCTTTTCCTTTGACCATACAAATATGAGGGTGCCCAGATGATCTTATTTCATGCATTGGTTCTTCCTTCGGGTGCAACACTCTGCAGGGTTGGTTTGCCCTGTCTGACTCACTGGGTTCATGCCTTTAAAATCTTCCATGGTTCTTACATGGAACGTGGAAAGCATGTTATACAAGCCTGTGTAATGCTTTGCCTGTGTTGGTAGTCATTCTTAAAACTATAACATGCTTTACATCTGGTGCTGTTTAATGTCTTGGTTTGTTCTGTCTGGGTGACAGAAGTAGATGGATTTACACGGGTTTGTCTGGTATAAAATCCCTAAAGCACTTACACAGTTTGGAATCATTGGGACTATTTGGTCCCTTCCAGTTAAGAAAAAAATTAAACTGGTTGGGAAAGAGACAGTTTGGTTGTTTTATCAGCACTGGTTTTGGTTGTTCTCTACAATATTGTTAGAAGATGAGCTGGAAGGCCCCCAGCAGATCATTTTGCTTTGAAGACCAGTTTTGTCTCAACTCTGGTGAGCTGAGGAGCAGCTATGGGAGTTATATTTTGGATGCTATTACTATTGCTTCCTGTCTTGGTACTGACTTAACACTTCCCTTAAAAAAAGTAACTAAAATTTGTATGTCATTTAAAAGCTCAAATTAAGACTTTAGCCTGCTCTGTACCTGGTCAGTTCTACTGCTTTTCTGTTACAAAGAATTTGGGTATTATTAGTTTAATTCTTTTCATTAAACTGGACAAAGTATTTCTAAACTTTTTCTTTATATCTTGTTTTGTTCCCTGGTCTCAGTGAAGCAATCTTGATTTTAAGATGAAAGGAGAAACATCTAAGGCAATAATTTTTATTTTTGTTTTGCATGAGTACGTTGTTTTTCATGTGACTATTGGCTGCATTGTTTTAGCAGTCCAGCAGTTTAGGCCACATAAACCACTCGTGAACAGATGTGAAGATTTGAAAGATTGTATCCCTGTAGAAAGGTTCCAGCAACAAAGCTAATACTGAAAACCATCAGAATAGTCTTAAGTGTATTGTAATGAAGAATGGTGCATTACTGGTCCCTTCTGTTTTAGTAAGAAGAGTTTGAAAGGGACATCACTAATAGGAAAGGTACTTTGCCAAAACACTTTACATCTTCAGAGCACTTTGTTGCTTTCTGTATTCTCAGCTCTCCAAAGATGCAGGTACATCTTATTAATCCTTGCTGTTCTCAGGAAGAGACTGCCTGAGAGGGATCTCTCTGCATAAGGATTTGTTTCTCTCTGCTTTGAAGTCAAAAGAAAAAATTACACCAATTTTTTCTCTCTTTTTTTGGGGGGGGGAGGGTTTGTTTTTGGTGGGGGTTTTTTTGTTTGTTTGTTTGTTTCATTTTTTGGTTTTGGTTTTTGGGTTTTTTTTTTTTTTTGTTTTCCTCTAAAGAAAGTTACTTTGATTTCAGTAAGAACTGAAATAGGCCTGAAGTAGTGTGTCCAGCTCAGCTGGAAGAAGAGCATGAGCACACAGTGTTCCTGCCAAAAAAATAGGAAATCTTTTTTCTTTTACTTCTAGGGCTGGGTCCGCTCTGTCCGATCCCAGAAAGAAGTTTTGTTCCTGCACATAAATGATGGGAGTTCTCTGGAAAGCCTCCAGGTTGTTGCTGATCCCAGCCTGGAAAAGAGGTAGGTCCGTTTGAAATAACTGGAGAAATGTATGTGCTGAGCAGTGCTTGGAGGGGTCTGCTTAGGCTCTTTCCCTGTGCCAGGGACTCACCAATCACGTTTGTCCCAACCAAGAGCTCCTTGTAATAAAAACCTGTCACTTTTCTTCAAACTTGTCCAACATTCCTGCCTTGCCCTAAATTCTTTTATAGTTTGTGAATCTCTTCCCATTCCCACCTCTGCATATAACAATTTTTCATTTCATCAGTTAAGCTCTATGGCTACAGCATCTCTTGTGATCTTAAGTAATCCAGCTAAATTAACAGGAATCTCTTCTGAATGGAGTTGTATCAGCACCTAGTTAAGCTGTTGTTTTTTCTTGGTTTCTTAGAGACCTGACTTTTGGAAGTGCAGTGGAAGTGCAAGGGAAGCTTGTCAAAAGTCCTCATAGGATGCAAAACATGGAGCTGCAAGCTGAAGCCATTCGTGTTGTGGGACCTTGTGATATTTGGGTATGTCACTATAGCAGGAGGGGTAGGACTGCTAGAAATCAATTTTTAAACGTCCAAGTGTCCAGCAAAGCGTGCTTGAAACTGTATTTTCTTTAAGTCTGAGCAGTCCTACGGACTTAAATTTGTCAGCAGGGTCTGTAGGGTGCACCAAAGGAGAAACACAGGATCACCATGAAAACTCGTTTCTGGGGCAGAGCTATTTCTTCATGGAAAATGTGCACAGGCTGACAGTTAAGAGTTTGCCTTTGTCCTACCCTCAAGCACTTAGCTGTGCAAGTGGCTTACCTGGTAAGTCTGGCTTGGATATGAATTAGAGAAACAGTGGAACTGGCAAGATGCTCCAGGTTGTGCAGCTGGAAGAACCGTATCTGCCAGAGGCACTTTCAGAATCAGCTTGCTGTTGCAAGAGGAACAGCTGGGTTTTCAGTGGGGCTTAACATCCAAAAGGTGGAGCATTTTAGGGTGCTAATACCTCTTGTGTTAATGGCTCTTGCTCTGCTGTGAGCATTGTAAAATACACAAAATAACCAGAAAAGATAAGCAATCTGAACAGTTCTTCTGTGCTCTGCAATGGTGATTGAGTTTTAGCAGGGGGAGATGGCATTCCATGAATAGCAATAAAACTGCATGGACTCCCAAGCTCTCATCCTCTTACTTTGATTTCCTTGTTGTTTCTAGTCATTTCCCCTGAAAATGAAGGAGAGGCACCCACTGGAGTATGTCCGACAGTTCCCTCACCTGCGATGCAGGAACAACACCCTGGGCGCCCTCCTGCGGATCCGCAGTGAAGCCACTGCAGCCATCCACTCCTTCTTCCAGGTAGTCGCTGCTGTACTGAGCCTCGTGTAGAACACTCCACCCAGGCTGGCTTTATGGGAGCAGGTTAGGAGGGAAGGAGCATGGCATCTTGCCTGCAGGGTATGGATTTTGCACACAGTGGTTTTCTTTCCAGGCCTGGGCTTGGCTGGGTCTTGGCCAGACTTGCTTATGATCAGGTTAGTACATCTGTGGGCTGTCAGTGTCTTTCCACCCATTTCCTGTTATTTATCCCTTTCAGAGAGTTGCAGTGTGATTGCCTGCGAGTGTGTGGTCTGTGGAACACAACATAATATGGACTTGTTTAACCCATCCTCTGCAGTGACCTTATGGTCCTTGGACAGAAACCTCCTCCCACATGGAAAAATCTGTGGTACAGGAACACAGAGAAACTGACTCAGAGCTTCATGTTATTCTCAGTTCTTGCCTCTACTGTGGTACAAGTCTGTGTGGATGCTGTTGGCTGACATTAGGAGGCTCCTGTTCTGATGCATTTTGAAGTGATGAGTGGGAACCACCTGTGTTTTCTGAATGTGTCACTCTTGAGCTGTGGGCACAGCACAGGTTTTCTGCACGCAGAGGAGGCAGTGAATTGGCTCTAATGCCAGATGTCACATAGAGACCATGTGTGACTAGAAAAAGAAAGGTAGCAAGTCCTCTACCACACTCGAGCCTTTCTTTAAGGCTGTTCCTGGAAATAAACATGTCTTAGTTTAGATAAGCTGGCTTTAGATAGAACAGAATCATATTCAGAGTGTGCTGATGACAAAATTCATATGTAATAATTAATGTGGCCCAAGGAACAGGTTAGAAATGTTGAGATGAATTTCTGGTCCGACGTTTGCTGGTCTCTGTTTGCCTGCAGTGGTAAAGAAGGCTTGCTAGCTCTAAGAACTGTCTGTGTGGAATTGCATGGCATTTGGATGACTTGTGGGTTTTGTTGGGGTGCTAGGGGTATGTTTTGTGCAGTTTTTTTAAGAGAAATCCTGTATCAGGTAAAGCTGTTGATTTCAGGGTTGTGCCTGCTCCTAAGACAGAAAGCAGCTCTGTTGGGAATCAGTCTGTGCCGGTGTGGAGCCACTAGATGGCATTGCCTACAACGATTTGTGCTTCCACACCTGGACGCCGAAGGCAGCCGGGATACAAAACTGTCTTACTCAGGCTCTGCTTCTCCAAATCAACTCCTGCTCAGGCTCTGACATACCTTCCTCTTTAAAGTGCTCAAGAGCAGAGCTCCATTAAAAAGTAGAATCTATCATCAATTTAGCTGCAGCAGGCACACTGAAGTTCTTTTTAAAGGAATAAGGAAGATCTGGTCCCAAACCTGATATTTATAAATGCTTGTGTGAGGACTCTCCTAGCACCAGGAATGTCTGTGATTTTATTCTATTTCTAATAGAAGGAAGTCTTAAAATTGCCATTTGTATCATCCCAAGAATATTGCAATTTCCAACTTGACAATGTCAGAGCATACCATAGCTACAAAGTATAACTTGAGCATTTTCACTAGGCAAAGCTGTAAGGAGTTTAATGGTGGAAGAAGATAAGGGGAGCTGTTTTAACACACAAAATTATCAAGAGTCTCTGTAAGTTTAAAAACCTCTCTTTTTTAGCTTGTTCATTTCCAGGAATGAATGACTAGTGCCAAGTGCCTATGGTTTGGATATTGAAAGCTAAAATGTCCTCTTTAAATCTTCTCCTGAGAATTGTGGTCCATGTGGGATAGGCACATTGTTCCTAGGCACAGTAAGATAGTTGTATTGTGAATGGCAACTTCCATTCTGCACATTAACTTCCAGGTTTGTGAGAGCCAGTAATGCAACTTGAATTTTTTTAGAAGCTTTTATAAGGGCAATTATCCAGGAGGTTTTTAGAGGATTCTCTTATTTCAGATCTATGCAGTTTGTATTATTTTCCAAAGCATGTGAGGGATCTTCTGTGTGAAATGTGCTTCTTAACAGCAACTGCTACCACTGTATGAGGAATTTAGGCATTTTTCAAACATCTCCTGTAGAGCTGGGAGGTCACGTAACCGGCAGGGCTCTGAATATGCAGGGGACTGTGTCAGAGGCCTGCATTTTGTGCAGGTAGACTGAAACTTCCTTCTCCAGGCAAAGCAAGTAGTTCTGGATCCAAACCTTCCTTCTGTTCAGTAACTGAATCCCAGTGAGGAGCCAAGGTCTTTGCAGCTGTAACCAAGGTAGCCTAGAGCTGACTGCAGGGACTTTGCTCTCTCTTGATTGTGTTGCTGTATTCCCACAAAATGAATTGCATGTCCATATGAGGTTTTTGTTCCAAATTAATTTTAGTTTGATTCTCAGAGTGGGCAGTAAATACTACTCCTGTCTTCCTAGCCCCTTAATGAGATGGTGATAAGGATCAGGACCTCTCCTGTGACTGACTGAACTGTATTATTCTAGTAAAAGCTGTGAAGCTAAGATGTATCCCTCCACTGAATATGGGGTTGCAGCTGTTTTAAAAGCCTATGGCTGCATTGCAGAGAAATCCAGAGAACAGGGGCTCTTTCTTCATTCAGCCTTACTTGTTTCAGAGCCTTCTGCTGGATTTATGAACTGTTGCATAAATGTGCAATTCTGCAAGTACCTGGAATATAACCAAGCCAGGGTATACCCTGTTTTTTAAAATCAGTTTGACTTCAGTATCTTAGAATATACAATGTAGGACTGACAATTTACTGGTGGTTTGGTGTTTTTAAGGTCTCTTTCATCCAGTGTGTGATTTCTGTCGTCCAACACATTTGATCACTTCTCTTAATGCAGCACACCAAGAGTGTCCTTTGTCTAACCACTGCCTTTCAAAAAGCTGAAAGAAACAAAAGTGGTGAGGTCATAGGTGTGAATTTGATTGAAACTGCCCAAAAATATAAAAATGCTGGAGGAAATGAGAAGAAAGGGGAATGGTGTGGAAACAGGCCATTGCAAAAAAAACTCCTAGTAATGACAAATCTCTTTTGGTTATGAAACCTGGAGGAAAATGCACAGGTAGTAAACACTGATTTGTAAATCATGGTAGCATTTAGTTTGTCATCTGTCCCTCCCTGTAAGGCAGAAGCTGCCCAAAAGACTGCATGTGCTGTCCTGGCTGGCGAATAATGGCCTAGTTACATGTGCTGGTTGATGTCACCCTTCAGGGTGACATTTGGTATCTTTAGCTCGTTAACTTTGCTGTTCTCTCTGTTCCAGGATAATGGATATGTGCACATTCATACCCCCATAATTACATCCAATGATTGTGAAGGTGCTGGGGAACTCTTTCAAATTGAGGTAAGTTGGCTTGCATAAAGTTTGTTTCGGTTTTTTTGGTTGATGTTTCTTTTTTTTTTTTTTTTTTTTTTTTTTTTGCAAAGCAATTCTTGAGTTATTAAAGGTTAGAGGAAATGTTTATCTTTATAAAACCCTTTTATGTATTTCTGTGGGTTTTTTTAATATAGTAATCCTTTGCTTCAACTAATAATTTAGACAGTCAAACAGATACATTATCTTTTATTTTATTGCTATTTTATGCATTAATCAGCACCTTTTGTACTGAGGAGGTTGTTCTATCCCTGGTGCCGTGGAAAAATTTACAAAGAATAACAGAGGGAGGTGGAACATCTTAGTAAACAGAATGCTGTGATCATAAGAGCCTGAGAGATGGGATGGGTCATTCAGGACAGACTACTACACTCAAATATTTCTTAGCTTTGAAACAAGGAATATAATTAATAATGAGAGAATCCTTAAAAAAAAAGTCATCATTACCTGGAACTCCTTTTCACCACTGTGTACATACAGGTTCCTCCTTACAAGCTACTCCTGTTGTGTGTGAGAATTCTCCACCCATATTGCCAATCCCCTCCCCAAAACCACCAAATTACCGCCACAATCTATCGTTATAAGGGTACTTCACATCATGGGTCAGAACCTCCTGTGAAACTGAAACACAGACATAGCCACTAAGATCTCCTCCACAGATTTCTCATGATTCCTGACCCCACAGTCATTAATCATACAGAATTCCATCTGTGTTTTATACTTCTGTATCTGAAATTCACTCTTCTGTCTCCAACAACGCCATCCTTTACCACTTAAGAGTATTGGCTCCAGCTTTGCTGATGATTCATTTGTAAGCAAAAGAAAAATTGTTGAGGTGGCAGTTACTTGCTGTGGGATCGTGTCTTCCATCCTGCACAGCCTTGTGACAAAAAAAGCTTCTGTCTACTTGTTCTCCAGGATCTCAAGGTCTAACCTGTGCTAGCAGTGGTTCCCTTCCAGACCAGTACATGTGGCTCAGCTTTTTGCTTGTTGGGACAATAGGGCTGATTAGCTAAACTAAATTGTTCCTGGTTAATTGAGATGCCTTAATGCTTCCCAAGGTTCACTCCAGGCTGTTGCATGCAAATTAAGACGTGAAAACAAGTGACACTTAATGATGGAAACATTATGCAGTTTGCAGCTGTACAGTGTATTGCGTCTTCGGTACAAATTGTATCCACTTGAAAGCTGTAGAGGATGCAGGACTACAGCGTAGGTGGCTGGTAGTGACAGAAGCCCTGATGCAAATGTTGAATGAGGTGCTAAATTGTGAGACTGAAACTTGTATAAACTGGATCTTATCTAAATGTGTTCAAAGCAGATATTTTACTCCTCTCCAGTGGGATTGCTGAGGTGTGAATAATACCTGTCTTGGAGAAATGTAACTGTGGCTGTGCTTGAAGGGTGTGCTCTAAGTGCCAAGTCAGACCCCATTAAATGACCTGTGCTTCCCTATAAAGGAAGGGCTTCACAAGCCCACTTGCTGCTGGGAAGAGGGAAGTTCTCCCTGATTTCCTGTTTCTTCTTTGAGTACAGCTTCATTGTCTGGCCTTGTTTAGGACTTAGTTTTGTTTCTGCAAAGCCCTGTTCACAGTTGGTCCTGGCTAGCAGAGATCTAGGACCGCCTGCTGTCCTTCTGGGATCGCTTCACTCACTGGAGGAGTGACACTGTTTTTTGACAGTGAAAAGGTGGGGGAGATTAAGCCTGCCTTGGGTTATGTGTGTGATACTGTCAGACACAAAATAAGAGTGACAGAAAGGTGTCAGACATAATAATAAAGGGTGTGGTATTTTCAGCAAAGCACAGAATCTTCGTGTGCTTTTAACCAAACCGACTATCAAGACTTTCTTGTCTGCTGTATTCAGTCACTTTTTAAACTAGCCTTTGATTTACTGTTTGAACAGGACAAGAGAGAATATAAATTCATGTTCTTCTTATATTTGAGAAGGAGCTAAGATTTCTGGTGATAGGAATGGATGAAAACAGCCTTCAGATCAAATTCTTCAGGTTCAAAAAATACTTAAATCCTGTTCCTTCAGTTTTAAGACCTATTTTCTATCTGCAACTAGAATTGATGTCCTATTGCTCCTGAATTTGTAGTAGTTAGAATACATCTACTGTTAACAGGTTGGGTTTTTTCTGCCTTTCAGGTTTGTGTGGGGTTTTTAGCTCCTTTGGGTAGTATGCAGATAGTCTCACCAGTTTAGCTGACCTATTGCAGGTGGAGTAAGTTGAAAACTTCAGTTGAAAATAGCCTTTAGGACTCAAGTAGAGGCTGCTTTTGCACCCACTGTGAACTATTGCCTTTAAACAGCTGTTTCCTCTTACTGGCACAGTTTCAATCCCCTGACTAAGGGCTGATGGCTGCTCAGGCCTGTGCATTCTTTGGAAGTGAGGGAAAGTGAAGAGATGGGGAATATGTTTTTACATGTGGATTGAAGAGATGGGGAAAATGTATCTGAAGTTAGAATGAAAAGGCTTTTTGAAATATGGTCTTTGATTCCTAAAGCTCTTAATCCTGTAGGATTTGTATTTGTTTATATGCTCGATTTCCTCATTATCTTTGTTTGGTTTTCGATGTACTGATTAGTCGGCACATCTTTGGTTGGGATGTTCTCATATTAGGACTTGGGGTGGGGGAGAATCCATATTCCCTCTCTTCTGGGCAAATCAAATAAATGTTTTCAAAATGAAGTACTGTAATGATGAAAAGAGTGCTGTAAGCAGAGGACATTTTAAAGAATAAATAAGTCACAAGATGGTAACAACTGCAGAGGAATCTTCTCCACGTGGAAAGTGTAGGTTTGAGGAGAAACTATGCCAGAAGTGTGAGGATGACAAGGCAGACTCTAACCACATAGAGACCGTCAGCACCACCAGTTTGTGGCTTTCTGCACTGTTAACAGTGCGTCCTGTGGTGGGAGCATATAGGGGAGAAAGCATCTCCTTCATTCTTCTTTCTTTAAAGTAAATATGTTGAAAATACCAGAAGAGCTTTGATTGTTGAAAGCAGGGTTTTAGTATCATCCCAAGCCGGATGAGGTAATTCATGAAATAGGGAAAATGCAGATCAGCAGGGGCAGATAGCTCTTACTCTATTTCAATCTGAAAATAATTCCTCTATACCAGCAGTTTTAGCACCTCCACTTTAGCACAGATTCTTTCCTATTTTTTTTTTTTTCTTAATTTTTGTCTTTTATTTCTTCTGAAGTCTAAAATTCTTAGCAGCTTTATATGTTGCAAGGAACTTTACCCAGTCCTCTTCTGTGGCTGCATCCTAGGTAATCTGCTTTACTTTTGTCCTTGTGACCCAGCTGTGTCTCTGTTCCCTGCTGTTTTCAATAGCTTCCCACTCTGCAGTGTTGAAGATTCCCTGATTTCTGAGTCTTTTGCTCTCTTTTCCACTTTGCCCCCTGTAAAATTTTCTTTGCATGGCCACTCTCAGCTGCTGTGGAGAAGGTGGAGGCTTCTCTGTGCTCTCGAAGAGCCTGTCTGGCCCAGGACACTCCAGCTGGCTCAGTGTGGGTCTCCACAGCCACTTTCCCTGTTGCGCAGCCACAGCCTGTTAAGAGAATTCAGTATGTAGTGAGTTCTGAAGCATAACAGATGTATCATGTATTCACAACTTTTTAAAGTAGATCTCACATGCAGTTTTTATTGCCTGTGGATGTATTCCTTCCTGGGACCACTCTCTACCTGTAGAGTGGTGCACTTTACCTGATGGCTCCAGCAGACGTAGAATGTGCTCAGTGTGAGGCTTGTCTCTTCCCACACACACACCTCATGGCATCTGGATGGTGTTTGGCTGAACCCAGGATCTGGTTCAGGCCATTTCATTACTTGAAAGGATATTTTACTGTAAACCTGAAGAACCATCCAGATGTAATTCTTCTCTGAAATGTGTCTGGAGATCATGTGGTGTTGGGCTTAAGGGAGTTTTTTACCCCTTGCTCACAGGAGTGAATGTCAAAGTTTTTAGGTTCCTAAAGGGGCAAGTTAATGGCTGTGCCAGCTATGGCACTAGCCATATGTGCCTGCTGCTGAAAATGCAGAAACTTAATCCTACCCTCCCTTTGGTACTATGGAAAAATATCATTGTCAGCACTGAAGAAAGCTGGGATCTGCTGGGGAGAATCACAGTTGAATCCAACAGTATTGGTGTCTGTAAGGTGTTTTCCCTTTTAGAGATGTGTGACGGTCTGGGAGGCAGCCAGTTCCTGGGAGACTGGTACTTCAGAGGTGTGCACTGCAGGGTTCAGAGTAAGCTGGACCTGCTGAGGTTTGGCTTGCTTTTTCATGTTCTAGCTCTCCCAGTTTCTGCTCATTTCTACCTGATTCATATCCGCCTGTCCAGTCTGTATTTATGAGATGTTATGCATTCCAGTACATATTCATGAGATGTGTGTCTCAGCAGAACCAGCTGCTGTTGCTCAGAGCAAGTCCAGCTGATCAGAATTAGGACTGGAATTGCAAAGAGGACTTCTGGGAAATTTGGGATTTTGCAGGGGTTGTCTAAAAAGGAAAATCCAATCATATTTATAATGGGGTGTCACAGAGGGCAAATCTGGATTAAAGATGTGTTTCTGGGAAGCTGCAGTAGTGTGGTGGTGTGGGCCTGGACTAGAGATACAGCAGTGATTTCTGTGAGCTTCTAAAGTCTTCTCTGATCCCTTCATGCTTTTGGCTTGCATAGAGTGTAAGACAGAATCAAACAGTTTGTACTCTCCTAAAGCTAATTGCCTCAAGGAGAAGTTAATACAAGACTGACATCAAAGGGAATAATTTTAAATTAAATCATTAGACATTTGAGGAGATGGAGAACAAAACAGGTACTAAATCCAGTTGTTCTTGTATTTAGAAGGAGAATAAAAAGCCTTTGAAGTTGACGTCAAATACTAGTATGTTTATAGCAGACTTACTCTGAGACACCAAGATGTTTCATACGGATTCCCTCTCCCTTTTCCCCCATTGTAATTTAGGTAGTTTTTGACTCTGGAGTGGAAAGAGCTTGAAACGAAACCCATAGTTCCCCTCCTAATCTTTTATCAAGTTCGTGGTTTTGGCTTGGGAATTGGGAGAAGCATCTATCTAGTTTAAATAAAAGCACTATGGTGTTGTTGCTTGACTTGCTAGTCATGGGCATGAAAACCAATCTCTGTCAGCATTGAAGGGATAGTGTCCCCTACCATTTGCTTGTCTTGTACCAGTGGCTGTGGTTTCATATACTAAAGAAGCCATCCTGATCTATAGCAAAGGTGCTTGGGGATATTGGCCTGTGCTCAAATGTGTAAAGTAGAGGAATTACCTCCAGTGGATTAGCTGATACTTGTACCTGTGAAATGGCAGCTGCTAATTATGGAATCTCCCCTTGCTAAAAGTGTCCCTTCTGAACCAAAAGGGAGGCATTTAATTTTTCCTGCATAGAAAAGTTTTCTGCATGAGCTGTGTTGCAGCTCACAACACCCACTGTATCAAGTATTGTGCCTTAGGATGAGGGAGAGCAAGTGTGCAGCTATGGAGATCAGATGGTGATGGGGGCAATAAAATTTTATCTAAATATTGCTGTATTTACTCTTCGCCTTCTGTCAGAAGCCATTCAGGAGCTGCTCACAATGCAGACATACATTTGGGATCTCTCTGTTGAAGTGACCTCTTCAACAAGCTGCAGATTTTCAGAAGCCCAGTTGAGTTGTTGATTGTCTCACTTTCTCCAGTCACTTACTGTGTTTCTATTTTCCTTATATCTCTCTGAGATCACATCTGATTTGGAGAATGAAAAGTGACACAAAGTCATTATAAATAAACCAGGCCTCAGCTCCTGGAGACAGCTGTATCCTGTTTGTGGATTTGGGGGGAAGCATTGAGATTTTGTGGCTGATTTCTTGTTCTTTTCTTGCTTCCAATTTGTCTCTTTCTCATTGTTTAGAAGTTGCATCTTACAGGATTAGGTGGGATTTTTCACTGGTGAAACAAGGAATGTCACTGAACTAATCTTGGAGAGAGAGAAATCAGAAATTATGGCTCTTCTCTTTAGTGTTCTGGCCATGGTTCTGGGGCTGCAGCATGTGAATGTCTGATGTTTATTAATATCCTTATTGTTTTTGAGCAAATGCTTTGGGTTTATTTGATGAAAACAGTAGGGGCCTGCTTCTGCATCTTTGGAGTTTGGTGTTTGATTTTTTTTAGAATTGCAAAACCTCTGAAACAAAGGAAGCACTCCTGGGGTTGCAGCCCCAAATTGTCATATTTTCATTGATCTCTATGAAACAAGGCTAGCTTGCTCTTTTCTTCAGTGTGATGCTGTGAAGATATAAAACTGCCTTGTGATCTGAGGTTTTTGGAAGTCACTTTTATCTTTGTGATGAGCAGCAGAGGTTTTTGAGAACAAAAGCAACACCTTCAAGCTCATTGAGAAAAATGTCAGGTTGTAGACTATCAAAGGCTGGCAAACAAGGCTCCCTGGGACAGAGCAAGTTGGGAAGTGGGGTGGCTGGAGGCAGTGGCGTACTTGGCTGAACTAGCAACACTTAGCATGACTCCTAGGAGCTTCATCTTGAAAAGTAGGTATTTCAAACTTATTTCAGAAGAAAGGCTTCGTTTGGAAGTGAATGTAGATCAGCCAGACCTCAGACTAGCTTTGAAGTTCCGTTCTGTTTTTCTCCTGAACCTTTGGCTCCTCCAAAGTTTAGAGATGACTTTGAAATATACAAGATGTTGAAACAATATCATTTATCTTCGTGTTTCTGTCAAAGTCACCGAGTTGTGACCTCTAGAGATCATCTAATCCATCTCACGGTGCTCAAATAGGGTCAGCTGGAGCAAGTTGCCCAGTACTCCACTGCTGAGTTTTTTATATCTCCCCAGATGGAGACTTTACAGCCTCTCTGGACAACCTGTTCTAGTGCTTGACACCCACAGTAAATATTAAAGGTTATTCTTGTTTTCAGATGGATTTTTATGTGTAGTTTTTTAAATCTGTGCCTATTGTCTCTTGGGAGGATTTTGGGTTGTTGGTTTTTTGGGGTTTTTTTGAGGTTTTTCATAATGGAACACTGAACTTGCTAAATTTTCTATTACTTTTAGATTTTTATGCCTAAAATATCTGATGACCTGAAAAAAAGCATGCAAAAGCTGAAATGAAACACAGTTTATTTTTCACTACCTATATAATATGTAAGCTGTGATGTCTCTAAGTTAATATTGTTTCAGTTGTGATATTTTTGAAGATTGAGTAACAAATGTTAAGAGGACATTGCATTGCCTTTTTTTATTACTGTTTGTCTTTTTCCAGTGGAAACAAATGCATTTCCCCGTGGAAAGAAAATAACCCTGTTTCTAAAGTTTTTTCTGAAAGTCAGTGGGACTGACACAGAAAACACTCCTCAATTTTCTCATCAGGCTTGAAATTGAATTTTGAAGGCAATGCTGTATGAAGCTTCAAACTACAAATGATAGAGATTCTTCTCTTCCTCCTCTATTCATCTTGGTAGGAAAGTGAAAATCGATGCTTTGAAAAGAGGGAAAATAAGCCAGGTGCTGTGTTTTTTATTTAAACACCAATGGTCTGACTTGTTGCTCATTGTTGCAGACGCCAGGAGAGGCAAAGGAATCTGCGAAAAAGACCCATTTCTTCAATGTGCCTGCCTTCCTGACAGTTTCTGGCCAGCTCCATTTGGAAGTAATGGCAGGGTGAGCAAAATTAGAAGTTTTTGTCTTTGTCTGTGGGATATTCCCAACTAGTCATTTTGGTATCCGTTAGGTATCTGCCATGGTTATCTGCCAGAACTGGACTGAGTGGCAGTGGCTGGATGATGGGTGTGGTAAGAGGCCAGCCTAGAGAGGGAGCTGGCGCACCTTGTGTGTGGGCACAGGCTGGGAGAGCTGGGGTTCTTAAGCTTGGAGAAGAGGAGGCTCCAGGGAGACCTTAGAGCCCCTTCCAGTACTTAAGGGGCTACAAAAGAACTGAGGAGGGCTTTGGGCAAGGGCATGGAGTGACAGGGCAAGGGGGAATGGCTTCAGATTGAAAGAGGAAAAGTTTAAATTAGATATTAGGAAGAAATTCTTTACTTGAGGGTGGTGAGGCACCTGGCACAGGTTGCCCAGAGAAGCTGTGGATGCCCCATACCTGGAGGTGTTCAAGGCCAGGTTGGATGGGGCTTTGAGCCTGGGGTAGAAGATGTCCCTGCCCATAGCTGGGGAGTTAGAACAACATTGTCTTGGGGGTCACTTCCAAAACCATTCAATGATTCTATGTTCTGGAGGGTCTCAGCATCTAGAGAGTTAATGCTGTGTGATGTATCAGTGCAGTGCTTTTGCATCTAAAAGAGCTTCAAATATTTTTGAAGACTGAAGGGATTCAATACCACTTGAGCTGCAGGCCTCAAAAACTCAGTGTACTTAAATAAAATAAAAAGGCGCAGGTACCCACAACAGCTATTCTCCGTTATGAATAAACACATCTAAATTTAGATGGCCCTGGATTCGTTCTAAATGCCTGTAAGAGCAACACACCACTGTAAAATAGGAACTTGAAGTTGTAATATACTGCATTCTGAAGAGCACTGATTTTTTTTATTTATCTATCCTTAGAGAGCAAGGTGCATCTGAGTCATATCAATGCAAAAAGTATTTACCAGACAGGTAATTTGTTGAGTTTAGCTTTCTGCTCTATATTAGAGCAGGCTGTGTTTTATTTAAGGGGTACAGCTAGATGCAATAGAGTGAGATTGTATTTCAGGTTGATCATTAGAATTCATGTTCTTTCTTTGGACTTATTTGAATTGTGGAATTACATCTTTCAGTAAAGGTCACAACGTGTGACAGTCAATTAAGTCTAACACATACAAACTCATGTCATCCCATCTTCCAGGGACCCAAATCTCCCACTCCTTAGTTAAACAAACCTCTTCCTCATTAACTTTCCCCAGTTAATATCTGAGATGATGCCAGTCTTTGGCTGCCGAGTGACCTGTGCTTTGGCCGCAGCAGAGAAACATAAGAAACATCCTGTCTATCAAGAATGTCTAGCTTGGGTATTTCAGCATATCCCAGACACTGAGCTGGTCTGAGAAGTGACTGTGTCTCTCAGGGAGAACAAACCAGGCAGAAAAGAGATTTCTGAAAAAATTTATATGTTTTGATTTGTATGCAAAAATTGCCCTTTGAACAATTTCACTGCAGCTATTTATCAGCAGCCAATTAAACTGTACAACAGTGATTACATAAAAAAGCTCCAGCACTGATTCTCAACATTGCATATGAGGCATGGGCAGCAAATGCCATTAGAAATACAGGTCACAACTCCCAGATGAAAGGGCCAATCTTTCAAGTTTGCATTTTCCAAAGCTAGGATTTTATCCGTCCTGTTTTCAGAAGGTTTCCACTCCACAGTAACTGATGTCTTTAAAAGTGTTTTTAAAGTCACCGTAAGTTCATGATGAGCCCCCTTGGCACGTGGCAGACAACTGCAGCGCTACCTGCCTGAGATCTGGTCTCTGAGGGCTCCATCAGCAGTCCAGCTGGCCAGCAGTGATTTGGCTAATGTACCATATCTGCAGAGAATCCACATTGCAACTGCTCAGAAAAATGTGCCTTCAAATAAGAGTGGTTGTGCTGATATCATGCCAGCTACTCAATGTACTAATTTAGTTAATTTATTGGGAAAATTCAGTGTAGGTGAAGACCAAACCCATTATGAAAGAGGACTCTCTCTTTGACAGACTTGACACTTTCACCCTTAGTCTTAGAGTCATAAACATGAGTCTTCTACCTCCAAAATGGAAATACTCTGGTCTTTCCCAATAAACAAATCAGGTAAAACAGTAAAGATTTACCTGTTTTGGATTTGATTCCATGAAATTTACCCTTTGTTTTAGCCAAAGTAAATTCTTCATGTTTATAAATGTCTTCCAAAATTACCTTTAGCTTAAATATAACGTTGAGTGTTGCAGTCCTGAGGCTCTCAAGAACACTTCGTTCCTGAGAATTTGTAGGAGGAGACTGAGATAGAAATGCTGAGGAGAACCTTCCCCATGCAGTCTTGACCCATATTCTCTTGTGATTTGTAGGACTTGGGAGAGAGACAGATCCTGCAGAAGTCCATTAGAAAGCAGAGGTGGAGCAGGATAGGTATGAGAGGCAGGTAGGAATTTGTCCTTGGGGGGAACAGAAGGTCAAGTAAGCAGTCATGTAATTTTGGGATTAGCTTTTAGCTTTTCAGAGCTCATGAGCAACCTCTAAGCTGTGGTTGGAAAAGGAGGCATGGAGAAGATTTACCAAATGAGTCTGGAATCACATCTTGTGCGTCCTTGCAGACAGTTCATCTGCAGACTACAGACTACCTGAATGCTCATGCTTGTGGTGTTGTCCAGGGCTCTGTTCCATGGCAGGGTTGCTTGGGATGCTATTCCTGATCACAGGAGATGGCAGTGAGCCGTTTATAGTTGTGGTGAGTTTTTTCTTTGAGGAAAAGTGGGAAGAGAGATGTTCCTGTGTTTATTGACGGTCTTATGTATGCTTGTTTTTGAAGGCAAGGTCAGAGGAGTTCATCTTGTCTCTCAGTGTGATACAAACGGCCTACTTGGCACAACTTCTCATTTCATTGTGCCTCATCTTAATAGATGTGAGATGCCTAGATGTGACGGCATCTAGGTTGTCTGCTCAGCATGTCTGAATCATTGTCAGCTGCTGTAAATCCATGGGCTTTTTAAGGTCTCCAGAAAAGTCTTTATTCAGTAGCACAGCTCTCCTCTTCAGTCTCCGATGAGTCAGTAACCAGTGTGTGTGGTAGAAGTGTAGGGCTGTCTGTGTCCTGATATCTGGTTTTAAATGTCATTGGTTTGCTGTGATGTTCACATGGTATTTCCTTTTCCCCTGATCCTCTAGTGAGGACAAAGGCCCCTTTGGAGACCTGAACTGAGCTGGAGGGTCTGTGACAGCTGAAGATGATTCAGAGGCATACTGGAGACAGCCAAAACCAATTGTTGTCAAGAAGTACAGCTTGCTGGCTGCAGGTTTTTTTTTCTTCTGCTTTCACACAGGCTATACCTGCTCCTCTCTTTTCAGCTCCTCTTATTAATAGTTTAATGTCAGCATTTTTCCATTGTGCCACATTTCATCCCAGGCACTGTCTGTTCTGCCTTTTGCATCATGAGCTTAAATAAAATTGCTTTTCTTAAAAATCTCTGGAAGCTGTCCCCTCCCTAAATGGCAGCATAAGTTATCTCATCATTCCTTGCCCTCCTTAGCCCTGTTTATTTTCTCTCTTATCAGGCCTTCACTAGCTTTCTCCTCTCTTGTTCATCTCATGTTCTCTTGAAGTTCCCTGCAAATGGGAAAAAGGCTGAAGGGCAACCTAATAAAGGTCTGTTAGGACCTGCAAGGAGGTCCTCCAAAGACAGGCCCACTCTTTGCAGTGGTGAATGGCAGGAGGACAAGAGACAATGGGGATAAATCGAGAATAAATGAAGTTCTCAGTGGACATAGGGAGGAAAATAATGGAGAAATCAGTCAAGTATTGGAAAAGATTGGGGAGAGAAACTGTGTGCTCTTCATCAGAGATGTAGCTAGGTGGAGCCTTGAGCTGGTCTGGCCTTCTTGCTGATCCTGCTTTGAACAGAAGACTGGACCAATCACCTTCTGAGGTCCCTTCCAGCCCAAGTAATTTTCTTCTTGTGAGTCTTTTCTTGTCTTTGTTTTCACTGTACTCTCCACCTATTTCAGGCACATTACCATCTTGGTGAATTTCTCTCTAGCTCAATTTCAGTTCAACATGCCCAGGACTTTGTTTTCCTGCTAATTTAAAATCTCAGCCTTTCATTCTGACTTCTGCCTGCTAACACCTACTTATCAAACTTGGTTTAGATGCAGCATAATTAATCCCTCTCTCCTCAAGCATGTCCCCTTGATTGCTAAATGATCATGTATTCTGGTGCTCTTCTGCCTGATCTAGATATTCTCTGCAGTCCTGCAACTGGTTTTGCAGGTTGCAGAGAGGGCCTAAAAAGCATTTCAGTCATCCAGACTATTTTGGCTGTGTCTGCCTGAGTTTGTAGAGCGCTGAACTCAGTGAATTTCCTGTTGTTTGCAGGAGGTACTAAAATCACACTGATTTCACTTTTAATATGCCAATACTTCAGTGTTTTTCAAAGCATGAAGGATGGAGAATGAGAGAGAGAGCTGTCATTTTGATGTTCAAGAAAACACTGCAGAGCTCAAAAGAGATGTTTGAGGCTGCCTTCCATAAAAGAGGCTTCATTCTCAGCAGTCTGGCAACACACGCTCTTAAAATTTGATTCCAAAATTACTTGCTAATGATGAAACAGATTGCATTGTCTTTAAACAAATATTTGCTCTACACTGTACAGTTTTAAATGCTTCTGAATGCAGCTGCAGGAATGATGTCCAGTTGTATAACATTCCTGTTGCTAAGAAGTAACAAAAATAAGTGTAATTATTTATCTTGGATGTCTGAAAAAATTTCTTACATTTCTTGCACAACGTTTGTTTGAGTCTGAGTCATAATGCAGAGTCTTATAATTAGTGCACTAACTTCCATTAATTAGGCTGACACTTAATTGGATCTATAAAAAGCAACCGTGGCATGTCTGGTTTTAATCAATTACTGCATACTTCAGTCTGGTTCATGACTGCTGCAGTGATTGTTAATGACTTCGTATTACTGGGAGGCCAAATACATGAACTCTGTAGGTACAACAGTGAGTCCAGAGTTGCTTGGCTAGTTGGAGCTTTACAGTGCACATGGATATCCTGTTGGTCCTTTTTTCCTCTCCACCTTTTTGGGAATGTAAGCAGGTAATCTGCTTGCAAGCATGGTGAGTGAATGCTGAGGATAGCTGCAGTTCTGCCATGTTCTGGGACCCTTACAGAGAGGGCTGGATACAATCCCAGCAATCTTGGACTGTGTGCTCTTTGTGTTACATCCTTGCTGTAACAATCAAGTGTAGGTAGCAAGAGAATAATCAGTTTTATGCTATGTGGTGAAAGGTGTCCTCTTTGCTGAAATTCTTGGTCCTCATTTTACAAGTAAGCTAAGTTGAACTGGTATGTTTCTGTCTTGAATCCAGCGCATAGTCCCTTTTCCTCCTCTGAACAGCTCATATCCTTATTCCAGTCAGTGGTAGGTGCTGTAGGGTCTGTGTCAGGAGCACCCAGCCATCCGCGTGTGTGTAGGGCCTTGCAGCTCCACTTCATCTGTGTGCCTGGACAATGCTGTGAGAGCTGCAGGGGTTTAAGAAGCTGTGTCTTTGTGGGTGACAGTAGGCCTGTCACACACAGTCCTCTGCTCACATGTTCCTGTGCCATAGTAGCCACATTCATGGTGACTTCTGCAAGCTTATGACTGAGGCAGGCAAGAAGCCTGCGGGCAGCTCAGCTGACCATCAGTGGCAAAACACCATGGCAAACCTGATAGCTTATGAGAGCATGAACCTGCCTTGTGTCCAGGCTGCAGCTCCTGCTTCTCCAGGAGTCTCTGTGCCTCGAGAAGCGTGTCCAGGATGAGATGTGAAGTCAGGCAGCTTCATCCCTATTTGCTCCCACAGCTTTCCTTAAAATAGATGCACAAATCCTTTAGCACATGCCCTGAAATTCTTCGATTTCCTGTCATTTAACTGAACTGGAATAGAATATAGATACATGTTGTAGTCAGCTGAAACATGTTGCATTTTATATGGATTTTAGTAATTTTTTGGATACATGCTACTTTGTTTAGTTACTTTGTTTAGGCTTTGGAGGTTTTAAACAGTTACGCCCAAACTTTGGAATGTGGCCTGAACCATGACTCCTTTTGTTCAGTAATGCACCCGCTGACGCTTTTTCATGTTGTGATTGATACTTGCAGAGTTCATAAAACCAATGTTCATCTGAAAAATAAAAAAATTAAAATTAAATATCCTCTTCCTGGCTGTTATAATGCAATTTCTACAGAATATGAGTTTTTTCCACTTTGAAAGGAGAAGATTTAACCCAGTTGTTCCCCTGTAACATGTTGGTAACGTATTTTAATGCCTTAGAGTAGAGTCAATGGGATGGCTGAGTTTGAAAAAACATCTTAGCTACCTGTTTTATTTAAATCTTTAAAGCATTTTGTATTGTTCCTTTGTAGAATATCTCTGTTAGCTGGAGCATAGGAAATGATTATTTGAATAAATCCTCAACTACTCTGGTGGCTTTCATGAGCCCAGCTTGAGTTTTCATTACTAATCGGTCATTTTATTGACTTTAATTGGAAACAATAATATCAAAACTAGGACAAAGCAAGACTCCTCTGACAGTAAAGTACAACACTGTTGCATAAAAGGGTGGAGGACCCAGGCTGATGAGGTCTTTGAGCCTGGAGCAGACGACTTGTATGGCTCTGAGTAACTCTTACATCCTTTGTCTCGGTTTTCCCCTATTCTCCTGCCATCTGTAGACTAACAATCCAGTGTCTAGGTCTGCTGTCAAGTTTAATAAACAAACTTCTGGGTGCTTTGCCAGATAATTTGGGTCACTTTGTTGTTAATTACTCAAGTGTGCCTGGATCATACTCAAGCAGAGGGAGATGAGCTGGGAAGGATTCTTGTCCCACCTTCTGTTTTGTGCTGTGGAGCCAGAGCAGAGGCTTGGCAAGGGGAGAGCAGGTCCTGGAGCATGGCAGGAGGGTGCTGTGTGCATGTGACCTCTCAAGCTTTGTGAATCCCTGCCCTTTAGAGGTTGCAGCAAGAGAAGCTGCTGCGTTGCTTCAGTCTGACTGGCTGCAGGGGGAAGTTGGCACTTCCCAGTCCCTGTCTGGGAACTTAGCTTTTTTTTTTTTTTTTTTTTTTTTTTTTTTAATTGATGTATTTATTTTTGGCTGCTTACAAAAGGAAGTACAGTCCCATCTCGTCGCAGCATGAGCTGAAACCTCAACACTCAGCACACCAACTCTGCTGTCCAGGCCTGAGCCTTACATACTGCTACAAAAGTCCTTTCAAGATGCAGCTTTTCTCATCTGCATTTCCCCAGAGGGCACCAGAAATGGCCTATGAGGAGTCTTTCAAAACTCATTTTTCTGGGTAAAATTCAGCCCCTTTTGCTGCCTTTTCAACAGAAATGTGCATTTTCATTGGGCAGAATCCAAACCACCAGACAATAGTAATGGAGTATTATTTTTACACTGAAGTTAAAACCCAGATATTTCTGTCCAACTCCAACAGGTATTTTTTGACAGTTTTCCCAGCTCAAGGACTTTAAATATTCTGCCTTTTCTCCACACTGTTGGGCATCTGTACCTTGCTATCATCATTAGGAGCTCTGGGCTTCCAGCTCCTCTGAAAGTTATCCTCTGGGAAACATTGGGCTGATACTTTGAATGGTTGTCTGTGTGTGTGGTTTTGTGCACGGGCCAGAACATCTTTCAACAGACAAATCTCAGCATCCCTGACCAATCCCCTTCATGTTCAACTCAAGCACTGCAGCCGACTGGTCCATCCTGGCAGCTGAGCAAAGTCATCCGCTTATTTCCGTGGAGGTCCTCCATGCTCAAAATGAATATGGTCGTGCCAGAACAGAGTGGAATTAAATCAAATGGTTCACTTTTTCTTCTTCTCTTCCTGAGAGAAAGGACAATGGGTAGATAAAGCTAAACTGGGCTTTGGGGTCACTTTACTGAAGGTCTCTCCTCCTCTGCTGACATTGTGTGTTGTTTTGTATTTGGGTTAGAAGTTATTGTTTCTAGGTTTTCTTGCTATCTAGATTTTAGTGTGTGTATGGCAGGGAGGGGTTGGTGGATTATGGTGCAGGGGAACACACTATGTTCAAGGGTTACATGCTGTGTTCATGTAGCATGGCCAAAGATGAGATTTGGCAAAGCCACTGTTCAGCTTAACTTGTCCTTGCAGATCTTGCCAGAGTAATCAATATATTTGAGTTTACATAGGCATGTGTTGTGTTTTGGGGTGACAGCAAGGGCACCATGAAAATGAATTGTTCCCCCTCTGCCATGTTGGTAATGTATTTTTATGGCTTACACAGAAATCACTGGGGTGATGAAGTTTTGAAAAACATCTTTGCTCCCTGTGTGTACTGGTGTGGTTTGGTGCTTAGCCCTGAGTCATAGGAACCAGCTTCTGCCTCCAGCTGTGTCACTACTGTGTGGTGTGACCTTGGCATTAGTTGTAAGCTGACTGTGCAGGGATTGCATCTTCTTGATTAATAGCCTTGTTCAGAGTTATATGCCCTTGGTTCAACAGCACAAATAAGTCTTTATTACCTCGGTAGCAGCATGGTGTCCTGGCTCAGAAAAGGAGCACAATCCATTCCTGGCTTGGGAACCATCAGCACAATTAATTCTATTTGGATTGCACTGCAAAAGTTGCCAGCAAGGCAGAGACGCTGAGGCCTACAAACATAGCATGAGTTTAATTAAAAGAATGATTTGAAGCAGCTTTGGGTACAGATACTTATTACTTCTCTATTGGTTCCACTCACTTCCTCTCTAATGAAATGTCAATGAACTCAAACGCAATGAGCTTTCATTCTGTGTGGCAGAAAGCTCCCAAAGGTGACTGCTTCTGGAGACAGTTTTAGTAGCCTGTGAAATAAAGGTAAAAGGGGGGAAGTTTCTCCCTTCCTGACTGCTCATAGGGTAGAGAACCCAAGTGTGGCCTGTGCAACAGTGAGCCTCCACCATCCATGCAGAGGTTGGCTGTGCCCCAGCAACACTTCCAGGTACTGCCTTGGTGTCCAAAGGGACTCCTGGGAGCCTGCAGCTGAAAGTGGTTGGGCCCTTTGCTAGGCTGGGGTGAGCAAGCTCAGACTGAGCAGGATGGGGCCCTGGCTTTTGATGCATTTCAGTGTATTGGAAGGAGTGCTGTGGGTATTCTCTTGGCCTCCACATTAAGCTCTCAGATTTTCCCAGAGAACTAGGCAGAGCGAAATAGAGTCACAGAAAGGGAGCAATTAATTAAGCAGCTCTGTGCCTTCTTGTGGTGTCGACCCCGGCAGTGCCTGTGAACTGCATAAATGCACTCGAGCTTGCTGTCCAGAGCTCTGATCTGGGCAAAGCTGACTGCAAAAGGATTCGTTTCAAAGCCTCTCTTGTATTCTTTGGTAGCACGTACAAGGACAGTGTTACAGACATTACTGCTCTGCCTGTAATGGCTAAGGAAAAAGGCTCAACAGATTAGTGGGCTTTTTTTTTTTTTCCTCTCCTGTGTGTATGCTTTTGTTGGAGATGAGGACTTAGTGCTACTGATTTTTTTTTTAAAGACTCTTGAGTGCCCACAACCCAAACTGACCTAGGCACTTTTGGAGAGTTAGACAGAATTTTCAAGTTATTTTTAAATGCTGGAAGTCTTGCAGAGGTCTGGGAATGTTAAATGATTGATTATTTGCATCATAGAGCATAGGAGTCACAGCCCTGCACTGAGGCTCCATTGTACTAGGTGCTGAATGCATGCAGAACAAAATGACTGGTTTGCTCTCAGTACCATGAAATCAGAGCAGAGTGAACTCCCACTTTTCTGATATATCTGTACGTGCTCAGTGTGATACAGCAGTGTATCAAATCACAGATATCTTTTTATAGTAGATGAAGTACAAATAAAGGCTTGATTTGTATAGTGAGCATTTGCTTAATATCTTGAATGGCAGGGCACAGTAAACACAGTAAATATAAATGCCTGGATGGAAAATAATTGTTCACTCACAGAGCTGATAACAGTGGCTATGTATTTTTAGCTGCGTTTCTCTGTTATGTGCAGGCCTCTGGTCAGTGCTACATTGCTGTTACCAGATGATTTGCATTTATTGCGCTCCTTTGATCACTTTGCCAGCGTGACATCTGGCTAGTTTCCCTTTGCCAGGGTCCCAGGGTTCTGGTGAAGTTCTCACAGTTACTTGTATCTGTCTTTTTCCTTTACAGCTAGCCTGAGAAATGAATGATTCCTCCCCTCCCTGCAGATGGGGGTTTATTTGATGGGGCGTAGGGCTAGGAAGCGAGCGTTGTTTTTCCCTTTTTTCAAAGAGTCGGACAAGTTCAGCCCCACACCAGTGATGTGAGGTTCTATGGGATATCATAAAGCCCTTACATTTACTGTCACCTTGGGATAGTCTGTAGGGTTGCGGTGCTAATGGTTTGTTTCTTAAACATAGGTGGTTCTCTGTACAAATGCCTACAGCTGAGGAAAGACAGAAATCGGTTCCTGTGGGAGTTGCTTTACACTTGTCTTCCCCAAAAGCTGTCTTGGGCACAGAGGGGAATTATTCTTGCAGTACAAAATTGTTCTCTGACTATGAAGTGTTAGACCATGGCTGACATCTTGGAGCAATAAGAGGGTGGATTTTTTGTGGGTTTTTTGTTTGTTGGTTTGGGAACTTTTTTTTTGTTTGTTTATTTGGTTTTGGTTGCTTTTAGGTGTCTTGCAGTGACCAAGCCCCTTGAAAGATGAGTGACTAGTCATCATGCTTGGGCTGCTGATCAGTAGGAAACAAGTGCAGTTCAAAGTGCTCTTAGTAGCATGCATTGCTGGAGACTGCCCTACCACAATAACCTACAGTAACTGAAGTGTCAGTGCCTGTGCATGGACAGCTGCTGAGAAATGTCTCTCCCTGAAGCCAGGCTGTTGCTCTGTGGGAAAGAATCTCATGCCAGCCAGCTAGTGTCACACTTTAGTTTTCAATGTTACTTTGGGGCCTTCATGTCAGTGAGAGTTAGAGACCTGCACATCAAACTGAGCAGACCTGAATGAGTACTTCAGCAGCTGTAAGCTTTTTGCAATATTTTCATCTTGTGTCTGATCCTGGCTCAGTCGCAAACTGAACTTGTGACTAAACTCATTTATTTAGGAAAAAATTCTTTCTTTAACTGAAGGGCCTCAAAATGAAATATTTTAGCAAAAGCCTGAAATGGGGGCAGGTAGAGCAAGGACCTGCCTCTAACTCCTGTTTCCCACTGCAGGCCAACCTCCACAACCTGACAAACAAAAGCTTTTGACCAGTTCTGCCTTAAAGATAAAATGATTTTGACTGTGTGACTCACTGTTTTGTATTTGTTGTTTGTATTGCTATAGCAGTTGAGGCTCTTAAACTTTGGACCCAAGACCTTGTTGTACCAGGTGCTGTTAGGAACATGGGAAAAAAAATAAACCAAACCAAAAAGGCTATGTGAGGAAGAACATGAATTTATGTATAACCCAAGACAACAGGTGGCTACAGATGGGGGAATCACAAGGAACTATGATATAATAGTGAATGACCTGTGCAGTGAGTAATAGTCTTGGTTACATCACTTATCTAAACATTGCTGAGCTTTTGTAGATGCTACGGCAAAGGGCAGTTTGAAGGGGGATGACAGAGTGACAGAAGTTTGCAGTAACATCTCAACAAGTGAGAAAGGCAGCAGAGGGAAAAGTGACATGCTGAAAATGATGTTTAAAGGAAGATGTTTGCTGCAAAATCTAATTAGTTGGTTGTAGATGCTGTGGTCATATGTGAGAGTGTGCATGTACAAGAGCAAAATGGAGACAGAAAGTGTGTTTTTTGAAGGAGGGAAGACAGAGCCATGGGGAAAAGAAACCCACAGACAGGCTATGTAGTCAGAGTCTTGACCTGAAACTTTATTCTGGCGTGTTTACTACTAGCAACTCAAGAAAAAGGAAAGTGCTCTTTCTTTGGATCGTAACCTTTAACCAATATGTGACATGAAGGAACAGATGAGTAAAGCAGAATGTGTGTGTTCCTTTATTTGTAGCACAGATGTCTCCATAAGGGGCAAAGGAAAAATGCTGCTTTTTGTAGTGTTGTTTATTTAAACTTCAGTTTAACAAAATTAGCCTGTTCAGAAACTTCAGTGAACATCCTTTTTAAGTTGAAAGCTTGCAGAGCAAGATGCAAGTCAAATGCCAGCCCCAGCAATTAGCACTCATCCTTTCATGAGTGTCAAACTGTGCTTAATCTCCACTGATCAGGCTCTTTTTCTCCTACACTCTGTCTGCAGCTAAAAATAACATCAAATTAAAGATGTACCAAAGATAGCAGCTGCCCAGTTCATGGTTTTTCTGAAGCAGCTTTCTCTCTTCCCCAGTCATGGTTTTCTTCCCATGCAGCATGAGAGGAAACACAGACGTCATGGCATGTATTTGCGAAGCTCTTACTGGCTTGAGGGTGTCCAGGAGCTCAAGTGCTCATAGATCACAGTGTAAAAGAGGCTGTTTGGAGTGCAGCTTCCCACGTAAAATCAAAACTTCTAAAGGCATGTTGGTGTTTAATAGGAAGGTTTCTCACGAAGGAAGTGGAAACACAGCATGACATGACTGCAGAACAAGAGAGGATGTATTTAAATAGACTTCCCATAAGGTGGCTGGAGAAATGGCTTCATAATAGGAAATGCATTGGTTGCTTCAGCATTTAACACTCTCCCAGATGTGTTCTCTGCAGGAGGGATCCCTTTCAGCTGAACCATTTTTAGCTGTGTAGAAGAGCCCAGTTCTTTGGCTCTCTGAGCAATGAACTTCAGTCTTACCAGTAGAGGGGGACTGCATGCCATACACCTCCCATGCTGCTGGGCTTCACTGGCCACCTTTCAGTGCTCACCAGCCCAGCAACTCCAGCAGCACGGCCCACTCTGCTCTGTTGAGCACTGGGGTCTCACAGCACCCGTGAAGGTCAGGCATTGCAGCCAAAGAAATGTAAAGGCACGTGGATGAGGACAGGATGATTGGTATAGTATCTGCATGCTTCTCTGCTTATCTGGTTCTGCAGAATGTTGGATTTTATTCCCACACGGTTACAAAAAGGGTCCTGAGCATGACTTGCATTCAGAGAAAGCTCAATAGTGTGTGTGTGCAACATCTGAATCACAAGATGTGAATAACCCCTTTCCACGCCTGGATGAAGGAACATAGCAGTAGCTTGCTTATTCAGCAGTGCCATTAAACTGCTCAAAGATGAAATGGATATTTGATTGTTTCTAGAGGTTGGGAGAAAAGTGAGGGCTTCAGGTGTAACAGACCCAGTTGTGTGCTGGACCTGACCTGCCTGTTCCCTGCTGCCTTGCAGGGCCTTTACTCACGTGTTCACCTTTGGCCCGACGTTCCGAGCGGAAAACTCGCAGAGTCGCCGGCACCTTGCGGAGTTCTACATGGTGGAGGCTGAGCTGTCCTTCACTGAGAGCCTTCAGGACATCATGCAGGTGGGCACTCCAGATGTCTATGCAGGACTGGTACCTGACTTTCTTCCTCCTCCCTGAGGTGTGCTCATTGCCTCAGCTGAGGTCACAGCTCTTCTCACCCTGCGTGAACCAAGTCGAGGTTGCACAGGTATTTCCCACGGAGGAGGGTTTGCTCAGCAGAGATGATGCTAGAGGGGGGCTTTGTAAGGGAAGATGGAGGTGCACACAACCCTCATCTGAATGGGAAGCTCTACAGTTGCTGTATTGCCAGGGAATGTAAATGAGCTTGACTGGTGCTCATGAGTGACACTCTCCCTTTCAAAATGTTCAGCACCTTTCCACTGAGTGAGCAGTGTTTAAAGCAGTGTGTCCCTTGGTGTGCTCTGTAAAGGCCTTCTTGAAACCTGCATTGAAATCTGAAGAAGAAATAACAGTTTCTGGCATACACTGTTTACTGTGGCTTTAGCAGAATACTGACCCTTAGTCAGCTGGCTTTTGATTTGTCAGAATTGACCTCTCAGTTGCAGTTTAACCACATGATGGATACCTATACATGTTACTAGTCTCAGCATAAACCAGCTTATACCCAGTAGGACTTGTGAGTAAACATACACACACACTCTTATTTATCAGATAAGCTCTGTGGAAAGTGATGGGAAAATTAAGAAAAATACCTGAGGCACTGGCTGCAGATTTATAAAATAACATCCAGGTGATGGTTTTTTCAGCATGGGTCATAAACAGCACTGAATCAGCACAGCCTGAGAGCAGAGCTGGCATGCTCTGTATGCTGCTTCTGAATCTGGGATGTCTGGATGGCACTGGGCTGTGTGGACTGACCCATTGGGAGTCTGTGCTCCATCATGAATAGCATTCTGCTCTTTATTTTGTCTCTCCTTTTCTCCACAGCTTTCTGTATTGTTGGAGCACAGGGTGTGTATATGTGCACACCTTAATTCCTGTTTCCCTAGGTAATCAGGAGTCAATTGAAATCTTCACTACTTTTATCTAGTATAATAAGCAAGGTCTTCTGTTAAGTGGTGTTTGAGCCCTTCAACACAGATTCAGCATATCGTGTGCAGAAAACCCTAATTTCCAGACTTTTGAAGTATAGACAGCCAGTTCAGTCAATTGAGAATTAGATTTGAGAACTGTTATGGAATTTGTAGGGTTTGTATTTGTAGGGAAAGGAGGAACTTTCTTTCTCAATTTTGCCTTTGTTGTTGCTAAGTATCTTGTGAAGTCTCAGTTTGTGCTCTCTTTTAAATGTTCCCTCTGACACAAAGGCTTTGACAAGCACCTTTCCCTATAACAAAAAGTCTCCTAGCAGCCATTATTTTGCATTCCTCATAGTGAGTTTGTATTGTAACAGGCTTAATTTTGTAGCGTTCTTACTTGGGGAAGTGGAGTTCCCATTTGGTTTATTTTTAAATCATTGGGCAATCTCTCAATCTTACAACAAAACAAACAAAAAACCTCAGTCAACAGAAAACCCTGCTAGTTGCTCTAGAGCCTAAGTGTCTTTCCTGGTATAACTGACCTAAATTCAATGTTCTCTTATGTATCTGCCCATCGGGTATTTTGTCTGTTTGTTGTCATCTGCAAGTTCTTTATTTGGTGCAGAACGCCCAGTTGAAAGCCTTCAGGGCTCTTGGCCAGGGTTATTATCTGAACTTTGTCCTCACATAAGGAGCTGGATTGTTAAAAATTTATTTTTAAAATTGCTATTCAACATTTGGACTAAGTATCTCTCACTTGAGCAAGTTACTGTGCTGGGAATGCTCAGCCTCTTCAGGGACATCTTGAAGTATTTGCTTATACACCATTAAAGAACCTTGCTACAAAGATCTGCATGTTTACGATTCATTGGTTGAGGCTTGAGATCTTTCAGCCAAAGCTCCAAAAGAAACACAGTTTACATTATGAAATAAAAGGAAAAAAAGGAGATTTAATAACCAAGCTACATGTATTTGGGAACAAAGAGCCTGAAGTCTTAGAGCAGCGGCTTTTTTTCCCCCCATTGTAATTGCATAGAGTAGTGCTCAGTTATTCCTAAATTAGTAGCACAGTTCTTGTGAAGTCTCATGTGTCTTGATCATGCAATCTAAATTTCTGTTCTGTGCCAAAATGTGTTTTAGTGCTATAAAGAAGCTTCAACTCTCACAGTACTGGTTTCACAATACTTTCTGTGGAAAATCCCGTGTACTCAGTGCACTACTTTATGCTGCATGACTGGGTGATAGTATTTCTGCTTTAGTGTACAGGGTACATGTAAGGGTATCTAAGGAGGAACCTCTTTTCGTAAGTCAAGAAGTTGGGCCAGGTTACCCCAAGGCACTTCCCCTGCAAAATGGATGAGAGAAAGAAGGGTGTAGGAAAAGGTCAAGTAGACAGTAGAAGAGGTCCAGTTGTGGAATTGTCTGGATTCCCTAGAGCCATCAGCCCCCCCAGTACCTGAATTGGTGGTTCAAAGTCTCCAGTTTCATTTCTCCTCAGAGATGCCTGTTACTACTCTCTCCCTTCAATGCTGTGTCATGTAGTTGTATTTGTAGGCCATTATCTTTAATTTTTCATTTCACTGTATCAACAGTGCAGTATATTTAAAGGATCCCACTTCACTCATGACACTAATGGAGTTTTGAAGAGGCCATATGATACAGTCATTATTGAATTTCGTCAAAAGCACATACAAAGCCATGCTAAAAAAGACATTATTTAGTCTGTAAAGTTAGGAAATGCAAGAAGGAAGTTTTCCTGAGAGCATTGTCAGGAGTTTATGCATAGTGTTAGTCTTCCTTAACAAGATTACGTCCTAGCACTACTGTCTCTTTAAGGGCTGGAGAATATGTCTCTTTAAGATGGAGTATACAATTTAACAGTCAGTATTTGAGCTGTGTCCTGAGGGCAGGAGTATTGTCTTCCACTGGTTATGTACTTCATCAAAATTAATTTGCTGTCATTACAGCCTAGTGACATAGAGCATTATTACCTCCATTTTACAGAGAGGAGTTCAGGCATGAAATGAAATCAGTAGCACCGATTTTGGGTGTCAGCTTTAGAGAGCTTGGATCTAAAACATGTATGTGATTTGATTTCCAGCCTAGTTTGCACTCAGCATTCTGTCTTCAGTACCAAGGCTGAGGCACTTGGGCAGTCTTGAGGGAGCAAACACTGGTAATCACATGGGAATGGTTTGTTCTACGAGTTTTGCACATCTGCAAAATGTGGGGAATCTGCAGGACTGTAGGTTCCTTGTCTGAAGTGGCATGCAGCTGCCATAGCTCAGGCTTGGTCTCTTCCCTGAGTTTTATCAGCATTCAGCTTCAATGGCCAGTGGAGCAGTGGTCTGGCAGACCACTTTTTCTTTGCACAGCAAAAGCATCTCACCAAAATGTGGCCTGAGCTGTTGGTTATGTTACTGAGATAGGAGATTTTATGACCAAGATCAGATGTCAATTCTCCCTTCTGTGTGTATGTGCCCACATAGAGTAGGTGTGAGCAGGCATGGAGGCAACAAACAGTGGTCCACTGGTGAGTGTTTCATATGTAAGTGGCCTGTGATCTACTCTGCATCCATATGTATAGCCCAGGTAAATACATACATAAAAATCCTACTGGCAGGTCATGCAATTTTTTGTATGTAACCTTTCTTACATAATAAAGATGATTATTTGAACCTTTCTTGGAGTGCACAGCACCTTCAGTTGCTGCTGCCAACTTTTACTGCTGTTTTATTGATGACTTACTCTGTTTCAGCTCTGGTCATAACTTTATTTGGGAAGAGGATAGGTTGCAGTATCAAAAGATCCAGGGTAAAATTAAGCAATACCCTTGGGAGCTGTTCCTAATCAAAATTGGACTTTTAACCATTAAACAACAGAGCAACACTGGGGAATGCCAATGTTGATACCGCTGAAGTTTCAGATGTGAAAATCAAAAGAGAAAGGCTAAAAAGGGTTGAGGGGAGGGAGAAAGCTTTAACCTCCATCCTCCTTGCTTGGCCCCCTACCAGCACAGTTTCCACATCACCACTGTGATACAACCATATTATTGGCCTTTTGGGACATTTGCAGTCCCACCTCTGAGATGAGCTACTTGCTGTGATTCCAGTGCTTTTTTCCCTGTGTAAGTCTCCTGTCAAACACGTTTCTTTCAGAATATGTTCAAACCAATCACCTCACCTTATCTCAAACTCATGTGTTCCCTTAAACCTGCAAGCCAGTGATTACACCTCTCCACTCATTTTTCCTGTAGCCTACTTTGCAGTCCTTCATTATACTATCTGCTTAAAGACATAAACTCTTAGTTTGAGAGATTTTTCCCCCTTCTTTTCTTTTTTTCCATCTACTGTTTGTACCTAGTACTTGTTTGGCATAAATAAGAGCAGTGAGGAGGCCAGTGTATGACCCACATGTCTGTCTATTTTGCCAGGATAAAACCTCAGTCTCAAACCTGGAAATATTTCTCAGATTGTTTTTCCCATACCACCCACATCTTTTTTCCAGAAGAGGAAGCTGCTTATGTTGAATGCTGTGGGAACCTAATTGTTACTTTATCGCACAGTGAAGAAAAAAAGTGCTAATTAAACAACATGCTTTTCCGAAACCAGATGATACTTTCATTTTCTAGAAAGAGGAAGCTTAATGTAAAATCCCTTCGTCTCTGCCTGGTGAAACCAGATGAATTGCTAAGAAGTTTTCTAATTTCATTTGCATAAGCCTTTTTCTAGCTACTTTGAAGAAAGTTCAAAGCTGACTGTTTGGTTATTTGCCACTCAGCAGCAGGAATGCTGGCTTTTCATTTCCTCTGTGCTTGAGTACCAGGAGGCGTAAAACTGTTCATCTGCATATGATAATGCTGTTCCCTTATTTGCATCTTTCCTGTTTTTAAAAGGAGAGCCCAGGTTGGTGCAGGAGTCTTGAGTCTGAGTTTGGCTCCAGAGGTATCCAAATGGACTGCTTTACCAGCTTCACTAGACATGGTAGGATGCAGAGGTTGTTCACCAGCACAGAGCAGTGTTTCAGCAGCTTGGGGCAGATGTGAAGGATGTTCATCTAAACATAAGTTCGAACAACGTGCCCGAAGTTTTATCTTGGTTATGTCAGTAGCCCAGCTGCTTTGTTTCTGTGCCTTGTGTTCCTCTTACCCTGTAAGATCTGGTTCCTTGTAAGGCATAGACCTACTGTGTCTCCTGGAGATCTGCTGGCTGAACAACAGGTTCATCTTTCCGCAGTCACAGGCTTTGTGGTGTCTAGGGGCTGCTGCTCACCTCGATATCATTAGTGGAAACTTCCCTTCTCTCAACTCTGCAATTAATGAAGCAGTTGTTACACTCACAAACAAACAAACAAAAACCAAACCACAGAACTTTGAGATGTGCTGTGTTAGGAAAAACCTTATCCCATCCCAGGCTGAGGTGACATGTGGCCCCAGCTGCACTGCTCTATTTTTACAAAGAAATTGAGAATAGGAGGGTGATTTTGAAGAAGAGGTGGGATGATCATTAGCTGATACTGCAGGTGTCAACTACCTGCTTTGTGCTGGTGTATGACTACATGGAGCCATGGGAACTCTTAGTCTGCACAACAGCAAGTGTTTTGGATGGTCTGCTTTGCTTAACCAAAAGAGAAAACGATTCTTAAAATGGGTTGATGAAAATGCAGCAGCATCCCATGGGGGGGCTTTTAATGGCATTTTAATTTCTTAATGAGTGAAGCCCGTTTTACTGGATAAGTATATCCAAATTGGATGATAATGTCATTTAGTTAATCCACATTAGTTTAGGGAAATGGAACCACATCTTTTTAGTTTCTCAAACATCCCTGCATTGATGTGTCCTCTCCTTTAGCTCTCTACTCATCTTGTATGTGTTCACTTTGTCCTTACTGCACACAGTCTCTCTAGCTGAGATCTGTTTGATGGACTTGCTCTGCACACTGCATGTTTCTTGTCTTTCCTTCAGTTTTGCCTTTTTTGACAACTAAGAATAAATCCAGAATTGTTCATTACAGGACAGATGCCTCACTAAGAATTAATCTGAGACCGGACCCACAAATGGTTGTAAAGTGTCTGTGGCTAGCCAGGGTTGCTGCTTGAATATTTTAGCTATGATTTTTTTCACTGGAAATACCTGAATGAAGATACTGAGGCCATCATCCAACATTGAAGCCCTAAACCCATAGCAAAAATAAAGATATGGGTTCAGATACTAATCAAGCCTGCTAATTAGGAGCATTAGTGAGGTGGTTCCCTCTTATGCAGTCTAGGCCATGCAGAAGGACAGAAACTCCTTCTGTACCATTTATAGTCTGGTACACCTAAGCAATGTTCATTTTTCATGCATTCTGTTTTTCTCTGTTAGGTTATGGAAGATCTTTTCAAGACAGTGACAAGCACTGTGCTCTCCAAATGTCCTCGAGATGTTGAGCTTTTTCATAAATACATAGCTTCTGCACAGAAGGTAATGCATGTGACAGGAAAGAACTGCAATCCTGTCTGTGTTTTGGGGGGTTCTTTGCTATAGAAAAGCTTTTTTTTTTTTTTTTTTTTTTTTTTTTTTTTTACTGTGTTGTCCTGTGTTAAGAAACTGTGAAAATATCAGGTTGAGTTTAAGTGATTGTTCAGGCCAATAGAGAGATGACACACAACTTTCTGTACCTGGTAGCAAGTGTGGTAGAACTGTAGTTGTCACTTCATCTGGTAGGCTCTGAATAATCAGCTTCAATAATTGAGTACCGTTTTAGCACTGAATAGCCAAGAGTGGATTTTGATCCATATCTAGATCAAAATGCAGTCCTACAAATTACAATATAGAGGGAGGTCACTTTCCTGAGTTTGCCCCTGAACCCTAAAGGGTAGCTTTACATGTTTATGTTTTTCTTGTTTTGACCAAGGGCAGGTTGGAACAAATGCTGAAGCACAAATTTATGATGTAAGTACTATTTCAAAATGATCTTGCAGAGGGTTTTTGGGGAAAGAGTTCCTATTTTGCATATGTTCTTTTTCTTTCACAACTCAATGTATTCTGGGTTAGCATAATGTCTCCAAAAGAGCATGAGTTGTAGTTCCCTTTTACTGTTTGTCAAGTATACCCTTTCAGCTCTGCATGAGACTGACATCTGAATCTGCTGGCCTTTGGCTTTTGCTCCCCTGGACAAGATCCTCAAAAGTATTCTCCTTCCAGCATGCACCTGCACAGTAGTGGGTCATGCTCTTGCTTAGTTTTGGCTTTGATGTTCTGCTTTCATTCACACTTTCACTCCAGTGGCTCTGTCTTTATGAAAGTATTTTATGATATTTAACAATCCTGACAGGTTTTCTATTCCAAATTGATTGTGTAGCTCCTAATTCCAGTTGTCTTTGGTGTAAGGAACTGAAGGGTTTTGGTTTCCCTCACTGGCCCCCCAAGAGTGCCACCTCCTCCCTAGTCCTTGTCTCTTTAAACTGTGGAGCTCTCCATTTATCCCACATTGTAGGACTGCTCATCCCAGCACTGGTTATCTTGTTAAGCAGCTACAGCCACACCTGGGCAACAGGATCATGATGGATCCCCCTGTGCCTCTGCCTGCATGAGACCTGTGGGTGTCCTCAGTGAAGTTAACATCTCCCCATTTCAGCCTTCTCCTTGGACCTAACTGATACTCCTGAAAGGAAAAAGTTGCACTCGGCTTCACCCATGCTCCAAGGAAAGAGAGAGAGACCATCTCTTTCTCTCTCTGTGTCTCTCTCTTCATCAGCTGCTGGCAGATCTGGGGCATTCCTGGCTTACACACATTGGTTACATGTGTTGAACCTGTGCCAGTGATCTGGCCTCATCTGGTCTGTGGCCTCACATAACCCAAACATGTGGAGCAATATATTCCTTGATGTATTTCGTCCAGAAGCCTTCCCTGTTTTAGTGAAACCTTGTAACGGGGTGTAAAGAAATTGTGCTCCTTAGGGAATTTGGTTTTTAATTGGATTAGGCAGTAATACAAAGATGAAATTATTGTGATCATGTTACTATTTCTTCTCTCTGTCCACAACATTTGGCTTGGTATGTGGAAAACTTGGCTGCCGTGTTGTCTCCCATTGAGTCTTGATTTCCAGTTACCAAACCTGGAGCATTGTTCACTGCACTTTTTCTGTTTACTTTGCCATGATGCTGTTCTTTTGTGCTGGTGGAAATTGGTGGAGAATCTGCTCTCATATCTGCCAGAGAAGTAGAGAAGCATTGCTACACCTAAATCTCATGATTTTTGCAAAGTAAAGCGGAAACATTTGAGCTACAAGCCCTTTGCACCCTGGGCTGTTATTTTTGCCTAACACACCCTGGACAAGAGCTATGTTGTTGTAGCTATGCTGATGAGGACATATTGTTTTCTTTAAAAAAATCCACAAATTTCTATGACGCAATTCCCTGCAGAGCTCACTTCTGACTAAAATGCAATATTGCAATAATGCAGAAGTGTCAAGAGCTTAGCACTTCCTGCGCTGCATGTAGCTGAAGCACAGGAAAACATAGGATTCTTGCCATATAAAATGCTTTTTGGTTTCTGTCCAAAGAAGCATTGCTGGGAAGTCTGACATTACACACAAGTTGGCATGGTGGTGGGGAAATGCCTCCTTAATTTTCCAGCATGGTGCTTGGCCAAAAAACTTTGTTATTTCTTTCATAGTTATCTTAAAGACTTTTTTCTTCCTCTTGCAGAATTTCCTACAGTGAAGCAGTGGAAATTTTGAAGCAAGCTCCTCAAACTTTCACTTTCAAGCCAGAGGTAGGTCATTGCCAGCTGGTTTGTCTCTATGCAGAACCTGAACTTTGTAGAATTTCCTTTCCCTCTCTCTTTCTCTCTGATACCACAAGAGTTTTTACTTTTCACAGATTATCTGTCTCCTGGGGTGTTTTGTTTGCGGGGTTGTAAATCCGGTGTAACTTTTGTGGTTGAAGTGGGAGCAATGCAAGGAGTGGAATCTGTAGCAGGAGAACATGTAACACTTGCAGGGAAGGAAGTGATGAGATTGCAGTTGAAGGACCAAGGCTTTAGCAAAGGCACTTCTCTTTCCTGTATTTGAATAGTGCTAAGAGTGTTGCAGATTCAGTAGTAATCATCTAAGAAGAGTTGCTGTAGTAGTTCTCAAAAAAAAAAAAAAAAAAGGAAGGATAGCACCAAAAGTTTGACAAGGATTCATAAACCAGTACCATATGAAAATACCATGTAATCTAGATGTAGGTAAAGGGAATCCCTTGTCTTTCCAAAGCATAGATGTTGACTGGGAAAAAGAGTAATGTGCTAGTCTTTCTGAAGCTATGAGATTATGGTTTTCTAAACATTGTATTTTGCCCAATTTCAAACACACACCCACTCCATTATGGGACAGCATTTATGGTGGCGCTCATCTTATGTCTATGTTGTTTGTTTAATCATTATCTCATTATGATACTTTGAGGAAAATAACCCTCTGGCTGAAGCCACCCTCATAGCCAGTTGGGTAACTCTCATCTCTGTGCACAAGTGGGTGTAGAACCTCAAATCTTGTCTCTCTACTACCTGGATCTGAGGCAGCAAACTTGGGATATTTTAGTGTGAAGAGAGTCTGGAGGAGTTCTGTTCCCCTCTTCCCCTTCCTTTCTCCCAATATTCTTTGCATGTCCTATAAACTGACTGGGAGTTTCAAATCAAAAGCCACTGGATTTATAACATCCCTGGAAAAAGGGAAAGTGAAGGGCATTGTACATGTCCAAGGTTTCTGATAACAAAGAATTGGTTAATAGGGTGCTAGGTTTTCTTAAGTGAAAATTAATGTAGCATGTAACAGGACACAACAGGGAAGAGAGTAATCAGCCTAGGAAAGCTGCTTTCTATGCACCAAAGGTAGTTCTGAAATAAGGCTGGTTTGCTGGGTCAAGTAGGCTGGCTTTGGAAGGATGCCTGTTTTCCTTTAGATATGCAGAGAATGGTTTGGAGTTTTGGGGATTTTTTTTTTTGCTTGTTTTGGTTTTTTTTCCTGATTTGATACCAGATGCTTGGACTTGATTCAGTGATGATTTGGCTTGGTTCTGTTAAGTTAAATCATATTATTTTATTTGCTCTGCCTGAAAACTTGCAAAACTGTCTACTTCCCTGTGACCTGTATGAGAAGTTGCTTTGCTTGGTTTCATGTTATTCAAAGCAGCACATCTCTCTATCTACAGGGATTTTGCTGGGTCTCTTGCCATGGGCAAGAGGCACCAAAGCAGATTCCCAGGTCCCTTTTTGCTGTCCTTACAGTGGGGCTGTGACCTCCAAACGGAACATGAGAAGTACCTGGTAAATCACTGTGGGGACGTTCCTGTGTTTGTGGTTAACTACCCATATGACCTCAAACCTTTCTACATGCGGGACAATGAAGATGGACCTCAACACACAGTGAGTCTATGGGTCACACCTCTACCACTTTTTTGTCTAGGAACATGTCTTGGCCTACTGATAGACATCATCTGCTGGGCCTGCCCTCAAGAAGTTCAAGATAAGATGTGACCATCAGGTGATCCTGTCAATTTTATTTTTTTTTCCTGTTGTAGAAAAAATACCCAAAGCAGGAACAACAGGAAGACGAAGATCTGGGAGTGGGGACAGTGTTAACTTTTTGCTTAATTGCCTTGTGACAAGTTTGCCACAGTTTATTTCTTTTCCTGGTAAACTTCTGTACTACTAAGTGAAAGAACTAGAACTGGATGGCTCCAAGTAGTCTGTGATTCTCTTGTCATCCAAATGTAGCATCCATGTAATGCTCAAATAGCAGATCAGCACAAGAAATAAGCCCTTTATCAAGTCTCATGCTTTGAAATTGTGATTCCTCAACTTAATTGAGAAAACCTGAAGAATTGCTTCTGCTAAAAGAGCAACAACACCACTATGCACCATTGTGTCTTCAGTGGCTTTAATTCTAGCAGCATTTCAGCTATGGGACAGCTGTGGGATAGGAAAAATAACCCTAGAAGACAGACAGCCCAAACCTAACAGCCTAAGTGATAACACCTGGATCCTAACACTTAGATCCAGCACGAGTGCCATTGCTACCATATCCATTAGAGCTGGCTCAAGGAATGGCAACAGATAGGCCTGAGCACAAGCTGCAGCAGAGGAGAGAATCAGGACTTCAGAAAACATGCCTATATGTCTTTGCTGTCTTCTGAGCTGCTGCTGCTTATAACCCCACACAGGTTGTCACCAGAGCAACTTGGTGAGATTCAGTTCAAACCATTTGCAGTAGATGTCCTCAGTCTGGGACATCACTGGTGTCATTTAGGTTTTCTGTAAATTACTGATGCTTATCCTTGCAAAATTTCCTCCCACGCTTCTCCTGTCAACAAAAGACTTTTCAAGTATGTGCAAATCCTTACCTAAGTGTCCTGGACTCTGGAAGAATTACAGCAGGGTTTTACAAAAAACCATCAGTGTCTACTGTTCTGCTCATCACTGTGCGGCATGATTTCAATTAGTTTTCTTTCTTTGAAGGTTGCAGCTGTTGATCTCCTTGTACCAGGAGTAGGGGAGTTGTGTGGAGGCAGCTTGAGAGAGGAGCGACTGCCCTTCCTTGAATCACGCTTACAGAGGTATGGAAAATCCACAGATACCAGGAGACTAGCCTGGGCAGGAGAGTTTTTCAGGAGCTCTCTGTGATTGGCAAGACAGAGGAGTGGAAGGGCAGCTAATAGTATTTAAAAGAAGCCTATTTTTGTCTTTGTGATATCTATTTATCTGAGTAGGTGACTGCAAACTGGTGAAGTTCTTGTACTTCTGTCATAGGTGTGCAAAGGGCCTCTCTGGTTTAGGTCATCAGAGAAGAAAAGTTTTCATTATGCTAAGAGGCTAGGGCAATAGAATGCCTCAGCTCTGCTGCAGCTGTCTGGAGTAGGGTCTGCTGTGGGACACTTTATCCTTTTCTTCAGTTTTGTGGCTGAAAGTGGATTGTGAAGGTGGAAGTTGTCACATATACAGAACTTAGATATCTATTCGTCATCATTTTATGTAACTGAGAAATTGCAGTTTTGGTGAGAAGCTTTGGTGGTTGTGATGTAGCTGGCCTCAGAGACTGGCCTGATTTCAGAGAATATGGCTCTGCTAAAAGTTTCATGGGAAGCTTCACTGGAACTACTCAAGACCTGTACTGTGTCATGGGCATTCCTCTTTTCCTGCTGCATCTTGTTACTTTTGGTAATTTTAGGCTAACTTCGATGTCAGAATATCAGAGCTGCTTTTTGATTAATAATTGACATTATACATTGGGTAATTTTCCATAGACAGTTGTTCTCTGGATCCCATCTGATTGTTCAAAACTTTTGTAGAATCAGAGAATGGTTTGGGTTGGAAGGTACCTTAAAGACCATCTAGTTCCCACCCTACTGCCACAGGCAGGAACATCTTCCATGAGATCAGTTTGTGCGAAGTCCCATCCAACACTTGAACACTTTCATTTGGGCCAGTCATACACTTGTGCAAAGCAATACTGGAGGAAGGTTGATTCTGGATTAACACCATTTGCACATTGGGAATTAATCTGGTGCTTAAATGAGCCACGTGCTCACACAGATATATCTAGTCAGTGGAGAAAAGCAAAATCTACTTCAGCATAATGGATCCAAAAGGCACCAGGCAATTAAAATCACCAGAACATTAATTCTCAGTTGTCAGTGTAGGATGACGATATTCCCTGTGCTTCCTGCTACTCTCCCTGTAAGCTCTCTGAAGCAAGCATCGTTCAACTCATGTAAAGTACAATGTTGCCTGCTGCACTTTCAGTCAAAACTTTTTGCCAGTATCTGAGTCCACAGTCTTCAGGTGGAGGAGAAGGGTCCATGTGGAGTTTGAAGCCAGACTTTTCTGTTTGTCAGGAAAGTTATAGAAAGCATTTCAAGGTGCAAATGGTGTGTGTCTTCTGTAAATCACACCTCCTTTCACATTTTTTTCCCAATTTTGAATCCTCAGAATCTGATTTTGTTAAGCCCAAATACTTCAGACCTTTAAATTCTATTTCCTGCAGAACTAGCATAACCTTAGAGAGAAAAAACAGAATTCTTGTCTTCTTATGCATGCTTCATACCGTAGTTCAACAGGCTTTCCCTTTTCTTGTAGCATGCTCTTCCAGGCAAGTGCTACTTGAGCAGAATAACTCTGTTCTTTTACTTACATGGGATTTTCTTTTCATTTCACAGATTAGGACTCACAGACAGCTATCAATGGTAAGATGCCACCTTGCTCTGCAAGCTCTTTTTCTTCTTTTGAGACTATTTAAGCAACTGGGGGCTTTTGTTGTTCGGGTTTTTTTGTTTGTTTGTTTGTTTTGTTCTGTTCTGAGGGAACAATTTTTGCCCTGTTTCCCTGCCATCACTGCCAGTCTAAATGAAATAGCGAGTTCATTTAAACAAAGGTTAATCTAATGCCACTTAATTTATGCCTCCAATTTGTCCACTCATGGCAGAGGTCATTCCTCTCAGGATTGCGTGAGGTGGATTAATTTACAACTCATAATGATTTTTGATATTAAATCATTAGGCTGTGTAGAAAGTTGGGTAGGTTCTGACCACCACGCACGAGATAAACAGGTTACAGAACCACAGCAATTTGTAACCTTTAAGAGGTCTATGAATAACTCCCTTTGCAATTGACAGGGAAATTTGGTCGAAAAATCTTCCCTAACAAAGCAGTTAAACAATTAAAACTGTCCTCCTAAGGAGACAGATCAACCTTTGAATTAACAGTTTAGCCCATTAAAACGACAGAAGGTTCTTAGTATTTCTTGGTATGTACTTCATCATAGCTACTGAGAGAGTGCTAGTGCAGAGAATTTTAAATTTAGAAGAGTATTTTCAAATACTCTGCAGTATTTGGATTTATCATTAGGAAGGTTGCCTTGAAAAAAAGCCAAGTATAGGTTCTTCACTCTCCTCTTCCCAGAATATGAAATCCCTGAGGTACAGGAACAGCCCAGTGTATGGCAGATCTTCACATCATCCATGTGCACACAGGTTGAATTTTATTTCTTCCTTTGTTGTTGTACTTGTGGCCCAGAATACACCATATCTCTTTATATAAGGGAAGGATTATCCTGAACAAGGTTGATAAGTTGTGTGGTTAGATGCTGAGATACAGCCTGAGGAAGCCTGGTGTTCAAGGGTAGAGCCTTCCAGCACTACTAAGATAGCCTCATGCTTCCCCACAAAAAGGACTGGGTCATTGCCTGTCATCCATTTGCATTTTCATGTGGTATGTAACGATCGCATTCTGGAAACTTTTCCGGCTGTAATCTTGTTTTGGAGACGCTTTCCTCCTTTATTCCCTCCACTCCATCACAGACAATGTTAACTTCCTGGAGAAGATTAAAGCAGTTGTTACCCCCTGCCATAGCAGGATCTGGTGTCCTAGGAAGGTGCAGGATAGTAGTAATTCTGGATGCTTCTGGACTACAGTCCAAAATCTGTCAGAACACAGGTAGGTGGCTTGCCAGCATCCATCTTTTCAGTGGAGGTGGCAGGAGAGACTAAAATTAATCTCCTCCAATTTAGTGATTGAATTTAGTCTCCAAAGCTGGCTCACAAACTCCTGGAAGAACAGTTGAGTCATTCCTTTTTAAATATAATGTTTGCTGACTTTCACATTCCTTAACCATTGCCATGTCTCTGATTCTACCTGTTTTCCTCCCTCCACTAAGCAAGTGGATATTGTGGAGTCTGACTGTTTCTAGGACAGTTTCAGGATTGCCTTGTTCATTTAAGTATGTATCATAAGGCAGAGGCAACTGATGATCTGAAATACTGAAATACTGCTCTGCTTCTTGCTATTCCTACCTTTTAGGAAGTTTTGAAAAAGATAAATTCACATGGTGAAATGCTGAGTCTTCTTCAGTACACTACATCTTTCCTCTTATGTGAGTTTTTTTCCATATAGAATATGAGTTGGAGTAGTATTTGGCTTGATTTTATAGTTATTTTTTCTTATTTCCACACTTTTTCCTTTGAATTGTAGATAGAAAGTAGCTCAGAGCTGTAGATTATGATCTTGGCTAAACTGAGAGGTCTGTGGAAAAGAGGTGGGAAAGTCGAGTGATGAGAGTACCTCTGGAAGTTCATTGATTTCTCTGTGACAAGGGAGTATTAAGTATATTGCCTTGTAAATAGGAGACTTGATCTTGTTTGCAGCCTCCAAGTGCCATCTTAAAAGTAACAAAGCAGGTATTTTGTAATGAACAATGTGTTCGCACAACCATCAACGTGAGCAGTGGTTCGGACAGTCTTCCTACGTGTCAGGCACTGCTTTCCTTACTCTGATTACCTTCATGTGCTTCAGTGGAGACAGTTGTCTCATACTGAACCCTTTACAGTCCAGGTACCTTTCTGATCTTCTGGTGTAATACTGGTGAAAGTACACAGTAGCAGAGTAGCTGTTGTCTGCTGTCTTCAAGTAGATGTTTACTGTGTTATTTTGGCCCTGTTCCTGCTCAGGATGAAGAAGATTATGCTGTGTTGGGTTCTTTAAATTCTGATAATCTTTGAAGCTTGAGTGTCAATGTTCTGTTGAGTCCTTGTGTGGCAGGGTGGAAGAGCTGGGCTTAGGGAAGAGTAGCACTGGTGAGCCACTTGCAGCCCATGGCCAGTGATTGCACTCACTTCATCCTTTAACCTTCAGAGCCCAGTGGAAACAGGTAGCCATCACTGTCCTTGGTAGCCACCTGGTCCTATTACTCCTCTTTGGGGAAGAAACTGGAGTGCTGTGCTGGGCCAGATGGAGGGAGGCAGAAAGTCAGGAGGGGAGTTTCTTACACACATATACACATGCACACCCAGTAGAATATTCAGTTTTATGGACTATAGTATCTTTGTTCCTTCAGCCTTACTTTTTTCAAACTGACCACAGAACCTTCAGCATAGCAAGGGGCTTGCATAAAAGGTTGAGATTATATTTGTTTTGAAAAGAGACTGAAAAGAACACATTCTGTTTATGAAAGATCATTGGAGAACACTGCTCTTCATAGTGCCTTGCTGTGTAACACACGGAGCTCACAGTGATGATAAAAGAATGTAAATCTTTAAAAGGATGAACAGAAATGTTCTTCTAACATGGCACATAACAAGCTCCTGGAATTCATTGCTAGGGGATGTTGTTATAGCACACACGTTAGTAAGATCCAAATCTCTGAAGACCTACCAGTGCTTAGGTCCAGAGTAGGAACACCTGGGCTAGCTAGGGTCACAGAAACTTACTTCCCCTGTGGAATAATGCTGCACAGTCCACCAGTTGCCAATAGAGTGCTCAGGTCCCCTCTACTAGCAAAAACAGCTAGACTAGTTCACAACTCTTTTTGAGGTGAGAAACATCCAATGTCTGTAGACTACTGAATGAAGGAAAACCTCAGGGAGCATTTTCCAGCCTAAAGGGATTTTTCCCTTCATCTGCAGGCAGTTACTTTTTCTTTCATCTGTGAAGAATGGAAAATTTCTCAATTCTTCTGCTTCTTCTGTGCACAGTCATCAGAAAGGATTCGCAGTCTTGATCCTCAGCACTTTTAATTCAATGGACTTTTTCCATTAACTTTGATGGGTTTTGTTTCGCTCCTTTTGCCAAAATGGCTTCTCAAAGTGCTTTGAGATCTACCAATCAAAGTCCTGGATAAGCAAGGGTAGAATTTATTATTATTGTTCATCTGGAAGCAGCTGAGTTATTTCATCTTCTTACAATGACTTTATAAACTCTGTTGCCAGCAAAAAGGGAGAGAAGATGATGGGCTTAGTCTCAACTGCCTTTGCACAGGCTGATGCACTTCTAGACACCATCAGCTGTTACTTGTATTCCTGTTTACAGCTAAAGTACTTACCAGCTGGCTTGGCAGTTCTGCTCAGAACTCCTGAGCTGGGTCAGACTCATCTGCCATGGCCAGTACCCTTACCCCTCACATTTATGAGGTCTTTCCTGTTTCACGAGTCACCACCCTCAGCATCAGGTCTGCCCATCACCTTCCTTGCAAACCCTTGTAACATTGTGCAGTGGAGCTGCTCAGGAGCAGTTCCAGGGTATTTGCAGAGACTCAAGTTCTTCCTAAGGCACTCTGTGTAAAGTGGATGGAGGTGAAGACCACCATGCTGTTGCACAGCCTACATGTTCATATCCTGAGCATAATCCTCATCACAAAATGTAGGGTGCATACACCAAGCCTTAGGGAGCCAAGCTAACACCCAGCAGCACAGAGGGAAAAGAACATGGGGTCCCAGTCATCAGAAAACATGTCTCACCCACTCTTGGGCCTGCTGTTCAACTTGCAAACTGCATTTAGTGTGTCAGTGCTACTAGGAAGAAGTAAGCTCTGCTTATCTTTTTGCTATTTGGGCAGTTGGAGGGGAGGGGAAAAACACTGGAGAAGAAAAAACCTGAATATTGGATGGAGTGTAATAAATGGTTTCCCAAATTTTAACTACTGCTAATGAGCTCTAAGGAAAAATAATAGTATGAAAGGCATACTGTCAAACTGAGTGACAGGGCAATCTTGCAGCTGTAGAAATTGTGGGAGAGTACTTCAGTTTTGCAAGTAAGAGTGATCATGAGCATTACTTTGTCTTCACTCTGTTAAAATACAGTCTTCAAGCCAAGAAAGATCTGATGTCCAAGCAACTACACTCAAATATACATAATGTATACTTTACATATTTATACATGTGTAAGTATATATACACACAAATATAATATTTCATTGCAGTTCATTAACAGTATGTAAAATTTGGGAAGCCACTTATTGCAATCAATCCAATCTTAATTTCTTTCACAGTGTTCTGCCTCCCTCTACTCCATTGCATAAGTAGTAAAACATATGCATTTATATTTAAGTGCACTTGATTTTTTTTAACTGGGATGATGAAATATTCATACACCAAGATTAGAAGCAAGTAATGCATCTGGAGTCACTCAATCCCCTACTAGTGCATTCATATAAAGAAAAATAACTTGGTGCCCTCAGCAAGCTCAGAAGTGGCCCCACAAATCAATAGAAGCACTGAGATGTTTTTCACTTCTATTAAAATAAAACCTTTGGTGACAATTTATAGCTGCAAGTTGCAGTATCGCATCAGCCACAGTCCAGCTGGGAAATGGGTAACTACAGAAGAACCATCATAATCTTGTTGACACCCATATACTCAGAGTATCTGCTTCCAAAAGTTTTCTATGCACAACAGGTGCTGTTCTGCAAAATAAAATGTCTTGCTCCAGATCTCATTTTTGGAGAAGATATGTTCAAGGGATTTTTTTTTCTGGCTTACTATGGAAATAAATGAATCAATCTGTAAGAGTACTTGGGGGGAAAAGTAGCAAAAAGCCATCATAATTACCCTAAAAGAAAAATAAAGGAATGTTGAGCAGACAGACAGCAAGATCTATTTAAGCTTCTGAAGAAATGACTGGAATTGAAGTTACTTGGAATATTGAAAAGCAAACAGAAATTGAAAGAATTTGCAGGGCAGATTTTCACACCTACGTGGCAAGAGCTAGACAAGTCCAAGCAGAGAGCTTCACCTCTAGTAGTGGAAATGCTTTGTGGTTCAGTAGGAGTCTAGGTTTGTGCCTCTGCTAGGAATACAGCAGAAAGGTGTTTTCAATATGAGCAGAGCTATGGTGCTCAAGCTTTTCTTCATACCCAAATACCTTTTTGCTCCTAAGAAAATGTGCTGTAGTGTATTGGCAAAGCATAGCTATGCTGATTTAAATGAGTTTAAAGTTGGAGTTTCTGCTAATACAATTCTGCTTCTTCATGCACCTGACCAACACAGAAATCACAGTGGTTAGGCTCAAAGGGAAGTAATTAAGATGAAAAGCAAAGCCGTAGATGAAAAGCTCACTTTAATGACATCACCATAACCGCGCTGTAAATGTAACTGTCTGTTTAAATTACAGGTATCTAGACCTCCGAAAATTTGGATCAGTTCCTCATGGAGGCTTCGGAATGGGGTTTGAACGCTACCTGCAGTACATCTTGGGAGTTGACAATATCAAAGATGTCATTCCTTTCCCCAGGTTTTCTCACTCCTGTCTCCTGTAGCTCAGCAGTTGACTCGTGGAGAAAACTGTTGGTGTAACTATGTGTATATAACAAACCAGGATATGACCAAGTGTGTTTTAGTGGGAAATCAAGATAATTTTTATATCAATGAAACTCTTGGTCAATTTAATACCAGGTTATTGAAAATAATATATGTTCTGGTGAGATTATGGAAGGACACTGGCAGTTAATTTGATAGCTGCTCATGTCTTCAGTGCACTTCAGGAGTATTAATATATCCCACTTAACTAAAGGATTACGATTCTCATGAGACTAGTACAAGCCATAGAAGTACTGAACAAGCTCTGAAGGTAGCAGGGGGTTTTATGTGAAATATTAATAAGGAAGTGTGACCTAAAATACTGTCGTGGCTGTGATACACTTGCTACTGCTACAGTCAGGAAATGACTACTGTAAAGCATGATTCTCCCCACTCTGAGTTAAAAGCAAACATTGTTTACCTTGAAAAAAATCAGCCAAGCCTAGCAAGGAACAATTTCATATTGGAATTGCTGGAGTGAGTTTGTCGAATGATGTTTGATTTTGTGAATCATCAATAAAGATGCACACTGGGTTGTTTTATAACTCTGTATGGCTTCTTGCTCTGTTATAAAACTGTAGCTCTCAGCATGAGAGAGTTTCCTTCAGTGTCTTTGGTGGAGGTTTCATTTTCTATATAACCAAATTAGTTGCACAACTTCTGCAGTAAGTATCTGTTTTCTGTCTCCAAGAAAGCACATATTCATAGCAGACAGAGATGTTCAGTTAGATGAGAAATTTGCTCATCCATCCATCTCTCCAGAGCCAACTTGCAGTTCATGGTGGGGTTTTGTTGTTGTTTTGCTTTTCTGTTGTTGTTATTGAGAAAATCTCTCATGCGCTCATTGGACCAAGCAGTTTGGTCTACATTGCAAAACAACCAACAGATGCTCCCAAGCATTGCTATGTATTAAGTAATTGCTTATCACTATGGGATCTGAACTCCTTGGCAGTCTCTAATGGCTTTATGCTCTCAGCTTCTCTGCCAGGTAAAGAAATACTCATTTCTGTTTTGAAGACAGTATTATGGGAAGACCAAGTGACTTTCCTGAGTCAACTGGAAACCAGTGATTTATTTGGGACTTGAACTGAGGGTTTACAGCATCCTTCTTCCCTTCCAAATTATTGGAATCCATCAACTGATTGCTTGCATAGTGCTTGCTACTCTGGAGCCGGCTAAGGCTGGAGTATAAACAATGTATATAAAGAGAAAAAGCAAGGTAGTAGCCTTACTGCTGATAAATCCCGTGTACATTGGCACACACTACAAGAAGTGGCTGCAGGACAGCCCTGAAAACATTTCCAAGTAGATGGAAGAGATTGAAAAATAGTAACCAACTAGCATTGCACTGGTAATACTGCAGTTACAGTTCTCTCTGGTAAGAGTGTGTAGTACTGCACCTGCAGCATCTAAAAATACCTGTTTACGTCATGTGGCACCTGCCATGTCTCGGTGTGCTCCGTGGCTGGGGGTTTTCACCTGTTGTGATCATGCAAGCAACATCACCATGAAGGTCATTACTTTGGGGGGTTTCTTGTGTGCACTGAGACATCTGCATATTAAGACTTCTTCATGTCTCCTTCATCCACTTGATTAGGCAGGTGTTAATTGTCCGTTTGCTGGTTTGCATTTCCCAGTACAGCCCTGAGTTGGCAAGTCTGGTTCCACAAAACAGTTTGAGCACCTGCCTTCCCTTTGAAACCACTGAGAAGTTCCCACATCAGACAGTCAAGTAGCTTCCTGCATTTGGACCATCTCTCCTTTAGTATGTTGTCTTAAGTGTCATTGCTGGCCTTTATGTTTTGGAATTACTTCTCTGCAGAAAGATGTGGAAAGAGTACAGCTGCCAATCTGCCCCATCCATAGCATGTTCCCTAAATTACTTGCAATGAGCACGTGTCCTTATTGACATCCTTAGTCACTGATTCTGTCACAGTCGCTGTAAAAGAGAATGCCTGAACTGAAGCCCATCTTCTGAGAAGAGAGTGGGACAAAACATCTCCTGTCCACTGCTGTCAATCCCCAGCAACAGCTCTGGGCTGCCTGTGTTGGTTTTGGCATCTGTGGGAGGTTGTTGATCCTGCTCTGAGATGCCAGATCTGATGGGCAAGGCGGGGCTAAACAGCGACAGGTGAAAAACAAGATGTAAAGAAGAAGACAATGGAAGGTGCCAAAAGGTTCTAGGTTAATGTGGCATGAGTCACAAGTTACAGGGAAGGACACAACTGCTTCAAACAGGTTTGCAGGGTGGCTGTCAGGGTGACACGGCAAGAACAAAGAACTGGTCTAATCCACGTTTCATTGTTTGCCCTTTTCAGAGGTTGTTGCAGGACTGAAGGTAAAGGTTGAACCTTTGATTTGCAGACAGGTAGATTAAGTAAGAAAGAAGTAACAAGGACACACTCTGAGTGGTTTTTTGTGTTTCCAACTAGGTGTCCATGAGGAGGAATCTCCCCCATGGGTTCATTTCAAGGTCCTTGATGAGCAGGGTATCCAGTGAGCTAAGTGGACACTGCCCTTGGGTCTGAAAGTTCAAGAAAGCTACCCCTGGTAATTTGGCAGATGAAGCAGGAGCTGAGCAGGGTTTTCCCAAGAGAGGTAACCAGACGGCTCAGAAGGGGAAGGAAAGGTTGTCTAGTCTTTGTAACAGCCTCCAACATGTGCTGGTTTTGCTAGTGGTTAGAGAAGAGGCTGAGGGCCTGTGCATTATGGTACTGATCAGGGTTAATACTGAGATTGGCATTCTTGTGAGAAACTTAATTTATGGGTAGCCAGCAAGGGTGGGAGCCACTGTTTCCCTCCAGGCTGGCATTGTTCACCTCGCACTATGTATATATAACATGGACTGGTATTGCCAAGGAATGTGACATATTTTTTCTGGGATTTCCATGTGGAATGTCATGTATTTCCTTTGAATCTCCCTTCCTAAAAGGAAATGGAGGTTAATCTGGAGGACGGGGAGTTAATTTCTCTTAGATATGCAAGCAGCAAAATGCACCAAGATTTTCTTTATTTAAGCAGCTTTCCTTACTACATCTTCTCTTAGAGTCTGCACCCTGACAGTGACTGAAGCCAGATAAAAACTGTGACACTTCAAATAAAAAGCTGTTACTCTTTGCACACAGGAATCCCCTCTTAGGCTGACCATGCAGTGCAGTGGCTGACACTGGGGTGTCCTTAGTGCCATAAGCAGTCAGCTCTCAAGCCCAGATGACCAGCACTGTCTCTGCTAGCATCAGTTTGCTAAGCGTTTCTTGAAGTTTCAGTTCCTCAGCAGCCTGTCCTTGCCTCTTTTCAAGTTTGTCCTCACTTTGAGCTTCAGAGGAAAGAATGAATGTCATTGATTACTGTGTTGGTAGCTTTGCAACATTAGAACAGAGTGATGGGAGATAAAAGAGCTACACCATAAACTTTGCATAACTAAATGCCAGCCTCTTGGAAGAGTGTTTAGAGGAAAATGTCTGGTTTTTTCACTTCAAGAATATCAGATAAACCCTTCACTTAATTTTTTAATGTGTAAGATCAAAGTATCCCAAAGTACTCTCTTTTTAATTGAAAAAGTAATACCTACAGAACTAACACGGTTTCAGTCTTCTCATTTTTAAATCCACAGGAGAGCAAATGCACACTTGGAAACTAGGAGTTGAGATTGCTGTTCTCTCCCTTATGATTTATGTTGTGATACTGTGGCAGTGTTCAGATCCTGAGCTGTTGTACCTTCTGTATAAGCAGAGACAAAAAGGTACACGGGCCAAAGATTTAAAAGTCAGCAGACCGGCACAGGAATTTTAGCTGAATTACCTGCATTCAGGCCCCCAGACCTGAGGGAGACACAGCAAGGTGCCCAGCTCAGGAGTGCTCTCTCTGGTTTATTTGGTAGTAGTTGTAATTTATAAAGCATCACTTGTTTGAGGGAATGCCAAGATTTTGATGGGAAATGTAAAGTACAATTTTGCTTGCTGGACTAATATTGATTGTTTTGGGAACAGCTTATAGATGTGTTTTTCCTCAGGGGGTGAAGGGGACTAATTTGCCAAGAAACACTTTTGTCACTGTTTCCATTAAATGTTTGTATAGAGATAAATGTGGCTTTGCTGTTGCTGAAACCAGTAACAACCATTATGGCTGTTGTTTTAGCCTTTACCTTACACTTAGGGACAAATGAGAGATGGGTCCAAAGGAGAAATAAGACTCTGTATAAAGATTGACAGAGTTCTAATTTCCTCAGATCTAACCAAAGCTGCCGAAGCCACAAAAACGGTGGTCTCGGGGGTAAATTTATTGTTTTGTCTTACTGTTTGTTGCAGAGCCATGACCTTCAGAAGGGTTGTAAAGTTTTATTTTATGATCCTGCTGATAAAGAGACATATGTAATTTACTATACGAGTTCTTACAGACTTGGCTAACAACAAGTTTGACCCAGAGTTCAAAGAAATTATGGCTCCCGTTGTTTTATGGCTGCTGTGCTGCAGTGCCTGCTGCACAAGGTATACGGAAAAGATGCTGTAAAGGGAGAGCTTTCACATAAAGGGCGAGAGAGGGACAAGACTGTATGGCCATTTAAAAGTCACATACCAGTCACATCAGAAATTGTAGGCTCTATCGTGAGTGAAATATGGACAAAATTACTTTAGAATCCATGTTGCTCTTATTGCTGACACTATTTTACTGCGGGAAATTGAGGCACAGAGCAATTAATCTGCTTGCCCAAGGTTATGGAAGATGTGTAGCAGAGGCATGGAACAGACCCAAATCAACCAAATCCCTGCTTGGCGCCTGCTCATGAGACATCCCTCTGTTTGCCTTTGGATGCACTGGCACACCAGAAGCAAGGCAGGATGTTTGCAACTGATCTGGTTTCAAACGCATTTCTGGCATTTCTAAGATCCTAGACTGTGCTTCACTGATTTTTATCTATCCCTGTATGTCCCGGGGCCTTTCAGAGATAGCAATCCTGCTGTTTATTTTTATTACTCTTACAATTGATTTTTTTTCTGGATAATTCGAGGCAGCCAACAGAGTAGATTTTTAATTTTCTTTGCAAGGCTTGATCTTGCTCTTTGCTCTTCATTGATAACTGCGTATCTTACTGTCTTCAGGAGGTTAACATACTGATACTTGCACTGAAAGAATGGAGTTCAGAGTTTTTAGAAGTCACTGATCATACAGGTTCCTTGCAAAAAAGTATGCAAACAGCTCGGGAAAAAAAATCGATGTGCTTGGGTGGGAGGCCTTGGTAATCATGTAAACATTTAAGTTGCAGCATGAGACTATTCCCTGCTATCTGCTACGGCTTCAAAAAGAGGCTAGATTTCCAGTCACAGCGGAAAATAATTATACTTCACTGACACAATGCTTTTAGTAATACTTCTATGGTGTCTTTACCTTCAAAGTGATATTTGAGCAATCATTCCAGTATCTTTGATGGCTCTTTGAAGATCCTGGGCTCTGTGTGCTCAGTTCTGTGGTTAAGCTGTGTGAAGCAAGCACATGATCCATATTTTTCTGAGACACAGGTCTCCCGTTTGCTTCATGTCCTCCAGCTTTGCTGCTGTTCTGTTGGGGAATGCGTGGCCATGGGCTGCACATCCAAGCAGGAGACAGCTGGACTCCCACCACAGCCAACTCAAAGGCTGACTGACCTCTCGGCGTCAGTGCTGCCAGAGCTGTTCACACAGCTGGGATGCTCCAGTGAGAGATGAAGGGACTTGCCAGAGGATGTGGAGGGAAGCAAGAGTCAGGATTAGGGTTTGATTTCCAGGCTGCTCTGTCAGAGTTGAGAACAGGTTTCTCCCATTTCTGCACAAAGTTAGTGAAACTCAGTGCTCAACCAGTAGCCAGTTTGCAGCTCCAGGAGATCCAGCTGTGAGCACTTACCTACTGCAGGAATTCTGTCATCACTGTAACTGAGGAGGTGTTTTGGCAGGTTGGGCTCCCATGATGCCATCTCTGTGAAGCACGTGAAATGACCTCTGCAGTTGCTTAGTATAAATAAATCACCATGTGCTTTCAGGCTGGCTCAGCAGTGTGTATGTGGCGTCATAGCTGCTGAGATGGGGCTCTGCACAGCAGCTGGAGTTCTGGGAAAGGCATGCTTTAGGTGCCTCTCTGTAAACATGCATGGGTGGTGCTTTTCCAGATCACCCTACAGGGCTGAACTTAGCCACCTGCAAAACTCAAATAACCATACAAATCAAATCCCAGGGCCTGGTTTGTACAGTGGCTTCAGTCCATTATTACTAATGGCACTAATAAATTATTAGTGTTCATGGTGATTTAGGAAGTATAAGGTTCAAGTATTTAACAAATTTCATGAGCCTATTTGTTAATGAACTTGATGGATGACTTGCCAGGCAGGATTATGTTGCCGTGTCCTTGGAGTACATGCTAAAACACGATGTTTTTAGCACTTTGTTACTACAGTCCCTAATTGAGATCCAATACCATCTGTAACAGTGCTGCTATGGATAAAAGGAAGAAAGTTTGTGCTAAACCCTCTGAGATAGAACATTATGAAGTGTTCATTTCCCAGATCATTAGAAACTTAAAATAGCCATCTGGCCAAAACCAGAGATGCATATGCCTGCAACTACAGCTTAACAGCATTCAGCTGGGAGGGTGGCTGCTGTGTAGCATTTGGGACTGGAAACTGCAGAGCAGCTTTTGCTCTGATCTCAGTGAAGTCTCTTCACACTTTAGACTTCTAGGAGATGTCTGTTTAAAATGCAATCGACATCTCAGCCAGGAATATAATACACTCTAGATGGGCTAAAATGCTTTGAAACCACAAGGGCATTTCCCCTTCACACAGTTATCCAGTGATTATTTTCACTGCTAAAAAAGTGCTGTATTTCAGTCTTTGTTTGCCTGCCTCAGCATCTTTCAGGAGTGTACCAATGTGTCTTAACTGTCAGCATTTGAGGGGCATTACAAAAGACAACAGTCTCTTGAATTTGCAAAATTTGACCTAAAGCATGATGGCTTTCACATGCTTCTTACATGACTTAACACTGGTAGCAGCTAGGGGGTCTGAAAATAAGGTCTTTATGCTGCTGGCTTTGTTACATTTACCAGATGCCCCTCTCACACCTATAGATTACCTGCAGTAGAGCTATAGGTCTGCTATGAACACAGCATTTTGTATATTCGTTGTTCTCAGATGGTGGTGTACAGTGGAAAATAGGACCGGGGGGCGGGGGGTGGTCCATCCTCATCAGCCACTCACTCCTGCTCATGGTCTCAACTTCCCTCCCTGTATAGCTAGAATAATAAGATTTATCATTCTAAAAGCTCATGTGCATAGTAGGTCTGTGTTCCAGTAGTTTTAGCTCTAAGGAGTGCACGGTCAACATTTGTAAATAAATGTAGAGATACATATTCTAAGTAATTTACGCATTGTAGAAGAGCCTTGGACATGATGCAACAGGAATGACTTCCTTCTTCTAATAGAATTTTTAGTTCATTATATTGGCTGTACAGGGCAAGCTCATATCCTGGAGGGGTGTCACTGGAAGGAGGAATAGGGGGAAAGCATCTGTTTTTATTCTGGCTTCTGTTTTGGCCAGCAGATATAATGGCACATGACCGTTGAGCCAACAGTAATCCAGTTACAAAAGTCTTCAGAGTTACTGCACAAACCAAATTAAACTTGATTACATCCAATTATGCTGAAAAGCCAGACAACAGCTCTTAGCTTGGGGTGAAGTAACTTCTTGCAATCGCATGTGGGGAGGCCTTGCAGGGTGTCAGGAGGATAATTGCTCGTTTGCTCTACCACAGAGCACCATCTGCTCTTGAAGTAATGCCTAAGGATGTGAGAGTACACCGGGGTCGGGTAAGCAGGCAGGGGAAGATTTCTCCCTGCCTCTTTTATTATCATGTGTTTTATGGTTGCTTGCCCTGGGTCCAGCTGTGGTCAAAGCCCCATTGTGCCAAATAGTGTCCATAGAGGGAGTCCTTCCCATGCTGAGCTGCTGGTCTCATTGGGGAAAAACAAGGATGAAGTGGCCTTTATGCTTATGTCAGAATAGTGTCTGTGTCTGGAGCATTGCCTGGTGCACTTTCCACCAAGCAGTTGTAAAATGGTTTTCTGTTTTGAGGAGGTGAGAAAAAAATGGGAAACCTCCTAGTTTCCTTCCCTTCTGTGGTAAAAATAAGTAGCAGGGAGGAAAAGGTAAAGGTAGCTGCCAAAAATGTGTCTGGATCCAGGCAAGAGAGTTTGCATGAGGAGCTCATCCATCCTAGAAGGAATCATTGGGTGCAAAAAACCCCTCTACCTAGGTCCAGAACTGAGAAATGCATTAGTAGTGCTCTGTCCCATTTCAGCTCCAGGCAAAGTTATTTCTAAGTGTCTGGTTTAGTGAAAGAAAAAGGACTGGGCTTCAGTGTGGACTGAATAGGAATAGGAAGTCTTCTTTAATAATCTTCAAGTGTGAAGACTGAAAGTGTCCTCCAGCTGCATCCACAGACATTGTCTAGCTCAGCAGTCCAGGCCACTCCCTGTGCTGCCCAGAGGGTCTGCATCCATTCTGGCTGGGATGTGCTGGTTCTGGCCAGGATCTCTAACAGAGAGAGGACAAAGTAAGACCCACACAAACCTATGTGCCTTGAACACTGCTGATCTGCAAGTCATCTCTGTTTCAAGCCTTTGTTAAGGCATCAGAGCTCTGATGCCCCTGTCTTTGCCACAACACTGTACTGAAGACGCTTCAAACTCATTATCTGTTCAAAGCACCTTGTGCTACTATTCCCTCTGCTCGTGGAAAGCAGACAGTGCTGCTGGAGCTGCTGCCTGTCACAAGAAGGAAAGGACTGTCTTGTGGTTTGGCTTCAGTTGCAGTCATTCTGGGGGGCTTGCTGTGCTCTTCTATGGAGGGTGGAAAGCTTGAAAAGGCTCGAGTTCTTGAAAGAGGTGATTTTTTTTTTTTTCTAACCTTGAAAATTCTTCATGAAATCAAAAAGCTGCTCCCATCCTGCTCTGCTGCAGGAACTGTTGCGTGAAGATAAAGTCAGGTCTTATTGTTGTGGAGCTGGATCTCAGGAGACTGAGCATTCGCTCAGAATTAAAAGCAGGCAAAAGGAGCACCAAGCATCACGGCAGATTTTTCAAGCCTTTCCTCCCCTCCCCCCCTCCCCCGGCCTGTTTCGGTTTATATTAACCACCGTATAGGGCTTTTCCAAGGGATTTGTGCCTGGCTGGAGTAAGTAGCCCGAAGCGTTTCAGCCAGCTGGTCCCTAATCCATAGGAAATGCCCGGTGTCTCCATCCATCCCGACTACTTGCACCGACGACTGGGAGCAAGGAGGGGAATTGCTCCGCCTGCAGCTTTCCCGTCTGCCAGCAGATGGCACAGCTCATTTGAATAAATTTGGAGCAGGAAGGCGTAGCGGTGGACATTGCGGTTTCTTTCTTAGAAGTTCTGATTTTTCGTTTTCAGACATGAACAAGAAACCACACTGAAGGTTGTGATTAAAAACCCCAGAGGTTTCTGCAGAAGAAAGTGTCATTTTGTTGTGCACCCTGGCACATAAAGGACAGTACAAAGGCTTTTCCTTAGAAAAATGTTTCTCTCTCAGCCTTACCCTTGTTCGAGGAATATTATTTCTTACATGGCATCTCTTAATTTCTCCCTTGCTATTCCTGCTAATTCTTCTGTTCCTCCTTCAGTTGCTTCTGCTGGCAGAGATGGATTCTTGATGGCTTCGCATAACTCCCTCGTCAGGTTTTTCCAACACAAGGATGTGGTTTTCACACAGTTTTCCGCCAAGGCTGCTGGCTGTTAGCTCACACTCCAGAGATTTACGCAGTCAGCTGGGGCCAGCCTGAGTTCATTCTCCACTGCCGGTTGGAGGAACAGCTTGAAGTTGGTAAAAACTGTTACGAACATGCAAGCGCTGCCAAATCGAGCTGTGCTCATGACAGACATCGTCTTTAACTCCCAGGGGCACTGAGGGTAGTATTTGTGTATCCTCCTGGCCAAAAGCTTTAAGGAGGGCCAGCATTGTAAGGCGTTGTAATGTTACATGCATTGGATCATATGTAATCTGGCAGCCTGATGCCAGAATTAACTCACTGTTCCCACTCTGCTTACAGCCACAGTGGAACTGGGGAGGCACGTTCACGTGCAGCATCTTTGTTTGAAACATTTTTCTGCACAGAGCTTGTACTACAGTTGGACTCGATCTTGGAGGCATTTACCAACTTTTAATGATTCTATGATTCTGTGTCACATCTGAGACAGCAACATATTTAAATGTACGGAAAATGCAACCAATTTCCCATCCAAAAGTCCCAGCAATCTGAGATACCTGTGTCAGGCATAACCAAAAGCATGGGAAAAAAAAGAATTCACAGAGGTACTTCGTGTTTTAGACACTGTTCAGACATATCTTGTGATATAACCAAGTCAGTAAATGTGATCCAGAGTAGGGGATGAGCAGAGAGAAAAAAAATGGTACAGCAAGGGAGCGGGGTAATAAACCAAGGGCTGTCATAGAACATGTAGAATAATTCATTCCAATTCACACAGTGATAATTATGGAGCATTTCTTTAAACATCCATCACCCAAATGAAGTGTTCCAACTCTATGTGGTGGAAGTTGTTAACATAAAAATGCAGACAGGGTTCTCTGCAACTGGTATTCAAACTGATACCACTTTGCATTAGTGTCAGTATGAGTGAATTCCTAACCTGTAAATCATTAACATACAAGAATAGTTTTGCATGCTACCTGTGTATTAATCATGATCATCTGTTCTTAATTGAGTCTTTCTAAATCCCCAATACCTCACCGGCCTCCCTGAAATTTCTATGTGTTTTGGGAAGATCTCTCAAGTGCAGGTCACCAGGAACTGAGTTTTCTCTACAAATGCACAAAGTGCCTCTAACCGAGGAGAGTTTGCAGGTGAGACTCTCACTCTCAGGCAGTGTAAATTGATATGGCTCCAGTGCACTGAATAAGGCAATGCTAGCTGAGGCCAGCACAGAACTGGTCTCTCCATCCTCCCCTGCTCTCAGCCTCATCTCACACGCTGTGTTGGCAGAGAAGGGCAAGCTGATCTGAGCATGGCCTCTCTCTGCAGAGATTGCCCAGCACTGGAATAGGATCAAGCCCTTCCTTTGGGTAGTGAGAAGGTACAAAAATCTTCCTATTTAGCCTTTGCATTTCACTGGCAGAAAAACAAAGCTGTTTAGAAAATACATTCCTAACAAATGACTGACTTGTTCTGTAAGGGGTTATTCCCCTATTTTATGCATTCACAAAGATGATAAACAACATATGGCTTAACCGTGCTGTCCCCATCTCGAAAAGAGGTGTTGTTCCTACCTCCAAGAGGCACTGCAATTACTGCTCTGAAGTGATGCAAGATCCCTGCTCAAGCGGCATTATATAAAGGTTGTTGTTGTGTGACATACAGTAGCACATTCAGCCAGCATGGAGTTGTTATTGCACCAGCTACGGCACAAACACATAAGGAGGGACCATCCCTGCCCACAGAAGTTTGGACAGGCAGGGAAGCTGAGGCAGGGATGACTGAATGTGCCCGAGCAGGTTTGGGGCAGAGCTGCTGTATAGAGACAGGTCTTAGAAATCCATCCCTAGCAAATGGGTTGTGTTTTCCATGTGAGCATGGGCTAAGAGAACTCAGCTTTTATGGGTGCCATGCCCACGTTTTGCTTTAGAGGGTGAAAAGAAGGTTAGAGCATAACCCAACTCGAAGGGCTGTGGAGGGACGTTTTATTACTGCCTGAGCTGGGGAGGAGAGGATCAGGCTTTGAAATGTACAGTGTTTCTAGATCTGAAAGTTGATAGTGAATCTCAGCCAGGGTATAATACACTGTAATACAAAACCTGGCTTGTCTGCATGAGACTCCAATGGCAGTCAAATCCCCTTTCAGTGGCCACTGCTCCATTACTTAAAAATCAATAATAAAATACGAAGCTTTTATTGATTCCCCTCGTGGTTTTTTTTTTTTTTTTTTTTTTTTTTTTTTTTTTTTTTTTTTTTTTTTTTTTTTTTTCTCCAGGAGGGTTTTTGGCATCACTGGTGTTTGGCAGTTTCTTGCTGAACCTCTTTGTTTTCCTATGGCACCTTCATCGCAGGCACAAGCCCCTGCACACAGCGAGGCTAAAGCCAGCCTCGCCTTTCCGAGGTGAGAAGGACCTTTTCCATCAAGAGAGTGGAAGAATCCTGGGTTAATGAAACCTTATGGGGGAGAGTTTTGGGAGGAGCTGTACTTTTTAATTAAGGAAACGTTGCGCTGTAAGCGATCACCTGCTGCAGTATGGATAAAGTTTCTCTATAGGCACCGTATGAGCGTGGGGCGGACAGGGACGAGCGGCAGCCCCTCGGGGGCGGCGTGGGGCCGGGCAGCCCCTATCCCCGCGGGGTTTGTGTCTTTAACAGGGCTGGCGGGGCGCCGGGCGGGCGGAGGCGTGGTGAGCCGGGAAGGAGCCAGTTTCCTGCTTCCCCGCTCGCAGCCGAGCGGCCGCGGCGGCGGGGGGAGGCGCTCGCCGCCCCCCCCATCCATCCTTCCACATCCCTCCCTCCCTTTTTCCCTCCCTCCACCCATCCATCCATCCATCCATCCATCCGTCCGCTCACCCACCCACCCCCGCCCGCCCTCCATGGGCCGGCGCGGCCGGCGCTGAGCGCCGGGAGGCAGCGCCCGGCGGCGCCCGGCTGCCGCGATGAGCGGCGGGGAGGTGGTGTGCTCGGGCTGGCTCCGAAAGTCACCGCCGGAGAAGAAGTTACGGAGATATGTAAGTCTCAGCCCACCCCATCTCATCCTTATCCCGGCCCCGGGAAAGCCGGGATCCATCTCCCTCGCCTCCATCCCCGCTCCCCCGCCGCCAGCCCGGGTGCACCTGCCGCCGCCTCTCCCGGCACGGCGGAGGCTGGGCAGGGCGGGGGTGCCCCTTGCCCAGGCGGGGAACGAACGCTCCTGGCTCGCCGCCGCTCGGGGAAGGCGGGTGGGAGCATCTCCGAGCCCCCCCGACTTGTTCCCTGCCCCGGGGTGGTGGGGTGGGCGGTGACGGCCACGGCTGGAGCGGACGCGGCGCTGGGGCCGTTCTGGCTGCGCCCCGCGGTGGCCGGGCTCGCCCGGGACCTGCGACGGTCACACCCCCGGCTTTGAAGGCGTCTGTTTTAGGGAGGCTGGGAGTGCCTTGGTCCCCAAGAGTAAAGGTACTAACGCATCTTGGATCCCCCCCAACCTTCCCATAATAGTCGCTCTCCCTCATCCCGTGCAGGGTTCCTATTAATCATTGAACGTCCGAACCCTTTGAAGATAGCTCCAGTAGCGCTTCGATAGCCTTTGTGTCGTTAGCGGCTGAGATCAAACACTTCAAAGAAGTTGTGAAAAGAGGGTCCAAATGCCAGCTCTGTCACATTCTCCACTCATTGAAAGAAATAACTGTTCTTTGCGTCCTCTGCCTGACAGTGCTGCCATGTGCCACGAGCATTAGCGCTCAGAAACGCGCTGCCGTCCTATGAGTCGGCGCATCGCTCCCCAGGATTTCAAGGGTTCCAATCCCTGACACCAATGGCCAGGTTCAGCCAGCCTGCAGAAGACTGGAATGCAGCCTCTGGGAGGGAGCTGGATGCTGTCCGCTCCTGGGGAGGGCACCAGCCAGGTCATCCTTTGGTCCTGTTGCTTTTGCCTGCGTGCATTTCGGGAATGGCAGGCAGAACAAGTGCAGCTGGTGTCTCCCCAGTGCCTGTTATTGATTGATGGAAGCATCACTGCCTACCCTTGGGAGGGAGATGGATGTCTGTAGTCCCGTACTGCAGGCTCGAGCAGGACTGGGGTTGAGTCCGATATGTGATAGAGTGTTATTAGCCTCGCCCAAAATGGGTTCAGCCCTGTAGACATCAGAGGTTCCACATCTCTTTGCATTAGACTGTGTGTCCAGTTGCTCTTGGCAGTCCTTTCCTTGTGTGCCTTGTGCTACTTCAGGGAATATCAAGTTGGCACAGGTCTGTGGGATGGAACTTCTAGGGAATCCAGTAAGGCAAACCGGAGTGTTTATGTGGGAAGTACCAACCCCCTAATGAACGTAGGCAGGCTTTGTGGGAGGTGGACAGAATGACTTTGTGCACGCTGAACTGGAGAGGATGCTTTTAGCTTAATGGAGCAAAGCACCTTCCTCCCGCAGAAATCAACTAATTGCTGATCCTGAGTCACCAATGGCCTTAACTCATCAAACATCATTAGCTACCCAGCATCTGCCCCATGAAAGGGCGCTCACATCACTGTCTGAATATCCAGCTTGTGCTCTGGCATTCCAGCAAGAGCTGAATAAATCTGCTAAATGCTCTACAAAGAGGGTGCGACACGCCGATGGTTAGTGCTAATTATCGATGTGCATAACAGTGCTTTTCATCCACATGCATCCCAAAGTGCTTTGCAAGCCACCTATGTTTTCAAAACATCCTCGTTCTCCCAAGAGGAAATGCGGCCATGCCGAGATGTGCCCGGCCATCCCACGCAGCCTCCGCGGGGCAGGAAGCGCTGCTTGGCAGATGTCACTCGAGGGGATCTCTGCTGGAGCGGTCCCGGCGCTGTGGTCGGTGGGACTTCCCTTCCAGTCACACCAGTTGCACCAGCTTCCTGCATCGGTGGCTGGATTTGAAAGTGTTGACCTTCAGCTTGGGCTGTGTCTCACTTGGTGGTGCCCCCGCTCCTTTGCTTTTTAATGCATTATTATTGATTCTGTATTTATGTAGCTGTGGTGTGCATTCAGGGTGTTGGTGTGTGGATCAGGTTCTCTTCGGGAGTGGGAGTAGGAGTAGTTTAGGGCAGCTTGCTGGTGCAGAGCCTGAGGGTGATAACTCTCCTCCTGTGCAACCTGCCTTTGTGCACAATAAACCCACATGGCTGGACTTTGGGTTTTGTGCACAAAAGGCGGTTTACACCGGCTTTTGTACGGCCTCAAAGAGAAGGTGCTGAATCGCTGGCTTTGCTACTTTCCTTATACCTTCGGTTTATATTCTGGTTTGAGACCTCAAAGGAGAAATCTCAGGCTGCAGGATGCTGCTAATGGGGTTTGAAGTTCCTGCTCTGGCTGTATTGACACAGGGTAGAGGACAGATTCATTTTTTCTTTGACAAGTGCATTTCAAATGTATCTGTCTTCACATGGGCGTGTTGCTAACGCTGTCCCTTGAAGTGCTGTGCTTTTATAAGCCTGGTTTTGTTTTGCTTTTATTTTTCAAGGAAATCTATGGCAAGGGAAGAAAGTACTGAATTTTCTCTCTAACTTCCACCCAGGGTGGTTGGGAAAAGGAATTCTTCTCCACACCTGATCTGTGCAGCATTAATCTGCATTTACAGTAACAGCTGCTCTATTTCACTTCAGAGGATTGTGTTTATGTGAGATTGTGGGACCTATTTGTACAACACAATGGGAAATATCAGTATTGTGAGTTTCTCTTCAGTTGAGAGACATTCAAATGATCAAATGATGGCTGCTTAAAGGTTGAGACAAAGTGTACCTTTTTTCAGTCTCATAACTGCAGACAGGGGTTCGTGTAGACTCTGGGTAGTTTGGCTGTAAATGCTACTGTAATATTGATAATAAAAGCTAAGCAAACAATTGAAGGTCAAAAGTAATTGAAGTACCAAAATATCTCTTTTTCTCTCTGTTCTGCTTGGGACATGAAGCTCCTAAGTCCTCTTGCTTAATTGAATTTTTTCAGACAAACACTTTTTGCAGCTTCATAGAATGGTTCGGGTTGGAAGAGATGTTTAAAACTCATCTATCCTGATCCCCTGGCAATGAGCAGGGACATCTTCAACTAGACCAGGTTCTTTAGAGCTCTGTCCAGCCTGGCCTTGTATGTTTCCACGGATGGAGCATCCCTGAAAACATACAACACCCTCTCTGGGCAACCTATGCCAGTGTTTCACTTTAAAAAAAATCTCTTCCTCATATCTGGTCTGAATCTACCCTCTTTCAGTTTAAAACCATTGTCCCATGTCTTGTTTCTACAGACCCTATTAAAAAAAGCCTGTCCCTACCTTTTGCCTTTCTGACTTTCATGCATGAAGGGGTCTCCTTGTACACAGCCACAAAGCACAGAACTGTCTTTTAATTCTTCTCCTGGCTCCTCCTTAAAACACGTGTTAAAAAAAAAAAAATTTAAAAAAATCCCAGTCCCTAAACAAAACCCTGGGCTTTAATTGTGTGACCAATGAGCCGAGACCAGAGCATGTTGTGCTGGTCCTGTACTGACTCACTGTCTCCTGGTCCTCTCCTGCTGGACGTGCCTGTCTGTTGTCTCCTGTGTTAGACGTGGTTTTAGAGCAGTGTTTTGTGTCTGTCCGCTGCCCGGCACGATGGGCTCGGGGGTGGACTGTCTGGCAGGGAAGCACTGTGAAAAATAAGAGCTGTCGTAGAGCAGCTCAGCTCCCTATCGCTGGATCAGTGTGCTCTGCCTGCTCATTTATGTACCATGAAGTCAGAGTATTTTCTGTCTGGCTGAGATGTATGTCTGCAGTTCTGACTAAAACAAAAGCTTCTCGTCATGTACCGGTTTTAACAGTCCTTTAGTGCTTTGGGTGGTTGGTTTTGTTTTTTTTTTTTTTTTCCTTCCCAGCTGGTTTATCTGGGTTTGGCTTTGTGAATCAATGTTGTTCTTACATCAAGCAAAAGCAGTTTAATCAAGGTCATTGGAAGAGCTGCTCCTCTCTGATGGGACGAGCAAGAAGAGGTTAAAGGGCTGATTGACTGAATTGCAGCCCTATTCCTAGGGGCAGCTCCTTGATGAAGGGTTTATTTTGGTTCCTGAAGTAGATCCTTCATATCCCACCTGAAAATGCATTGTAAGGATGTCCTCCTTAAATGAGGATGTGGGATGTGGACTGAAGTAAGACCATTAGTGCAGAGATGTCATAGGCCGTCAAGTGGTGGAGATGCCAGGCGGAGTTTGGCACAGTGCTGATTGGGATAAAATTGTATAGGAGGGAGAAGAAAGAACATCTTTTTATTCTGAAGCAAAGTACAAAAGATAGGTATTGTGCAAAATTATCTCCTTTTTTTTCCTCTTCTCTCTAAGGAGTTTTAATTGGTCACTCCTATGCTCAGCTGTGCCATGCCTTGTTCGGGATGCTCTACCCACTAACAAAAATAGGAAATAGTTAAGACACGCCAGAGAAAAGCACCAAAAATTGAAGAGAAATATAGACAACAGAAAGACTGAAGGAAATGGGCTTGTTTGGGGATGAGAGGGCTGAGAAGAAAAATAAGAGTCCTTGAGTATGCCAAAGGTAGCTGTGAAAGGGAAGGGGGTAAACTGTTCTCCATGGTTGATGGTTGGAGGCCAAGAAATGCTGAGCTTGAACTGCAGCAAGGGAAACAAGTGTAGGAAAAACTTTCTAACCTCTGATTGCCAGAGGAGTGGAGCAGTGGAACAGATGGTTTGGGATGGGCTTGGAGACTCCATCGTGGCAGTTCTGAAGTGCAGGTTGGCCAAACTCCACTTCAGAGAGCTGAATCTGTTTTCAGGCAGTGGAATAAATTTGACAAGTTCTCCAAAAGTTCCTTCCAGTGCTGGTTTAGGTGAATTTATGGATTTTGAGCTTGCATGCAGGGAGAAATAGCTAAGAGGCTTAAGGGCACTGATTGTATCACCTGGATCTCCTGATGGGACTCAAGGAAGTCCTCTGACAAGTTCTTTGTAAAAAGTTTTGGCTGCGCTGAACCCCATGAGTTTGCACTTATTCCATCTGTCAAACTGCCTTGCTGCACCCTGCTCCTCCCATGTAATCTCCCAGCTTGATTCCAAAAGACTATCATATATTGTAGCTATTGTCATCTGCCCCATGATTCAGAGGAGGGATGAACGCTTACTCCACCAGAGAAGGTTTTGCAGGTCAGGGGGTGCATTTTGCTTGCAAAGGCAGTGCCTGCCAGCACTCCTGCTGCACCAGCTCTCTTGTGCAATGCTGCACAAAGGTCCAGCTCTCTTAACTTGTTTCTCTGTGGCATCATTGCTGATGAGTCAAAACGACCTCTTCCCTACAACCTCCTTTTGGGGTCGTTTTTTTTTGAGTGTGAGGCTGCATTACTTTGCCCACTGTAGCATTTTCTGGAAACAGTCAGGTGGTGATGTATTGTCATCATTACAACTGTGATCTAGTAACAGGCAGATACTTGAAGGATGATTGTGGGAACGATGGAGTCAAACTCTTCATGATCGTAGAAGGTGACAAAATAAGCAGCAACAAGCACCATCCAGCTTTGTAGGTTCAGGTTGGATCTTAGGAAAGCCCCTCCAATAAGAGAGCCATGGTGTAAAGGCACCAGGTATCCACAGAGGCTGCAGGGTCTCAGTCTTTGGAGGTTTTCAAAACTTGGCTAGAGAAAATTCAAGCTGACCTGATCTGGTGACACCTCAAATGCAAGGCTGGACTAGAGGTGCCTCTAACCTAACATTTCTTACACCTCTGTAAGGTACAACATAGAGCCAGGAATCTCAGAAGCAGCAGAGCTGTTGTAGCCCAGCTATCTGTGAAGGTGGACAGTCTTTGTTTTGTTTGCTGCCAACACACTTGCTGGGGCAGCTCTTCAGCTGCTGAAACCAAAACTGGTTTGGTCGGGGCTAACCCATGCATGTTCTGAGGCATTGCATCAATTGAGGTGGACATGCCCACAGAGGTAGGAATCCATGTTTTGTGTGGGGGTGAACCTGGTGTATTTTCCTGGTACGTTGGCTTTGCTGAGACAGCTTGAGTGAATCCTCAGCTATCTGTCATGACTTCAGAGTTGGCTGATTGTCCTGGCAGCCCACAGTGGATGTAAAAGATTGATGGTGGTGAAGCACAGGTTGAACTTAAGAAAGACAAACAATACTTAAGGAAAGTGTGCAAGGAGGCTGGCTTTGTTTCTCTTTGAAAGAGAGCAGAACTGATACTGAAGCAATTTTTTCCCTCTTTCTTTTAGCAACTATCAGATGGAAGACATGATGCAAAAATGTTTACCAGACTGAAGCACATAATTTAAAGTAGTGACTCAAAGGCAGAACAAAAATTATTTATCTGTATTACAGTAGCAGCTGAGGCGACTGGGGCTCCATGTGCTGTGCTTGGGGAGATCTGCCCTGAAAGGTCTGGTCTGATGGGGAAAACAAGGCACAGAGCAAGTCAGGGATTTGGCTGCACTTGTGTTCAGGGTCATTCCCACAGCTGGAAACTCACCTTGGCTTTATGGTTTCTACCTGAGCCAGGGGCTTCCGAGCTGCTCCAAGCTGCTGAGGATGCGTGGAGCTGTGGAAACAGATTGCAGCTGGTCCAGGGAAGTACATACTGCATCTATCAGACATTTGGATGATGAGGGTGCCAAGGTCATCAAGGGTCTCTCTGAGATGAGTTGATCCAAAAGGTTTGGAAATGACTGCTTTTAATATAAGTGGCCCTTCCTTTCGGTGTTCCTTTAAAGTCTTTATGACTTTCCTGTTGTAATGCTTAAGTGGATCTTTCAGCACCTTACAGTGGTGACAAAATGTATCTCAGGAGGTGAAAGAAATGAGGGAGAGATTTTTATTTACTTCAGGGTGCCTGCAGAACAGCAGTAGAGCTGAAAGACATTTTCTTGCCATTCTGCATCGCTTCTCCACCTTGCTGCCAAGTGAAACCAGCTTTGTGGTTATCATGTGGTTATCATGGGTTAAACCACAGCAAATTGGCAGTGAACGTGGGAGGCTCTATAGATTGAGCCAGTGTAGAGCATGGCTGGTGACTGATCTTTTGTGGGGTTCTGCAAGACTCAGTCTCAGGGCCAGAGCTCTTCACCATCTTAAAAGATTACTTGTGTGCAGGACTCAAAGGGATACTAAAGAAGTTTGTTGATGATACTAAGTTGGGAGAAGCTGTTGATTCCCTCCAAGGCAGAGAGGCCCTGCAGAGAGATTCTGAACAAATTAGAGGTCTGGGCAATCACCAGCCATATGAAGTTTAACAAGAGAAAGTTCTAGTTTCTGCACCTGTCATGGAGCAACCCTGGATGTACAGACAGCCAGGGGAATGAGATTCTGGAGAGCAGTGCCACAGAAAGGGATCCGGGGTCCTGGTGGACAGCAAATTGAATGTGAGTCAGTGCCCAGGCAGCCAGGAGGGGCAGCCGTGTTCTGGGGTGCATCAGCACAGCATCCTGATGCCCAGCCAGGCAAGGGAGGGGATTGTCCTGCTCTGCTCTGCACTGGGGCAGCCTCACCTTCAAGGCTAGGGGCTGGTTTGGGTGCCACTGTGTATGAAAGATACAAAGCTGTTAGAGAGCGTCCAGAGGAGGGCCACAAAAATGATGAAGGCTCTGGAGGGGAAACTTTAAAAGGAGCAGCTGAGGGTACTTGGTCTGTTCAGCCTGGAGAGCAGGAGGCTGAGGGGAGACCTCATTGTGATCTATGGAAGGAGAGGGGCAGGTTCTGATCTCTTCTCAGTGGTGACCAGTGGCAGGACCTGAGTGACTAGCATGAAGCTGTGTCAGGGAAAGTTGAGGCTGGGTATTAGAGAAGGGTTCTTCACCCAGAGGGTGGTTGGGCACTGGAACAGGCTCCCCAGGGAAGTGGTCACAGCAGCAAGCTTGGCAGAGTTCAAGAGGCATTTGAGTGCTCTTGGGCACGTGGTTTGACTCTTGCAGTGTCCTCTGCAGGGCCAGGAGTTGGACTTCAGTGATCCCTGTGGGTCCCTTTCAGCTCAGTATCTTCTGTGATTCTGTGATCACTTTTCTTTCTTATTTGTGATTAGTGACAGAAAAAAGCAAATATTCATCGTGTGGATTCACAAAAAAACCAGACCTGAGACCTTAAGAAGAGATTCAAACCATTTGCATGCTGCCAGGCATACATACACAGTTGCACCAAGGCGTGCCTGCCACGACCTTGCAACACACAAAGAGGATTTCCTCAAGGTCAGTGTGCAAGCCTGCACAGTGCCATCGTGCATATGTCATCAATCATATCTAGTCATACCACAGTTTAAGTACGTGCTGTGTTTAAACGGAAAATTTAAAAAAATATTTTAAAAAAGCAGCTTTGGTCAAAAAAAAAAAAAAAAAAAAAGTCCTTAGCTGTCTTTAGCCTGCAAGCTGTGCCTTTAAAGGACAGGAGGAAAATCTGAGTGCTGGAAGCATATGTTTCTTGCTGTGTAAGATAGCCAGCGGTGCCTGTTTCTCCAATGAATCTGGACTAAATCCAGCAACCTGGGGGGGAAAGGGAGAAGCTGATTTTATCTCTGGATTTGTGTTTTCATATTTGGTTCCCATTTTTTTTTTCTGAGTTCTTGTGCACTTTTCCTGGAGAAGGTTCTGATCTGGGAAATCTTGCATTAGTCTGGTTGTCTGCATTACACTAATGCCTAGAAATTAACTTCTCCATCCAAATGTGAATATTCTCACCCCAAAATGATGTGTGTTCAGGGTAGGAAGTTCTCTCTTGGGCCAGAAATGGGACATTTTTATTTATAGTTTAAATCTAGTTTTGAGGCAAGACCAGTTGAGAGCAGCCCTTAGATATTTCTGTATTAAGTGTTCAGATTGCTTCTTCTTTTCTGTTGGTTCAAAAGCTTTTTTGTCTCTGCCTACTCCAGACTCCACATGGCCTTTGAATTTTTAAATGCTCTATGTTTATTCTCTCTATTACAGAAATAATAATCTATTGACAGAAATGGAAATCTGTTGACTGAATGATCTTGTTGGGGTTTTTTTTAATTATTATTTATTCTTTCTTTTGCCTCCCCACGCCTTTTGGACACATCCAAACTATTTCCATCCTGTCTTCTGGATCAAAGATACTGTCCTAATAGCATTTCAGTACTTGTTATGCATCTTATTCCATTTAAACCTGGTATTTTCCAAAGGCGTTTGCTTTGGAAGACATTTAGACATTTCTTTGGTGGAGTTCCAGGTCCCACATCCATATGGTAAGATGGAAATAACAGTTTGAGTCAAAGATTTGCAGTCTCCTGAATTTCATGGATTTTCAGTGATTAAGTTTTGCTGATGATCCCAGCTGCTGCCTTGCCCATATTGGTTCCTCACTGACCTTCAGAACACGCCAGTGGACTTTCATGTGGCTGCCAAAAGTTGCAAGTTGACTTGCTAAATCCACTTTCTGGCCACTTAATATAATATCCAACTAGGGATTATGTCTCATTTCCAAAAGTGACTAGTAAGCTTTCATTTCTCTCCCCTCTATTGGTGGCAGTGGGGTGTCTTCTAAACTTTCAGCTTTGAAGAGCTGTGTTGCAGGTACATGGGAGTTTTGGTACCGTGTGCTGTTGTTGAACTGGGCAGTGCTTTCATTTTTCTGCATTTTTTAATCTCATAGTAATTTCAGTAATGATGCTTAATGGGGTTATTAGTCATTGCTACCAATCTGTTCTTCAGGTCTTCATCCACATAGTTATTTAGGGACTTTTTTTTTTTTTTTTTTTTTTTTTTTTTAATAGGGGTTTTACTGCTCTCTGGATGCTCTTGGCTTGAAACTGTGCCCCATGGAAAAGGGAAGGTTGGCTTTGCAATTCAGCTCACGGTTTTGGTAGTTGCCTTTCCATTTAAAAGTCTCCCTTACCACTCCTGTAGAGGCCACAACAGCAATTCCAGGTCTCCTTTCTTCTCACACTGCTTGCCCACAGGTGCTGTGTTTGAAAGCCATCCAGCACAGGAAGGGGCAAGCCCAATAAACCATAGAATCATGGAATCACAGTGCTTTGGGTTGGAAGCAACCTTAAAGATCACCTAGTCCCAACCCCCTGCCATGGGCAGGGGCACCCTCCACTGTACTAGGTTGCTCAGAGCTCATCCAGCTTGGCCTTGAACGCTTCCAGGGATGGAGCATCCACAGCTTTTCTGAGCAACCTGTCCCAGTGCCTCACCACCCTCACAGTAAAGAATTTCTTCCTAACGTCTAATCTAAATCTCTCCTCTTTTAGTTTAAAACTCTTCCCCATTTTCCTATCACTGTCTGCCTGTGTGAAAACAAACTCTTCTTTTTCATGAGCTCCCTTTAAATACTTGAATGCCACAATGAGATCTCACCAGAGCCTTTTCTTCTCCATGCCCCTTGCATAAATGCCCCTCTGTAAATGCCCCTTCTGGCTGATTGACAGCATAAAACAGCTGCTCTGCTTCCATGCCATCAACACTGCACACAGCTCCTTTGATTCTGGGTCACTGTGTTGTTCCTAAATAGCTCCCTCCAGATAGGAAGCTCCCAGGAAATCCTCGTTTGCTTTGACCCTAGAAGAATCGATGACTTGAGGCTTGTGTTCTCCCCCCGTCTCTCCTTCCCTGCCTGCCTCGCCCACTGACCACCACACGTAATGTCAGCCTGGAGTTTCCAGCAGGCTGTGGGGAATAGAAGAGCTCATTGTTTTGGGGGTCAGGGCACAGGGCCAGGGTGGCAGGAGAGAGGGGTGCGGAGCTGGCAGCTGAGCCCCACTGCTACCTCCAGCATGGCCTTGTGTTATCCATAGGGGAAGCCATGCAGACAGTAAGCACTCTGTGATCATGGCTCCTTAAAACCTTTGAGAAAGGGGAATAAATAAATAATAGAACTGAAAGGAAGAAAAAGAAGAGATGCAGAAGATATGGGGTTTACAGACTGACAGGAGTCCTTTTAGCTGTCCTGACCAGAAGGAGATGCTGAGAAAAGTAGGCTGGTCCTTGCTCAAGCCTTCAAAATTGCCAGTTGAGGTTTTAACTGAGCTTTATCTGTTCAGGTCCTTCTCTGAGCCCTCTATGTGCATGGAGTGAGGCAGGACAGGGAGCAGGAAGTTTTTCTGCCAGCAATCAGGACTTTATCCTGAAGCAATGTGTGTGTGGGTGGACCCCTGACACCAGCATCTTTGGAGAAGGGTGATGAGAGTGATTAGGAGCCTGGGAAAGCTTTACACAACAGGCCTCCAAAGCAGCAAAGGACAGCCACCTTCCAAGGAAAGTGAATGAGAAAGTGCCCTGATAAAAGTCCTCAGGGCTGCTGTTCATGCAGAGGGGGGACAGCATTTCAGCTTGGCATTTCAGCTTGACTTGTGATGTGAGCACCCCAGGGTCCTTCTTTGAGAAGCGCATTTGGCACATCACCAAGGAGAGTGATGTCCCATCCCATCTTGGACGCCAGTCTTGGAGAGGTGACCAGATGCGTCTGACCCCTTGGCATCAAATGCAGAAGGGGAGCAGATCACAGATATAAGATCTTTTTGTTTCTTCATCCTTCAGCAAGTTCTGCCTCTGCCTCTGCTGTTGTGTGAGGGGGAAAAAGCTGCTTCCTCCTACCAACTCTGAATTTGCACCTTATAAAGTAGATGAGATGAATAATGTGAATATCTGCAATTTTAGAAGTTGATAGCATGAAGAAAACACTGGAAAGAAGCAAAATTGTTATTTTGGGGTTTAAAGCAGTCAGACATTTGAGGATGAGTCTTTCCAAGAGATTGGGCTCTCTCCTCTTTCCTTTTCAGCAAGTTTCCACCTGTAATGGGGTGTGCGTCACGACTAGCTAGATCCAGCACCATAGCCATAGAGTTGCTCCCAAAGCCATTTTCAGCCCCTGCCTTACACTCCCTTCAAAGTCAACCCAAGGCAGGGAGGGCCTGAAGGGATCAGGCCATTGTCCCAAACACTTGCAAAACATGTTGGCTGAGGCTTCAACTGGGAATCAATCAATACACTCTTTTAGCATCAAATCAGTACAGCCAGGTGGCATGCAGATGGGCTGATGTACCATGTGCTGTCACAGGGAGGTGCACTGAGGAGCAAGATTTGAAGTTAGAGTCATGTGTAGAGAAAAAGGTTGCCTGCAAGGTTTATTTGTTTGGGTTCTTTTAATACTGAAGGTGCCTCACATGCAGCAGAAGGCAGAATGTGTTGCAGGCTGGTGTCATGAACAGTGCTTCACAAAATACTCTGTGCCCAGGAGTGTTAGATGTTCACAGAGAGTTGACAATGAGTGTTTGTCTTGGGCCTCATGCATTGCTCTAGACTAAGACTGAAAAAGGGACATAAAGCAAATCCTGACCTGTGCAATGTGTAGGTTATTGAGGAGGCTTTTTTATGAGTTCTTGGTTAAGTAGGGTGTTTCATGACGATGTTCTGTTGGTGGTTTTTCTCTGTCCAGCCTGCTTCTTGGAAGAGTCTGTCATGACCAGCTCAGTTGAATGTCATCATTAAGGCTTGTGGGGTGAAGTGTGGACCTGCTGCTCTGACACGCTTGGAATTTCAGATCGAATTGAGTTGTTGAATACCACTTGGGAAGGACAGGCTTCAGGATTTGCATTTGTAATTAAGCAGAGCTTTTAAAGCCAGTTCTTTGCATTTCTTTGTACCTGGAGCCTCCCACTAACCAACTGTAGCTCAGGTTGTGGAGGAAGGTGAGAAGCCAGAATGACACGTTTGGGGTTTATGTGTTCCCCTCTGCTGTGCCCATTGCTGCCGAGTCAGCTGTAATTTAGGCATGGTTCAACTCTTCTTTGTCAGCGTGGAAGGGCCTGGTCAAAGCCTTGGATTTCTTTCCATCAAAGCTTGGGAGACTTTTGACTTGTTATATATATTTAAAAAACAAAAAAACCCGCATGCAAAAAAAAAAAACAAAAACCAAAAAAAAACCACAAAATACTGGTTTGATGGAAAATGAGGCACCAAAGCACAATCAGAAATGGCTGTGGTGCTCCTCAAGTTGTAACTCAGACATTCCTCCCTGGTAAGTATATATTCCTGGATATTATCATATCTGCTTCTTCCGTTTTCCCACCTTTATCGTTTTTGTCCTCAAAGCTCAGTGGTGTGGCCTGGGCTTGGGTTCATTTTCTTTCCCCCAAGCTCTGGTCCTTGCACTTTGAACTCTCAATAATATAATGTGCCTACCCTGAATATTCCAGGGTCTTGGCATTATAACACTGAGATGGCTTGTAAAACCGAATTATTTTAGCTTTGCACATTCCAACAGAGCAAAGAGTTGGCACAAGAGGTTGGACACTGGGTGAGTTTCCAACCTTTCCACTCCTAGACTACCAGGTTGCTTACCAGACTATTGGATCTTTACTAGCCCTGCCTTGTAAGTAGGAAATTGCTACTTTTGTAGTGTACAGGGACTAAGCAAAAATTCCAGGGCTTGCAACAAGTCTATCACAGAGCTGGGAACCAGACAGCAACATCCTTCAGTCTCATCTTCATCTTCCCGTTTCTAAGCTGCATCCCAGCACACTCAGTCCCTGCAGTATTGTGCTGAGTATTCCAAGTTTCCTGAGCCAAGTTCGCTCACACGTGCCTTGCCTTGAAGTTCATTGGTTAAGGTTAGGAGTGAATTCAGCCTGCTTAAAAACTCAGTCCAGCTGCCAGACAGGAAAACCTGATGAGCGGAAAGTCAGTCAGACATGGGAAAGGAGGGGGAAAAGGTGAGTGGTTGTTGTGTGCTGCTGGGCAGAGTGTTTCTGCCAAAATCAGTGGATTTTCCCTGTTTTGGGAGTACACACGTGGCAGGGCACATGTGTGTGCTGGTGGGTGAGCTCAGTTGGGTAACAAGAGTAAATCTGCTCTGCTTTTGAGAGGCTGGGAGTGAAACATGGTGTAATAGCGATGTGTATAATTTTGTACGGTGAGACAGTAATTTACTGTGCTGTTTCGGCCATCAGCACAACAGCTAGAGGCTGTTAAGATAATTTAGTGGAGGTTTGTGGTTATAAATACATTTCCATCGTGACTAAGGATTCTAATAGAAATTAAATTCAGCCAAGGGGGTTTTAGTATTTTATTTTTTTGTTGCATACTCCCCAGTGTTTCTGTTTTGATTTATTAATCTAAAGGAATAAGCTGAGAGATGGCTATTAAATGTTTTTTAACGTATAAATTGGAGTTGTAAAAGGGAAAAAAAACCACCAACACTGGATGTTGCAATTAATTTAGTGTAATCTAGTTGTTCAGCAGGGGGGATCTGGGGTGTCCTGCTCTTGGCTGCTGATTCTACAGACATGTTGGGTAATGTGAAAAGCTATTGTAATGCAATTCTTTATTATATACATGTTTTTCACTTGGAGTGTTTTGGGTAAAAGAGAAAATAGTCTTCTCCATCCATCTTGGCTTCACACAGGATAAGTTGTTCAGAATTAAAAACTGGTTTTTGAAATTTAAACACAACTGCATTCGAGTGTCCAGATGCCCACATATCAGCTCAGGACCTCAACAAACCCCCAGGACCTTAGCCCTGGATGTCCAGCCATGTCCTGCATCCTTACAAAACCCCACTTCCACCACTGAGAACAAGGAGTATGAGCAATGTGATCTGTGGGAATGCCTCAGCTCTCTCACTCTGCTGTCTTAATCCAGATAATAACAACAGAAAGTTTGAAGGCTTAGTTTGGAATTGGATAGCTCTCCAAAAATAGGCTCTCCCTGAAGATATCTCCTACTTCCTGCTGGGCTGGAAAAGCTGTGCTGGCAGCCTATGCACTTGGATATTTAGGCATCTTCTGGAGCCTAAAGCATGAAGGAATGCAAAATAATAGAGGAAATCAGTCGAACTTGTTAAATTTCAGAACAGCATTTGGTTTGTGCTTGAAAAAGTATTCTCCCCCATGCTCTTCCTGCATAAAAAGGCTCTTGAGCCAAACCCCAGTATTTACAAATACTTCTGAGATCTTCCAGGTGCTGCAGCTCGAAAGTATTTGAGTTCTTCTAGGCTAGACCCTCTTTCTCTGAATAACAGATCTTGGCTTGAATGCATCTGAAAATTGTGGACACCAAACAGGTCCCTGTGCATGCAGAGCTATGTTGGCTCCAGCTCTGTCTTCATGTGCTCATGACACACAGTTACATTTAAGAAGTCTCCTAGAACAATAAACTTCTGTTATTTTGTTACATCGAAAGGCCTCTGAACATCTCAGGGCATAGCTGGTATCATCTGGTATATTTTAGTTTGTCATCAGGAGCTTCATCTCCAGTCACCTTTGGGACGATGTGCTGAGCATGGAGGTGGCAGCACAGAGGTTTCCTCTGCACAGCTCTCTGCAAGGCTGTGTGTTTTGGTACCCTCATCTCTCCATTTTATTTTAGTCTTCCTTTCTCCTTTTCATGTAATGTGTAGCCTTTAGGGGATTGTCAGCAGGAACACACTTTCCCCAGCATGTGACTTGTCTTTTGGTTGCTGAGCACCTGGTTTCATGGCACGAGTGGAGCTGCCTCTGTAAGTCCATCTTAGGATGAGTAGGAATGAGCACAAAAGGCTTGCATTGCCATCCCCATGTGCTGCAGAGAATCCCAGAAACCCAGCCTCAACCTCTGCCTGGACAGAGCTATGCTGGGAGGAGACAATCCCATTCCAAGCAGGACTCCACAAAACCAAGGCTAAAATTTTAAAAAGCAGTATTTTTAACTTGACTCCACATATGGTGAGCCTGTGCTTAGGAAGCCAGAAAAATCTACATTTCCAAAGTTGTTGAATAGGAATTGTAGTGTAAAACTCTTTCCCGCGTCCTCCTGCGTATGAGGTTTCCACAGGGACTACTGGGATGATGCAGACAGCTGGTAATTCACCCCGCTGTCTCCCCAGCCACACCAGCACCAGCTCTAAAAACCGTGTTGGGAACAGAAGTTTAGAAACACAGTCTCAACCTTTCCCAACTTGTTTTTCCCATCTGTTTTTAACAGCATGTTCTTGCCACTTGGACCTTTCTGGGCTTGATCTTGTGATCCCTGATGTAGTATGACATTTCCAGTTTATTAGGAATGCTTTTGTTTATTTGCTGGGTGGGTTTTTTTTTTTCTTTATTTCTTTCTTTCATTGTTTTTCTTTTCCCTAGGTTGTGTGGAGGCTTTCTGCCTCTGCTGCCAATGCAAACGTCCCCTCCCATGCTGGGAGGTGCCACCCACACCCGTCCCCTCTGAAATCAGGACAGTTATCTCACCGGTTTCAAGTCCTTTCAGTGGTTTGGGGGCTGTTATTAAACAAAAAGGAAGGCTGATTATGTTTTTATATTTTTCTGTCCTTCTCTAACATTTCATAATAAAAAGCCAGGTCCTAGGGCACTAAAGCAAATGAGGTTTTAAAATTCAGTTGTTGTTTTTAAACTTAAGACCAGCAAGAAGGGCCTTAGGGCTGGAGTTTGCTTGCTGGTGGCATTTTCAGTTTACACAGCCTGTCTTTTCTTAGCATATTGAGTTTATTGCCTGTTGCATGCAAGAGTGAGTTTGCTTCTAAGCTGAAAATGGCTCAACCAGCCTTTAAGTTGCTCTGTCTTTTCCATTTTGCATAAAATTCACCACACTTCCCTCCAGTGCTGGATTAATATCATCAACAGGTGAGTATCAGTGCCCAGGCTTGTAGGGATTGTGGTCCTGCTTTGCCCATAGCGTGCTGCTCTCCATAACCTATGTGTCCTCTATAATTTCCTTTGTTTTCCTTGAAATAAATCAAGTGATAACTTTTGGAGATCAGTTCTCAGTCCCTGGCTGACATAAATCCCACTACCAAACTTCAGAAATGCTTAATTGCTGTTTTCAAATACTTTCAGCTATTCTGTAGCCGCAAGTGAAGCATGTTGGTAGTGTGAGAAGCTGCAGTCTGTGTGGTGTTTTATGGGGGTCTCTGTCTAACAAATAATATTTTAAATGGGCAGAAGAGTCCTGTGAGCATCCATGGAATGGATGGGGTTCATGGACATGGTTTATGGTGGCGTGGGCTCTCAGGGACTTTGCTGGAGCTTCCAAGCTGCATCACAAGGAGCAGTACTCCCAGTCATTTTCTAGGCCTGGGGATAACAAGGACATGGAGGACAGATCACTCCATCAAGCTTGTATTTACTAAACTGAACCAAATCTCTACTGTCAGGAGAGTAAATCTAGCAAGTGCCACATGGCTGCAACTGTTGGGAGTAGAGATGAGGCCGATTTCTCTCGGGCCAGTTCAGCCTGCACCTCAGCAAAGCTTCAGGTCCAAATCTTTAATTGCTGTGATTTGTGAATGATCCTTTGAAAAAGTGAAGGTGGTGGTCTTGTGGTCTTTTACAAACACAAGCTGAAGTTGAAATCATGTGTGGTAAATCTTGTTCTTTGCCACAATGATCAGAATTTGGCTCTGTAACCATAAAGGTTTACAGCCAAAAATCGTTTATGTAGCAGTACCCAAAAAAGTTCAGAAAGTCATATTTGCCTAGTGAAGACCATCCAAAAAAGCTCAGAAATTCCTGGGGAGCTCAGAACTGCTGTGCCTGCTTTTTAATTTTTTAAACATTGGCCTTCCCAGGAAAGCAGAGATGCTTCCAGAGACTCCACAACTCTGATTGTTTCCAGCCAAGCAGCAGTGGCATTTTTCTGTCCAGTGAGTCTGGTTTCTGCATCAGCTTTCCCAGAGTCCAGCCTTCATGTTATCTGTCTTTTCACTCTGTGCAGAAATCACCGCAAGTACCTCCAGTGCTGGAATATCATCAACAGATGAGTATCGATGTCAGAGCAATACTTTATGGCATCACAGAATGGTTTGGGTCAGGAGTAACCTTATATATCATCTAGTTCCAGCTCCCTGCTGTGGCCAGGGACACCTTCCACTGCACCAGGTTTCTCAGAGCCCATCCAACCTGGCCTCGATTGCTTGCTCTAAGGCAAAAAGAGCTTCTCAATATCTTTCCCAAATGGATTGGAGACTCTGCCTGCTCCTGGGGATTCCTTGGGACATGCTTCAGGCAGCATCAGCCCAAGGGTGCTCCCAAAGACCTCACCTCCTCCTGTGCAATCTAGGATTTGCTGGTTCATAGCACTAAACAAAATTGAGGTGAACCTCATTTTCCTGTTGCATTAATGAGGCTTGTTTGATGACAGACACCATAAAAATAAAAGGAATCAGCTGTAAGGAGGACTGCTTGAAAGTGCAGAGGCTTTGGAGCAAGGTCAGGGTGGCAATCTGCATGTGGTAGCTAGTCCTCAACTGCATGCCTCGACCCAACTTCAGGACTGAGGGATGCAAAGGATGAAACACCAGGCAGTACCAGTCCTCTTGGATGGATTCATCTGACTTGTTGGGGCACACTGAATTAGCCTTTATGAGTTTATTTTCAGCAGTGGGGAAGGCCTTGTCTGCTGGAAGTAAAAGTGGTCAGCATGTGCTTGGGGTCCTCATCTGGCATGAAATGCCTCCAAGGTGCATATGTGCTGCAGAGTCTTTGACCACCACCATTCTCAGGCACTTGGGGAGGGGGCTGTGGGGAGAAGAGGATGGGGCAGATGATGTGGAGCCTGAGTTGAATTTGGCCTCAGGGAATGCAGAGGTTTCATGCATGCTCAGGACCCTCTTTCCTCCTGCAGCAGGATTTTCGAAATAATAGGGGTTTTTATCCTTGTGGCCAATTTATGAACCAGCTTCTACCAATGACCCCATTTTCCTAGGGGAAGCAGCTGCTAATTTTTTCTTCACTTGTTAGACTTGCTGTGTGTTTCCCTGCTGGAGGATTATGAAGAAGGTTTTCAATATTCATACACTTAACTAGGTTGTGAAAAAAGGGCCATTAGTTCCTTCAGTTTGATCTCAGATCATTAACTCTGTGCTACTGCTTTCCTTTACCATCCTTTTTTCTCCTAGGTGTTTGTTTGTTTTTTATTGCTCTGTGTATCCTTTCAGCAATAGTGCCAGCATATTTATTATTATTAGTTGGCATATGTGCAACAAATGCCACGCAAGGATCACAGGAGCCGTTGCTTTGGAGAAATTGGTGTATTTATCCCACATGGGGAATCAAAGGCACCAAAGAAACCAGATGGGCATCAGCTGCAGGCATGCCCCAACAGAGCTGCCCGTGATTTCTTCCTAAGAGGCAGTATGGACCTTGAAATCTTTGCCACATGCTTGCTTTGAACTACTTCAACTGTGCCCTGGAAACCAGGTACTACCCAGGTCTTTATTCCAGCAAACCTGACAACTTTCCTGCCACCTTCAATCTTGCAACCATTCCCATTATGCTATCCAAAACCCCCAGCCTGCTGTGGGCTGGAGCAGTGCTGCAAGGCAAAGAAGGGAAAAGTAATAGTAATAATAGGAGAGACTTGTTCCTGGAGATGATAATGATAATAATTTTCTCAAGGTGTCATTTCAAAGCTGCCTATCTAGTAGGTTTAAAAGCAAGGCAGGCAGGAGGACCAATGCCGGGGCTTTATGCAGACTTGAGAGTAAGAATAAAGCCAAGAGGACAAAAAGGAAGGCCGAAATTCCACTTGATTATATTTTTATCCCACCGAGCTGCCTCAGTTTTGACGGGGGACAATAGGCACTTGTTCCCAGTAAATGTCTCCCAGCTGACAGCCTGTGCTGCAGAGAGGACTGGGAAGGGGCTCCCAGGGGTTTGCCTGTGGCTTTGAGCCCCCGGGACTCGGCTCAGCCTGGCCACCCGCCTGCATCCCACCGCGCCAGGGGAGTTTATTTTTCCAGCGCTCCCACTCAGAAACATTTGGCGAAAGGAAAAATTGTGGAGGAGGTTTAGCTCAAGTGAGCACAAAAACATGTGTCCGTGTAGTGTATTGCTTGCCCAGTGGTGGTTTGGGAGGTTTTTTTTCCTGTCTTTTTTTTAAACATAACTGAGAGCTTGGGAATCATGTGAGGAGGATGGGGGTGATACCTTTCAGATATGGACACAGGGCTGAGTAAATACAAGACAGGGAAGTCTTTTCTGCCTCATGCAAATTCTCATCCTACTTTGTATGAATGAGTGTACAGGTGGCAAAGTCTTTGGGAATCTTTGAAATCTTCATGTAAAATCCCTATCTTAAACTACCATTGTCACCAGCATAGCCATCCGTCCTTTCTTCTCATGATCCCTAAAAGTCTCTGAATGAGGAAATGGGCTACAGTATCACACTGTGTCCTCTCTTCTTGCCCCATTACTTGGTTACTGGAGGGGAAAAAGGGACAAGGGGCAAGAAAAGTTAGCTTGTGGACTTTAAAACTGGGGAGCAGAGAGCTGTCCCCCTCCCCCTATCCCAAATCTATTCTTGCGCACAGGCTCCTCTCTCCTACCCTCCACAAATGAAACATTGCTTTATCCAGAGATGAAATGCTGAGCAAACAAATTGCAGGTCAAAGTCTCCCACTACTTCCCCTGCCACGTTCCCATCTGCACATTTTTGTGCGCCATTCCCGCTGCCTTTTCCCATGCCCTTTGGGGGGGAGCAGGGTGGGTATGCTGGCTGTCAGCACAGCAAATGCAGCTCTGCAGATGTGAGCTGCCTTTGGCAGGCAAAAGGGAAGGGAGTTGTTTGGGGAACAGTTTGGAAGTCTGGGCAGATGATTTCCACCCTTCTTCATGAACTGAGATTGGCAGAATTGTTCTTGAAGGGGAAACAATGGTACAGCACATTTTGGTGAAGCTGTTTGCAGGCACTGAAGTCCAAGTCAAATCTGTGCTAAGCTCTTTCATGTATTTGTGCAGGTGAGATATAAATCCCCTCTCACCCAATGGGGATATGTACAGGGAGTAATGCATGTGGATTTGACTACCCCAGGATGGTGCATCCCAAGGAGGAGCTGTGAAGCTTGGCTGGCAGCAAGATGGGGGTTGTCAAAATATGTTAGATGAAACTCCTGAGCATACTGAGACAACTGCCAGGAAGGAGGACTGTAGGGCAAAAGAGGGAACCACAGGATTTAGCAATTTTGGAGAAAAGCAGAGTATTACGAGTGCCCTGGTGTGGGGCAGAGGGTTTGCAGAGTGGAAGGTGATTGCCTTCTGGCTTTATTTTTTTCACTATAACATGGAGACTATTTGCTGATCAAACCATCTTGTGAAGGTAAACCCATACCATCTAGGAGCCTGGAGGGTTCCTGCTTACGTCTCCAGAAGGTGTGGTGGACCTGAGTGAAGTGAGCTGCAGGGTACTGCTCTGGAAGGTAGTCATATAAAACCACTGTTCCATCTGCTAGTCCCTGACATCTGTACTGCCTTGGCCAAAAAATCCGTAACCTAAATAAAGATGGAGACAAGGGTTGCAAGCTGGCAAATTGCACTGAGTTTCAAGCACCTGCTGTAGCTAGCTGAATTCTCCTTGGGCTCTTTCTCTAGACAGTTATTTTGTTTTCTGGCTGGGAGCTGATACAAAGGCACCAAATGAGAGTTTAACAGTGAACTGACTCATCTCGACTTGATCACACTAGAGGCATGCGACTCACATCTCCGTCTGGGTGGCTCTGTCCACAGGACTGTTGTGATACCCACATGTGGGAGAGGAGAGCTGGGGCCTTTATGTGTACAAGCCGTGCCCAGAATAGGACATCCCATGAGCTGGTTTTTAGCCACTCCAGCTGATTGTGTCCTGGCAACTTTGCAATTTCTCTTGTTCCTTATGTGGAACTGGCCTGAGGTGGTTTGGTTACTCTGGGGTAAAAAAGTCTCACATGAATCTGGGGTCTCACGTGAATCCATGGTCCACAGGAATTCAGGAGGAAGGCCGTGGGAGTACTGGAGAGAGGACCAGTTTCCCTTTCTCCTTCAGGTTGGTAAGCTGTGGTTTTGTCCATTAGGGAATAACTTTGCTTCAGTGTGTGCTTCTCCCCACATCTGTGTTCTGCAGGGTGAGAGAGGATGCTTGCAGGACGTACATTTAATCTCAAACTCTACCGGATCCTGAACTCAGCCATGAGTACTATTCCATAAAATAGTACAGAAACTGACATATGAAAAGATCTGGTTGGGTGCCCTGACCTTCTTGTGACAGACTCTGCATCCATGTGGGATATCAATGTGGTTCCTGCGATGAAGATTTGTCCCCCCCAGGTGGTAGACACCTGTGCTGGTCTGCTGGGCTCAGGGACACAGGCACAAGGGTGCCAAGTATTTTGAAATATAATTATTTGGTTTTGTAGTGTAATTATCTGATAATCTTTGCGTTTAAGCTCTCCGTCATTTTTGATGGTGCTGAAAAGAGCCATCTGTGAAGCACCTTCCCAGAAAGCATCATTAGATGGCTAACTTGGTCCTTGGGTTTTTTTGTTTAAGTGTTAGGGAACTCCCTCTTCTTGAGTACGAAGCCCAGCTGTGGTAAAAGGGACTAACTTGAACATTAGCATGAAGATCTAACAGGACATGGTCTGGTCCAGTCTCAGAGGCTGCAAGATGTCATCTTGGAGTATAATGGGTTTAGACTGATTTTCAAATGGCTCTCTGTGGATGGATGGGAAATTCGGCAGAAGATGGGCATCCAACTCCATTTTGCTCATCCAGAAAATCATTCAGGAACAACAGTTTATCTCTGGCAGCTCCCTGCCAATGAGGTCCTTATCAGCTACTCATCCGTTGGCTCAGCCTAACCTCCTTTCTTGGGCATCCAGAGACTGTGTATCCCAGAGGACTGCTGGGATTCTCTGTCTTACAAAGCCTGAAAGCTGGGCATGTTTTACATCAAGTGCTAATGGTGTAAAATCTTGAATAGAGTTGTCAACACAAGCTGCTGGACTATCTCAGCAAATGAGGAGAAAGGGATATCATTTCTCATATCCCTGCCTTGCCATTTCCAAGTTTTCCTGCATGGCTCAGTCAAACTCTTTCCCCAAGAGCACACATAGTAGAAATCTGACAATTTGGCTTCTTCCTGCAGTTTTTGTGGCTTCACTGGGTCTGAGCTGTTGACTCAGCAGTCTTTCTTCACGTGATTCCCTTCAAATAGCTTCCCCCAGGCAGATGGCATGAGGATGGGACAGCCTCAGTGGCACAACTTCTCTTTGAGAAGCTGCCGTAGTGGCAGCTTCCTGCAGGCTGATTCTGCTCTCTACAAGGTTTTTAACTTCTCCTAAAAGCATCTAGGGGAAAAACTGCTTCAGCAGTGTTTTTACCTGAAAGGGGGCAGCTCTTGTGAGTGACTTGGAGACACAGCTGACAGCCTTGTGTGCCACATGTCATCTGGGTCTTGAAAGCGTTTTTGAAATCTTGAATGAAAGGCTGCTCCTCCTGAAGCATCCCTCCTTCTTCCCATTGGACACAGTGCCAGCAGAAACCCTGACACTGAATATGAGCTGGTGCACTACCTCTTATAATGTTGTTAAAACCTTTCTAATTTAGACATCTCTTGCCTTTTAGGGTTCCTTTTTTGGAACAAACCCAAGGTTTTCCTGCCAGAGCCCAGGGTGGTTGTCTGGAGGAGCAGGGAGAAGTGATTGCTGCTGATGTTGGTCTTTGGGATGACCCTGCAGCCCTTTGCTTGCAGCTCTCTCAGCACTCTGGCCCCTCTCTGAGCACTCCACACACCCCGGGTGCCAGCTAGCATCACTGTCTAAGAATGAGAAGTAATTTAGTTCCTAAGCAACCTCTCGCCTGGCCTCTTGCTAAAGAGTGACTTAGCATTTTCCAAAGGAAAAAAGAGACTGTGGATAGGGATGTGTTGAGGCAGGTTCCCCTAATGTGCTTAACCCTCCAGATGCTGGATTAATGAGCATCCCCTGAGTGTTGGCTAGCTGGGTCACTGCCAGTGGGGACAGGGTGCTGTGGGAAGCCAAGTTCAACCTTTCTGAGTGAGTTTGAATAAGGATTAAAATCTATAGCTGTTAGGAGTGTTTCCAGGACTGCGAGCACTGTTTTTTTCCTTGTTTGTTCTGACTGCTTTTATTTTCCTCCTGTCCTTAATATATTTTGCTGTCTGTCAGTTTGTTTCATTGCCCCTCCCACTCCTTCAAAAACCCAGTAAAGAAAATGTCATTCTACAGAGTGTTTCTGCTGTAGTGACTACAGGTTTTATCTCAAGTCCAGCAATGCTTGAAAAATGAATAAGCAGGTCACATTCCTGTTCTTACCATCTCTATCTCCCTGAGATATATTTCTATCACCTCCTTTAGTGTTGTGCCTTAGTAAATCAAGATCTTTATTGTTTTTACCCTCCTCACATTGCTTAAGGCAAGCTTCAGGTAAACCATGATTATTCCAGGTTATCATTATGGAGAAGCCAGAGCCAAAGCATTTGGCTCAATTTGGACCTTCAGGATACCTGGCTTTTACAAAGGACATGCTGACTCCTGACCTGCTGTTTTCATTTAATTCCTCCCAAACCTGACCCACTGAGGGTCTCAACTCCTCTGTTGAGCTGGGGGGTTGGAGGATGAGAAGGTGTTGAGCTTTAAGATGCAGTTGGGAGAGTAAGAGAGTGTTGAGCAGCTGCACTGAAGGGACAAGCAGCTCAGTGGAAGATGTAGGATATGAGAGAGAGGGAATCATTCACTGGAGCCCAGAATCAGTAAGAGACCTCTGGGAGTCACGTCATTTTACCCCCTTTCCCAAGGCAGGGTCACCAAATGCAGATTTCTTAGGATTTCCACAACCTCTTTGAGCAGCCTGCTCCAGTGTTTGATCATCCTCCCTGTTAAAAACAAAGATGATCCTTGTGTTTAAATGGTGTTTACTGGTGGTGTTTTACATTTGTGTTTTGACCCAGCAAGACCCACCTCCCTGCACAGTTACCTAGCACATACTTCACCAGTTTGCGTAAGAGGACCTTATGGGGAATGCTTTGAAAGAAAGCATTATTAACACCCCGGTAAGAAGCACCCCCTGCTCTGACTGAGCCAGTCATCTCCCCATAGAGGACTGTCATGTTGGTCAAGGGTGATTTAGGGGTCTTACTGCAGAATCACATGGGCTGCCAGAGGGAATTCTAGAAGGTCGAGATATGATTTAGTGGTAACTGGAACAGATATTTCAGTTTTCTTGGAGTATTTCAGCCATGATGGTGTAATTAAATTAAATGCTGTAGTAACATCAAGCAGCAGGGGAGATGTTGGCTGGGCAGGCACAGGGCTTCTTTGTGGAGCTCAGCAACACACAGGGGTTTGTCATTCAGGATTTGCCCCCATGGCTGCCCCTGTAATGGGTGTACTGACGCCAGCATGTCTCTCCTGATCCACTCACATCCCTGTCTGTGCCAGGGGAAAGGGTCTTCTCTCTCCATGCTGCTGTATGTAAAGCCCCACTCCCCTCTTTCCTTTCTGAAACACAACATGTAACTCAGTTGATGTATGCACTGAGGAGCAATTTTTTTCCTTTATTTTCCTCTACTTGCATCACTTTTGCAGAGTTCATAGAAATAAGAGCGACAGCTCAGTACACTGGTGAAGCCAACAGCCAAGAGGGGTCTCTGCCTGAGGAGCAGTTCTGCCAAGTAAAGTAACACTTTCTAACACAGCTGATTGAGGCAGAGGAAGACACAAGTGTGTCCTTACACTCTGCAAGAGCCTTGATGGCTCTTGAGGATCAGGTTCAAGCTAGAAGGAGCTGATGGCAGATTTGGGAGTAGGACCCAAGCACAATCCAATGATTGTGGATGACCCACTTTGCTGCAGTGACTTGCCTATATATACTAGGAAAGAAACACTATTAATTTTTGTTCCCCTTTATTTACAAAAAATAAAGTGGTCTGGCAGAGTCAGAATGTAAGGAATGGGCAGGCACACTGCCTTGTTTGTTGTAATGGCTGACAGATTAAATTAAGGTTTAAAAAAATTTAAATTAGGTGGGGAGAGAGAGAACAAGTGTTTTCTATTGGCAGAGTTCATTCACAAGTCACTCATTTCTCTTGCTCTTCAGGGAGTGATATGAGACAATTAGCTAATTGGTTTGGGGAGGTGACCTGTCAGTGACTCGAGGAGGAAACGTCTACTGTGCTATCTGACATAAAGAATATATTTTCAGCCCGTTGTGACAGCTGCAAGCACCCCCCATTAAAATCAAGGATGTAATGGCTGTAATAACAGCAAGCTTGGAATCCATCACAGTGAGAGAAAAGTAATGAAAAACCTGATAACATGCACTAAATTGCAGCCAGAACTGATATGTTATGTTGTCAGGTTGAAATATTTCTAAATTATCTTATCATTAGCACTGTGTAAGCACCCAGAGCCTTTCTGAGGTTGAAATGTGTCCCAATTACCTTTGTAGTTCCTTTAGCTCTGCAGTTCATCTGCCTTCAGAGCCGGGTACCTGCATGTCTTTGTGATGGAGCCAATGATTGTGTGCGAAGCTGGGAGGACTTGAAATCTGGAATTTTAGCCCAAGCCTTTGGAAACAGTGTTGCTCAATTTGCTAAGAGATTGTGGCTTTCTCACATTTTTTCTATGAGTTCTCAGGACCTGTTCTCAGAGTTGAAGGAATAGCTTCTTGTGTTGGGAGGCATTCTGGGTAGCACCTGGGCTGAAATCTTTGAAATATCCCCTTCACCCTTCTGCCCTTGATTTTGTGTGTTTTGGCAAAAGCAGTAGGCTGGGGGGAAGCTGTGAGAAGGAAAAAGTTTGGCCAAGAAGGCAGCATTACCCTCATGCCCTCAGACCCATGTCTCCACACCTCTCCACCGATCTCACTGATGTTTGAGCAAAACTCAAAATACTGAAGTGAGCATGCTACAATGAGACAGCAGTCATGAGATAATAAGATGAAGAAAAGCAGGAAGTTTCCTTCAGCCCAAGTGATGTAATTTTTCCACAAACAAAACTTCATTCACGTGAATGTTTCAAAGAAAAAAAGAATAAGAAAAGCAGAAATGCCAATAGGGCAACGGCAGCTTTTAGCTGCCAGTGGTTGGAAGGAGTAGCAGGTCTCAAGGTGGTGCAAGGAGGTTTTCCTTAGGGAGGTGATTGGTCCTTTCTGAATATCAGATGCCTGAAAAAAGAAATAATAACAATAATTATTATTATCATTATCATCATCATTGTCAACATCATTGTAATTATTAAGGTTTTGGCAATTTTGGCTAGCAAAGCAAGTTTCCATCCCTTCCCACAGTCCAACCATTCACTCTTATTTCCTTGTGCTGTGCTCCATGCTCATATGAGACTGGTACAGCATTTGTGCAGCAGGAAATGGCTTTGCTTGTGTTGGTGGGTCTGAGTTTCCCTACTGACAATGACAAGGATCAGCCCTGGGGGCAGGTTCAGCAGAAAGAAGAGATAGAGTCAATAAGCACACCACATCTGGGAGGCTTCTGGCACAACTGCAGACATCCTCCCCAACCCTGCTCTGCAAATCCTATGGGAAAATATGCTGCTGGGTCTCCTGCATGAATGGGCAGGACTTGGTGGGGGAATCCAGAAGCACTGGGTCAGTCCAAGACCTGTTGATTTGATGACTTTAGGCCAACAGTGTTTATGCGATGAATTAGGAAGGATGATGTTTTCCATCTTGGTGGTGTGTCTGTGTTGATGTCAGACAGTTTCAGTGCAGCACAAACAGGAGATGGTTGCTATTTTAATCATTGCTACACAAGACTTTCTCGTAAAGGTCATAAAATCAAAATAAACCTTGATGGACTGACCCATCATTAGTGGTAAAACCAGCTATGCACCACTCAGGCATGTCCCACAGTAGGGCAACAAGATGTAGGCATGGTTTACTCACACAAAAAACCCTGACATTTTTCAAATCCATTTATTTTTATTTGTGTTGCAGAAAATTTCTACAATACCTAGTTTGCTAGGTATCAAACCCTGTTGAAGTGTATGGACAACTCATGTTTACCCCTCTGACTCCTGGGTGCTCATCCCTAAAGATTACGAGAGAGAAAGAGTGGCAGAGCTGCGCTGTGCTGGATCTCACAGGGACTGAATTCGTGTTGAGAGGGAAATGGAGGCAAATGAAATAATTACAATCACATCAAGCAATTAAAAGGGGGGGTTTATCAGCATCCAGAAGAGCTTATTGCTCAGCCACCACTTTATCTCTTCACGCAAGCAGTGTTGGAGGCTGTGATTTGAATACCAAAAGGGTGAAGCTCTGATTTAGCTTATGACCTCATGCAGCATTTGGGGTTGAAATTCCCAAATCGCTAAATTTTCTTAAGGGCTGATTTTCTTAAAAGTTTTGTCTTGGAACCCTGAAGCCAAGTACCCTGTTTGGTACGTGGGCCTAGAAGAGAGGCTTTTCTTGAGGAGCTGTGCATCAGGAATTATGCATTAACCCAAATGAAGGGCTGAGATGTCAATTGTATTAACAGACTGAGGTGGGAAATTCTGGATAAATCATTTTTTGGGGTCAGGAAAAATTTAAAGTATTTAAAAAAATTAAAACTTTGTTTTTCCTTATTCAGTAGGAAAGTTCAGTGGAAGTGGAGAATAAAAACTCCTTTCTGGCCAGACCCAGGCATCATCTCCCTGGATTCAGGGCATCCCACGTATGGAGAGCTCCCCATAGGGATCCCTCCAAATACTGATCACTGTGGTTAGTAGGGGTGTCTCTGCCTGATTTTGGAAAGGGTAGGATGGAGTTTTTACATTTGTCTTAGACTGTTTCCCTGGGGCTGGCTCTTGTCTGCTCCAAGAGAACTCACATTGGTCCAGGCTGTTTGCTGGGAGGTGTTTACTGAAATCTCTGCATCAAGAGGTTTCTATACATACCTCACTCTGAGCTCAATGCAAACATCCTGCCGGGAAGAGGAAACATTTCCTCTGCCCCAGGATAACCTGCCTTCCTATAGAAAGAGAATTGATGTTTCCGGATGGATCATATGGATGTGGAAGAGGAGCCTGCACGTGCTGCTGCTGTGCCCCAAGGGTCAGTTCCAGCACTGGCCAGAGTCAGTGGGATAGCTTCACATGTTGAATGGCGTTTGGAGGAGGACTTGCATGAGGATTCTCCCTGAAGTGTTTTCCAGGTGCTGGAAGTAGCTGGGGGCATTTGATTCCTCCCATGCAGCAGCTGTGAGGTCCGTGCTGGCATCCAAGGATTGGAGCTGGATTTAGAGGGAAAGCTGCTGAGTGTCATGCCCTAGAAACAAATACTAAAAAACAGGGAAAACAGAAAGAAAGAAGTGAGGCAGAGAGGAAGACTCCAGGAAATGAGGTGATTTTTTGTTGTTGTTTTGTGCTCTTTTTTTTTTTTTTTTCAAGTAAAACATCCAATAAAAGATTTCCTGCTGCATGAAATGGACAACACATGAGGGGAAGCTCTTCCTAAATATAACAAGAGCTGTCTGGCCTCACTAGACAGCTCCTCTGCAGGGACCCCTGGGTTTGATAGGAAGATGGATCAGCCGATTCCCAAGGGCACATCCACTGCAGCCCTCTCCTTCTCATGCAATGGCAGTGAATTGAAACAAAGCAGAACTGGCTCTTCCTCTCCCTCCTTTCCCCCCAGTACCAAAACTATCTGAAGTCTATCATGGAAGGCAATGGGAATGGAGGAAGGGAGGCATTGGCAAAAGGGAAGGGCTGGGGAAGACCCTGGGTCTCTCATACACGTCTGCCAAGAAGTGAGAAATAAAGAAGATGAGATGAGATATCTCACAGAGTCTGAGGGTGTTGTGTATCTGAGAGCAGGATGTGACTCTGCAAGCACCAATGCTGTGAAGCTGGGTCAGCTGTAGGGCAGCATCTCAGGGAAGGCAACCAGCAGGTGAAGGAGTGTCATAATTGGGATTTTTACAGTGTTGATGGTCTAACATGGGCAAGTAGGAATATGTGGCAGCACCTGGCTACCTGCTTGTCTTAACTGCTGCTGCCATTCATCAGTAGAAAGAGGAGCAAGGTGAGATCTGAGTGCAGAAGTCAAGAATTGAGTTTTTCTTCTTGTCTCTCCCTGCCATGCCTGGTGCTCATCCAAATGGGCACTTTTTATATCCAGCCTCTTCATGTCCTCAGAGAGCTGGCAAATACGAAACACAAAAGGCAAAATAACAGCAGGCGAAGAGCTGTGGATGATTCCCAGCTTCATCTGCTGCAGTAGGCATTTCTTGCAAAGGAAAGAAAAATAGTAATAATGGTAAAAATTTGCTGTTAAGTTTCTAAAATACTCATAATAAAGGAGGAAAACAAGAGGAGAAGAAAATTACTTACTTGTCCTTCCAACTGGGATTGCATGGCACCAGCACCAGAGAGGTCACCATATTTTAATATATGACTCACAGCTTTCCAGGGGCACAGCTCCATAGCTGCAGCTCAACCCCATCTCTGAAGACCGCAGGTTGAGTTTCCAGAATGTCACATTTTGTGACAACTCCTGGTTCATTCAGTACAGATCCAGCCTTTGGATTGCTCTGGCTCAACAGAGCAGCCAAAAGGCTCCCAGAGGAAGCCAATGCTTTTATGGAGCAGGAGATTATCCACTTTCTAATGACATTAAAATATAGACAGAAAGCTTTGGGAGCACTGATATCTGATCCGTTCCTTCGCATCGGCCACAGCTGCAGGTAGGGAGTTGCTAAGCCCTGCTGTGTACGAGTCCTGTGCTGCCTGGATTAGGGGGATGCTGCTCCCACAATCAAACAATTTCAAAGTTTTAGGGATTTCTACACCTTTCCCAGGACATGAGATAGCAGCTGCACTTTGGGGATAAAGAAGAGGCTGGAGGGCCTTTGGCCATGACCCAGGCTAGTAGATCCCAGGTGATCCTTGGGGAGACACGCTGAGCACTGAGTGTTCAGCATCCCCAAGCCAAAACCTCCCATATCTGAGCAGGTTTTCACATCTTCCCCTGGAAAACCAAAGGAATTTATCCAGCTGGCAGATGGGAGATTGCTGCTGTCAAGCCACAGCTTTCTTGTATTCAGCACTCACGGCTGAGCCAAGTTGCAGGGAAGTTGTGGCACCTGTAAGAATGCCAAGGGGGCTCAGCTTTCGATGGCTGTGGTAGTTATTGCAGATGTAAATCCAGAAGAGCTTAAAACCAGTGGAGGCTGTCTGTATGTTAACCTGAGTGTCTGAGGTGAGGATCCAGCCCTAAATCTGTATTTCTGCTGAAGTGATAGCTTGGGCCAGGCTGAAGCAGGTTTGGCTGTTGAAATCGCACCTTAATCCATATAAAAACCTACATCATCTTCCTGTTGTTTTCGATACCTTCATTAGGGCATTGCTATCCTGTTCCTCCTTCCCCATCCCAGGATCCAGAGCTCTCTGGGAGCAATCACTTTAAACTTCTTTAGTTAAATGATTCCTTTCTTGAAAAAGGCAAAAAAGAAACAAGAAAAACAATTTCCTTAGATTCCTTCAAATTGCATAAAACATTTGAACAAACGAGAGACTGGGACACGCAGTGAGTGTTTGCTGGACCTGGCCTGAGCTAAGCCCAGAAGAGTCTGATTCTGAAAAAAGCCCATCAGTTCTTGCTCGTGTGTGGTATCCTAGACATGTTTTTCACCCAACCTTGATCAGCAAAGCCACAAGCATTTTATTCATCCTGTGAGGCTGTGAATAGGAAACACAAACAGATCCTTCCTGGGGTGCAGTTCCTATGTGCTCTTCTTGTATAACCTTGGGCGGTTCTTGGATGCTCTGCATAGTGCCATGTGATGAAGAATGATTGTGATCATTGATATTTCCACCTTCTTGCCCAAATAACTCCAGGCCTCCCTGGAGGAGCGCCCCTGCTGCTCTAGGAACCTACGTGGGGAGCACACAGGGGTGCTGAGATATGTGGAGTGGGAAGGGACAATTTTGTGCAGTCAGGGTGATGCTGTGCGAGTTCATAGGAGGTGAACAGGGTAAGAAATGGGTTTGAAATGGGGTTTGTTGCACGTCACAAACATTGGCCATATGTCTTGCCTTGTAATCCCAAATGGGATTAATGTACTATACTAGAACCACTCTGCATTTCTGTGAGCATACAGAGGGCAAAATCTCTTCCACCACAATGTAAGAATTGTGTCCAGTGTAACAAACATGGATTTCTGGAGCCACTGGGCCAAGCACAAAGCGATCTTATGCCCCCAACACCCCAGAATATATCAGGTTTTACAGCCAATGCGAGCTGGGGGTTTCTCAGCCAGAGATGGGGTTCAGAGTTTGGTTCTGAAACAACAGCTCTGGATTGATGTCGTGATGTTCAGCTTTCACACCTCTGCTTGGAAATGCATTGGGAGTCCAAGGGGGTAGTTAAATCACGGAAACAATTTACTGTAGGTCTTTTCCACACAGCTCTGAGATGGCTGATGGTAAATACAAGAATATCAATATTGCAGAGAGGCCACAGGTTTGGAGGTCAGTGACACAGCAAGCGCGAGGCATTTTAATGCTGTGGGGGAGAGGAGGGAGGGATGAGGTGCCAAAGACATGCTATTTGCAGGTAGCAGCATGAGAACAAGTGAGTGTTGGAGCTTCATCAGCTCCTGAGGTGAATCATAGTGTCCAGAGGGTTTCAAAGCTCTGTGCCATCATGGAGGGGGTGGCATCTCTGCAGAGACTCCAGGAGCACAAGTGTCCCAGACTGCACAGCAGCACCCTGGTGAACCTGGTACTACGTCTCTGTTTTGGGAAAGCATCTCTGTGGCACCCTAAATTTGGTAAATTAAGGAAGAAGCAACTGTTGAGAGTTGAAAGTGTGGCTCTAGGCATCCAACAGGTCCATGCTGTCATAGCTCCTTTGGATGTGTCCCACTGTGGCCAGCAGGCAGCCTGCCCACGGCAGGGCAATGAGGTTCTTCCAGCAGCTCTCTCTTTAAGCAAGAGCTAAGAGCCAGGTCTGGGAGGATGCAGGTTGGTGGGGATGTCTGAACTCCCTCTGCTAAGGTGAAAAATGCTGGTTAAAATCTTCACAGAGCCCCGTGTGAGTAACAAAAAGCCTTGGAAAGGGTTTTAATCTCACCTGGAACATCCATGTTCATTCCTGATGAATTTAAGGGAGGGAGCAGTGGCTCCTTGGCTGCCATGAATGGATGTGCTTGGTTCTCTTCAGCCCCTTGCCACAAGCTGGGTTTTGTACTGGCTGTTTACCTCCACTGTTACCTATTCTTCACATCAGCACTGCTAGGGCTGCCATGGCCTGGGATAGTTCCACATTCTCTTTCCCTACTAAAGCAGGAGCTCAAGACTGGATGAGTAATACAGAAACTTGCCCCTTTGGGGCAATTTTAAAGATTCTCCCTCTTATAGTAAATCCCTGTGATTTCCAGATTTTTTTCCCCCTTACAGCTTTCTCTTGTCTTTCTGTAGCTGGGTAGAAGAGCTGAAATGGGGAATTGTCCCAGGTAGATGCAGCTTTACACAACTGTCTAACACACTGACATCCATCAGCCCATCAGAGACAGACACAGGAGTATGCCAGACAGACCTAAACAAGTGTGAGTCTTCTCCTGATGGAAGACAATATAGGATGAGGCAAGATAGCCCTCATTCCTGAGTATGAGCAGGAGAAACAGGTCTCTGGCTGGCCAGTGGGAGCCAAGCCCTGCTAAAACTGAGACTGGGCTTACTCACCTTTCACCCTTCTTGCCCCATCATCCTCTTGGCATGTCCAGACTGATAATAAATTCAGGAGTGTTAAGTGAAACAGCTGTGGATTAGCAAAGAAGTTGAATTCAGGTGATTTCCAGGGAAAGCACTGCCCGTGGACAAGTCTGGGTTTGCAAGCTCAGTGCTTGGAAGGATGGAGGCATTTGGTTTGCACCATCATCTCCAGACATCCCTTGGGAAGCCCAATATCCCACCCCGAAATCCTTTCCAAGCTGGGACATGAAAATAAGTGAAACCTGTTTAGTTCTTACAGGCAGGATTTAATCACCTTAAATTATTCTAAGTGGATGGGGAAGCATCCTGTGATCTCCAAGCCAAGCAGGTCACCTTTAATTTCCTTTTCCTTCCCTCAGTAATGCTGGTGGATGGGTGTTTGATTTATTAAGCGCTGAATAACAGGGTTTTCATGTGTATTGCTGTCAGAGAGATAAATAGGCCCCTTTGAAGGCAGGTTTCAGGTAGGTGGCCGTGGCTTTTTGAATATATCTATCCATAAAGCAATGCAGCCCACCCCCTCTTTGGACAACCGCGATCTTTCAGACTGTACACAGCTCTCTCCCCCATCCGCCCTGGGCCCTGTAACGTGCTCGGAGTGATGATCCCCACTGTGCCCTGCTGGGAGGATGATTAATGCCTGCAAAGTGCTTTGAGAACATCAGATTAGTAGGACAGAGCCTCATTATTATATTAGCAATCACCGGATCCTTGGCCTTTTTCACTCTCAGCGCACTTAGAGCCGCATCTAAAAGCCAAATGCTGTTTACTAGCAAACCTCTCTGCGTTTGGAGACTTTGGGGAGGGCTTTCGGTGCTGTTCACAGGTTTATTTTTAATGATGCACCTGTGGTCCAGACTCCTCCAGGGTCCCCACAAACCACTACCCTGCTTTTCAGGCGAACACTGTGCAGATTAAAAATAAAGACCACTGGGTACTCGCTGTTATAACTATAGAAACCAAATATTTGCTTCAACTATAAAAGGCAGGAGTGTTTATGAGTACGAGGCAAAAAGGCATTTCCAGCCGAACTGGAATGTATTTTAGTTCTGCAGACTATTTATAGATAGGCAGCCACTCTAAATTTGAATCTTCCCTTCCGTAAGCAATTTTTTTGTGCCTACTGGGATGTATCCTCGTCTGGGATTTAGCAACGTCACTCCAGGGTGTCCAAACAGTTTGGAGTCACCTTATGAGACATGAGACATGGTGACTTGTTTTGGGGGGTATCTCTGGCAGTTCTGCGAAGCCACAGAAGGTAGGTTGAATGGTGAATAAGTATTTCCTTTGACTGTAAACTAAATATTTTGATTTGGAGTGATTGTTTTAACTCTTCCAGTTTGAAAGTAAGTGTGACTTTGAACTGAAAAATCCAAACACAGTTATGAAACTCTAAAATTAATTGTTTCAGGAGCTTGGAAGGGAAATTAAAGGATGTTTTTGTCCAACCAAACCGAAAAAAAAAAAGTCACAGAATTATTATGAATTAGCAAAACATTTCTTGCCATGTCTGTCCTAACATTTCAGCTAAAAATCGTGCCTCATCCCTGTGCTTTAGGTTTGAGACTGGTAGAGATAGAAGAGAAAAACAGGGTGTAGGTGGAGAATTGTGCTCCTTGAAGAACCTGAAGGCCTGCTGGTAGCACGGCTGTGTGGTGCTGGATACCACTTACCCTTGCCTTGGTGAGCGCCAGCATCCAAGAATCTTCTCCTTGTTGGCATCTGCAGGTATAAAACCCGATGTAAGGGTTGTGTGTGCTTCTCTGAGCCCCATCGTGACACAACAGGTGCTAGAGAGACCTGGAGCGCAGCTATAAGGGTGAGGGAGCTTCAGCAAATCTACATGGAGAGACCCAAACCCCAGTTAGCAATGGTGGTGAGTGCCTACATTCCTGCTCAACCTACTCTGTAAAACTCCCTCAGTGATTTCTCTCTTGTCCTTGGTGTTTACACCCTTCAAATATTTGCAGACAGTTGAGTTGCCAAGCCCCTGCTAAGCTGCCGTTAAGCCAAGCTAAACACATGAGCTCAGAAAGTCAGTCTCTCTGGCTCCATGATAATAGTTTGCTTTTTCTTCTCTGAATTTCCTGCAGTTTATTGATATTTTCCTGGGGTCCTGGCACCTGAACCTGATGGTGATACAGGAGGTGCCATCCTAGAAGAAAACCAAATGATGAATAGGGAATCTAGGTGCCTGTGGCATATGAAGCCAGGAGGAATGCTGGGTTTCATAGGGTCTAGGTGCTTCCCGGTCTTGTTTGACTAAGTGCAGACAGGAGGTGGCCCCAAGGCCCCTTGGCTGAACCCAGGGACCAGCTAATCGAGGCCAGCTGTTAACCCAGCTCCACCCTGTTCACTACTAATACAGGACCAATCTTTGTGGAGGTCAGTGGGTGCCTGTCTCGTGCTTCTTCCTTGGGCTCACCCCTCCTGTCTTCTCATCTGAAACTGAGCTTTGCCAGACTCAAACCTCTCTGAAGACCTGCAACATCAAGGGGGTCTTGAGAGCTTCTCTCCCAACTCACCTGTGTGTGTGGGGGGCTGCTTTCTCCTGTAAAAAAAACACCCTACCTACTAAGCCTTATCTCCAGACATAATCAGTCAACTTTTGAAACACAGACTGGTCTTGCTGGAGACCTTCTGAGTCTGCATTCTTCCATGCTCCTGCTGTTATAATCTCTGGCTTTATTTTGCTGGCTGTAGCAAGGAGACATCCTTGGGTTGGTGTTGGACTGTCTTCTGCATCCTGGAATGCTAAGAGTGGTTATCAAGAGTGCCTGGGCTACACATGGAGCCCACCCTTGCTGTGAAGAGCAGCTGGTGTCCAGTGTTTGCTCAGGGTGGAGAACCCAGCAGGGTCGTCATTGCTCATCCTTGCTGGTGGGAGGGTGAGGAGGCCGCGTGTAGACAGGTCAGGGATGCATCATGGGCTTCACTCCTATTTACACAGCTGCAGAAACCACTTGAGCTCACAAAGGGCACAGAGTCAACACAAACCATGTGCAGCAGGGCTGCTGCAGCTTTGTGGGGCAGCATCAGGCTGGACTGGGATGCATGGGGCATTCAGGAAGTTCACAACAAATGCAAAGCACGGGATCCCCTGCACATCAGGAGGTGATGTAATAAGGAGTGCCTTCCCTCTGACTCTTGCAGAGTACAGGGAATATCCTTGGAAAAACATATCCTTGGAAACACTCATCCAGGGAATCTGAGGTATCAGATACCAATGTAGACTCCTCATCTTTCTTTCCCAAACCAAACAGCCTATGCAATTTGGGACAGAAAAGCCATGTACTCCATGCATTCTCCAGCACAGCCAGAGAAGTCCCATATTTTATTAATGTTGCTTTCTAAAGATGAAATGCCTCCGAAGGAGTTTGTAAATGGGAGCCTGTGCAGGAGCACGGTGACTCTTTTATCACCTGTAAGTATAATTCCTGATCTCTGAGCCAGAGATAACTACACTGAAATACGGAGAGTTATGCTGGTGGGAGAGACACACCAGTGTGTCAGATGAGCAGGAAAATTTGAATTGAGCAATGCTGGCATGGAGGTTCAGCACCCTAAAACAGAGGTGAAAACATCTTTCAACTTCTCTGCACAAACCTGAGTCGCCAGATCACCAGGCTCAGCCTGCCCTGCCAAAGAATTTGGGGACAAGGGCTCACAGTGAGAGCTGGACCTGCTTTTCCCTGGCAGTCCATGCAAGACAGTCCTTATAGCTTCTGAGCAAATCATTCAGAGAAACTCCGTGATCCCTTTGGAAAGTATCTGTGGTACTCCACGACCCCAGATTGCTTGAGGGACACCTCTGAAGGCCACACTTGGCTCAGCATGTCAGGTCGTTCATGAAGGTTGGCCACAAAGAACATTTTCTTCTGGCCTGCCTGGTCCAGACACGGTGTTCCTGTTCCAGGATGGATCCCAGATGTGTGTTAGCATTACAAATACATCTCAAATCCCAGCTGCCAAGTCCTCCACCCCCATCCCAGTCCATCGTCTAGAGAGATGATTAACACATCCTGCAATAAAACTAATCAGTTACTGCTCTTTCCACCCCTCTTTGCTGCAGGTTCAGGTTCCCATGCGTTGTTTTCTACCTCTCAGTTTGCAGAACTGGTGGAGGGAGAAAAATTGCTCCTCAGCCATCATATAACTGCACTTTCCACCCCCAAAGTATTTTTGCAGATGGCAGTTTAGTCATTTTTTTGTAACATCCTTCTGACTTTGAGTCTTTATTTGATGCTTGGAAAAAAAGGTGGCACAACAGAGTAAAACCCCTTTCTCCAGGGGTTTTTGACAGATTAATGGCAGCTGCAGAGCCGGATCTTACAAACTCGTACCTCTCAATCTTGCATTCAGCCTTCTGCTGCAATTTATTCTGTTCACTTGCATTCTGTGTATTTCAGCTCGCCTAAAACCCAGGATATGTGAGCTTTATGAAACTAAGAATAAGCAGGGGTTAATGTGTTGCATGTCTATCTCCAAGGCCCTTCCTCCAGGTCATTTCATTAGGAGTGAAGTTTTGGATACTCTTTAGGTGTTCTCATGAACCTTTCTTTGCTTACTCCCTTAGTATCAAAGTTATTTGGCAGTCCCTTTGCTTGAGATAAAGAGCATCAGATGAGAGTGAGCCACAAAAAAGCATTTGAGCTGTAATACAGTCCCTAGCAGGAACCTGGTGTGATAGTCAGGGCTATGAGCAGGGCACAGGATGGAGCTCCCAACCCCTGCCAGGTTTGAAGGCATCTTGTGGTGTCTTTTTGTCATCACTGCACTTTTCAGGTGCTTTCTGGGTGATGAAAGCAAATGGAGCTTTTGTGTCCTCTCTAAAACCTGAGAGTCCTGTAGAGTCTGAGCACTTTGCCTTTCTGGGAGGAGAGCAGCTTTATCTTTATGACACTAATGGAAAAACAAGGCCTAATGACAGCTAATCCTGCTCGTTTCACTTACAGGGCTTTTGATGCTGAGTGGTGTTTGTGCTGTCAGTTTGGCTTTTGCTCAGCAGTGCCCTGCTCCTCCGCATTCCATACGAGTTAGCTTGAATCAGGGATTCCTGTGGAGCCAATCTAGTGGTTCTCTTGCTAGAGAAACGCAGAGGCAGGTCAGAGGAGAGTCTGAATGTAGGTCTGGATGCCTTTGACTGGAGGGTGGCCTGGATGCACCTTTGCTGCCTCATGAGCAAATCCCACCACATGTGAACGGGTTCATCCACCACCCTTCATCTCGTTTTCCATTTAGGTTGTTAGAGGAGGCAACATGGGGAGAAATCAAGGTTTCTTTCCCAAACCCACAGGTTCAGTGAGGGACAAGCACTGCCTAGGAAGTGGGACCAGGAAGTCTTGTTTCTCTGGCTATGTCCACTTGGCATAGCGGCTGAATGTTTCCTTTGTGGTTTGGTCTGTGAAGGCTTGTGTCTAGCCCTTTGCTCTCGTGCCAGGGAGTCCCAGCACTTCCATCCTGGAGCTGTCTCACTGAGACAAAGGACATCAGTCTGTGCACAATTTCCCCAGCTCTCCCTTTCTCCCTTCTGACGGTTTTCTGTTGGAGTGGAGCATGTTTAAGTGGGTCAACAAAGAGGTCATTTTTCCCAGTACAAAGTATCCTAATAAATTAACCAGTGAGAATTTTAATAATGCATGAAAGGAGAGAGGTTTGCTGCTTTTGGAAAGGCTTTTCAGCTATTGACAAGGTCAACAGCTGGGTCAACAGTGGCCATGGGGATTCATTCCAGTGGAGGGAGAGGAGGTGGGCATCATCCTCCACCGATGACCATATCCGTGCTGTCGTGCTGTCGGGACAAAACAGAGCTGCCCCTGTTTCAGCCCACTGATACAAGTGTTGTTATCGGGTGCTGAACACACATTAACAGGCAGATGGAGGAGCTGCTATGGAGTGCTGGTAATGTGGAATTAGTGCCCACCCTGCTGTCTGCTCCTTTGAAGCCTGAGGCACATGGGCTTCAAGCTGGGCTTCCAGCTGGGTTTTCAAAATGGAGTTGTGTGATCAGTCAGGGGAAACTGTAGACTACCTCGACTGTGGCTGGCTGCAGCCACTTTTAATGGAATAATTTAAATTTAAAGAGAAAAGGCTAATCCACAGAAGCCACACAAAACATTCCTGTTGACCTGGTAGATCCTTGTCCGTTGTGACGTGTTTTTCAGCACCTCAGCTGATTTACTTCCCTTTGGCTTCCTTGATTTTGAAGAAGTCATTAAATAAGGCAATCTGTCACCGTGATCCCAGGTTATTTTTCTGCCCTGTCCAGCCACATGTGTGGCCATTCTTCAAGTCAGAGTCAGAATATTTAATGTTCTCATTGTTCTGTTGGTCGGGTGGGAAACAGGAATGACCAGAAACCTTGTGGCATCCCAAATATACAATTGCAAGGGCTTCTATAGGCTCTAATTTTTAGAAGACTGTAGTAATATGACCATTCGTTAGGAGTAGGTTGTCTTTGAATGGGCAAACTTCTCATCCATTTGATCTTCTCATCCATGTTGACTAAACTGTAGTACTGTTTATCAAATGACCTATTATGCACTTGAGTTACCAGAGCCAAATAGAGTATTTGAGCTCAGGAATATCTTCCCTGGGCTTTATTTGCTGGCAAAAGGCAAAGGCTGGGGCAGGCACATGGTTAATCAAGTGCCTCACACTGTGTTGACTGCTGTTCCTGAAAGCCATGATACACTCTGGCAGTGCCCAGTCATCTGCTCTCACAGCACCCATTAAACCCTGGTTGTCTGCCTTTGAGGTGCCACCTCTGCCTCTGGGGGAAGGTCTTTTCTCCTGCAGGAAGCAAAGGGCTTTCCTTGCTCTCTTCCAGATTCTTTGTGGATGGTCTCTGGAGACTGCATCTCCTAAAGCCTTCTGCTGCAACCAAAACTTTCAATGGCCATCTTCCCTTGATTTTTGTAAGGGTTCCCATCACTGAAGGGCCATGGAGAGGTTTGAAAATTTGGTATTTGAGGAAAAGATAAGCAGAGCAATATGAAAAGCACGTGGAGGTCCAGGAAGCAGTGGTCTTCTCACCTTTCCACCAAAGCATGGAAAAAGAAGACAACAGCTTTCCAGGTATGGGGAGAAACAGATTAGGTTAATCCTGATTAAGAGAGTTACTTCCAATCCAGAAGGCAGAAGAAATGTTTAGAAGAGACTCCTTAGGCAGCAATAGGTCAATGCCCAGCATCAATCCTGGGCCAAATGGTGGAGCCCACAGGTCTGCTGATGTCAGGCAAGCTGTTGGGTCATGAGGGCATACTACATACAGCCCAAGCACCTGGCAAGTGAACTAGAACGTGGCAGATCCTAGGAAGATGTCACCCACAAATGGGGATCTTCTTCATGCCATTTTTCAAGGATTAATACTAAGTCTCAGCATTTCCCTAAGTGAAGCAGATCTAATGGCTCCTGTGGGGAGAAGCTGCCAGTGGCACAAAGGGTAATGAAACGGTAAATGTTGAAGACAAATTCATCAGACAGGGCAGTCTGGATCACTTGGCAAGCAGACCACATTTGAGAAAAATATGTTAGAAGACAGCCCAATGCAAAATTGAACATCAAAGGAGAAAGAAATAAGATTGTTCCTACAGAAAGGGGCAGTGAATCACCAAATGCAGGATTCTCTGGGTTTGGTAGAAAGAAACTGCATGAGCAGCTCCTGATGTGAGTTGAGGCTGCGGCAGAAACAGCTACAGTGACCTTTGATTTCTAAATGAAGGGGTAGGAGGTGCATTTATTTTTTCCTTATGTGCAACAACACCAAAATGTGTTAGAGTAGCTGGCTGCTAATGTTGATGCCGAAGAGCAAGAAAGGAAACGTGACAGTATTGCAGAAATGGTGTTTAGCACAGAAATTCTTAGACTGGCAGCTGGTTAGTTTCCTGGAAGAGATGAGGGGTTGGAATAGCCAGGTGACTGTGATATTTTCTCTCTGTGAACATGCTAAGGGAGTTCCAGTCTAGTGGAAAAGGGCACCATGAGAGCCCTTTGCAAGATGTCAAACCCACAAAGTGACAGATTGGAAGCAACCCCCTGCTTGTTTTTTTCTTTCTGGAGGTGGTGGCTAAATATGAGGACAAATGAACGGTTAATAGGGTCCATATGGACATAAATGTGCATTTAATTAAAAGCCTGTGATATAAAAGAAACCAGTTTACAATCAGAATAGTTCGGGTTGGAAGGGACCTGAGGAGTCCTGAACTGCCTGAATCTGTGATTCTCACAGGTATGGGGGAATTCGCAGAAAATTTCCTTTTGTAGGCACAGGGTTGTGGAACTGGAAGTGTTGTGAGGACTCAACACATACCCCAACCAAGTGTTGTCACTGACAGATGTTTTGACTATTGGGCACATCTGGAAAGATGTACCTCACTGTAGCAGGCTTGAAACCAGCAATCTGCATATTTTAGCTGCCCACCCTCAACCAGCTGTGCAACAGGTAAGATCTGGACCCTTGCATGGTGCAAATTTAGGGTTGTCCCCATGTGTACCCTGAATTATCCCCCAATAACGTTATCCCTCCAAGCTGTTAGCCCGGCTGCCTGAGCACGGTGCCTGTCAGAGAGCAGTGGGCAGGGCTCTGAGCTGGCAGGGCTGAGGGAGAGCCTCAGGGAGTGTCTGTGTGTGCATGTGCTTTCTGTGAGTGTCTCCTGGAAACCAGTAAACCCCCCAGCAGGTCTCAGAGGGGCTTGACAGAAGGATGAGATAATTAAGTCTCCCTGAGCTTCATCCAAAAGGGTGAGCTGGAGGAGGAGAGAATCGTTTTTAACTAAGGCAAGGCTTTCACATGAGCTTACATGTTATGAAGCACCCGGGAATCCACTCGTTCACGTGCCCCTCCAAGCTGCAGGAATGAACCTGAAGCCCTAAAATCAACTGAACCATGAGAATCCAGCTGACGGGTCAGTGCAATTGGTGCTGATCTCCACAGAGCTTGTCTTTCTCATAGCACCTTTGGCTCCATCTCTCATTTTTGCCCACATTTAATGTGTTTGGCTTCACAGCCTCCTGCCTCTCTGTCTTGCCAAAAGGGAAACATCCACGTGTCCCAGAGCAAAGCAAGGGCATCATGTGAAGCCACGAAGGTTGAGCTTTGCTGTGAGGGATGGTGTGAATATTGCTGCTTCCCTTGCCCCTTCCAAGGCTGGCACATTTGAACATCCATAGTGGGTTACTCCCAAGTCCTTTTAATGTGGAATGTTGCACAGTGGTCAGTGAGCCAGCATCTACACTGGCAAGACTCCCTCCTCTTCCTCCTGATAGTATTTTCCCTGTTGTTAACAGTTTTCATTGCAGACATCCGTCATCATACACGGTGGCACTCAGTGACCTTGGGGGGATTTTGTTTCTGTGACCTTGTTCAGTCTCCAGTTGGGGCCAGCTAAACTTGAATTCTCCTGAGCATCCTTCAGCAAGGTCATTGCTGTGCTGCCCAAAGGGAAGTCTCCTTTTGTGTGCCCCAAGCCTGGCTCCTGTTACTCTCCTGTGATATCCTGTCATTCTTGTCTTAGGCAAGAGTGAGTAGGTCATTTCCATCACCTTCTCCCTGCCACTGATGGTTTCCTCAGCATCTCTCCTATTCTGACCCTTTTCCAGACCTGTCTCACGAGATCCTTGCAGAGAAGCCATTACAGCCCTTTGATCTTCCGTGTTGCCCCCTTTGTACCAGCAACTGTGATGTTGGCTCAGCTACCATGAGGAGGGTTGCAAAGGGTTGTCTGGCAGACTGTGAGTTCAGCATGAGCCAAATCAGGCTAATTTCTCCTGTTGCAGAGGTTAGTTGAGCTGGAAGTGGTTGCAGACGATGAGACAGCTCATTAAAGTGGCTGAAAATTAACAAGCTTCAGAGCTTTCTAAAATTAGAAATCATCCCTGGAAAGGCAAGCCTATCCCAAATATCCTGCTACGAGCCAGACTCCTTTAAATGACAGGAAAAACATCCTCACACTTTACTATCAGCTTCACCCCCATGATATCTCCAGCTCCTCCTATCCAACCAAATTGGGTGGTGGTTTTTGCTGTGCATAGAGCCTGTTGAGCTCTGAGGAGTCTCACTATCACCTTGTAAGGCACTTTTTCTGCAGCCTTAAGCAAAGGAAGTGGCATGCCAAGGGAAGGGGAAAGCATCCCAACACACCTCTCATTCCTGATATCCAATTCTAAGTCCATCTGTATTTCCATCCGCTTTCACCTGAGAGATTGAGGGCAGAGCAGTTTAAGTTCAGTATTCACTGCTAGAGCTGACATAAGTGGATATCTCCAATTGATTAAAACTAAATTTCAAATTGGGTTTTTTGGATTCTTCTCTTTGTTCAAAAGCGCTGCTTTAATTCAGCCTTGCTTTGAAACACTGTGTTTAGAGCTTGGAAAGTGTTCACTGATTGGGAATAGATCCTGATTCCCTCTGGGTCTCATGGATACTCATAGATGTGGGAAAAAAAGAACCCCAAAATGCGGTGCCCTGCCTGGAAATTTCCTCTCAGCCAAGCCCAAGCCTGGTGAAAGTAAACCTCTCTTGAGCATCTTCTTGGGTGTCAGAGAGGGCTGGCAAGAGGTGACACAGGGTAGGAGAGAGCCACAACCTCCATGAGAAGGCAGAGGGGGCATGTGCAGTGCTGTTGTGTCTCATGACCCCCATCACTGGGCACTCATGGGGTGACTCATCTGTGTAATGAGCTTTTCGTGAGCAGAGGCTGGGGGGTACATTTGCTAAAGAAGCCTGGGACAGGAACTGTGGCTCCTGCCAGCACAGAATGTGTGCTTTTGGAGCAGATCCCTGTTCATAGAATCATAGAATGGTTTGGGTTGGAAGGGACCTTAAAGACCATCTAGTTCCAATCCCTCTGCCACAGGCAGGGGCATCTTCACTAGACCAGGTTGCTCTAAACCTCATACAAACTGACCTGGAATGTTTCCAGGGATGGGGCATGCACGGCTTCTCTGGGCAATTAGGGTAGGAATTCAAGGTAGCCCAAAGCTAGGGCTGAGGGAAAGGAAATTGCTGACAGTGCGTGGAATTTATTTTGCTCTTGCAGAGGCCAGAAAGCTAGAAAAACTCAGTTATCAAAATGCTTTGCTCCAAGTCATTTATTCATGCTGCGTTCCCATGTCCAGCCCTGCTTGTGTAATGGTCGGGAAAGCTCTTATCAGAGACTGATACCAGAGTCTCAGGAGGGAAGAAAAATCTCTGAGCAGTTTGCTTTTGCTTCCAGAAACCCAAAGTTGAAAAAAGCAAACTAAACTCTGCTCTTTCTCTTAGTGTGCTCACATGGCACGGGCTGACTTACTCTGGTGGGCTGGTCAGCTCTTAAGCGTGGGGTTGAGTGTCACCAGTGGTGGCAGCTGGGTTTTGCAAACAGGCTTGGAGAGCAGCAGCCTTGATGTGCATCGTGTAAAATATGTATGGCTGTAGTATCATAGTATGTGTGACAAGCAAGCTGTCACATCCTGTGTGATCCTGTGCTGCTGGGACATCCTGTTTGGTTGTTGCAGCCCCATGTCCTGTCAGCCTTTGAAGAGACCACAAAGTACAAGCCTGAGTATCCTGTAGATCTCCAGGGAGCCACTGGCTCCGTGTATCCCACACCCTCCCACCTGCCTGCACCTTCTCTGGGTGCTGCTCCAGTGCCCCACAAAAGATGTACCACAGCAGGGCAGTGGGAGAGATTTCAGCTAGGAATAACAGAGTGGAATGCAGAACAGGGCTGAATAGCAGGAAATAATTCCAGATAACAAAATCCATGCACAGCGGCAGGAATGCACCGGAGGCTCTGCACATGGACCATTCGCAGCCAGCCTTGAGGCATGGGCTGAGCACCAGGTTCTTCCTGTGAGCCCCTTGCTTTTCTAGCACCTTCCCACTTGCAAAGGCAGCATCCAGCTTTCAGCGGAAGGAATTACCCAGAAAAAGTGGCTTTGGTCAATCAGAGTTGAAAAATGCCAGTGCTACCCATTCCCATGCTGATGCTGTGGGTGGATGTGCAATGGGTGGCTGCACTGGTCCCACATAAGGACTCGAGTCTGAGTAGTCTCATCAGGTCTCCGTGTGACAAGTTCAATGCTCTTCACCGGGAGTGGACCTGATTATGGAAGAGTAATTTAGATTTGAAGATAATTGAGGTCAGAAGAGATCTTTGGAGGTCTCTGAATCATCTCCCACTCAAGGTGGGTCTAGCTTGAAGTTAGGGCCAAGTCTGGAGGTAAATCTTGTTATTCCTGGTCTTGTTCAGGCAGGTTCTGAATATCTCCAAAGGTGGACATCACCCAGTCTGGGGCTTTTGTTGTTCTGCCCCTCATTGTAAAGCCTTTTCCTTACACCTAATGAGACTTTTTCATTGTATCTCATGCTATCCCCATGCTTCTCCCAGTAGATTTGAGTGCATCCTTTCTACACCCTCCACACAGGAGCACTCCTGGACCTCCCAGGGTTCCCTGTGGCCTTTATTGTCAGATGGTCACAGCTTGTCTGGTGGTGTAAGTACAGCCTCACTATTAGGTATTTTGTTTTTCCATCCAATCCTTAATCAGGCGCTCCAGCATCCCATCAGAAATGCTGTCAGTGCCCTCACATCCCAGAGAGAAATCTTTATTTTCCTAAGATTGACCATGCAGGACAAAGCTACTGAAATCTTTCCAAGCGGAGAACTCCCACAAAATAAATACGAAGGGAAATGTTTTCCACATTGTGTCACTGCTGCGTAGCTCATCCCATTCACAGAGGGTGGAGGTGGGGAGGGGGTCCTCCAGCTCACACCAGTATACCTGTAGTTCCGAGCCATCCCATGCCTTTCCTTCCCTGGCAGCAAACATCTCCGATGGCAGGAGCTGTTTTATGAAGCTTATGGTTTTTTAAAAGGATCTTAAAAATAAATAGGCTTTAGCCTGTGTTTGTGCCCTTACCTCTTTGAAACCCCCTCTCACCCAGCTGTGAGTGATGCTCAGTGCAGGACGTCTCCTGCTGGCTCTGCTGCCCTTGGGTGGATGTCACATGGAGTGATTCCGCATGTGCTCTGAAGCCTAATTACACCTCCAGGAGTGGGAAAAAAGAATCCCGGGAGGGAAGGTCAGTTTGACAGCCTGAGATATGCACTGGGTTGGGTTGGGGTTTTTTTGGGTTTTGTTGTTGGTTTTTTGTTGGTTTTTTTTTTTGCATCACCTCCCCTCTATTCCTCAGCAAGGAGTCTCTTTGTACCCCAGCAAGGTTCCCTGTGCCCCGCCGGGTGCTGCAGCTGCAGCGTGGTGTTATTAGCGCTGCCAATCACGGCTCCCCCAAAGCGGTGCTGGTAATGAACCCACCGTGAACTCAGCCGCGGCTGGAGCGGGATTAGCGGGAGCAGCCTCCATCCCTTTGAAGGGTGCAGGGAGCGGGGCTGGGACCTGCCTGTTCCCAGCATCATGTGGAAAGGTGCTGTAAGCAGGCAGTGGGCAAGGAGAACCACGGGGGTATCTGGAAGGGCAGGAGTGGGGCTCAGGAGCTCCTGTTTGCTCTGGGAACTGGGGACACTGGGACTGTGTGAGGGCAATCAGCCAGCACAAACATTACCTGTGCAGACAGAGGGGGCTTTCTTGCTGCTTGCAAATCTACTTCCAAGCCACATTTCCTTTGAGTTAGCACTGACACAGGGAGGGGAGAGGTGTTCTTGCATGAATAATAAAACCAGCATCCTCCTGTCCATCAGACGAGATAAAAAGCCCCCAGGGACACAGAGGAAGACAACATTATTATACAGGTCACCAGTAGGTTATTCTACAATCCTCCTGTATGGGGCTTGACTCACTGATGCTGGTAGTACCAGCCACAATAGGGGACCGTGTTCCTGCTGCAGGGATGTGGGGAGGGGCAGGGCAGGATCCCCCCCAGTGCTGGGTTACACTCTCCAACAGCTGTAAATGTTGCAGGTGGCAAAAACAGTAGCAGCACTGAATAAGGACCCAAGCCACCCGAAACATGCTCTCAGCATACCCCCATCATCTCTGTCCCCCTTTCCCAGGGGTGATCTTGCCAGGATGGCTAAAGTGCTGACAACCTGGAGGGGACATCAAGGTGGCACTGTGACTGGGAGGAACAGTCAGACCTTTCCAGGTGTTGTGGTCTTTTTCATGTGCTCCTGAAGTGTGAACTCCTCTCTGCCGCACCAGATGTGCCAGGAGCCAGAGGGAGAACATGCTCGATGGGGTGCAAGACTAATCTGCATTGCAGAGTGAAAACTGTGTGGCTGGGACAGACTCACGGCTTTCTGTGGATATGGTGGCACCCCCATTGGCAGTCGGTGGCCGCAGGGGCAATGACAGGAGCCATCCTGCACCCAGGGCCTTTCTGGTTCTCGGCAAATCTGAGACACAAGCGCCTGCTCGCCCTGCTGTGGGGTTTCCTGCTTGAATCACCCAGTCCTCAGCTTCATCTTGGTGTGAGAAATTTGCCTGATGTCAGGGCTAGGTCGCTCATCCTGCCTGCCAGCTTGGATTAGATCCTGTGATTTGTGTCAAATCAGATTTTGGAAGGTTTATTTCACGCTGCTGGTGTGCAGTGCTGGTGGGTATGAGGTTGGTGTGAGGGGGAGAAGGAACAGGACAGAGAGATTTCCTGGGAAATATACAGGTACTATTATCTTCTCTTCTCCCCATATGTTCTGTAAGGGTGTGATGGTAAAAATATTAGTATTTCAGATTAGAGAGATGTGGCTCAGAAGTTGATCCAATTTGAAAGAACATCCCTTTCAACTCAAACAGTCTCTGACTGTTTAAAACTTCTCACTTCTGAGCTAAGATAATACTGGATGGGCCACTCGGACAGGCTTCACCAAGAGCCATTTCTCCATGTTGTCACTATTTGATTCCTTCTCACAATTGTGGCACTTGACAAGTTCCCCAGGGATGGATACCTGGCTTTACTGATATTTAAATTATTATTTTCCTCACCTCTTTTCTTTTTCTCTGTAACAGTGTATGTGCTGGGTCTTTGTGTTCACTGTGCAGATAGCAGGGGAGCAGAGAGGAAGACACTGTCTGAATGTCCCTCACTATAACCATAGTTATTAAAGCCTCTCTCTGGGCTGTCAGTCAAAGCATTTGGATTATTAGACACTTGGAGGCCCCAGATTCTCTGAGCTCTCTGCCCTGATGCTACCAGCTCTGTCACAGCATTGCACTATCAGGACAGCCACAGGGGACATGAGGGACCTCACGCCTGGAGAGGTGGGGTGGTATCTCCTACCACCCATCGGAGATTTCTTGAGCAACTGCTCTCAGTTGCTCAAGAGCAGCCACGTTTGGTTTGGCTCTTCTGGTTCCTCACCCAGCAGATGGACCAGGGAGGATTCCAACCACTGCCTGAGCCCACCAAACATCCTTGCTAACTACGCTCAGCCAGTGCACCCAGCAGCACTGCCTCCCTTCTGCCAACCCAGCTCTCCATAAAACAACCAGCTCCAGGTAGCGTCCAGCTGGTAAGAGCTCCATTTTGTAAACTTTAATTTTGCCACGGCACTACTGAGGTGGAAAAAAATTGAGCAGCAACCGCACAGTTCTCAGCACCCAGGGAGGATTCACATTGCAATAGGAGCATGATGGGCACTTTTTTAACAAACAGGTCTTTAAAAGAAGTCTTTGCCAAGTGTCAAAATATTTCTCAGTGATATTAAGGGCCTTTGGCAGCCGTAATTTAACCGTGAAGGAACCTGATGCCGGCAAAGGACCGCACAGCTGGAAATTTGTGCTGCAAAGCACCATTTTATGGCTGTTAAGCTTTGGCCTCTCAATGTTGTAAAGCTGTTAAACAAACACAGCCCTTGGCTCACGACACGTGTCAGGGAGGCACAGTGTTTTGGCAGGAGCAGACTGATGGCAACAGGGGCTTCAAAAGAGCTGTGAAGAGGTAGAAATAAGCAGAGAAGGAAAATTCAGGTGGAGGATGACAGGCCTGTTGGCCATCACAGCCTCATGCTGAGAGAAGGTGGTCTTGGAAAGAGTGTGTAGGCACACATGGAGTTGCATCCTCCCCTGGTTTGGCATCAGATAAGATTGTCACACACATATGGATCCCATACATCTTACCACTGTCATATCTGCTGGTCAGTAGACCCTTAAATCACTCTCTTGAAGGAAGGTAATATCCTAGGGAAGCCTAAGTGCAGAAGATTTGGATGGTATTGGTAGCTTTGAATGGGGAAATAGGTGTCCCAGAAGGATGAGCCACATGCTGCAAACTACACATCCTTTGCTGCATATGGTGACATGTTGAAGCAAGCTGCATTAGTGCCAAAAGATGCCCCAAGAGCAGCCACAGCCTGGAAAACACAAGCTGAGCCCTGGTCCCAATAAAGGCATAGCAAATACACAGGGAAGGAATGAAATACACTTTGCTGAGCCCAGCACTCAAAAATCCAGAGAAAATGTCCACAAAAATAAGGAGGTTCCTGTCTATTTCTTTACTGTTTACTTCCATTCTCTTCTAGTAATCATTGTTTATTCCTTTGGCTTGGAAGCTGATCTTAGGAGGCAGGAACAGCTGGTCCTGCTGCGGGGAAGAGTGATGGGAGATGCCTCCAGCTGTGCTGCCTGCAGCCACCTGTCCAGGACAGGCACTCCTTAGACTGCTGCCATGAGCTCTTTTTCTGAGTCAGAAGCTGTATTAGAACACCAGTGACTCTTTATCATCAGGAGGGCGCCACACAGAGAAAGACAGGGTAGTCTTCCCAGGCTTCTGGGACTCCTTTCCTGTCCAGTGATCCCACCCTCCAATGATGCTCCACCTCCTGAAGTTTTCCAAGGAATGTTGTGCCTGCAAGACCCATTCTTTTGCAATCAGCCTATGTTAAAACTTATCCAAAACAACCAGACTGCGTGGGGTACACTCTGCCGGATCTTGACTCTGGTACCTTTCATTGCTACCAGACAGACCAAAGAACTGAAGGAGTTATGGTCATCACAGTGCTGATAAAAAGAGAGGTCGTGGTACCTCTCTTGCTTGCAGCATTTCCTTCTGTTTTTTCCATGAAAACTCTAAATTCTGGAGTCTAGTTTCTGCACTTTGTGAGTTTTGTAATGCAATGTCTCAGCCATGAAGGGAGGCTGCAAGACTGGACTCTAGATGGCTGGAGAGCAACAAGCTAAGCAGCAAGAGCTGGTGCTGGATGTCTGCATTCAGCTGCTGGTTCATGTGGTTGCACAACTCCATCTTCTTGCAGTCCCCTCACTGATGCCTGCCCATGTCTTAGTCCTGCCAGGTGGCTGCAAAGAAATGACTCAGTGTTAAGAGGAAGACGCTAACGGGACATTTACCACTTAGAACTAGGAAAAAAATGTTCGTGGGTTTGTTTCCCAGTGATTTGGGTAATCCATTTTGAGGAGATGGACTAGCAAATTATTGCTGCTGCCTGGTGAAATTGGTTTTTTCCCTCCCTGATGGACACAGCTCCAGTGTGTCTATTTTGTCACTCAAAAGCAGCCATTTTGATGAGAAGTGGGTGAGATTAAGCCAAAATCTGCTAGCCTTGCACGTCCCCTTGCTAAGCAATTTGCTGCTTCACTGCCTTTGGAAGATTGCACTGAAGTTGCTTTCCTGGCACCAGGAGCTGTTTTGAGAATTAGTGCAAAACTAATTTGATTACAAATCTCAAAGACATCAACAAAAGCTATTTTTAAGCTTTTGAAAGTATGGTCTGAATCAGACTGTTCAGGGAAAGCACCACAGGAGTTTCTTACCATTATTTCAACCACAAAATTCTCCAAAATTATGGGATCCTGGTGCAGTTGACTGGCTGAGATCTAGCATGTGCCCATCACCAATATGTAAAGCTTGAGATCAGCATCCAGGGAGCATCATGAGGGACCCAGCACACTGCTTGCTTTGGTGCCTCTCTTGGGTTACAAAAGGTGTTTGTTCTTCCTTCTTAGAAATATCATGAGCTTCCTCACAACCCAACATCTTATAACCATCACAACTCAAAAGCAGGTTATGTATAAAAATATAAATAAGGTAAATCTCATTTTAAAAAGCACCACTGTCCAGAGCCAGGGCAAGATGGTGGGGATCACATCCCTTCCCTTGACATCCTTTGGTACAAACTGAGGTCTGTGTCAAGTAGTGCAGGAGCACAGGTCATAATTCACATTGTGCTTATCCACATGCAACTCTCAACCTTCGCTGCCTTCAAACACAGCCTGAACAGGCTGTTTTAAGGACTATGCTTAGATATAATCCTTCCCTAGGCTGTGGGAGCTGAGGGCTCTGCAAGGGAGCGTAGCTCTGCAAAGGAGAGAAGCTCAAGGTGGTCCCTCAACCCTGTTCATCCTGCAAGCAGGTGCCATGATCCTCACTCTGAGCACAGCCCAGAGGAATACTGCTCACCTCATGTAATGGGGGGTTATATCTGCACAATTTTCCCTGTAATTTTAGTTTTAGCCTTTAATGTGTTATCCTTGTGGCTATTCCCTCTCCTGTGGGCTCCCAACTGTGTCTGGTGTGGGAAGGGCAGCAGGGCTGCAGCTCTCAGGGCCAGGGCTGATGGCTGACATTTGTTTTGCTGACTTGCTTCAAACTCCATGACCCCCTGAGTCCATTCCACATGTAGTTTGGCCAGGAGCCACCGTCAGCAGTGCTTGGAAGAATCAATGATAACCTTTTCCTTTGCTAAGGAGTTACCTACATGCCAGGGAGCAGAGGATGCTGAAAAACAAATGAAGCTGGGATTCTCCATGGGTCTCCCTGGCATTATTCCTGATATTTAAAAAAACAAACCAGTTCTCCTTTGGTTTTATTAGTCTTTCTATCCTGGCATTTAAACAGAGATTGGCATGGTCAGTATCTGCAGACACATCCTGTGATGCTCTCAGAGGTTTCTCTGAAGGTTAGGACACCCAGGATGCTGCATCTGAAGTGCCTCAGTTCCTCTGAGCTGCTGGAAGGCATTTGAGCATTGCAACACCCAGTAATGACACTGCACAGAGAGACCCAGTGATCCCACATCACGGAGAGAAGGGCCTTTGGGTCTTGGGAGCATGTCTGGGCTGTAGGGTAGGAGCAAGGTTCCTCTGAGCCTCAAGACTGGCACCTTTTGGGGTCATCTTATGCTATGATGCTATTTCAGTATTTAATTCTCCTGGATTTTAGTATCAAACTGAAGGACTGAGCTGAGTCTGTGCACCTCTTGCAGGTCTGCCTGAGCAGCATCCCAGAGCACCTCATGGTGGAGAAGTGTCGTGTCCCTCTGTGTCACCCTGTGCCTAGCAGCAGTTTTTCACTCTCACAGATTCAGCCATGGGGCTCATGCTTATTCTTGTCTTGGTTTCAGGCATGGAAGAAACGCTGGTTTGTCCTGCGCAGCGGTCGGATGAGTGGCGACCCTGATGTCCTGGAGTACTACAAAAATGACCACTCCAAGAAACCCTTGCGTGTCATCAACCTCAATTTCTGTGAGCAAGTGGATGCAGGCCTCACCTTCAACAAGAAGGAGCTGCAAGACAGCTACATCTTCGACATCAAGACAAGTGACAGGACCTTCTACCTGGTGGCTGAGACTGAGGACGACATGAACAAATGGGTTCGCAGCATCTGCCAGATCTGTGGCTTCAACCAGTCCGAGGAGAACACAGGTACCGTGACAGACGGGTCCATGGCTGAGAGCACCTTCTCTCCTGTCCTCCCAATGGGCCCGGGTGCTCTTTCAGATCAGACCTGTAGGAGGGAGGCACAGCCTGCCACAAGACTGGCGGGGCTGAAGTGGGAAATGGATGGACACGTGGGAAACTTTCATGAAGCTTTCCTGCCTTTGACATCTAAAGAGCTGTGTTGGCTACTGTGACAGCAAATAATTTTTACCCTCCATAACTCAAGACCTTTCAGTCTCTTGCAAGAAGTTGGTGGTGTTTGGGTACTTTCTTAGCTGCAGACTTAGTCCCTATCCCTCACCAAAATCCCTTTGAAAGTGGTGGGAGCTAGCAGTGAAAATCCCCCTTGCTCAGAGGTTTCAATCCCTTCATGGGGTAAGGGGGAGAAGCTTTACTGGAATGATTTTCCTCTCCACTGCAGTTGTCCCCACTGCTGACAGGCTCTCGTGTGGAGGACAGACATACTCCCTGCACCTGCATCCCCATCTCTTCCTGGGACCCTCAGGAAGTGTTGGGAAGGTGGAAGGAAAGCTGCAGGTAGTTTACATGCAGTGAGGGGACCTATGGTCTGAGTTGTGCTCCACCATCCAAAGTCAGTTGCACTTAGGCAAGGCTCTGCATTAAGCACTGGTGAGCTGCCTCTGCTTTCCCAGCACCATGAGGGCACACATAAATCCTGACCGAGATGGGATGGGGGAGTGAGCCTGGGGTGCAGCTCTGTAGTCACCTGCCCGTCCCATTGTATGTGGTAGCACCCCTAGGTATCTGTGGTCCAGTCTCATCCTGTAGGCCTGTGCTCTGTCTACATGAAATTCCCTATGATAACGTCCAGCTTGAATCTGTTTTGGTCCCTTGTGGAGCAGCTGCCATCCGCAGGAGTTGAAACCCTGCCAAGAGCTTGTCAGGCAGGACAGCAAACAAAGCGTCGCAGCAGCGCGGATGCGATCTTCGCTGAGTGACGCATGAAACAGGATGTCACCTTGGCAATGGGTGCACAAGTGGCAGAAAGGATCCTTGATAACGTCGCCAGCCAGGTCTTTCAGGGAAAGGTCAGGCTAAATAAATTACATACCGTTCCGATGTCAGCAGCGCAGCCCTCGAGGTTCAGCAAAATTGTTCAGGCCCCCTTTTTAAGAGCTGTTTCATTGCAGGATTTTCCATTTTGCGTGCGTTCAGCTGGGGGAACTGTTTTTCTTCTCATTTAGTAAAATGAGCTTTCAGCCCAGCGGCAGCAGGATCGATATGGGACTTCAGTGAAATATAAATCTGGGCAACAAAAGGAAAAACAATCTCCCGCTTGCAAGTACATCTGTCCCAAAGGGCACACAGGGATCATCGGGCTGCAGAGATCCAAGCACTATTCCCTGCAGGATCATGGAGTGACATCAGCAAAAGAGGAACAAAAATCCCTATTTGTAACAGAATCACAGCTCGTTAATGCTGTAGGGAAAGTACCCACTTGAAACAGTACCCAGCTGCCAAAGTGTGATTTTCTGAGTAAGCCAAGAAAAAGCCTGCAACAGCAAATGCAGCAGATGTGTCCAGATGCTGCAGCAGAGAGGGAGCATGAATTATTCAGGGCTGGTGCTTCACTTTGGTCCTTGCTGAAGCAGTGACCCCATGCTCACCTTTCCGTCACCATCCCTGCTAAGTAATGGCAAATAGATCATCCATTTCCCAAGGTGGGTAATGTTCATTTGAAGAACCCGTGGCCTGAGGCTGGATGGAGAAGTTGAGGGATCATTGGAGCATGATGGGTGTCAGGAGTCTTGTCCATCTTGGCATATATAAGCTCATTGTGCATCCTTCGTGAGGTGTCATCTGGACTGTAATGAAACAGTCATAGTAATGTTTGTAACTGCTGTTCTGTGCTCCCTCTTCATCACCTCCTTGAAGTCAAGCGTGAATGGATGGGAGAGGATCAAGAGTTTGTGCGAGATTAAGACAGTTCCTGGGTAGAAACAAAGCTTGGGACCCTTGGTGTTTTGTTCTTGGACCTTCCTCCCCCTCACCCTCAAGCTTCTCTGTGCCTTGTTGTGGCCTCTGCTTTGGAGAATGAATGAGTCGGTAATTGGATGAACCAAAAAGGGGGAGGAAAAGGTAACCATCATGGGCAGGAATAGCTTCATGCTAATTGTAGCAATTAATTAACTAAACCTCCTCCCAGCAGACAGGCAGTGTGGTGGAACAAGATCAAAAACTGCCAGGGAAGCCACTGTGAACATTTTTCTGGTTGTACTTGTTCCTGGGTGTGTGACTTCTTTATACTGACCCAAAAGCCTTGCTGGGTCTGGCCCCACAGTCAGGCTGTTCCCAGCTGGGCGGTGCTCACATCCCAGCTAGGGGAGCACTCCATCACTGACAAACACATTTACTGCAGTTGCCATCATTTGCTGAATTACTGCCTCCTCGAAGGGACACCCCACATCAGCTGAGCCCCAGACACCAGTCACTAGTTTGCTTGTAACTCAGTGGTGATGGAGGACAAACTCATTAGCTTTTGGGGCAGTTTGGGGAAAAGCCTGTTCCACCAGCTTCCCGTGATGGTAGGGAAAAGGCAGGATAAAAAGGCTTTTTAAGCATGATGTAGTAAGCAAATGGGCAACCTGGAAGCCATGATATAAACTGCACCTCTGCACCAGTGTGAGACTGTACTTAGGTGCTGCCCATGCTCCCAAAAGGCAAAACAATTTAAAGGTAAACAGATTTACACCCTTTGATGCTTCTTTCCATTTGAAGCTCAATCTCAATGGGAGACTGTAAATTTTCTGTCACTTGGTTTTCTCATTAGTCGCTCATGTCCTGTCTAGACAGGGGGACTCTCAGGATTAAGAAGGAGGCTGGACTTTAGGGCAGTTTAATGTCATGCTATGGCTCACTGCTGGTTTGCTGATCTCCAGCTGCATTTTACATCTGGTGCAGCGGAAGGAAGCTCGTTTCAGCCTCAGGGTCTGAATGTCAGTGAAGCAGAGGGTCCTGCCGGCTGTCCCAAGGAGCAGCCGCTCAGCAGAGTCACCCCGATGGCTTTGTTCCCTGCCCCGACCTGAAAATAATTGCAAAGCAGCACGATTACATCTGCCAGGAGAAGGGAAATTAAATTGATTCTAAAGTGTTTACCTAGACTGTGGCAAAGCTCTTTGTTTCTGTTAACACCTATTTACTTAGGGAGCTAATTACTATTTTTGAACAAGCAGAACCTCACAGGATCCCAGCTCCTCTGTATGTCTGAGGAAGCCGACTGTGCTCAAGTAAAGTGGATTTGCTCCTGTCTCAGTGCTGCCTTTACACTGCAGTTTGCCCTGCTGCCACCTTGAGTGATCCAAATACAACAGGGGGAGACTAGGAGGGGACCCTGGGCCACAGGCTACATGAGAAAGGCCACTGCGTGGGTATTTCAAACCATCTGCATTTTCCCTGCCCTAGTGGGCAGGCAGCCAGGGCTCAACTGTGAACTGGATTTTCTCATATGCTTTGTTTGTTGAAGTTTAAAAAAAATACCAAATCCCACTAAACATATCTCATGTGTCATTAACCCTTTCTGAAGCTGATGCTTCAGCCAAAGCCCCTCCTTGTCCCATCCCCAGTATGACAGAGGTGCAGCTACAGCAACCTCTAGTTTAATTTCTCGTGAGCCAGTGTGTGCCCATGCAGTGAGCATGTCCTTGAAGGGGCCCTGTGCAAGGATTAGTTATTTTGAAGGAGTCAGTGACTTTATTAACTTTATGTCAACTTGGTGTGCCACCCCCAGCACCTCCCTGGAGCTCCTCCTCTACCTCCTCCATGAAAAAGGGGCTCTTTCAGGGGCTTGGATTTGTGGGTTCTGACCAAACATGGGAGGAGTTTTTAAAAGCTTATTGATGGACATCATTTATGCCCCTGTGCTGGAGGTTTAACCCAGACATGAAACTAGGGAAGGGAATATTTGTGGGTAAGTAGATGTCCTTGCTCTGAGCTGAAAGCTCCTTCCACTTGGAAAGGGTGAGGAAGGCGTGGGAAAAGGATGGCACTGGGCTCCTGCCCTGATGGGTTGTGTCTGGCAGCAGTAGCCTCTCTCACACAGTCCAGGCATGTTGTCTTTTTTTGTTGTTGTTTTTTTGGTTTGGTGGGGTTTTTGTTTGTTTGTTTTTCCATCTGGGACTTAATTTTTTTATTTATTTTCTCTCAGGGGATGCTTTCTGTCAGGGGATTGCTCCAGGGCAGTTCTGACTTCTGGCTAACTCCCCACTCTATCTGCAAGACATTGACAGTACCATTGTCATTGTACCATTGACATTGGTACTTTACATCATGACAGGGATCAATCCCCAGCAATCCCAGCAATGTCTCGCTGAACATAGGTCAGGGCTGAGCATTAAAGTTTAATGGAAATGTCTCTCTCCTTTGCCTTCAACTCAGACATGCTCATTCTAGCAGTTTAGTGGATCAGCCTCTGGATACCAGTCACTTTCTGCTCACACTGATGCAATCTGCGCCTCACATGTGTGGGTCTCTTTGGCTTGGTTCTGCCCCAGACCCTCCACCAGTTGCCCTGTTCCACCCCATGAGAGCAGATTTATTTCTCTCACTTGACTTGTTTTGGCTGGGGGTCCCACATGGGCCACAGGCTGGTTGCCCCCCAGCCTGCTGCCTGCAAGTCTGTGTTATGACCCCATTTGGCTGCTCTTGCGCTCTCCTCACTTCTCTCCAAAAAACATGTTTGTCCTAGCAACAGGCCAGGGACATCTCCAGCCCCATCGATTCCTTGCAGCCAGGTTTGCCTGGGTGTTTGCCCAACAAAGGGGGCTCAAGATGGACCAGAGAAGAAAACAACAGAGATACCCCTGAAGACTTTTTGGGAGGACAGGAGCTGCCCAAAACTCTGTGAGGAAGCTGTGGGCTGCAAGACTGGAGTAAAACCAGGTTTGAACATTATATACAACTCACCTCTCCCAAACACTCCCAAGTCACCAGTGTTCCCTATCCCTGCATGCAGGAGCAGGGCACCAGGGAGCACAGGCAAAGTGACATTTCCTGCATTCCTGCCACCACTGCCTCCCTCATGGCCAGGAAGAACCAAAACAGAGGGGAAATACACAAGACCAGGTACTTCCTTGCTATCACGTATAGCACATGCCTCCTTCCTTCCCTACTTGTGCCTTGGATGAGTTACAAGCCCAGTGCCCAGCTAGGGAGTGTGCAGAGGCTGAGGAATGTGGGATGAGAAATGGAGGCAAGGAGAGATATGTGCGGGTGTCCTTGTGTCCCTGACAGCGCCTGGGCCCTGCTCTGCATTATTTTGGGATCTGCAGGCAGCACTGCCACCTAAGGGCAATGCAGCAGGCAGCCCCTTGTGGAGCCTTATGCCCTCAAGTGGGCCATGACTTCCTAGAATCACAGAATGTTTTGAGTTGGAGGGGGCCTTAAAGATCATCCAGTTCCAACTCCTCACCATGGACAGGGATACCTTCCACTAGACCAGGTTCCTCAAAGCCCCGTCCAACCTGGCCTTGAACACTTGCAGGTATGGGGCATCCACAGCTTCTCTGGGCAACCTGTGCCAGTGCCTCAACACTCTGACAGGAGAGAATTTCTTCCTAATATATAATTTAAACCTGCCCCCTGTCAGTTTAAATTATTCCCCCTTGTACCACTTGACTTTTTAGCTTCTGTTGACACAAGTCAGTTGGCCTTGACTCCATCTTTAAGCCCTGGTATGAACTGTACTTGGGTATCAGCTTACATGGAGGCCAGTCTAGCAGACAGTACAACAAACAATGAACAAGGGTATGTTTGAGTTGAGCTTGACCCAATGGATGGACAAGGCATATCTGGTTGGATTCTCTTCTTCCCGTGTTTGTTCACCTACTCAAAGATTTAATGTGCCCTGCCCCATTTGGGACTTGGAGGTAGCCAGTGTTGGGACAGGAATGTGGAGCCTTGAGCCCTGGACTCTGACCTGCTGTCCCACCATACATGCAGATGCAGCCTTTTCCTTGGTGTTCCACCAATACTTTCAGCACTGTCAGTGTCAAGCAGCTCCTTCTTTTAAAACACCTATGTCACATTGAGATCCACTGGTTGCACACATCAAGGACATTTGGATCAGATTCCTCTCATCCTTTCTTTCATGTTCTGAGTGTTCTTAACAAGGGAAACAGCTGTGGCTGCAGATTACTCCAGAGGACAAATGCAGATGCCATATCTTGGCCCTAGGTTTGGCCCAGCCTCACTGGAATAGGTGGGGGAGACCTGGTGGCCCAAACTCACTTTGCACCAGGCTCATGGTTAAACTTCAGGTGCATGCAAGCACCTTTTTGCCAAAGTTACAGTTCATTCCTTAGCCTTCCTGCCACTTTAAATTTGTTCCAAACTTCCCTGACCCTGGTTTTCCTGCTCCACAAACAGCAAGTTATTTTAAGATCTGACACTGTTCAGCTTTTATTTCTGTGTAAACAATACCGGAGATGGAGTGGTATTGGCACAAAGGAGCATCTTGAGAGCAGTTAACTGCCTGCAGTCTTTTTCCCTCTTTTTTCCCTCTTTCCCTCAGGAGATAAGCTAGCTGAGGTACTGATGAGTCTGCTGAAGAGCAGAGTGTCACTAATGACCTGGAATTTGCTTCCTAGAAGACAGAAACAGGGCTGATCTCTACCAGCTGGTCGGGGTGTCCTTGCTGTGATTTCCCCAGCAGTTTGGAGAGGGAATTGATTCCCTAGGAGTGAGACATGTTTGGGTGCTTGTAGTCTGTCCACTTCTAGGGAGAAAATGAAAAAATATGTCTAGAATGAGGCTATCATTTGCACCCTGAAAGTGGCCATTTGTTTCCCTTGTTTCTCCAAGAAACTAGGACTGATTATCTCAGGTGTCCACTTTCTCCTAAAACTCATCCCGCCTGTCTCAGGATTGCTATCGAGGCCTTTGGTATCAAGCTGGATGTTCAGTGATTTCATTTTCATAATTTCATTTACAACAGACAACAATCAACCCCTGCTATTCTTCCATACCTTATTCTTCTTGCTGCACTCTGCTCTTCAGCATGCTGGGTTCCCAGAAACGCTGCAGGACCAGAGTCAGAACTGCACAGCTGTGGTGGTCACTGCCCTTGATACCAAGAGGAAGTTTCCTCCCCATATAGGTGCCAAGAAAAGGACTGAGGCAAGGATGCAGGGGGTTTTAGCAAGGAAAGAGGTCTTAAGGCATCTACACGATTAGAAAACCAAGCCTCTGGCTTCAGGGCATCTGATGGAATCAAATCTCTGACATTTGCAATGCTTGGACCAAGACTTTCTTCACAGTTTAGGTTTTAGAAATTTGGGAATTTTTAGTATTTTCTTATTTATATAATACTAAATAATAATAATAATATAATGATATTGTGACTGTGGACATTTTGAAGAGATAGAACTGAAAAAAAATCCAGAAGACATGTGAGCCTTGTGTTTGCAAACCCATAACTCTACTGTCCCAAGATAAGTGTTCTTTGAGCCTCCTTTGCCCATACCCAGCACTGATGGGAACTGGCAGAGGATGCAGCTGTTTGTGGGAGCACAAGGTTTATAGGCAAAAAATGCTCTTATCTCTCTACAAATAATAAAACCATCAACCAGCAAAAAAGAAAATTTATGCTCAGCTTTCAAAAAGGACCAACAGCCAAATACTCCAGCTCTTCTTGACTGTTTCCCAGCTGGTTCCCAGCTCTAGGGTATCCAACTGGCCTCTTCTGAAGATAAATACAGAGCTGGAGGACTGGGGCCTTTGGGGAAAATCCTGCCCTTTCCTGGCCAAAGTCCCACTGGGTTAGCTGAGCTGAGGCTGGGATTTGAGCTGGGAGAGAAAGAAGAAATGTGAAGTTCAAGAGGTTTGAGGGTTTTTTAGAGCTAAAAGCATTGCCCAACCTTTCCAGCACAGGTTTCCTAGCAGAGATTGACAAGCTGAGTTCACATCTCAGCCCTGGCCAGGGCTCTCTCCTGGCCTGACACCCAGAATTAGAAACCCATTTAACATAATTCTTTGTTTTGTAATTGACTTTTATGGCTATGAGCCCTGTCAGATCAGCTCTGTTAGTTTAATGGGCACAGAGGAATTTTTAGGGTGACTTACTGACCGTGGAAAAATGAGCACAGCAGACGGTATCAGCAGTGCATCAGAAAACAAAGCCATGCAAAGCCCTTGGAAACAAAAACAGCTGATGGACTTGGAGTGAAGTGACACTGTCTGAGCAGAACCGAGGGAGAGGGGGAGGGAGAGAGGCATTTTTGGGTGTCAGCCAACTGAGAGGAAACTCACAGTCAGACTTGCCTGCATTTATATTTCCCAGAGGGGTCTTGAGATTGTTGTAGCCCATGTGCCCCAGTCATGCGCTTTGGGATTCATGGAGCTGCCATGAATCTGTGTCTGCAGAGTTTCTCAGGCATCAGGGTGGGACACAGATCTGCAGGTGATGCCCAACACATAGGAACTAGGCTGGGAAATGCAATGGACAGAGAACCCCAAAATGCAAGTGCAAGCAGGTTGGACAAGGGGAAAAAAATCACCTTTGCTAAGGATAATTTTCTGGCAGTTTTTCACAGTGACACTTCTTTCCCCCCAGGTAAATGTATTTCCCTATTTCTTCCCCCCATATATTTCCCATTGTTCCCTCCAAAGCTTTGAAAGGGACATGGTTTTATACTCCCTGTGCACTGCTTTGTAAAACCTGATAAAAGCCAGAACAGATTTAGACTCTCATTTCCCAGACCCCAATGCCTGTTTGTTTGCTGGTTTGTATTGCTTTGTATTTCCAATTAAACCAAGCCTGAGCAAAAGAAAAGCTTTCTAAAACCTTTAAAGCCTCCAAGAGAAGGCACATGGAGCAGGAAGGAGACATGAAGCTGTCGATTCCTGTGAACTTTCCATGACACCAGTCAGGGTTTGTTTCCAGACTGATTCTTATTTATGAATGCAGCAGCATTTATTACTGATTTTATCTGTAAATATAGCATTTCTTCCCTAGATGGTTTCTATACCTCAGTTATAATTACTGCCTGCTCCTCAAACATGCTTTTGGTTTATTTATTGTACAATACCAGAGCTGTAATATTGGCAATTACTTAGGGCTATGTGGCTTGCACCTGATCTGGGGATGCCCTCCTTCCATGTCCCAGCTCCCTCCAGGAAGGCTGAGAACATCTCTAAGGGTCCATCACAGTGCTGATGTAGCCAAGAAACATGTCTTCTGCTGTGCCAAGTGCTGCACAAGCACTGAGCAGAATAGCAGCCTCTTCTTGAAAGGATTCATCACTAAGGCACAGTACAGATGTGTTGGTGCATCTTTTCTCCTGCCTGTAGCCGTTTGCTGCCAGAGGCACATCAGTGATAGTGTGTGTTCTCTCCAGCCTGGGAATCGTCTTTAAAGGGACACTTGGCCACAACTCCTGGAAAACTTGTTTAAAAATGAGACTGTCCAGGAAAACTAGATGCTATGTATCTCTTCTGTTCCCCACCTGCCCACAGGGAATCAGACACAGAAGGGGGTTACAGTTTCCACCAGGCATCCAAGGACCATCTTTGCCATTTTTCCATGCTTGCAGTCACTTTAAGCCACAGAGGATTAAGCAAATACTTAAAGATGTGTGGGGAAAAAAAAGTCCAGCCCCCCCCCAAAAGCCATTAAAACCCCCTAACCTGAGTCTTCATCCTTGGAGATACTCAAAACCTGGCTGGACACAGTCCTGACCTGCTGTAGCTGCCCCTGCACCCCTCTGTGTAAAAGAGCTTTTCCTGATATCCAACCTAAACCTCATGTCAGCACTTACTGGGGTTGTAGCTTCTTTTCATTCTTACTGGGTTGGTGTCACATGCCAAGGAATGTGACTCGTTTGCACCTTTGATTGATTGCCACCCTTTATATCTGTTTATTAAAATGGAAAATAACATTTCACCTCAAAAATTTCATCATGTGCTCTCTCAGTTCCACATGACCTAATCCCATCCCGGCCAGCACAGCTGCTTGTGCCAAGTTTTGGTATGATTACCTTCCATCATTTCACTGCCAAACTATCCCTGTGCTTGTACGCCATTGCTTTTGAAAGTAAGCTGGAGTGGAGTGACTCATTGCAATTGCTATTTTTACTTTTTTTTTTTCATAACCGACAATGAATCCTTTTTGAAGTGTTGGGCAGGTGTCTGGGCACTTGCAAATGCTTCATCACCTGTAAAAGTGTAGTGAATGACTGTTGTGCTGCCTGTGGCTCCATCCTCACCTTCATGTCACAGCCTTTCACCTGCCCTTCCAAGCACCACCTTGTTTGACATTGCTGCATGTGTATACCATCCCCTCAGGCTTGCATGTGCCCTGCACAGACTAAACCTTAATATAAAGTCTTTACGATGATAATTATTTTTGCTGGCTTGCCATGATGGTTCATATTGCTCTCCAGTGAGTCATGATGAAGTCTTTCAAATACCCACTTGAAATCCATAAATTCTGTGATTAATCTTTCTGCTACTTGATGGTAGCTTTGATGATTACTGTTAGGGTCAAAACCTGGTCAACACATGGTCTTCAAACTGAAAACAAGAAGAGAGCTTATAAAAAAAAGGGAGAGTTACTTTTTACATGGGCAGATAGGGATAGGACAAGGGGGAACAGTTTTAAACTAAAAGAGGAGAGAGATAGATTAGATGTTATGAGGAAATCTTCACTTGAGGCTGGCGAGGCACTGGCACAGGTTCCCTGGAGAAGCTGTGGATGCCCGGATGGGGCAGTATTTAAGGCCAGGCTGAATGAGGCTCTGAGCAACCTGGTCTGGTGGAAGGTGTCCCTGCTCATGTCGCGGAGTTGGAATTAGGTGGTCTTTAAGATCCCTTCCAGCTGAAGGCATTCTACAATCCTATGAAAATGCTGCCTTCATGTCTGAGAAAACCTCCTGACAGAGCAGAAGACTGTTTTTCCCAGAAAGCATTGTGGTCTCTCTTAAGTCTTTCTTCTTCTTCTTCTTTTCTTTTTTTTTTTTAATGTATCTCAGTTTCAGTTTATTGACTCTTGTGGTTTTTCTTCATCCCCATGATTCTAAGAATAAGAGGTGGATTTGTGATTTTCACTTGAAGCTCATTCATGCCTTTACAGCTTTATTGCAGTTTTTCAATACTGTTATATCTCCTCTTTGACATCAACATCCTTCTGTGCATCTGAGATCCAGTTGGTTTTTCTGTTATACTCCAGAAACTCACTTCCACCATTCTTCTGCCTCTAAGAAGAACTCAAGAGTACAGACTCTGAAATGCTTTGAGTTTCTTTGGCCTGATGTTGGAATGACTACCCTGTCCTCTGCCCACCAGTAAAATTTTATGGAGATAAATCCATGTTGTCCAAGTCCTGGGCAAACAGAGCTTTGTGTACTAAAAAATCCACTCATATCTCAATGATGAGAACTTATGCTACTGGTCTGGTGTCTCGTGGTGCCATCTGAAGGGAAGGCCAACCCTCTGTCCCCAAACCTGTGTGACACAGTGGTTTTAAGTTTTACAGATCAAGCAGCTCAAAGAATTACTACTGCCATGACTGCAAGAATGCCCTCAGTCATATTAGATAAGTTACAATATTTGCTTTAATAAGGTGTGTGGGTGATGAGATGACGCACAAATGGGTTTTCCCTGCGGATGCATTGCTGCATGAGTGGTCCCTATGAAGTTCTCAGCTGTCTCCAGAGCAGTTGGAGTCGGGAGATTGGAGCAGGCTGGCTTGAAGTCTGGTTTAGTCCCAGCAGTCCCTGCATTCCCATGGTTGTAGCCAGAAGCCATTATATCCTGGCTTATTCTTCCCATTATCTCTGGAGAGAAGTGGGTCTAATGTACTGTGTATTTGTCACCATTCCACTTTTCATCCCATGGATGAAGGATGAAGATGGATCTCACCCAGATCTGTCTCAGCAGCCAAATACACTAAGGTCAGACATGTGTCAGTAATTAAAATCAGCAATTAAATAAATCCCATTCCTGTGAGGAAGAAGGAGTGCTCAGAAGTTGCCTATATGGAGTCAGAGCAATCTGGGGAAATGCTGTCCTTGCAGCAAGGGGAGCAGGTGACATGCCCAAAACAAACTCCCTTTGAAAGGTAGTGAAAATTCAGCATCTTCGTTTTCACTCCCTCTGATATTCATTTTTCATACTCTTTCAGGGCTGATTTTGATTCACACCTTTTCATTCTGAATTTGAATGAATTTCAAGAAAAAACCAAAAATTGCACTTTCACATCCAAAAAGCATATGATCATGATTTTCAGTCAAAGAGGGGCAATCTGCCCCCCAAAAATGATCCACTCTGATGAGGATTGAAATACCTTGACCTTCTCCGTTTTTACTTAAAATTCACTTCTATCCTCTGAAGTCTTCTTATAATTTCTGGCTTCAAACGACCCCTTGGCAAGCTTCTATTTTGATTAAATGGTGTTTTTCAACTGGAGAATGTCAGAAGATTTTCAGTTGACCCTAAGCCAAGCATGAAGCATTGGGCAAGGCACCGGGCAAGAAGATGTGGATTTTGCTCTGGGTGCTGGTTCCAACTGTGGTGGGTGCAAGGATGGGTGAGCTGCAAGGGGGGTGATGTCGTCTGGTGCTTCTGGCTTTTAAGAATGGGCTCACCGCACTATGAGCTGGTTTAAGCAAGGAAGAGAAGGGTGGGGAAATGCTGAGTAAGCCCATGGGATGGTTCCCAGCCCCTGAGCAAGACTCAGTGCAGGGATGGTTTGCTCTGGTCTTTGGATGCCAGTGGATGTTTTGTACCCAAGTCAGGCAATGAATGCCAAACCCCAAAACTGTAACCGTGAAGGAGATTGTGATAAATGTGCCTTACCTGAGTCTCCTGAGGACGAGATCTACATTACCCTCTATTGCTCCACTAAACGCAGCTCTACTGCTGCTGTGTGTTAAAAATAACCACAAAACCAGCGTGTGCTTTAGTGCACAGGGTACAAACAGCAGCCTCCATGCTGGGAGTTTGCTCTGCTTCTCGGTGCAGAAATATCCAGTGGGGAGAGACTTGCTTGTGCATGACCAGATGTGATGGGGAGATGGAGGGTGTCCAGGTGGAAACACTCATGCACAGGGAAAAGGAAAACAAGAACATAAGATGGAGCTGAACTGATAGTGACCACAGTCTATCAGATCTTAAGCCCAGTGGGATTGAGGACTCCAGTCCGCTCTGCATTGCCTTTAGCCACCCTCAGCTCTTTCTTGGGGTGGTCTCATGGGGGCAGAAGCCGTGGTGGATGGGGAATGTGGGGACAGGGATGCTACTGGAACTGACCATAACACAAAATCACTTTGTGGGAGGAGCTGCCAGCCCTGCATTTCTGAGTGCAGATCCACTCCAAAGTATTGCACTGCTTTCAACCCACGCCAGTTCTTGCCTTTGGCACAAGCCACACTCTCCACTCCCTGCCAAACCAGTACAGATGTTTTAACACCCACCAGAACCCAGATAATTACAAACAGAATCAAAAGACTGGTCAGGGTTGTTTTCTTTTAATTGCCTCAACTCTCAGCCATTCTCAAGCAAGATGCTTCCCACTTTCTGACGTTGCTTTCAAAGACATTTTTGTGGGACACATTGCTAATATTCATTTTATGTTTAGGGGAATGTCTAGAACCCCTAACCAGAATGAGAATCACACCATGCCTGCTGATGTAAGTTACCACAGAGTGAAACAAGTGCAGGGAAGATGAGTACAGCAGCTGGAAAACACTTTCATGGGAAATAAGAGCTAATTTCTAAACAGCAGCTTTTCAGCCATGGCATTGCAAAACTCAGGTCATTTTCAAATGGGTTTGGGGAGTGTTTTCAATGGGACAGAACCATGTGATCAGCTGGTGGGCGCAGGTCAGAGAATGCTGCAGGTCCTTCACATTCTAGGTCCTTGTGGGAGACAATGCTTACCATGGAGAGACTGTGAGCAGCTGAGATAAAGGAAGCAACAGCATTTCCTGTTGTAACAGAGGGAAGCCAGTAACAAACACTTTCTTCCTGGTCTGTGCTTGTATATTCCTAAGATACAGGAGTGTGGCCCGTGATGAGAACCTTAGTTCTCTCCAACCAGTTGCAAACATCCATGTTTGAGTTTAACAGACCAGAACTGATTCATCATCAATGAAACCAGTTGTCATATGTGTCTGCCTTAAGGCCACTTAGAAAGCATCTGTGGGGAGGAGGACCAAGAAAACCTTCTCAGGCTTCACTCTAGATGAGCTACATCATGTCTTCTCATCTCTTTTCCATCAGGATGGTATGAGGTCCTCCTGGATGTGCAGGTGAATTTTGTCCTTGCGTTTGTCATTGCTGACTGTTTGGGAAGGAGCTGACCAGCACAAGCCTACCAGCCCCAGTGGGATCAGGCTGTCTTCATGGCTCTCCCCTCAATCCCTGATGCAATATTCCTTGTCTGCCATGCCCAGACATGGAATTTCTATCTGACATTATTCCAGTTCATTTCTGGTTGCTGTGGAGACCAATTTAAATGAAACTCTAGTATTTTGAAAGAGAATATGAGTTGAAGTCATTTGCCATGCAAGGTCCCATGCTAATAGCATTAGCATATTATTTGATTATGGTGATGTGTAGGGAATAAATTCCAAGTCCTTTTGCCATCATTGCATCTTAAAAGAAGAGGAAAAGAAAAACCTCTGGGCTTTAACCAATACTGAAGACCTCTACTGCATGTGAACTCCTGGTTTCTGAATGCATAAAGCTTTGGGGGTCACAGGCATTTTTAACCTCGTGGCAATGTGAATAGCTTGGTGGAAAGGACCTTTTCTTTCTCTGATTCCACTGAACACTGTTAATAGACTGTCTAATGGGCAGGACTCAGGTTTTTTAACGATGGGCAGAGAAATCCAGGATGGCTTTGTGAGCTGTTTGCATTATTCCTGGAATGCTGGTGTTGCAGAACACATCAAGAGAATGGCTGGGCAAGGTGCAATCCTCCTGTTGCTTATACAGGATTTGTTTCTTGCATTTTGCCCTCTAATATTATAAGAATGGCATTGTCTTCAGGATTTCTTCAGATGACCCCAGTATGTGGACAGGGTGTGCTCATGTCCCTTAATTGAAAAAAAAAGCCCAGAACAAGAAAACAAACAAAAAACCCCAAAAAAACCACATACAAAACCATTGCAGATAGGCTTGTTTTGAGAGAAAAGGCTGCAGAGATGAAAAAGGCCAGCTGACTTCCAGGCAGAAAAAAAACCCAAAACCAAGTCAGTCTCCACCCCTGCAAGCATGTTTTCTGGAGCTGGACTGACTCTTGCTTGCACTGACTTCCAGGCTGCTTTGTGGCTGGTTCAGGGACACAATATTGTGTCCACGAGGGTTAATAACTTCTTCTGTCTCCTCTCTGGATTTTTGCAGGGCTGAGCATGACAGGCTCACCTGAAGCTGTTTGAGAAATGTGGAGATCTACTACAGCCACCTGTCCCCATCTTCACCCCTTACCCCTGCACCACAGCTCCCACCTCCCTTTCTTTTTAACTCATCAGCTAAAATACCATTCACAGAGCAAAAAGAACATTAATCTTACACAGAGGAGAAAAGAACAGAGTCAAACTCCTGCAGTTAGGTCCCATGCATGAGTGCAAATGCACCTGTGAAGAAGGGGACTCTGAAGGGAGAAATTTGGGGGTGCTCTTTTTTTCCCAAGCGTTGCCTTGCTGAGCAATGGTAAAGCAGACCCATAACAATGCTGCTGTTTTATTGACTCCCAGACAAACTGGGAGTTACAATGTTTCTTCCCCCAAGGTAAGGTGAGATTGAAATAAATTACTTCTGTAAAGAGCCAGGAATGGCAGTTCTTCTATAATACAAAGTGCAAATATTTGGGCCTCTTGTGTGCTGCCTTGAATAGAAATGGTCCTAAATCATGCATAAGTAAAACGGGTTCACATTTTCTCCTGGTGAAAGTTTTTCTCTGCTCTCCTGGAACATTAAAGACCTCCACTCCCCCGTCTATAAAAAGGGCTATAAAATTTAAAGCAAGCTGTTAAGAAGCCGTGTCAGAGATTAAACCAGGATTCATTTTTTTCTCCTCCATCCCTGCTTAGTGAGGTGTGCACTCATGTTTGCTCAGGCGAGGAGAGGTTCCTACATACTGCTTGCAGTGAATGATAATAGGACAAGGAAAAGTTTGTTCAGGACCTAAAAGCAAGTTTTTCCTGGGCTAGGAGAAGTCAGTGGCGCACCAGCTTCTGGACTTTTTCATGACATGTTGGACCACAGCACTTGGGTGAGACTGCTCTGGTGTAATTTCCAAGGGAAAACTGGGTTAGGAGGTGCCAAAATCATTAGTCATCGTCATCATCATAACTAGTAATAACCAATTATAATAACCAATAATAATATCCAATGCAGTCCTCTGAAACAGGATGCCAGAGGTTCATGTCACACAGTACGAGAGCGGGTTTGATCCTGGGCCATCATGAGTCTGCCTCTGGGAAAAAAGAAAACCCTTTTCTCATATAAATGTGTCATCTCTTTCTATAGCTCTTCATTTTCAACAGCTTCAACCCTGTCCTGCAGCACTGGCCTCCACAGACTGCTTGTACCTCCAGACAGACTTGCTAAGGATGCCCCTGGCATCTCCCAGAATCATCTGCCACTCACAGGCAGAAAGCAGCTAATTCTACACATCCCCATTGCCTTGGTTTTGCCACCTTATATGCTTAGCCTGACAGAGGCAAGAATAGCCACCTTGGAGTGGAGAAAGACCACTTTATGTTTTTTCTTACAGTCACACCACACCATCTTTGCCCTTTTCCTCTGTTCCAGCGTTTTCTTTACCCCATTTAATCAGATGGGTTTTGCATCCCACAGCAGATTGGTTTTGCAATGTCAGAAATGATGATCCATGAAGCAGAGCGAGATGAGGTTAGTTCCATGCAGCAAACAAGGCCCAGCTCAGCCCATGCTGCCACCCTGGGACTGTCCTTCATGCCCTGCTGTGGGTCACTGTCCCACTCCAGGACTCTCAGATAAGGATGTCTCACATGGGATGCTCAAGGGCACACATAAGCCACGTTTGTGAGCATCAACCTTCATATGCTTTTATCTCCAAGCACTGAAGCCCTCATAACAAAAATAAATAGATGCACACCAGGCATCCCAGTCTGGCCAAATGTTGGACTTCCAAGTATTGATGTGAGCGTTGAGCTCCACGATAAAGTGACAGATTTGCTCTTCATATAGTAACTGCCATAGTCCTGGGCATGTTGATATGAAACAGAGATGGGTCCCCATCACCAAAGCGTATTTCCCAGGGCAGGGTTGGGATTTGGGGCACAGCCTCATCTGGCAGAAGCAAACCTGTGTTCTCCAGGGAGAAGCATTGCATTGTTTCTGTTGGAGTCTCTCTCCCTTCTGCTCCTTCATCCTTCAAAGAATTGATTACTGTTAAAATAAGTGAGATATATAATGCTTTGAGGTCAGGAATTGGTTACTTTCCCTCTCTTCTTCCTCACTCACTCTCCAGCACTGTTTTTTTTTTTTCTCCCATTTCCCATGCTTCTCCAAAGCAAATGGTCTCTTACTTTGCCATGATTTTTCAGTTGTTTCATACAAATGCAAGCACAGCACTGGCACTAATGGAGAAAAATGATGCTATTTGTTGTCATCTTTTTCTCACTGTCTCTACCATAGCTCTTTCTTAGGTAATTCTCCCTGTCCTGTGTCAAATGCTTAAATAATTGGGAGATATCACTGTTCTCCATAGAGAAAACCTAAGGAAACTAGCATAGCCTAAGTATCACTTAGATGACTGAAATTGTATAACTGAAACCACACCCTCAGCCCTCTGTGCAGCAAAAAAGGGGTGATGCTCCTCCTTTCCTTTGGCCAGTCTGTCCTCACCAGTTCCCCAAAGCAAATGGAAATGAGCATCAGAAACTGGAAAGGAAAAGCTCAAAAGCCATGTGTCACTGTTGTCTCTCTACCCTTCAGCTCTTCTGCAGTCAGGGAGGAAGCTGTGTCCTGTCCTTGCTTTTGAGAAGCTCAATTGCCCCTGCTTTGCACCCAAAATTCAGTCAGTGGTAAGAACTGGGGTGCCTGTGTCCATGCACACAGCTCGCCATTTTGAAGGAGAGGGGACATTATCCAGATCACATGCTATGTCCCACTAACCTGCTGGAGAAAACCTTTAGTGATCTGCCAAGGCATCCTCAGACTGGCAACAGCTTTTCCAAATGCCATCCAACTTGGAGGCGATAGGAAAAGCTCAGTAAATAATCCTTCCTCATGTGCCATGCTCATCCTCATGGCATCCCAGGGCTCTTGGCAGCACTGTGGTGTGTTGACTCATCCACTGGACATGTTGTTTGTTCTCTTCCTGCCAGGAGAAGCATGTGGATGGCTTGTTTTGGTAGGGTTGTTTGTCTTGTTTTAATTATTTCTTGGTATTTGTGCTTGAGGAGAGAGCTGGCAGCAAAAGCGGGGGTGCAGGGAGATTCCCATGAAGAAGATTCCCCCTCTTTTTGCTAATAAATGATGGAACTGCTCCAAAGAGTGAGGAAGACAATGGTGCATGAACATGGTCTGCTCTGTGCCATCCTAGGGATTATTTCTAGTAGATTTCTACTATTCCCTTGATAAAGAACGTGTCATTTGCCACAAGTTTTAACTGGCACAAAGGCAGCGGTGTGGTCCAAGGCACTTCATGGCCAGAGCAGATCTGAGGAACTCTTATCTGTGGAGCTCTTGGACCAGTCCTTGCCAGTTTGGTGTTGGGGATCATGGGAATTTTGTGCCACTCAAGGATGCCAAGCAAGCCTGGCACCTTTGCTGCAATCAACAGGAGCACAGGAATTTATTCACAGCATCGTTTGAAGATACAGGGAGTTGCAGTCCCAGCCTCTGCCTTCAGGCGGGGAAAGCTGACGTTGAGGCTCTGGTGGAAAAGGATATTCAGAGCAACAATTTCCAAAGGAGGCTGAGTTATTATTTTGCTCAGATAAGCCCAGGAACACTGTGTGAAGCTATGTGCACACAGCAATAGTCAAGTGCTCTGAGCAAGGGAATTCAGAACTGTCAACAGGGAGGGAATTACCGCTTTGGGAGATTGAAAACATTCATAAAAAATTCCTGGCTCCCAGCCTAGTCCATCCCATTGCTGGCTGTGCTCACAGTTGTGGATTTTTGCTTTGAGGATGGATTTCCAAGCGTTTTTCCCCACTTTGTTGTGACATATGGACAAAAAGCTATATCTTAACGTGGACTAGTGAGTTCCAAGCCTTCAGCCAAAGGCCACTGACACCATGGGGTTTTGCAGGGCTGTGCTGGTTTGTCCCCACAGAGCTACTGGCTCACTTTCTTGGGGGGACCAGTGCAACAGCTGTAGCCTGAGGCCAGCAAGATCTATGCGTGTAAATCGTGCTGCTGACACTGAATTTTAACTTGTGGGCGTCTAACACTGCCTTTTCCAGGTCGTGAGAGTCCAATTCCCCAAACTCGGAGGAGAGCTGGCCAGGAAATGTGGGGTTAAGATGACACTTCCCACATGGCCCCACTATGTAACTTTAACTCTGCCCCCCCGGGAATGGCAGTAGGAACTGCACAGGATCTTATCCCTCCTTGGCTGTACTTGATACATTCCCTCAGCATAAACTCAAGATATCAACACCAAGCCAAAGGATTAGAGGGTTATGTCTACACTGTTAAATGAAGGAGGCCCAGGGTTTATCCATGGTCCCAAGGTGGATGGCCGTGAGGGATTGAGAATCATCATTCTTTTTGGCTTGTGGAGAGATTGAGTTGAGTATCTCTGTTAATGCTGCGGGTGGGACCAAGGCCTGGAGGCATCCAGATGGGATCCCATGGAGATTGCTCACTAAGAGCACTGCATGGATGTGGCAAAGGAGTGTTTGTCCTCATTCCTCATTGCTTGGCCGCTGGCTGCTGCAGCATGGCAAGTTAAAATGGCTTTGGGATCTCTGGCTCTTATTCGTTCTCTGTGCCTTGCCCTCGTGGGGATCTGTCTGTGCTTCAAGTTGATGTGGTGTCTTGATTTTTCCCTTAGTGTGTGCTAGTCTTCAAATGCTATTTTTCTGCCATGATTTCCTTTCTTGCCTCCTTGCCTGCCCTCCAGCCGGACCCGCTGTCAGCGTGTGACCTGGACACATGAGCTGTCCTTTATTCTAGTGCCAAAAAAACCCACAACATAAAAAATCCAGACCAATCTTGGCAGTCTCTTTCCACAGGATTTATCTTCCCAGCCCTTGCAATACCCTCCCAGCCCTGCAAAGCAATCCATCTCTCACCTACTATTATGGAGTTCATCTCACAGACCTAATGGAGTACATGAGTCCTGAATTGGCTCCCACTAATGCTCTCGGTGGCTGGGTCGCTGTGGGAAGTGAGCTGGGAATTCATTTTGAAAATCAATGAGGATGCCAATAGAGTGGCTTTCCCCAGGGAAGTGACATGCTTTTACCAGGCATTGCCTCCTGCCCCTCTTCATTCCCCATTTTTATTTGTGTGGTTGGAGTGACTGTGGAGTAATTAATCCTAATTTTAATGAGTGCATCTTCCGCGCGGCGTTCTCCAGTTTCCCCAAATCAGAGTGATTTTTTGGGAAAAATTAAGGTCTTATGGCAGTGCAGAATGCCAGGGCTCCCTGAAGTGTTATGATTTGGAGTTGCTGTGCCCTGGGGGGTTGCTGGGGACTATCTCTTCTGTGCAGCCCCATCTCTCCCCTCAGGCTGTGTTAGCACAAATAAATCAGTGTTATTTCTGACTCCTGGGTGTATTTTGCCTTGCCATGACATTTTGATGCAATGGCAAGTGCAGAGCCTGCAGGGGTAGTGTGAGAGGACAGCTCAGAGCTATTGGAAGGACCCCAATGCGGAGCAGTTCACAGTTGTCCCCACACATGACCTTCATGCTGGGATGGGAGCACAACACCAACCTGTCATTCTCACCATGCCCAAAGAGTCTTTGCCAAAGCACTATGCCATGGGCAATGCTTGGTGGTGATTCAGAAGGTGGCAGGATTGAGATCCTGAGAGGCATTTTGGGTGCAGCACCCCTGTTTTTGATGGCACTGTGGGTTTGAGGTCTCTCACCCTGGTTGATCTCAAAGCACTCGATTTGGAATTTTCATAGCTCTCAAGACTCCTTTTCCAGTGGGGATCATTCTGCACTGCTATGGGATAAATATTTAATGAGGGTCAAGACACTGTTTTGTCCGAGGACACCGAGATGGCCATTTACTCCCATGAAGAGCCCCAGGGGATTTTTAATGCCCATGCAAAAAAGGCAGGAATCAGAGTTTTAGGCTGTCATCCCCCACCATTAATGTCAATGTTAGATATCGATCCTTTCTGTGTTTAGCACAAGCCAAACAACACAGTCAAGCCAGGCTCTTTGGCTTTTATTAATGTACTTTTTGTGCACTGGGTGAAGTTTGTAGTAACACCAGGGAAAAAATGTAGCAGCAGTGAGTGAGCAGTAGACAGATCGATTTTTGTTTCTTGACATGATTCAGAAGTTGGTGAAAAATCACCCTGTGTGGAGCTTCTCCTTGTCCGAGCCACGACAGCCGCTTTGCAGAGAACTCATTTCTTTGTAGCATAAAGGAGTCAGGTGCAACATTTCTGGTAGGATTTGGAATTTGAGGGAAGGAATAGAAGAAAAGAGGTTGGTAATCTATAAAAAGTCCTTCATCCTCATGTTGGAGCATGGGTGTCTGAAGTCAAATTGGAAGAGCTGGTGAACATCATGTCAGGGAGACCTGAGATCAATTCCAAAATTATTGGTGGCTAGAAAATGCATGGATTTCTCCTTTTTATTTGGATCTGATTTTTTTTCTGTGTTTTGTATCAGCACCAAATAAATGTAAATCACACTTATTATATGAAGTGTGACTTCTGCAAACCATTTTCACATGTCAGGAATGCATGGATGCTCTTCTGCAACCAGAGATGGATCAGTGTTTCCAAAATATTCTGCATCTTGTGGGTTTTCTGGGTGTTTTGATTTTGTTTTGGCTTTTTTGTTTTTGTTTTTTTTTGGGGGGGGTTTTAATGGGGATTTACAGCTTGGCTGTAAAAATTCATCTGTGGTTTGAATTCAGGAAGCACACTTATGAGAGAGCTGGAATAGCTGGGTGATTATTCCTGACCTCTAGGATATTCTCCATTCAAATTAATTTAATATTTTAAAGTCTGTTTCTCCTTGAGCGGGGGAGTGGGCACTAAGGGTCATGCCTTGGGTCTGCATTCCTTTTTATTCACAGAAAACAGCAGCAACTCTCTTGAGGTCACAAAATCAATACAGATTTTGGAAACATGAGAATATTTTTCATCTTTGCTGTCAGTATGTCCATCCAGATTCCCACCCTATTCCTCAGTTAACCCAAGTGTAAAGGGATAGCAGTGATGTCCTTGCACAGAGGGATGGAGGTGACTTAAATCACATCTCACTGCAGTGTGAAAGCTCTCTCTTTTAAATCAGGTTTTAACAACCCACTGAGCTCCCCATGAAATAGGCTGACATCCTACAGACATCTGAGCAAGCCACTAAGCATGTGACAAAATATTATAAAATTATGAGACATTATTTACGATAAAATATGATAAATATTTATTTCCATACGTGGTACCTATGTGCTCTGAGTAGAGAAGTTGAGAGAATCCCTTGGAGCCATTAGCAAACCACACCGACCTCCCTCAATGCCGGAGCATTTGCATAAGGAAAACCCTGGGAAGAGGGGCTGTGGGGTAGCTCCATCTCACACTGACAGGTGTGTTTTCCCTCTGCACAGACACCCTGAGGAGCATCGCCTCCATGAACCACGGCCCGCGCTCCTCCCCGGCAGAGCTCAGCAGTGCCAGCCACCACCTGCTGCGAGAGCGCAAGTCCTCGGCGCCCTCCCACTCCAGCCAGCCCACCCTGTTCACCTTCGACTCACCTGCCAGCCACCTCCAGAGCACCCTGTCTGCCAGTGCCCCCCAGGACTACCTTTTCCTCCACCAGTGTATGAGCAGAAAGTCAGAAAACGCCAGGTATTGTAGCCCACCCGCTCGGGGACAGCTGAGGGGAGGGAGGGTTGAGTGTGGGTGGCTCAACCCGCCTCCATCCTTGGAGGTCTGCAAAACCCATCTGGAGAAAGTCCTCAGTGATGGTCTCATCTCGTCGTGTCTGGGAGGGGGAGAAGGTCAGAGCGGTGACCTCACAAGCCCCTGGCTTCCCTGGCGTTTCACGTGGTGTTAAACACTGGCTGAATGGCCAGACCCAGAGGATGGTGGTCAGTGGCATGAAGTCTAGTTGGAGGCCAGTCACTAGCAGTATCCCTGGAGTCAATACGAAGGGACATGAAGTTGCTGAAGGGCATCTTTCTTAAATGGCATCTGGAGCATCTTTCTTAAATGGAAAGGCTGAGAGAGCTGGAACTGTTCAGCTGGCATGTGGGAAGGCTCAGAGGGATCTCCCCCGCTGGGAGGGTGCAAAGGGGACAGAGCCAGGCTCTTGTCAGTGATGCCCAGTGCCAGGGACCAGAAGCCATGAGCACAAACTGAAACACAGGACAGCCCATCTGGAAACATTTTTTAACTGTATGATTGAACACTAGCACAGGTAGCCCAGAGAAGTTCAGGGGTCTCCTTGAAGATATTCAGAGGCTGTCCTGGCACAGTCCTGCCACAGCTCTAGATTTAGACCAGATGACTGGTTTACACCAGATGACTTCTACAGGTCCCTTCCAACCTCAACCACTTGGTGATCCTGCAGGCAGGGCCTGCCTTTAACCAGAAAAAGCACAAACAAAGGGATGGGCAGCGTTTGCACCACTCTGCTGTTCACCCCTTCCCAGAGCTCACTGGGCTTTGTGGCAGCTGGTGGTGCACGGTGTGAGATTTCTGAGCCAGCGACAATTCCCCGCCTCCAGACGCAGCCGGTTGCCTTAAATAGCGAGGAGTTTTTTTGACGTGAAGAGTTTTGGCTCGCAGGAGAGGGCAAGGAGGGAGGGAGAGACAGTCGGAACCCAGCTGGTGTGGAGTGAGAGCAGAGCTCAGGCTGCAGCCTCCACTGGGCTTTCCTGCTGCAGCTGACTTTCCCCACTCAGAAAACAACAACAGAAAAAGGCTCAGAAAAATTAACTTCAGATGGAGTTAATGGAACAGTGTTGAAAAAAAATAGTCTTCTCACCCTTCAGCTTGTGAGGATACCTAAAAGCCACCCTCTGAGGACCTGAGCGGGGCTGGGACCTGGAGAAGAAAGGAGCAAGCAAGCAATGCTTTGGTGAGCAGAAACAAACTGGCCAGTGGTAGCTTCTGCAGCTGGGCCAGAAATAATCATCTGATCAATGCCCAGTGCATGGGGCCAGGCTGCAGGACTGCTGGGAATCCCTGCCCTTTCTGCTCTGGAGCTCTTACTTTACTCATCCATAAAATGAGGGTAATAGTAGCTAATTGGCAGGCAATGCAGAATAATTAACCCATGAGATGTTTCAAGTCCTCGAACGAAAATACTCTGACAGAACCCAAACCACTTCTGAGTGGACTGAGGTCCAAAGGTGGCAGGGATTCATTTGTCTTACCACAGCATCGCTTGCTTTTTCCCCTAAATAAGCCCTATTTCTGAGCGCCATCTCGTGCTGGCTCCATGAAACAGAGTCCCTGTTGTCCCTGCAGAGCATCAGCCACACTGGAGCAGTGTAAACCAGCATCTCCCAGCTTTTCCCACAGGACTGGCACTTTCCCAGGGATTTGCCACAACTGGAAACTCTCCCCATAACCATTTCACTTCTTCTCACCACAGTGGTTGATACCGGGCAGAACTTTCTTTGAGGGGGGATGGGGGTTATATGGGGTAGCCGAGCCCTTTCTGAACTGGGAGTGTGGTCCCCAAAAGCCTGACACATGTAAGGGATAAAAGAGGGATACAGCAGGAGATGAAGTACCTTGAGGTGAATCAACAGAGGAGCAGTGGCTAACCAGCAGTTGTTAGAGGCCTGAGATCTCCATCATCCAGGAGCTTGGCTCCTGTTCTGAGTGTCCGCAGGCATGACTGCATGTAGAAAGGCATGGATCTAGTGACCACACTGCCCTGCTCACCCTGGAGGACTCAAGGGCTTCTACCAATCTGAAATTAGCCCCGAGGTTCATTCCTCCCCCATGCACATCAAGCTGCAAATGCCAGATCCCAGCTAGGGATTTCTATTACCTCCCCAGTGCTTGTCCTGTAAGAGGGCCAGATGATGACATAGCTGGAGACTTTGACATAATCTCCATCAGGAATTTTTTTCAGGCCTTCTAAAACACATTGCAAGGCAGAGGTGAGATGAAGTCTCTCTCCTCTACTGCAGATGAGTGGTCAAGGCACCATAGCAATGCTGGCAGATTGGCACTTTGCAGCTGTGCCCTGGGACATTGTCAACTGGTGTGAAAATTTCCCCTTTGGAGCAATTTATGTCTGGACAAAGTGCTCATTCTTGCCCATGGCCCTGTCATGGAGCTGGGTGCATGTACCTCTCACCTATGACAGAGGCATTTTGGCAGTGTTTCAGGATTAAGTGGCTTGTGGGCATGTTTGGAGGGGTCTCAGGTGTTCTCATTGCTCCGGGGTTGGGCAGTGCAGGTCAGTAAGGTGACAAACAGAGGGAGCAGAGCTCTCTGCACCCAGAACTGGCTCTTCCCCCACTTCAGCTCCTTTCTCCCCTCCCTCTGCAGGAGTGCCAGCTTCTCCCAAGCCACGAGGTCTGCCTTCTTCATGCGGAGCGACACGGCGGTGCAGAAGCTCTCGCAGGGCAACGGGCACTGCATGAACGGCGTTGGTGGGCAGCTCCACGGCTTTTACAGCCTGCCAAAACCCAGCCGGCACAACTCGGAGTTCAGGGACAGTGCCTACGACCTCCCGCGCTCTTTTGGTTCCTACACCCACCCCAAGTCCAGCCTCACCAGCTCCGAAACTGATAATGAGGAGGTCTACACCTACAAGACTCCCAGCAACACCCTATGCAAGGAGTTTGGGGAGCTGTCCACGGACTCCTATGACATCCCTGCCACCCCACTCTCCATCTACCAGATCCCCAGGACATTTACACTGGACAAGAACCACAACGCTCTGGCTGTGGCCGCCAGCGACTCACCCGCTGCACCACCCCCACGGCCCCCGAAACCTGGGCAGACAGAGCCACGGTGGGGCAGTCCACCCCAGCGGCCCCAGCCTGGTGAAAATGTAGGTCTCACCCCCATGGCAGCCACCATTCCCCGGAGAAACACGCTGCCAGCAGTGGAGAACAGCAGACTGCACCGAGGTGAATTTGGGTGCGGGGACCTGGGGCTATCCAGCAGCCTTGGGTGGATCAGCCCCACCGAGTTGTGGTAGGGCTGGGGTGTAGGTGGCATCAACCAGGCGGTTGAACACAGAGAAGCTCTCCCCAGCCAGGATCTGGCCCTGTTTTTTTATTCAGCAGGCATGGAGAGGCATCTCTAGAGTTATGCCCACCAGAGCTGCTCAGCTGGCTTTTGGCTGTGTTTTATCCTGAACCAAAAGCTCAAATGTGCTTGCTTATGCAGCCCTTTGCCAGATTTTTGTGATTTCAGCCATTTTTAGCTTACCTTCAATTCGTAACCAGATTTATCAGAACATACTTCAGCCTAGAGCTGCCTTGGTTTTGTTCACCAAGGGGAGTGAGCGAAACCTTGGTTTTGCATATCTCCAAAACCCAGCATCCCCAGTTGCAGCAGAGCCATGATTGCCCGTGGCCATGGGTGGGCTGTAGGTTTACATGCCCTTTCCAAACCGTATGCCTAAGATGAGATAGTTGCAAAGTAAGTTAGAAAAGGTGGCTGGAGAGAAAATACACTGTAAATGATACACACAGCTCTATGAAATGCTTCTTCCATCTGCTCCCACCTAAATGCCCACGCTTAGGCTGAGATCAGATCTGTGCTCAGCAGTAAACAGACTGGTCTAAGAGCTTAGCACCCATTCTCCCCTTACTGGAGATTGCCAGCCTTTACATTTACTGAGCAAGCTGTAACAGAGCTCCCCCTTAACCCAGTTTTGTCACCATGATCTGCCTTATCTGACACCTTTACCCCTGGGATTTTACAGCACTTCGACAGAGCAGGGTTAGGTCTGCACAGCAAATTGTGCAGTTGTGCTGATGCATCAGAGAGATGCTAATTGGGAAGGAGCATAGCAGAGAGCATGTGACAAGCTAAAGACCATGTCTTCTCACCAGCATCTCAATCAGCAAGAACAGATACTGCCCTACCAGTGCCTGAATTTTGTTTTCAGGGACCCCCTTTTATTAGCAGCTGTGGTGGGACATGTGCATTTGTGTTTGTGTTGCAGCTTCTTCTTGTGAGACATACGAGCACCCCCAGCACGGGGGTGGCAGCGCTGTGCAGTCGGTCGAGTCCATGAACGATGGCTACAACTCCTACCTGGTGAGTTGGCCTTGGTGTGGGCCACTACACTGCAGGCACCACTTGCGCCTCACAGATTCAGAGACAGGTTGGTTCCAAGTTGGCCCTCACCGCCCAGTCCTGAAGAGCTAAGTCAAGAAGGGTCTGTTATGGTTTCAGTTAAACCCATGGTGACCTGCAGAAAACAGGTGGAGTGGCAACCACCTAGCCCAGCATCATGTGCAGAGCTGTGCTTCCACAGTGTATCTGCCTGCAGCTTTGTCCCAAAAAAAAAGGTACCCGAGAGTTTGCCTTCTTCCTGAAAGCCTACGATGCCACTGAGTTAAATTTTGACATGTTGCCAGAGCAGCCTCTTTTGTGCACTTTCTAAGATTTCCTGAGGTGGAAATGATATTAAAGCAGCCTTTCATATTGCATTTTAGTCATGGACAGAGCCTAGGGAAGAGGAAAGACTTTCCAGGTTAAACATGCTTCTCCAGCTCATTCTGATCATGAGAAGATGCTCAGGTCTGGGTGATAAAGACCTTACTGAAAACTCAGGATGTTGCAATGTCTTGGAAACAAAGAAGGTAGACTCTCTCAGTGCAAACTGATGGCTAAAGAGGGGGCAGATCATTCCCTCCCTCTGTGCTTAGATTTTAGAGTGAGTCTCCCCTCAGATACTGTTTAGTTATGATGAAATGAAGGGTTTATAGTGGATGGGTTTGAGCAGTGCCTGATGCTCACAGCACATCCTCCCACTTGTCCCCCAGCAGGCCAAGGCAGTGGTGGCCCGCTCCCACAGCACCGACTCTGAGGACAACTACGTCCCCATGAACCCCGGGTCCTCGCCCCTAATCCACGCTGAGAAAGCCAACGACAACGCCCAAAATCTCTACATCCCCATGAGCCCTGGGCCGCATCACTTTGACCTGGTGGGGTTGTCCTCAGCCACCCTTCCCGTGCATAAAGGAGGAGCCGTGGCTCAGTGCCACAGACGGCTGAGTGAAATCCAGCCCCCACCAGTCAACCGCAACCTCAAACCCGACCGGAAAGGTAAGAATGGTTGGCTGTGCACAAATTTTTGCAGGAATCCCTCTGTTCTCTTCATACTTCACACAACATCAGTGAAGTTTTGTCCAGTCCTAGGTGGGGTGCGCTTTGGTACTGCCAGTACAGTCAGACCATCTGATGTCCCCATTCCCTTCCTCTTTCGGGAGCTCCGTAGTGCAGATGTAGCTATCATGGTGCTTGAACAGTCCATCTCAAACCCTTCCAGGCCTTTGCAGGAGATTAATGTCACAGGCAGGATTTCTCCCCCTTGACCTGCACCTCTCCCTGTGCTCCACCCCAAAATCTCAATGTTGTATTCAGATGACACAAATTTTTCCTACAGTTTCCTACTGGCTGGTTCCTTCAGTTCTTCCTTCAGGGCTTTGCTGACATTCTCCAAATCTCTCCCTAATCCATTGTCTGACATGTGGCCAAGGAGACCCTGAGGAGGAAGGCTCCCATCTCTAGGGTGTCAACACCTAACACTCTGTTCAAGGGCTGGGATTGGAGCGTAGCACTCTTCCACGTAATGAACCATCCATGATGAGAAGAGTTTTCGTGCTACCCTGCAGATGTCCTTTTCCATTCCCTGTGGGAAAACACTCCACACAGGCAGTGCAGGGCTGGCAGAGCCTGGTCTTATCCCCATCTAATGCATTAGTTACCACAGATATCTAATGAATGGTTTTGGGGTTTGGGCATTTCTAGCAATCTCTGTTCCCTGGAAGGCACATTCTCCTTTTGGGACCATCCAACTACTTTGAGGCTGTGGAGCAGAGAGAGAAATTCGCTGTTTTCTCCCAGTTCTGGCATAAATGAGGACAGGGGTTTTCATTCGGAGTATTTGTCATCAGCAGGAAGGGTTAGGGGGCTGATCAGTAGAATGGGAAGTAATCAACCATCTGTTGGGGATGCTCTTGCGCCAGTCGTGGATGCTGAATTGTGGGAATATGCTGCCTCTGAATAAAGGCTTTTCCCCTCCCCAGCAAAGCCATCACCGCTGGACCTGAGGAACAACACTGTCATCGATGAGCTCCCCTTCAAATCGCCAGTCACAAAATCCTGGTCCAGGCCAACGTGAGTAATGGTTGGGGGATGAATTCTTGCTTTGCTCCAACAGCAGCTCTCTGGTCTCATTCTCTCTGGTGTCTACATGTAGCCATGCTATCACCTCTGCCAGGGATTAAACACTCCCCACATCACAGCTGGTGGCAGGAAGATAAATTCATTTAGGTTGGGATTTCACATGAAAACCCATGTGGCTAACAAGCTAATTAAGATCCCTTGAAGATATTTCCTGTTTCTGGGATCTGACAACTACTGGAGAGCCCTGACTCTGACCTGAGACCTGTGGTCCACCACAATTCATGATGCAGCTGAGCCAGACCAACTGAGCCATGCTGTGTGGGGGGCATGATTTCACATCCAAGCTATCCCCCCAAAAATCCCACCATCGTCTGAAAGCACGGGGTGACTCTTAGAGTCTGACCAAGCTGTGTTTTGATTGCCTTGAAAGCAAAGCTTAGCCTGAAGGAAGTCTGCAAAATTAAACCAAAGCACTTCAGAGCTATGTCTGCCAGCCAAAAATAACAGGATTCGCACAATTCCAGCTCTGCTACTAATTCGTGGTCTGATGTTGTCCTGTAAAAGGCAGAAGCAAAGCTTGGCTGCTTTGACTCCTCTAATAAATTGGATTGTGTGGAGACTGACTGCAGGGCATGAGCGCTGTGTGCTGAAATCACTGCGCTGGGAAGCAGCGAGCAGGGTTTGATTGACAAGAGGCCTGACCCTGGAGAAGCTAATGGATTTTTCCCCTATCAGCTAATCATATGACCCTGCTTTACTGAAAGGCAGCGAATAGCTTTTTGAGACACGCGCTTTAATGACAGAAGCTGATTTCGTTATTTTGTTTGGTATAATTAGATTTGGCCAATTGAAAGCAAGACAGTTCCTCGGGGGATTTGTTTTCCGGCAAAAAATTTGGATAGGGCCTCTCTGGTAAACAAATCCTGTAGCTGTGGTGAGGCTGGAGGTGAAAGGCTTCACCAAGGCTGCCCCTCCATCCTCCACAATTAAATGTTTCCTGTGAGATGAAAGAGTTTGTGGAATCTGATTTGTGTAGATGAAAGCAGGAGAGTTACGGGTACATAGCAAGCAAGGTGGTATTAAAAAAATCCGGAAAGAAAAGATTGAGGAGACCAAACCCAGGGATTTCTGACCCATGGAAAGGACGGGCTGGAGAACCTCAATGCCACCAGCTCTTCTTCATGGCCAGATTGGATAACAATGATGGTTGCAGGCATCAGAAGCTGCCCACTCCCATGCCTCCTTGGCAAAGGACAAGTAGGACCTGCAGCCATCAATAACACATCAACCCTTGTTCTTGCAGCCAGAGCTTCAACGCCGGCTCTCTGCAGTACTGTCGCCCTGTCTCCTCCCAGAGCATCACCAGCACTGACTCAGGAGACAGCGAGGAGAACTACGTGGCGATGGTAAGACAGCTAAGACAGATGGTCCTGGCAGGACATGTACTTTCCCCAGCTCTGCAGATGCATTCCTAGCTCATGACATGGAAGTGCTGAGATAGTACTGTGTGGAGTACATCCTTATGTGCAGCCCTAAATGCACAAAACAGGGTGTTTCCTTCTGAAAACGACATGTCTCTTTGGAGTTTTCAATGTGTATGAGAGCAGAAACATGCATCGCCTACTTTGCCAGGAATTAAGAAAGGATAAAAAATTTATACAGACTGTCAGGGTGTATTTTCCTAATTAAAGTTGCTTCTTTTTTTCAAAATTTTTTCCCCCTAATAGCTGCTGACATCATGTTTCTGTGGGAGCAGGGGCTATCAGAGCAACAGCAGGGAGCGGCACTGCTTACAGGGAGGGGATTTTGTCTCTCTTGGTGAAGCTACTGACTTGAAGCATATTTTTGGGGCTATGTAACTAATGGGGTAGAGGAAATATGTGCTCTGTGTAGCATGGTTGTGATTAGCAGAGATCCCAGAGTTGGCCTGGCCTTGCTGAGGTGTGGTTCCTGAGACATGCTAAAGCCCATGTCTGCTGTCAGGCATGTGAATAAAGTCAGAACAAAGGCAGCAGAGCTGCTCTGAAACATGAAATCAAGAGCATGAGCTTGAAATGTTTTTCAGCACGTATATAGCATTTATAGTATCCCAGCAGTTCTTGCACATCCTTATCCCAGAGGCATGTGAGCATATACCCAGGCTCTTTTAAAGGTGCCTCCAATGTGTTTCATTTCTGGATTTGTGTTAATTTCCTTTTTTCTTTCTTCCTTCCCATTTTAATCCTCGTTATCTCTCCTGTCTCTTCCCTGCATTAGCAAAACCCCATTTCTGCTTCTCCTGTTCCTAGTGGTACCAACAGCCCAGCACCTAAAAAGAGTTCGGGGAGTGTGGATTACCTGGCCCTGGACTTCCAGCCAAGCTCACCAGGGCCACACAGGAAGGTATGGGGGATTTTATAAACTTCTGATTGTTTTTAAGAGATTCTATGCACATTACCAACAACATGGTCCAAAACCCCAGACTGGCATCTCAAAAATCTCTGATGCTCAGAGGGCTGGAGCACCTCTACTATGGAGACAGGCTGAGACAGGTGGGATTGTTCAGCCTGGAGGAAAAAAAGGCTCAAGGGAGACCTTAGGGCACCTTCCAGTGCCTAAAGGGGCTACAAGGAAGCTGGAGAGGGGCTTTTTACAAGGGCATGGAATGACACTGCAAGGGGTAATGCCTTCAAACTGTCAGAGGGCAGGTTTAGATTAGACATTAGAAAGAAATTCTTTACTATGAGGGTAGTGAGGCACTTGAATAGACTGCCCAAAGAGGCTTTGGCTGCCACATTCCTGGAAGTCTTCAGGAATGGATGGGGCTTAGAGCAACCTGCACTAGTGGAAGGTATTTCTGCCTATGCCATGGTTGAAATGAGATGATCTTTAAGGTCCCTTCCACCCCAAACCATTCTATGACCCACTGCTATATTTACTGTAGGTCAAACTCTCTTGCATGTCTGCAGCTTTGCTGGAAGTGCAAAGCAGAAGCATGGATGTGCAGGGTTCAGGGATGCTGATGAGACCACAAATTCAGCTGGAGACTATATATTAAAAGGTGTCAGGAGGTATCCCAAGAAGTATCAGAATTGGTTTTTTCCATCTTCAAAACAACAGGTCCTCCAAGACCAGACTTGGATTTTGCACCTGAAAGGTGGATGGCAAGGGTTGTATAAACTCTTGTGCCAACAGCTTGTGAGTTGGCCTCACTTTCTCAAACACTGCCTTGTTTCCTAGGCAAAGCATCCCACTTTGGTCCTTTTATTATTTGACAGTTGTCCTTGATGGTTTCTTTCTGCTCAGCAATACTTCTGCAAGTATCACCCATTTAAATTATATCCCATTCTGGAAAAGTGATTTTAGACCACTAAAATGCTCCAGTTATCTGGCTCCAATTACAAGTAGATGGAGGTCTTCTGAAATTCTTGTAGAGTCAGAAAAAACTCCAGGACTCCAGAAGCTATGGTAAAAGGTATTTCCTTGTTCTCAACACACCTCTTGGGTGACCCTGCAAACATATCTATTGTTTTGGGGATGAAAATGAGCTAGTGCTATAGGTGGGTAGAGTCGGCACACCCAAAAGGTATGGAGCTGGTATTTTTATCTGTATCTCTAAGAGTTCGTGAGTTCTTTATGGGAAAATGAGCAAGATGCATGGCTGAACTCACAAAATCAGCAGTTAGAGAGCACAATTACAACCAAACATCCATGTCCCAAAGTTTGTGGGAAGGTAGAGACCCACATGCTGTTTCTACCCTCCCATTGCACTGCAGTCTCATGCCAGCAAGAGACAGAGCAGATAGAAATCCTTCATCCAGGTGTCTTTGGGAAGTTAGAGGGAGGGTGATGAGCTGTGGAGTCTTAAAAAAGCAGGGATGGTGCTGGTGGACTTGTGGCACCTGCGGTGCTGCAGAAAGATGTGAGAGGGAGGGGCAGGGAGCTGATGAGTGACCAGATGGTGCCCTGTTTCTCCTCCTCACAGCCCTCCACCTCGTCGGTCGCCTCAGACGAGAAGGTTGATTATGTGCAAGTGGACAAGGAGAAGACGCAGGCGCTGCAGAGCACCATGCAGGAGTGGACTGATGTGCGGCAGTCCTCGGAGCCTGCCAAGAGCACGAAGCAGTAGTGCCCGCGGCGGGCAGCGAAACAGGCAAACGTCCTGTTGGTTTTCCCCAGCTGTGGCCCCACTGGGCTGCCAGATCCACTTGGGCTGGATTTCTAAGACTTGTCTGTGGAGGGGAGGGGGTGTTGTGGGTTTTTTTTTTCTCTTAAAACAAAACTTAATTTCAGGGGAAGACTTGGCGGATACTGTTTGCCAGTGATAAAGACCAACTATGTTCGGTGGCTAGGTTTGTGCTTTAGCTGCTGGATGCACTATCCAGGAACTTTGACTTAGCAATACTAGGTTTCACCCTACACATCTTTTCCTTACAGCTATTAAAGCCACCTTGTATGTGCTAACACTGCATCATCTCTCCCCGTCTTCTTCCATATCGTACCCTAAACCACGCCGCACAGGTTTGCAGCATCTCCCCTGGGATATCATTCCCCAGCTCTGATTCTCCACTTCTTACGGTTGTCCTCTTCTCTGCCTCCTCCCAGTCCCAAAACTGAGCAAGGACCATTGCTTTTGAAATCACTTTTGTTGTCCTGTCTCTTGTAAATAATATGCTAAAAACCTCTGAGGGCTGTTCTCCTCCTGGTTGGACAGCCTCCAAGGTTTTGGTTGGGGTTGTTAACCTTCAGGAGCTTGACGAGCATCCACACCATCCCATTAAGCTGACTTAGGAGCCCAGGACTTGCCCCATCATACACACACATACATGCCAGCACATGCTCACATGAGTTTGTCGGGGTGTCTTCTGTTTATATTCTCCGTCATCTCTCAAAGTCAGTAGACTAGAGAGACTGGCTTTGGAACGGGCTGGAGGGATTGGCTTTGGAAGGTAGAATTTAAGTACTGACCCACACTGCCTGTCTGAAACCAATTCCTGTGAATCTGACCCTCAAAACCAAAATTTGCCTTTTGTGGCACCAAAAGAAACCCATAGAGTGAGAGTCCTACATCGTGGCCATCGTGAGAACCTTTGTGGTTGAGTATGAGGGGGGCAGGAAGGCTCTGGAGACCCTGTGTATGTGGGCTGGCATAAGGATGAGTGACAAGAAGGGAGTGGAAGGCTGTGAGGGCTGGGAGAAGGCAGGTGCTGTACTGCAGAAGTTGGTCCTGGCTGAGGAGGTCTAGTGGAATGTTTCTTGGATGGAAGAAGAAGAGTAATTGAAATGTTGGTTGATGGTGAGGCATAGGCTTGGGAAGAGGCTGGTCAGGAGAGTCAGGGCAAGGCGTTTCAGTATGAGCTTTAACGTGGCATTGTGGTTAGTTTGGGGAGGGTGCAAAAGGCTGAACTGTTTTCCCCTCATCTTCAGCAATGTTTCTTCAACACACAAGTGGGGCTTGCTGGCATTAATGACTCTAGGCTCTAATTATGGGTGGGAGTCTGCTGTTGTCCCTTGACAGCATCCTTAACACATCCAGGCTTTGGGATTGCTCGCCAGGCAGCTGCTGAGCATAGAGAGAAGAGAAGGACGAGACAGTTTAATGCAGAGATAATAATTCATGATCTCATGAAAACAGGAAGAACTAATGATTGCCATGGAGCAGCCTGATTGCCAGACAGCAAGCACTGACATGAATAAACAGGCTGACCGCAAACCAAGAGCCAAATGAAGGAGACATTAGAAAGATTAAGTAATAATATTTATTAAAGGGCTGGAGCTATTCTTTCTGCAAGCCGAACCCCTCCTAGCGCTGTGGGCTCTGTGTTCCACCAACACCACCAAGTTGTATTGGTTATTAATGCTTAAGCATTAACACATTTGCTTAATCTTGGTCTGAGCTTGGAAAGGGCCAGACGTGACCCACATGGGGAGAGGATGCCAGTCCCTTAAGGGCTGTGTGCTGCTGTGTGCTGGTAAAATAAGTCTTGAACTTCCAATGCCATTTTGTACTTTCTTCTCTCCTGCCATGAAAGGGAAGGATGTTAATGGAAAAGCTCTGACAACCCTATTAAAACATTGAAGTGTTGGACTTTTATAGAAACAATGAAGCAAATATCCTAATTTTTATGCTAAAAATCATAATTGCTAGAAGGGAAAAAACCCCGAAGTCCCAAAGGGGATGATTTAGCATGGTCAGAGGCTTTCTGAAGGTCAGGGGGTGTTACAGCCTGCAAGGGCCATTGCCCCCTGCTGGGGGCTTGCACACTTGTCTGCTGAGATGACGGAATGAAGACTAGAATGCAATACTTCATATTTCTATTGCCCCTTTCATCTCTGCATCTCAGAGGAGACTAAACATTGGGCCTGATCCAGAGCCTACTGAAGTGTGCACTCAGCCATCTGGGAGAGAGCTCCCCACCAAAAAGAATGTCACTACTGAGAGGCTGATTTTTTTCCTATTTCTTCCTCTAATCTGTTTGCTTTAGTGGCTTGAGGGAGAACACAGTGGGCTTGAATGCAATTTGCTCACTGGGTGCCCTGTGCTTCTGCACTGGGACTAGTTGCATCCAGTGCCCACTCCCATGTTTAATCCAAGGCATTAATTAAGACTGGAAAAGCCTTTTGCAGTACTGGAGAAACTAGTCCTTTTGCTCCACATTTCACAAACATCTTTGTTCATGGGGCAACCACTGGCGTGGGATAGCTCTTTTCCCAGGCTCAGACACTGTGTTTTGATAATTCGCTCTCATGAGTATTCTCAGTAACTGGTCCATTGCATTTGGCAGACTACAGACCAAAACAGCCCGAAAGTGGCTACTTAACAACTGCTGGCCCCTCTCTGCTTTGCAGTGAAGCCTGTGTTTTCATTGAAATAGATGCATTCCTCTATCTTTTCCCCTTCAAAGCACCAAGCAAATAGCACCACCAAAATAAGCAGAAGCCCACAGACTCTGTGCCATATAGACATGGCTGTATCAACCTCTGCTGAGAGCAGTAAGTATTCAATGGCTTCAGTGGAAATAGTCACCCATGACAATTGCCAAGCTGATTACAGCAGTCCCTGGTGATTAATGTTTGTGCAGTATTTAGTCTTAAACCATATTGAAAACCAGCTGCTTTAATTACATGAGCTGCCAAGAACTTTGTCCTGAAGGCATTGAGTTTATCACATCTCCACTTTATACTTGGATTCTCAAGTATGACAGGCTCCTTTGTTAGAAATAGGTATTTAAGGAAACTGAGAACATTGCAAATTATTCATTTTAATTGAAATTAAACTGGCTTAAGCTTTCACATCAGAGCCTGCTCTACAGCTCTATGGTTCCTTTTAGAAATGGGATGTGCTTGCATGTGTGTGTGCTCAAGGAGAAGGGTTGTCTGTGGGACAAGCATCAGGACCTCAATATTTGGTTTTATGAAGCACCAGGTCCATGGCTCAGAGCTTTCCCCAAGCTTGAAAATGACTAAGCAAGTTGTTTTAAAGGCAAAAGTGTGTATCCCTTGCTGTAAGTGTGCCAATGCTGCTCACTGTTCCTCTGTCTGGTGAGATGTGTGAGCTACCTTGGTGCTGATTTGCTCTGAACTAGCATTTGAGTGTTCAGTGGGAAATACATTTCCAGCTCTAAATGAATGCCAGGCTTAGGCTTAGTCTCAAGCTGGTGAAAGAAAATAATGTGTGAACGCAGACTGTGCCAGGGCAAAGCTGAGAGTCTGGCAGATAGGGCCAAATGCAGAATTGGAAACCAAAGGTGGGGAAGACTTGGCTTGTCTGGGAACTAACTGGGATGGATTTGAACTCTAGGCCACCAGCCACTGGCAAGGGCAAGATATGAGAGAAATGAGGCTGGGACAAGAGGAGGCAGGGGAGTTTGCCAGTAAGGTTTGGTTCTTGGTCCTCACCATGTGCTCCTTTGGCCTGAGTCTCGAGTCAGATATGTGGAGATTTGTGGGTTGTGGAATGCTCAGGAAAAGCCATGCACTGGTGGGAAGGGAGCTTCCACCACTCTTGGGCATTTCACTCTCAAGGGGGTCATCCTGCCAATGTGATGCTTGGGCTTTGGCATTCAGGGATGCTTGGTCCATTCACCCAGCTATGAGATGGGCAGGAGAAACCCTACCAGAAATGTGTGGGAACCAGGACATGCTGGGAGACACCTTGCTGAGGGGCTCCCGTGAGCTGTTCATGAGGTAGCAGTGCCATGGTTTCACAGGGTTGTCCCTTGAGGTGCCATCTTCATTCTTGGGGCTTTTCAGGACCAGTCTAGGTTAACCCCATAGCTGACCCTGCTTGGAGCATCTCTTCCACACTGGGACCCTGTGCTGCCAGGGTTGTGTGGAGACTCCTCCATTTGAGGGAAGGGACTCAAGGGGTTGCTTAGAGCCCTGTAACATCCAACAGGGACAGGGCCACTTCTCTGGCCATGAAGCCAAGTGGCAAGGCAAACAACTCAACCCCTAAGGCTATACTTCCCAGTGCGACAACCTAATCCACATTGGGCCACTCCTTGCACTTGGGAGAGGCCTGGCTGGCCCAGTCATCCAGGACATGGACACACAGTTCTAGCAACTGGGAGGCAGTTTTAACCTGTAAATTTACTAGGCTAGATCCAGAGCTCTCAGCAAACCCATGCTACCTCCACATCCAGGCATACTAGGAAGAGTTGGCTTGTCCTGGCTATCCAATGATCATGGCTCCTTGGGTATGGAAGTAGGTACAGCCATGTCCAGGTCTCATGGGAGATGTTAAAATAGTTCCCAGGTCCCCTCTGATCTTTCTGGCCTAGGAGACAAGTAAAAGGATGGTTTTCTCAAGTTGTGCTTGCATTGTGTTGGTGTTTTCCTACCCAGTGATGTAAAAGTTTCATTCCATGTAAAAGCTGACACTCACACTGTATGTCTCATTGGAGGGGTGCTGTGTAGATAAGATGGATGGAGTGGAGCTGTGATTTTGGAGAAGCCCTAGTTTTACAGGAAGGGGGAAAAGCAAAGCCTAACCCTGGCACCAGCCGGAGAATACACATGGCTGTCAAAGAGCCATCAAGAAAATCAGAGGGACCAGTCCAGCATGAAATCACAAGGGCCAATAAGCCAATTTAGGGCCTCTGATGAGTCTGAGTGCCTCTTCTCTGCCCAACCTTCCCACATGTACACAATGATCTTGCAGCTGTTAATGAGGCTCTTGGAGGTCAAGACATGCACTTTTTGATCATGATCCCTCCTTGGCCTGGAGCAGTTCATCCCTCTATCAGCCTGTCCTTGGTGTCTCATCATTTTAGTCACAATTTTATCTCCTTGTTCACAACTCCTAGTGTTGTACTGTTGATTTTGTGTGTACTCTTGAGAAAAGTTGATATGTAGCAAGGTGTCACAATACAGCTGTCCCCTTCCAGCCCACGGCCAGCTGGTCCTGGCACGTGGTGTTCAGGTTTTAACACCAGCCAGTAACATCTGAAACAGAAGGTGGGCCACATGGCTCCATCTCTTTAGCTAAAAAAGCTTCTCAACAGACTTGCTCCCAATCAGCAGGCTCTTAATTTTTGATGTAGCCCATTGCTAACATGTAACGGGTTCATTTGTAGTCCAGTGGGTTGACCATATGGGAGAGGTTTTCCCCAAGACCAGGAGATAAGAAACCATCTTTTTTTTTGTCATTCTCTGGGTGACACCACACTGTATCTTCATGTGGGACGAGAGGGTTCATGTGAACTCTGTATCCTGCTTTTTCTCCGGCTTGTAAAATGAAGGTTTTTGTACTTATTTCCCCACCTCACAGATGTGTCATGAGGTGTAATTAATTGACATCTAGTAATGCAGAGAGCTGGTTTGTGTCTGCAGGCAATGGCTGGGCAGCATCTGGTGCTATCCTGTTGTCATGCCCAGCATCATACATGCCACTGACACATCCTGCTCTGCAAAACTCATTAAAAACCCCTTCATCCTTAATTACCAAAGTGAAAAAAAAAAAAAAACTTGGCAGGATTTTCTTC